>NC_064911.1:9885876-10513626 GCF_929443795.1 Astur gentilis
CTGTAATAACAGATTGTGACAGTGCTACAGTTGAGTGTTTCATCTTGAGGATGTCTTTGGAAAGAAATTTGGAGACATCACATGCAAACCCCCCCCTGTATTTAGTTAAAATATTCTAGTTTTCACCTGGAAAGTTCTTAAGATGGTAGGTAATTGTCTGCTGCTTTCCTGGATTTATTACCAGTCACTTGAACTACAGTTCCCATCATTTCAATCTATAACAGTGTTGTATTGAAGAAAATAAGGCAGAGCGGTTAATATGCTGATATGCAGACTAGTAGTCTGTAACAAAAAGCAGTTTTGAACTAGAAACAATATCTACAGTAGGGCTTCTTACTGCCCTGCAAGTTGGACGCTGCTTTTATTGCCTTTTGTCATTCTTTGTGATTCCTTTTGGTGCCCAGTAATACTCTTCTGGGTTACATATGTGTCTCTGGCTATCTCATCCAATGACAGAAGAAAGAGGTAGAAACAAGTGACAGTGTTCAAAGCTTTTTGTCAGCTTGCATGCCTTCATGCTTTATCCTTCCTCCTCCCATACTTTAGTTTCTGCTGGTGTTTTTTAATCCTCTAAAGAGGCTTTATCAGGGATGTTGTACACTGATCATCCTCCATGTGGGACCACAAATGTCTATGAATTGAAATACATCTTTAAGAACAGCATGGTGTGCATGAGAATATTTCTGGATTTCACCTTGTGACTCATCCATGCCCTTAATCCCATGGGTGTCCGGTTCTCTGTTAGTTTTATCTCTGCTATTATAACAGTAGCTGCTAACTTTTGCCTGACATTGTGATAGTAAGTTCCATAAATTCCATCTGTTCATCTGTATTTAAAACCAGAAAATCTACTTCAGATGCATTGCCGACACCTTCATGTATTCTAAAACTAACATGTAATTCTCATAGATAGTATGTTTTTTCGTGTGTGTTGTGTGGTTGTTTTTTTTTCTTTCCAAAACAAATACATGCAGCCTCCTAAATCTCTGAAGGTACTTCCTGTAGTTCCCCTTTTGTTCCACTGCAAGTCTGTCCTGTGCCTCCAACGTTCGGGGCTCTTCTCTGCACTATCTCTTATTTCTGCTTTTTCTGTCTTGATGTGATGATCCAAACTGAGTGCGGGTGTTCAGGGCGAGACAGTGACACTTATTTGTGCATGTCATGTAGTTATCCCTGTTGTGATCCTTTTTCTTAATACAGACAAACCTCTTAACATGGCTTGACACCACTGAAGACATAGCAGAAATCTAAACTACTCTGATGATCTTTCTCTTCCTGAAAATTCTTTCAGAATTAAGATCGTCTTTTTTTTTTCCAAATGCATTGTGCTTGCACGTTGAACTTCCCTACCACATTAGTCAATTACCTAGTTTATTATGTGTTTCAAGACTTCCGTAGTCTTTCTAAAAGGAATATTTTTGCATTGTTTATGAACAGGATTTTGAGACACTATTGTTGTGATTATATTCCAGATCTTTAGTTATGCTTATCTTTATCTTGATTCTTGAAATATTCTAGTATCAAAATCTCCTGTCTTTTTCTATCATGTCCTGATTGATTATCCTTTCTTGGTATTTTTTTCTTTCTTTTTTTTTTCTCTGGGGGTTTTTTTTTGTTTGTGTGTTTTTATCTCCATTCTTTAATTAGTTCTCCATGACAGATGTCTTATCCTTTGATTGACAAACTTACTGTTGTGAAGGAAACTTAGACTAATTTCTTTTTTCAGGTGTTTTAATCTACTTCTTAATGTAGTTTTAATTTCAGTCACAGTTAGATCGCTGTCTCCTTAGGAAAGTAGTAGTATATTTACAGAAATTTTTCCTAACTCTGCTTTTCTTGGGCTTAGTCCAAATTTTTGGAGTTTTTCCAAGTACTAGTACCTATTAGTCTTCTTTTCCTTCTCTTTCATGGTAGTAAATGTATCAAATCTAGTTAATGTAATCACTGTTTAGTTGCTTAGCTGTCCTTGTTTCATGAACTAATACATATAAATTATTCAGGACGTAGTGAGAGTTGGCCTGTTTTTTGTGTATTCTTAGAGTAAGCTCTTCCAAGAGGCTCTGCTACAGTGTATCAAGAAAAGTATTTTGCTGAAAGTATTTTGTCATCTGACTAATGTTTGTTTTCCAGTTAATTTTATCTGTTCATCTTCAGGTCTCTGTTCCTCCTGGAGCTTTGGATTGCTGGGTATTTTTGAGTTGTTTGGAAGTCTTACAAAGAATAGAAGGCTGCTGTGATAGGGCTCAAATAGATGCGAATGTTTCCCACACAGTTGGCTTATGGAGCTATGCCACTGAGAAGGTGAGCAAATGATGTGTTGCAGGTGTGGTATTACAATTTTGTTTCTGTGGAACAGATTTTTGCACTTTGTTGTGGAATTTAATATGGGGTTTGGTATATTTTCTTGAGCCTAGTCTAGATGAGACATCCAGGTTTATATCCACTTTTCCCGCTGTCAGATGAGACCTGGGAATAACTAGGGTGTGTTCACCTCTTTGTCCCCCCTCCCTCACCACTAGTTTGATAATGACTGGCTAATTAAACTCCAGAAAGAACTCAGTCCATGTTGACTGAGAGAAGGAGCGTGGCTTCAGTTGTAGCAGGAGAAGCTGCCCGGATTTGGATGCATTTACCATTATAAATATAGATTACAGCAATCTATTTACAGAGTTCATTATGTCTTTAGTATGTTAGTATGGTAGTAATAGATCCTAACTTCACTGAAGGTGTTACGTTTGGCGGCTTGTGAAAGAGGCAAATAAGTAATAATTTGCAATTTTTCATTTACCACCCTTTACCATAAAGTAAAAGTTGTAAAGTGGCATTTTCAGTTTGGTTAAGCCCCCTCCCTGATTATGTGAATACCTTTTCAAGTTATACTTATTCTGTTTCTATGAAAGAGTTGGTATCCAAGGTTGTTACTGCTTTCCACTGTTGAAAAACAGTTTAGAAAGATGACAAACTCCAGAAACTGCTGAAATAGCATACTGTGATCTTCATGGATGTTGTTGAAGACTGGCATAAGCTCATCCTCTTTTTTGTGTAGCCTGTAGATTTCTGTTTCTTTTAATCATAGTTTGTTCATATTTCAGTAGACTTAGGAATCCTCTGGCTGACCCTAGAAGATCCTTGTCTTATTACAAAAGCAGAGAAAGATAATTTCACTGTGAAGAGTTACTGTTTAAAAAAAGGTGGGGGAGGGTGAGATCAGAATAAAGGAAATAAAGAATTGTTTAAAGTGGTGATGGGTGCATCAGATTCTTCCTATGCTCCTTACATGTTTCTGTGGAAGGTGTATACCTGAGTTGGAAATGTTCCTCCCGTTCATAGCTCTTCTAACGTAAAGGGTAAAGGGAAAAATTGTAGGATAATGAGTAGCAGTAAGGTGGAACAGACGGAATGAAAGAAACTTAGCAACTAATGACAAAATTAAGTGGAATTAAAAAAAAAAAAAGTTAATGGTCATTTCCATTTTATATGGTGTAGAGTAATATGACAAGCTGAGACCTTTTTTCTTTTGTGGGCTTACCTTTGTAGTTGAGTTATTCTAAATGGATTAACCAAATGACTAACAGAACTGAACTTCTTTAAGACAGTATCCTCTGCTGATTTCTGGGTATCAAGTATACCAGCTGCTGTCTAGAAGGAATTCTATGGTAGTTGTGTGGCACTGTTTGAACACCATTAGCTATGCTAATTGTCTCTTTTGCAAGAAGGTTTTTACCTGAATACAATACTTTGGGTGAATTTGCAAGCTTGTCTAATCAGTGTACTGGAGACTGCCTGCATTTCTTGATTATATAGTTTTCAAAAATACAGACACAGTTATTAGAAATGATCTTTGGCGATAATTGCCAAACATCTCAAGCTTTGTCTATTTTTATATGGAAAAACAGAAGGATTTATTCTGGTTAGGTGTTATGCACGTAGGGATGTGTGTGTATATGCATGTGTTCCAGTGTTACCTGAGTCAGTAAATTGCATGCAATTTAATTCTTAATAAAATTAATTTCTACTGTGAGAATAACAGTTAACTTTTGAAAGGTTCTCTATTTCCTTCCCATGAAGCAACTGTAATACAGATCTTATAAGCAGTATAATATGACAGCAGTGGAATTGTATTATAGGAATGATGTAATAGAATAAAAGGAGTTTTATATTGATTTTGTAGCCTACTGAAAAACATCTGGTTTCTCTTATAGTTAAAATCTCTGGGTTATCTGTGTGGACTTGTATCAGAGAAGGGACCCAATTCAGAAGACCTTAACAGAACTGTCGATCTGTTAGCAGGGTTGGGAGCAGAACGCCCTGAAACAGGTATTACCAGGAATGTACGCATTCTTTCTAATAACTGACATTGTCTTAAATACACAGTATATAAATACATCAATCATAATAATTTCCAAGTATCCCTACATTACATATAAACATTGATAGAACTCTGTTATCTCTTACAAGTTCTTTTAATGTGTGTCTAGTACTTTAAATTATCGATGCACCTCCTTACTGTTGCAAGTATAAGTTTTTCCATTAATGTTCCATTTATCAGCATTTAGGTAAATAGTCTTTGAACAGTACTGGTTTTGAATAAAGTTTTTAATAGTTTCAGACAAGTATTAAAAATAAAATTATTTGAAAAAGAAATGGAAAATCCTTGATCTGATGCAAATAGATAACCTGCAACTGGAGCTACAAGTGATATTATTTGAGAGGCTGAAGAATCAAATTTATTTACTCCTTGTGGATTTTATCACTCGCAAAGATATTTCTGAAGGGAAGAAGTTTTCAGATGTTAAATATGCTAGAACAATTAGTGTCTTTGAAGCATTAGCTGACAGGCTGACGCTTCACTTGTTCTCGCAGGTATGATGATGTATGATTCTTAATTCAGTGCTATGGTGCCTGTTGTATTTATTTAAAATGGGGGCGCTTTTCTTCTAGAAATATTGACACATATTTGATCTGGCAAAGACTTTAACTGAGCAAGCTATTTCAGAAAAACACTTGGTCTTGCTAACCATTTTCTCTTGAAGTACGTTGTTTAAATTGGTAAAATGTCTTTAAATTACAATATACTTTTGTCATGCTGATTTATAAATCCAGCAGTGGGGAGTTGTGAGAATATCTTGGTACAATATGGTATTTAAGTACAATTGTGTGGGTTTCCAGGTTGAATAAACCTTATGAAATATTGTGTGGAAAAGTTAGTACAGTTACTATATTGCTGCTTGCCTTTACCCTGCTACCCTGAATATCACTCACATGTGCATGCACACACAGAGTTGTGAAGCAGCCTTTCTTGATCTTATTTTAGAGCCTGGGGAAGGAACTCATGATCTGTCTTGAAGTGTTGGTGATGTTTCCCACATAAAATTAGTTTTAAGTTTTCTCTCTACTTTCTACTGAAGGAAAAAGCTGGAGGGAGGGGTGGGGAAGCGTGTTACTAAAATAGGAATGTATTTTTAAGTGACACCTCTTGTTCTGCTTTTTTCTAAAGCCAATGCATCACAGAGCCCTTATAAGAAACTTAAAGAGGCCTTATCATCTGTAGAAGCTTTTGAAAAACACTACTTAGTAAGTATGAGTTTTGGTTATTTATATTAGTTTTGCGTGTTTACGTTATAGATTGAATAGGGCTAAAATTTTCAAACATGAGAAGGTAACATTGAGAATGTAAATCTGTATTTCTGTATTTTGGTATCAAAGGTTATTGCTTACACACTGAATGCAACAAGGCTGATTTGTTTTACAACTGGAACCCTGTATGGGCCCCGAGTTTCAAATATTTGGATTAACTTTAATATATATAGTTATGAGTTGGAGGTTATTATCTGTAAAAGCCAATGTCATGGCTGTCATATTCTGCTATCCCAAAATTCAGAATTAATTGAATCTTCCCCAGGAGAATATTGATGTGTGAATTCAGCTTCCTTTAAAATGGTTTAGACTTGCATCTTGCAATGGGTGTTGCATGTTTTAAGTTATACTGTTGAATTTTTTATATAAGCTGTGGGACATCTGTGGATGATAGAGTTGGAGCTGGCACAGACTGAAACATTAGAATTCTCATTGTGCTTTAATACTAATTTTTATTTCCTGACAGCTCCCTTATTGCAGAGCCATTGTCATGATCTTCTGGTTTTGTTTGGTGTTTTTTTTTTAATAAAAGATTGTTAAATAAACCTCCCAAAACCCTGACTGTCACAAGAGTGTGTTTCGGTTTGGGGTGTTTGGTTTTTTCCTTAAATAACTTTCCTCTGAAATTTCTTATATTTCCAGTACTGTTGTTAAAGTTTTCTGGGGAAATGTTGGAGTAAAACTGAGCAATTTTTTTAATCTGAAAACTAGGTGGTACTTATTTTTACAAAGTTTTATTGAAAGAAAAAGTCTCAAAGGATTTTGTCTGAAGATACCAGGTTTCAATTTCATACTCCATTTCTTTATAAGACCAGTTGGATAGCTGGACTAGAACTAAAACCTTCAGAATTGCTAGCTGGTCTTACATATTCAGTTCCAAGTTGCACCTGAAGATCTCTGCTGAATTCAGCAGTATCTTCCTAAATTTAAGAAACTAAGTGGGATCTGAAGAGTTTACCAATGGAAGAATTGCCATTCCTGTTTGTATTTCTGACTGCACTTCTACGCAACAGAAATTCTAGATATCAGATACACTACAAAAGATTGTTTTCTATGTAGTTGTCATATAAATACATACAATTTACGTCTACCCATATTTTATCCATGTATTCAGTGGAGAAGAACATAGAATTAGTTAAAATTTCTAGGTACAGCTAAGATAATTTATTTGAATTTAAATTTTAATGAGTCTGTAAAATAAAATGCAGCTTTTTCAGGCATGTTGAAACCAAGAAGTGATGAGCTTTTATTACCAGAAAAGGCTTTGTTCTCATTCAGTGACTAGTCTAATGCAACAACTTCAGAATCTTTTGTAAGACCGTCAAATATACACACATGTTGGTTTGTACCTTAATTTTGGGGCAATGTAGCTTTTCATTTGTATGCGTAGCTGGTGTCTAAGACTTCTCTGGTTATACTGATCTGTTAAGGAGTGATCACTTAGTTTATTGTAGGATATTGCTGTGAGTTTTTAAAGAAGTGGGTTTTCTAGGCTCTCCGTAAGAAACATCAAAAATAGCCTAAAAAAGGCTTTTGGAGCTCATTTTAGGTCATTTTCCTGCCCCATAGGAATTGAAGCTCACTGACAGATACTATGCAAAATATTTAGACAGTTGGAAGCTCTTAAGCAATTTGTTTTGAAGGATAGAGTAGCTCTTAATACACTAAGTGAAGGAGAATGAATTTCTGTGGAAGGTTGCTGACAGAAGAGGCTGCAGGTTTGTAAATAGGATGTGAAATGTTTTTATGTATCAGGCCAGAGATTATTATGTACTTGAGAAAGAAGTTTGGTGGTGGTGTACAGTGTGTTCTAACTGCTAATTTTGTGGGAAAGGTTTGTTACTGTTACTACAAGCTTAGGGCAAGGTGAGGAAGGTGACATGTAGACAGTGTGGCTGCGTTGGAAATTAAGCTTAAAGATGGCTGAGAAACTTCAATTTGGGATTGCGTAGCTTCAGGCAAAATTCCTTTAAGGTACTCTTGTGAAAATACTTATTCTGACTGTAACTTAGCATTTTGCATTTAATTGTATGTTTGCATATTGCAAACTTTAATGTACTTAATGGTATTATGTGCAGCTTTAGTGAAAGAGTTGTGTACCACGTTCTATATGTAGTTGATTTGCTTTTGAGGTATTAGTCGTGAGTTTCTGGGGCAAGTTCTAATATTGTTCCAAATATGTTATGCTGTGGTGTATCCTGGAATGATGTACTACACAATCCTGCAATGATAATCTAATGGCATATAGTCACTGAGAAACAGGTGCTTTCAAAAAAAGACAGGAGGATTGGAGTGTAAAGAATTGCTTGAAACTGTATCTTATCTATTACTTTGGTGGTTTTGAGTTGCCTTATCTGATTTTTAATAGGCTATTTTTCTTCTGCTATTTATAACATGGATACAGGATAACGACCAACTGCAGAAAAGGTGACGATGACCTGTTATAAACTGTTCTATGTTATGTGCTGGGGGCAAGGGGAAATCTATAAAGGGATACATTCTGGTCATTTTGTTGTAGTCACTTAGTTACTGGCTATGAGTTTGTGTGAAATACCATATAGCTACTAAACATATATAAAGCTTATAATAGTTTCTTTTCTTTTGAACAGGATCTGTCCCATGCCACCATTGAAATGTACACAAATATTGGAAGAATTCGCTCAGCTAAGCTTGTGGGAAAGGACTTGGCAGAGTTTTATATGTAAATGAATGTTTAAAATGTCTTAAATGCATTAGCTTTGAAAAGTTTGAATATAATTCTTGAGGAAAATACGCTGTATTTAAAAAGGAATTTTAAAATTTTAAAAAATGTAAACATACCCTAAATTTCAGACTGTATTTCAACAAAAAAAAAAAGAAAGAAAGAAAAAAGAACACCGGCAATCTCTTTATATCAAACCCTAATTCTCACCTCATGATGTAGTACTCTTACCGTTAGCTGTCCTATGTTCTTTAACTTGATCCTTTCTTCTCCTAGGGAGGAAAGGGCAGTGGGGCAAGGGGGGGGAAGAAAGAACTTTGCCTGATTTGTAATGTGGCTTCTGACTTGTTTCAAAGTTTATAGTTATCTTAACTACATAGGTGTCTATATGTACCTAAGAAAGGCCAGAAAACATGTTCTTTGGAGAGTAATCAGTTTTATATTTGAGGTTATAATTGCAAAATGTTTGTTTCCCCCACTGTGAAACTTAGTGATTTTTTTCCTAATTTTAAAATATTTTGTGTTTATCCCTGCTATTAAATTCCACTAAAGGAACCTCCTGCACTGGTTTTCTGTTTCATTTTATTTTTCTTATTTAGAAGAATTTGGGAGTCTTCAGTGGTTTTTTGGGAAAACATGTTTGGGCATGCTTCTTACCTATGTTTACTAAAGCAATCTGATTTTCTAGCTGCAACAGATTCTCCTAAATTAACTTAAACTTTCACCTGAGGGAATAATGTTAGGTTTAAAGACTACCATGGAATTGCTGTGGAGTGATAAAATTATATTTTCATTGAAGCATTTTCCTGCTTTAAAATTGTTGAGTAAGCATGTTTTTAGTTAACTGTTAGAAGCTTAAGATGGCTTTTGTCGCATTTGTGGGAGGTAGCTTCACCTCACTTGCTTTGACTTGGGATAGATCTGTATATGAAGCCTTTCACTGACATGGTATATTTACACTAATTGCAGTTCTGCTTAAGTAAGCTGCTTAAAGTTGGGCCAATGTGTTGATCTGTTACCAGCAAAACAAAGAGCATAATGGTTCACTGCATCTTGTTCTGCATTCATATGCAATGTTCCTCTCCCATCACCACTTTTTTTTAAAATGTGTAGAGAGTTTTCATGGCTGCAAAGGTTCTTATGTCACTCTGTACTCATTTCCTTGTTTTTAAAGGAGGAAGAAAGGTCCACAGAAGGCAGAAATCTATCTTCAAGGAGCACTGAAAACTTACCTTGCAGAGGGCTGGGCATTGCTCGTCACACATACAAGAAAACAGTTAGCTGAATGTCAGAAACACCTTGGGCAAATAGAAAAGTATCCTCTAAAAGGCGGAGCCAGAAAAATCAAGACTGGAGAAAATGATGCTTCTGATTATTTTTCTGATGTATCTCTAAAATTTATTTAACAGTACAGACTGCCAAACATCAGACAGCTGAGTTATTTGTTTCCATCATTGCTGTTATTTATTTTTTTCATTTTTATTTTTTTAATATCTGGTTCACTTAAAACCTTTCGCATATGGTTGCTGCTCTCCATTTTAAATATGTCTAGGCTCTAGAGAGTGGTGCAACATGGGTAGTGTGAAGTTTGTCATTAGTTTAGCAGATACCATGGAGGTTTTTTATGATTCTGTTTGTACTTCATTATGGAAGTTTTTTTATGTGATACTGTTTTTTCATTTGGTAAATTTAGCATTATAGTGTCTTCCTGTATTAAGGAGCTTAATTTCTGGGCTTGCTTTCTATAACTGCTACTACCTTTTTCCTGTATCTGCCCTGACAAGGACTCTTCTGGTATTTCTAATGGTGACTTTTTCTGAAAGTTAAAACAGAGGCTTGGAAGGTGAAAATCTTGTGGCTTTGGTGTGGTGTGTGGTGTTTTAGTATTTTTTGCTATTTTTTATTTCTGGCTTTAATCTCTGCTTCAGAAGGGGAGTGGGAGTTGTTTGCTTTTACGTTGTGTAAAAGCTCGGTCTTCAATGTGTGAATGAAATATTCTCTGTAAATGCCACTTAAATGCTAAGTAATACTTTGACAGAATGATTTGGCCCAATCCTAACGTTTGACAGGCTTCAAATTCTTCGTTTTGGTACTCTGCATTATTTTCACACACCAACTCTATCCGCTGCAACTGTATTTGTTTAAATATTAAATCTGTCTGTGTTGCTGTACTGTTTCTACTTTAAAGATGAGAGGGGTGTGTGTGGGGACTGGCCTTGGGTGTTTTGTTGTATTCTTTTTGGCTTTAGAAACAGCACAATTTGAATTCTGCTTTTCATTTTAGCCCCATGTGGTGTTGCCTAGATTTGGTAGCTAAATTAAGTAACTTGGTTGTATCTAAACTGTTGATGTATTATAGCAAAATGGCAAATTTTCATTATTTTTTGGTGTTTTGGGGGGGAAGGGTACTGCTTTCATTAGTGCCATAGTTATAAGGGGAATTCCCCTAGGTGTTCCAAACTGGGGTGGTCGGCTGAACAGAGTACTTCCTGTAGGACAGTTCCTGTGGAAATTGCAAGGAAAGACAGCTTTTTTTTGAATGGTTCTTCTAGCTTTTAAAAAAATTCTTGGGGTTTGGTTTTGTTTTGTTTTCTTTGCCTAAGAAGCTCATATTTTAGTCTCTAAGTGAGAGTACTAGGACTCTTAGTGTAGCTGAAAATCACTTGAGCTTTTGGTTTTGTTCTTTGGCTTTTTTTTTTTCTTTTTTAGAACTAGGCTTAGAAATTGTAAATGTCTGCCTCCATTGAGAATTCTTAAATCGCTTTCAAATACTCTTAAATTTTTCTGCTTCAGTGCAAATGCTCTTATAGAATCTGAGCCACTAATATCGCAGTCTTAGCTAAATACTTAAATGAGCATTTGTATCCCCAGCACTCAAAAGTATAAAGAATGTTTTATGACTTAGTTATGGTAGATGATGCTGTAACAGCTGGCAGATTCTCAGCCAAGTAAATTGGAATATAATCAAATACTTAAGTTAGTTCTAAATGGTGGGCAGTGTAATGCAACACACTGGGTCTTTAACTTGCATGCTGCATTTATTGTCAAATAATGAATTTTCTATGCTCACTAATCTTTGTGGGAGAAGATTGCACAGGTTAATAATGGATCATATTTTAGTTTGTCTGCAAAAAGTAGAGATTCTGCAATATTCTCAGATTACAGTAAATCTTCCATTATTTCTTTTCTAATAGAAGAGTATGGTGATGATAAAAGCAGGTCTTGTATTAAAAGATTAGAAAAGCAGTACTTGAACTGTCTCTTTTTCAGTCAAATTTCTGAATGTTATAAGTTTCTACCTCATGTTTCCTTAACTTTGTTAGTTATCTTCAAACAAGCAGCCTTTTAGCTGGTGATAATCACTTAAAAGAAGATGAACGAAAAAGCTTTTGCCAAGAAATACTAGATTTTGCCAATCACCAAGCAGAGAATCAAGGTAAGTCTTAATACTGAAAAATACTTACTCAAAACTTAAGGTTTAATACTTTAGCTGCTCTAATCTGATCTTTCCCTAAAAGTAGATTGGAAGGCTTTTTGTGATTGTTTTCATTCCCTTGTGTGTAACTTCTGAACCAACATGGTTCTTTTCTTGTCATCTCCAGAACATTTATAAAGCTTCTGTAATAATTAAGAATAGTCAAAGATGAAAGGGTAACTAACATTTTCATCCTGAATACTGGAAAGTCTTTTATTTTTTCCTTCACTTATCTGTTTCTCTGCTTTGACAGCTCATAATTTATCTTGTGTTGGGTTTTTTTCAGTTCCTACCTTAACTTTCTTTCTACATTGCTGGAATGCAGATGGCAGCTCTGTGATGATACTGCTTTGGTTTTGATGTTAGATCTGTACCCATCCACTTGCAGCTTATTATTTTGACCGTCCCTTCTCTTCTCTTTATTCTTCTTGCTGCTTCAGTAATACCTTGTCCTCGGATATTAATCATAATTCAAATTCATACGGGATACTACCTGTAGATCTGAAGACTGTTCATTTTTATGCAGAAGTTTTTCTTGATGAATGGATGTACCATAAGTAATATGTTATTTTAGACTTGCTTTTTAATTAATTTTTTGGTACTGCTTCAGTGTTGGTTTTTAGAATCTAGAAAAAAGAATGAAAAACCCTTGTATGGTAAAGCTGATGGCTCAAGGCACCAGTCCAATCATTAGTTTCTTAAACTTGTACTTGCGCTTGATTTATACACTCTGGGAAGTTTGTCACTTTATGCTACTGTGTTTGTCTAGAATACTTTATGTAGTAGTGAAATGCTAAACTTCTGTTTAGACACTATCTCTTAGTTTAGCTGTCCTTAATAGCCTGAATACTAAAATTGTAGTAGATGTAACTGTTAGAAAACATGTAAGTCTCATTTCTATGCAAGATAAAACTAAAATGTGGAAGTATTGATTTGTTGTGAAAGGATTCATTGTGAAAAGTTGTTGATCCGTTAAATTCTAGGAGTTAAGTTTTTAGGAGAAAAGATTTGCTGATCTCCACTAGTGCTGGAGAAGAATAAAATCCCTGTTTCTATCTTTCCAGGTCAAAAAGTCATATTGCCTATGCACTCCTTTGCGCAGTTGAAAACTCTCCATTTTGACCCTCCAAATGCTGTTGTCCATGTGGGTGGAAAGTTGTCTATTGAGTTGACTTTGCTGAGCCAAATGCCCATCCCTGTCCAAGTGGATCAGATTGCCATCCATGTTCACTTCAGCATTGAAAAAAATAGTTACAGAAAAACAGCTGAGTGGCTCACTAAGCACAAAACTTCCAATGGTGTTATCAGCTTTCCAAATGAAGTTGCAGGCTTTCCTTTCTCAAGAAACAACTTGCCGGCACTGGAGCTGTATGAAATGTATGAACGGAGTCCCTCGGATAACTCTTTGAACACAGCGGGAATTATATGCAAAAATGTGCACATGCTACTACGAAGGCAAGAGAGCAGCAGTTCGCTGGATCTGCCCTCAGGGGTGACTTTAGAAGATGGGGCTCATGTGTTGAAATGCAGCAACTTAATACTGGAACCAGGGGTCAATAAAATAACATTCAATACTCAGGTATGTTTTTATAGTTGAGTGAATGTAGCACTCATGAAAGAAGAACTAAAAAGCACTGGCTGAGGAAGAGCATAGTGCTGGCAAGTGGTGCCTGTATTGCTTCCTGTTACAGCTTGGGTGATGCCATTCCCCTTGTGGCTTGCTTTTTGTTGTTCTAGACCTTAATTGCCCTTGAAAGAAGGCTGTTGTGTTTGTGCCAAAATGTACAGGTGACTCTCATATTTGCAGTCATTTGAGTCTTCCAAAACTTATTTTAAACATCTTGATTATTGCTGCCGAAAATTAAACTGATAAATTCATATAGAAGGTGATGTACTGTTCATGAAGTCTGCCTTCGCTGTTGCGCTTACTGAGAATTAAGTTTAAAATTTTTGATGGGAATGCATTTTCTAGCCCTTAGTGACTGTGTGGTTAAATTTGCTTGATAGCCTGTTCTTCACTGTGGAGGGTGGTAGAATATTTTTTCACTTGGTGGATGTAGTAAAACTACCTGCAAGAAGCATGACAAAGTTAAGGTCAGCTTCAAATATTTGAATTTAGAAGATGTCTGAATTAAAATTGCACCCATTATGCATCCTAATCACATAAGGAGTGAGAAGATGGGAACGTAAGGATTCTCTGCTACAGGAAGCCTAAATCTGCATGAGCAAACAGCTGTGAAAATAGGGTGTCACCATCTAAATGCCACCCTCAGAAAATGTATTACAGTCCTGCATCTGCCATATAGTGTTGTATATGTAACTCCCTCAATTCCCAACTTATACATGCACTCTAAGTCGGCTTAATACTTGGAGTAATCCTTTTTATCTTTCCATTCTTCCCCTGGCAAGCTAAGTACTCCCAGTAATTGCTAAAATATTTAAGGACAGTGGTGCTTATCACTTCTGTTCATAATGCATTGCTGCTAGATGCATAGTACCTGGAAATCAGCAGGCCTTGAGTACCAAGCCTATTGGTCGGTTGTGGTGGTGGGTTTTGGTTTTTGTTTGTTCAGGGTTTGTTGGTTGGGTTTTTTTGATTGTTTGTTTGTTTTAAACTGCCACTCATTCTGTGGCCTTGTACTTTGCTGATCTGTGGTTTGTTTGCTTGCTTTAATGAAATGGGGAAAGGCATTTACCTGCCGGTTTAGTCCTAGGAAGTGAAATGCCAAGCATTTTCAAAAGTGAGACTTTACCATGTGTTTGGCATTCCAGGAACAGGAGCTTCTGGCCTCAATTATCATGTTGTTCTGTTCTTTGGGTTTCTTTAAATACCTTCTATCTCCCTCCCCACCTCTGTAACCCTTCATAGGGAAGTATTTAGTAGAGTTCAGTGCTGCAGTAGGAAACAGAGTAGGGAAAATTTGAGTGAAGATGCTGAGAAATTCAGTGCAGCATCTGAATGATTAACAAAAGATGGGGCAGCCCAGTGAGGAATGCAACAGGTGTTTCAGAGCTGCTTCATTTTCTGAGTGTTATCCAGCCTGTATATAGGAAAGGGTATGGATACTATGAAGAGAGAAAGCATTTTGCAGTCACATATGGTATATATGCCTGCTAGCTTTGCCATTTTCTAATTGGTTTAAATTAGCTTTGGTCCCTTTTTAAAACTGTTTTTGAAATAAGAATCTACCTATCAGATTTTGAAGACTAAAAATTGATAGCTAGCATATTTTATAAAATATGCTAAATTCTTAGCATATTTTAGGTGCTCCACACCTGAGACTTTCTCCTTTCTTTTTTTTTCTTATTTTTAATTTCTGTCTTGTTGTAGAGCTTTGTTTAGAGTGAAGCTTTCTATAGGCTTACATACTCTGCTTTTTCCGTTCTTCCAGCGCTGGGGCAGAAAGCACTAGAGAGATGTGCTTGGTATGTGTGCACACGCACATTGTGGAACCTGTGTGGATAGCAGGTATCTCAAGATGGAAGTTGAGTTCAAGTCCCTGATGATACAATGTGAAAAGGCAATAATGTCATCTGAACTCCCTACTGACCTAATTTTTTAGGTTTCTCAATCTTTCAAACGATTCGGAACAAGTTAATAGGATTTGGAGATGTCAGAGGTCTTGGTGGCTGCAAATGTAGTTTTCTGTACAATAAATTAACACGTATGTAGAACTGGATTTCAGGTGAAGGAGCCTTACTAGAAGAAAGCTGTAGAGACTGTTCTGAGCAGGGATTTTGGCTTAGTGGGACCAGGAAGCAGTCTGAAACCATGGAAGAAGAGATATGGATGAAAAGCTAGATACAGTTCTGCTTTAAATTTGCCTTGTTCTCCATGCTTCTGGTGGCTATTGGAGGATGGACAGTCTTATGCTTATAACTCTTTCCCAGCCTTTCTTTCTTGAAAGAACTTTGCATGGGAAGACTGCTCAGTGTGAATGCTACTTATCTTTGTACAGTTGTCAAAGCATGACTTACCTGTCCTTAAAGGGAAAATCTGAATATGTTAAAATCTTGACAGTGTATTACTAGATAACGTGATGAAAGCTTCTCTGGATTTGAGCTGCAGTATTTACAAACTCTTTACTAAAAATCTGTTATCATTGTAGTAGTATACTGTGTCACTGCTACTGGATTACATAGCTGGCCAGGGGATGGAAACTGCTGACAGTTTTCTAAATTTTCTTACAGTAATGCTTAATTGCACTACTTTTGCAGAAAGAGGAATGACTGTGTTTCTAAGATGCAGAGGGAGTTTGATTCTTTCTGTAGATCATAGACTGATGATTAGCATTACTTATGCTGATAGCAATCTTCCCATGTATTCTTTCAAGCTGTAAATGAGATCAGAAAGCATTATCTGAATTCTTCAGACCGATGTTCCCATCCCATGTTGAGGTTTAAAGTATGTATATATTATGAAAAACTTTACTAATGTTTTTCTGTTTATAAAGTATTCAAGGGATAAAATTTAGTGACTTTAATGCCAAAAAGCATAATATTGAATTTCAGTCAGGATTTACTTTGTAAATAACTGTGTAAGTGAGGTTTGAATGTTGTTACAGCCTTTCTTCATAACTTCTAATCTTAATCTTTAGTTATACCCAGCATCAATATTTATGTATTACATTGGAAAAAGAAAACATTCCCCATTTCCTAGCAGTAGTAGCTAAGAGCAAATAGAATCAAGAATAAATACACTAGCAGATGTTGCAGATTTGCTTTTTATAAAGATATAAAAAAACCATCCAGAATCCTATTATTCAGTGTAAGGGAAGAGTTTGAAATTAAATATGTATGCATTACTTTTTTGTAAGCATTCACACAGGGCTGGGGGAAGTGTGTGAAATCGATAGCTTGAGCGGAAAGCTGTGCCTTATATAAATGTTGTAGGATTTTATGATTGTTAGCCAAATAAGCACTTCACTGCTTGCTAAATATCATTTCAGTACTTAATAAATATAATCATAATTTAACGTATGTGGCACTTGGAGGGGGGGCGAAAAAACCAACCAACAAACAAGACAAAAAGCACCCCAAAATAACAATTTGACAGCATAGCTACTATATTAGAATTCTGATTATTGGTACTTGTTACTTACAATGTTTTTTTTCTTGAATTGGCCAGCACTCTAGAGCTTCTGTCTTAATGGGGCAAAAGGTGCTCCTTTGTGAAAATCTTGTCACTTACTCTGAGAACAACTCTGTCATTTTAATTTACAAATGCAAAATATCTGATAAAAATAAGCTGAAAACATGCTGTTCTTTAGTAGACTGTATGTTCTAGAAGTATTTCCTAAATTGAAAAATCCATTCAAATGTTTTCTTCAAAGGCCAAAGAACCTGGGACATACACGCTCAGGCAACTGTGCACTTCAGTGGGAAAAGTACAGTTTGTCCTTCTTCATATTTACCCAATTGTGCAGTATGATGTATATTCTCAGGAGCCCCAGCTAAAAGTGGAACCGATGACTGGTAGGTACAGTTGCTGTGCTGAAGTTGTTTTGATGATTTCTGTTGTACTCTTGTGGGACTAGATAAAGGGTTTTCTGACTTGAATATTACTCAGATTTTTTTTTTGCCTTACTCTTAATTTTGAGTCTAAAATAAATTCTCACTTTTCAAATTATCCATCAAGTATGCTTTGTCAATGATGGCTAGTCTTCAACAACTAATTCCAGTGCTTGGCTCTGAAACGTAGTGTCACTTTTGAACATGAATTTGAATGTGTAGTGTCACTTAAATATCAGGTATGATTTGAGCTGCCACACTGATTAGGAGAAGTGAATATTTAAATTTGTAGTTGACTGAGCTCCTTATTGGTTAGTTCCGTGACACTGCAGTCTCTTTGGTATTTACAAGAAATGTGTAAGAACTGGGATTCTCTACTAGAGGTGATAATACAAACTTGTTAAAAATTTAATACTGAATACATCCATTGGTTTCATGGATAGCTGAGCATTACTTGTAGGGTTTATTAAAGTTTATAAATGGAAGTTAATAGTGATTTTATTTTCAGGCTATTTACAGAGGCAGTTGAGGAGTTCATATGCATTTTGTACTATCATTCCAGTTACAGAGGTTGCAGTGTGTGGCAAATGTAGGACAGGTGTATTGGGCATTAAGCAAATTAACTACCCCTATGAAATTGATGGTTGTGATTCAGATACTTGAAAATCTGTGTGCATATTGGCATTATTGTTACCTTGATTATGTAAATACAGCATGTGGGCATGACTGGCATTGTTGGTGCAAAAATTTAAAGCTGTCTACAACCTGGATAACTTAACAAAAATCTTAGTAAATTCTCTGGGATTATTGTATTTCACTGAATTCTTTGCTGCCAGAGCTACACAGTATGTGAGCCAGCTACTCTAAGCCATCCAAGAAACAGTGGTTTTGGTGACTCAAGTTGAAACAACCTGTTTCTCCACACCGATGTATCTGAACTAGGCTTAATGTGTTGCATAACCAAATCCCACACTTTTAAATTACCCTAATATGTGTCACATTGTCTGGGAATATTGCTAACAAACCTTAGCACTGCTAAGGTTTGTTAGCAATATATTGATAAGTAGGTCTACTGATAAGTACTGGAATCTGTTAACAATTTCTGCTCTCTTCTTCAGATAGCCTTTTGGCTGGCATTCCCCAGAAGGTGAAATTCACAGTGACTACTGGTCACTACACCATGAAGAATGGGGATGCTTTGCAGCTCAGTAACGCAGATGCCATGCCTATTCTGTACCATCCAGAGAGCAAGGCAGTGATCTATTCTAACACGAGAGGTAAGTGATGAAGTAAAAATAATCTTTAAATGGCTGAAAATTCAATAATCCTGAAGTAAACCTGTACTTACAGTATTAAGAACACTGACACTGTCTTTTTTCAAATTACTATGCAGGCTCTGTTTTGACTAGACCATTTCTATTGTGAAGTAGCTGTAAGTAGGTTTTTACATAGTGCTCTGTGTAAATGGAACATTTCATTTAGCCAGTGTTTCATTTAAGCAGATGACGTCCTAGTTCCTTTTTTCTGAGCATAACTACTGTAGTCTCTTCAGTTGCTCAAACACAAGCAACATTTACATAAATGGGAAGAACAGTCTTAATAGACTTGACGAAATTAACAGAGGCATCCCATATGTAGTATTTTAAAGACAGATGATGAATGGTGACTAAGAATAGTGATGCCTGTGTGTTCAGTGAGCTGTAAGTTTGCTTGAAGTGAAATTTTGAGACTAAGGAGGTGCAGGACATTGTAAAAACTTCAATAGGTGTCATATGATGGACTAAAGTAGCTCTTTAGCTAGTTTGAAGCTTGTTATCAAATTGTCATTTTAGTTCTTTCTTGAACCGTGGAAGGGACTACTGCATGGAATGTGATGGTTACCTTCCTGCAGTTTAAGAAGGATAGAGCGTTATTACTGGGAAGGGTGAACAGCAGTGGTATTTAAGATGTGTGGGTTATAGCTCATTTGAAGAGGTTACCATGGAGTTATATAACATGGTTTCTTGTTGGTGTTTTTGCAGACATGGAGGTCTTGCTAGGAAATGGTTATGGCACCATGTATTTTTCTATGACACTTAGCTTTTTAGGCTAGATTCATTACTTAATTACAGATTAAAATGGAAACTGGGAAGGGATGAATGTGTTATTTTAAAACTACTTTTTTCCCCATTCTATACAACTATAGAAAAGATCTCAGAATCATCATTAAGGATTCAGTCTTCTGAAAAGATCACAAGCATCAGTTTGCCAGTAGCTCCTGCATATCATGTGATTGAATTTGAACTAGAAGTCATGTATTTGCCATCAGCCACAGAATCTGCAGTGGAGAAAGAAAATACTACAAATAAAGAAGTTCACAGAAAAAACAAAGAGAAGCAGAAACAGGACAACTGCATGGCTACTGTTGACCAAAAAGTAAGATGTAATTTAATGTTTTTATTACAAAATCTATTTGATCACAGGGGTGTGCCGTTCACAAAATAGAAGTGGTGGTGATGGAGGGGGGAACCTGCTTGCATTTAACTAATTTTCCCTTAAAAGATGTACAAGCAAAAACCATAGCAAATGTTATAAATGTGAAGAAAACATAAATATAAACAGAAATAGACACTATGTTTATTATATTGCCAACTGTTCCACTGGCTAGTAATCTGAGTTTTAATCTTCTAACACTTGCAGTTTGTAGAGGATGAAGTATACTAGTGTCTTTGTGAAAGGTGGCATGGTGGTCTTCAAATTCTCCCTTCTAACTCATAGGAAAGATATTTCTTCCACTTGCAAAGAATCTGTACGCTGTGTTGAGGTACTTAACGCTGTAGTGTTTCAAGCTGTCACCTTATTTAGTTGGAGGTAACTTTTCCTCTTAATTTTCATTAAGAAGGGGGAATAAAATAAGTAGTACGGAAAGAAGCTCTTCAGCTGTGACAGCAAAATGATCTTGAAACCATCACCTTTCACAATGTTACTCCTTGTTAAAATTGACCAAGTGTGCTGCTATGTATTCTTGTATGTGAAGAGTCAGGTAAAAAGGAATAGCTATAGCGTAGCATTGCTAAAATATGATGTGATAAAAGATTTTTTTTTTTATTTTTTTTGCGCCTCTCTGCATTTAAAAAAAAGTTGTTATATATATATATATGCTTTATAATTGGAAGAATGGCAGCATTCGCTTCAGTAGAAATTCTTTAGTTAAGTGTGCTGCTTCAAGCTAAAACAAATATACCTTAAATACATTTTTTAAAATATTTTGAGCTTGTATTTAATATATTAAAGTATTATAAAGACATTTCAGTAATAGATCATATAGCAATTTATTTGATATTGACCTTTTACCAGATTATTGTATTAAGATGCTCTTGGTATTGTTAGTGTCCTTTTATCCTTTCTTTCTTCTATTCCCCTTTCCTTTATTTTTAGTCTTCAGAACTGGGTATGTCAGTTTCCACAGGAAAAGCTTCTTCAAGATTTCATATCCCGCTCACAGGAAAACAAAAACCTAATGTCTTGTCAGATTAATTTTTGACATACTGATCTTTTAAAATTTTCTTTTTTTTTCTTTTTCCCCTTCTGGATGCACTAGATGTAGACACTTGCTGAGAAAAGTTTTGCTTAGAAATGAGAAGAAAAGCAAAATCGTTATGCCAAAGACCATTACAAATAAGAACTTTGTTCCTTTTTTCCTTTAGGTAACCATTGATTGTCCTTGGTCAATTTACTCCACTATTATTGCATTAACATTCTGCATACCTTTTAATGCCAAGCATTCCTTATTGTCAGCTGGCAAACGGTAACGTACTCATTAAGTATTTATTGTTTCTTTCTTCTTACAAAATATGAAACTGAAGTTTCATAAGTAATATTTATAGCAGCCTTTTTTTTTTTAAGTTAGGCTTTTGTTATCTTGCACAAACTTCCAATGGAAAGCTGTGTATTTCCTCTAGTGTTCTTTCACAACAATAAAACAAATTAGTGGTTTCAGTTATTTTGGAAATAAGACTAAAAGATAAACCAAGCTAACCTATTTCTGTGTAGTTACTTGTTTTCATTTAATATGAAAGATGATGTTTTACAGTCTTGTTTCTACAGACTGTATTGAAGAAAAGATTGAAAGAAACAAATATACCTGCCATTCTGTTTTTGCTTGAGCTGTGCACTTTGAAAACAATCTTACACACTTTCAATGTAACTATTCAACTTCTGTTGAACAAACTGTGTCATGTTTTTCAGGAAATATGTGCAAGTCTGTGTACAGAACTTGTCAGAACTCTGTTTCCAGCTTTCAGACAACAGCCTAAAAAATTCTGCTGACTGTACAGATTTGCAGCTGGTACCTCTGAACCCTGAATCTCAACAGGTAAAGATTCACTTGGTGGTTTATGAACTCATTGGCAGGACAGCTAGACGAAAGTTCTCGTTAGTAAAATTATTAGCATTTCCGCACATAGATTTTTTTGTAGTAAGTAAGGCTGATAGTTGATGTTAGGTTAGACCTTTGTAGTCCTCTGAGTAGCTTTGATTCTTAAAGATGCTTAAGAAGGCATTTACACCTGTAGATCTCGGAATAAATTCTAAAACTTGCAAAGATTATTAGGTAAGTTTTCAGACTTGTCCATTTGTCTCATGCAAAGCACCATATACCTGCTTGAACAACAGCTATACAAATGTAGTATTGCTAATATCACTGTTAAGATTTAATTTGTTCATCATATAGCTGCAGTTTGTTATTAGGTTTTAGGGAAAAAAAATCAGGTAGAGACTGTTTTCAAATTAAATACAGCTGTAAACTAGTTAAGTTGCAAAACAGTCCCCTTGAAGTTTCTTTCAGCCTTGTCTGAACACAATACTAAATTGGCCATTCTTGGTGCCTAGGAAAAGTATATACTTTACATTATTAATATTTTTATTAAATTTGACTTCTGAATAAAACATTTTTCACACATACTTGAATGTGAAGTGTTCCCTTTTGAAACATTGGTTCTGACAGTGAAACGCACCCCTCCTTTTAATTAGATGTGCATTGTTAAAAAAAAATTACTATTAGTTATTTTGGTTGCATATTTTCCCTAATGATTTATTTAACACTTAACAGGTAATTTGTTTTTATAAACTATATTAGTGCCAGAACAGACAAACATATGTATGTGCATTTCTGCTTCTTTCTCACAGGAAGGAAGGAGCTAATACTATAAACATTCTCTTTCAGGTCATATACAGTAAGCAATCAATATTCTTTGTATGGGAATTGAAGTGGACAAAAGAGCTTCCTCTCTCCTTGCAGTGCCTGTTTTCAGTCAGCTTTTGTCCAGCTACCTCTGAAGAACAGTCTCTTACCCTGAAGCCGTTCACTTATGAATTCCAAGTGGAAAATTTTTTTGTAAGTACTCTTCTAAGTATAGCATATGTTAACTGAATATGGTTTCCTAATATATGGAAAGGGAAATCAAAAAAAATACATTAGAAAACTTCTGTTTACATAATGAGATCGATACCTACTTAGAATCATTGGAAAGCCAGTTTGAACAATAGAACTGAAGCCTAGTATGATATGGTGGAATCATATACTTGCCACTGGAATGGGGAGGGGGTGGAGGGGAAACGTAACACTTGCTCAAGTGTCCTTGATCTTGTTTCATTGTTTTTCTGTGTTTTTGCCTTCCTGGGCTTGTGCCATGGAAACTGCCCTTGGATTACTGAGGATTACTGAGCTGCTTTTTCCCTGCTGGCTTAAGACTGCGCTCTCCAAAGCAAATTGCAATTTCCAAAAAATCTTTGCTATTGAAAGCATTTGACTTGGTTATTGTAGTGCTTGAGATGAGCTCCTCTAATGCAATATTTAGGGTTTTGTAGGCCATTAGCCTAAATGTTTCTTCTTTCCCTTTATGGACAAACTTTTTATTCCTTTGATCAGTTAGGAAGTGTATAGGCTAGATGTAACTTCCTATTAAAGGAATTCTATCACCATTATTCAATCTCATCTCTAAATTCAGTCTTGTGTTACCCTTTTGGATGCAACATGAGAAGACTCTCATTTGGTTAAATCCTTTTGTCTGTTTTCAGTGTTGCTATGTTTTCTACCTGCTTATTACAAAGTGGCATTGAACAATATTTTAGGTATTTGTTTACCTACTGGCATCTCAGTAGCATTTGTTGGCACCTGTATCAGCATCTTTCTGGAGTTTTTAAAGAGAACTAACTGCATTTGAACAGTGTGTGTGTGGGGGAGCTTGGTAGAAATTTAATTTTGTAGTAATTAAAAATTAGCTCTGATAATGTGAACACCATTATTCTGGGGCCTGTGATGGTAAGAGTGATGAAGTAGTTCTTCTGTATTACTCAGGATTTGAGTGATGTGTCTGGAAAGTGAGGAGCCAAGAAACTAGTACAAGTTTGTTTGAACAATATGAAGACTGGTATCCATTTAGGAGCATTGAAAGGCTGAGTTAAAGCACAAGTGGAGGGGAAAATGGTGTGCTTGTTTTCTCAAACTGAGCAAGATAATGAAGTGAACATTACTTACAACTGAATCTTGCATTAAAAAGGTTTAATGGATGGTAAATGTAAAATTAAGTTTGTACTGTATCAATTGTCCAGTTCAGTTTAAACACAAGTAAAATGCCCCTTTTTTCTTGATAACAGCACTGTTTTCTTCCTGACAGACATTGTATCATGTGAAAACTGAGATTTTTCCACCATTGGGGTCAGAGTATTGTAAAACAGGTTCACTCTGCTCCTTAGAGGTGTCAATCACCCGACTTGTTGACCTCTCAGAGGTTGACAGAGATGAAGCATTAACAGAATCAGATGGATATTGCACAACAAAACTTATGTATGAAGGTAAGACTACTTTTCTTAAGGATATTGATGAAATTCCCCAGTTTTGTCTTGATAACAACATCTGCCAGACTTTTCTATGGCATATATTCTTGTATTGTGAGTATAGCTGCTCAGTAAAGCAGTTTTCATTTTGCTAGACTGAGAGTATTTTATTTTTTCCTCATTAAGCTCTCCAAGTGGAATATAAATGCTGTTCAGACTGGATGGATACTTGCTTGAATCCCAATTATGGTCCCTTTTGTGTAGGGCTGTTATTCTACCTTGCACAGCTCTTCACACATAGAAGCTGGTGGGCTTTTAGATGTTGCTAAAATACTGTTTTTAAAAATGCTCTGAAACTATACTGACGGTTCTTCATTTTTCAGAAAAGATCTTTATAGTGTTTGTTCTTTATTCTTACAGTTGTTGACAACAGTAGTAACTGGGCAGTCTGTGGAAAAAGTTCTGGAGTGATATCTATGCCTGTAGCAGCTCGAGCAACTCACAAAGTACACATGGAAGTGATGCCCCTGTTTGCTGGATATCTACCTTTTCCTGATGTCAGATTGTTTAAATACCTCCCTCACCATTCTGCTCACTCCATGCAACTTGATGCTGGTAAAGCTATCTTGACTACATGGCTACTTACAGAAATGATCCTGTTTCTCCTGTGTTCTTGTGTAAAGAGAAAAGGCGAGGAAGTATATTGACCAAGTACTCATAGGTGTCTTTGTTACTTACCTTCGCTCACAGTTCTGATTTGAAACTTACAAAATGTTGCTGTAAGGGGAACTTTGAATTCTGGTTGCAGCCTTAATCTGTGAGGAGGAATAATAAATGCATTGTTTTCTTATATTTCCTTTAAAGATTATTGTGCAAATTAGTTGTCACTGGATTTATAGTCAAGTGAAAACTGTTTGATAACCCTCTAATCCTGCGGTTTCATTGTCTGTAAAATGCACATCTACTGTGTCTTCATTAGTTTTGAAGTTTTTTCCCAGTTTTTGAAAGGATTAAGTACGGAATAAAAGAACTGCTGAAAATTTATGACATATAAACCAGATTAGATGAAGAGTTTAAATTACCACAGCCACCTAGAGTATTTATCTGTACTGTTGAGTAGTCCCAGAGCTGTAGTAAGAATTCACTTGTACAACCAACTTACCATTTGTCAGCAGAGCTCCAGGAACTTCTAGCCTGTGACAAATGTGAGGTAACGCTACTTAAATTTTCCTTAGAAGTCAATATAACTCACTCTCTTACATCTGCTGCTGGCCAAAAGCGTGCAGTCTGTTACCTCAGCAGAGATGATCTGTTAACTGTTGTCCTGGTTTCATGCGGTAAATTGACTATGTGTCTGAGCTCTGAAATAACTTTTAGGTTGTTTAATCACTCTGTAGAATAAAACTGTGGGTTTTTGTCTTAAACAGATAGCTGGATTGAAAATGATAACCTATCTGTGGACAAGAATGTGGATGATCAAGCTGAGAGCAGCAGCATAAGGAGCAGAGGTAGCTTGCATTCTGCAGCTAGTGGGGAACACAAAGGTTTGCCAATGCCCCGTCTGCAATCCTTTTCATCTGGTCAGGTCTTCAACTGCAGCACGGGTATGCAAATACTTGTCATTCCCAGCAAGGACGACCATGTTCTGGAAGTCAATATCACGTGACAACTCGGTATGGAAACAAAGAAAACAAAACCCATTAGAAACTGGATATGAAAGCACTTTAAAGAATTATGACCTGATTAGTCTTTGTTGTAACATTCTAACTCTAAGGATACCTATGGCATTCAACGTGTACTGGCCATGGAAGCACCAGACAATTGTATCAATTTAAATGTACAGTGAAGCTTGTGTCAGCTAGTTTATATTGCCACTTTAGTATGTTTTGTGTAAGCTATTGGGTTTTCTCCCTTCGGTCACATCCTGCATCGCAACACAGGGCAACAAAAACAAAATATCCAAATATTTGGACCACTTTGTTATTTTTTTCTGGCAGCTGAGAGATTTGTTTCATGCTTTCTTAATATTTTACAATTTAGAGTTCGATGATCTAATTATCCAAATCTTGGATTTTTACGTAATTTACAGGCTTTTCCACACATGTGCCAGAAACACAACAAAGCATACAACAGCACATTCACTGGTGTAATAGTTGCTTTTTGCTTTTCTGTTTGTTTGGTGGTTTTTTTTTGTTTTGTTTTATCATTGTTAATTCCTGCCATTGCAATTTTGTATTAAACTTCCATCATTTACATACTTAGATGCATGGAAGAGCTACTGCTTTAAACAATCTTAACTGAACAAAATTCCTTAATTTTTTGAGGCTTTCTCCTTCACAGAGTAGACACTGTGATGTCACATATTATATGATTTTTTTGGGGGGTGGGGGTTGGGTCATCCTCTTGCATAGTTCTTACCAAAGAAAGATATTGATAGAATTTAATAATAAATTATTTGGCTTATTGAGTTCCCAGATTAATTTCTTTTATCACCATTTCTAAGTGGCTTGGTTTGCTGCTCCAATTTAAAAATTGGGGCAAAAATTTCAGTATGATGTGATACTTGAACAGTCAACCTTTCATCATAAAGGCTTAGTGTAATTATTACTGATTAGAGGCCAGACTTCCGCATTCATGATGGAAGAAAGAGGTTGGTTTGATATAGGAGAGCTTGCAGATGTAGAATAATTGTGAAGCAAAGTTAAAACATGTAACTTAAAGAATTTCATTATTTATATCTGAAATGTAAATACAAAAAAAATGTAAAAAAAAAAAAGTGTAATTTTTGTGAATGTTGCAAATCCACCTGTGACTGGAAAAATTACAACTCCTTCTGATGTCCTGCTTCTGATATTGAAACTTGTGCATTTAATGTGAGAATGACCTTTTCTACTTGCAGATCTATAATGGTGCGTTGTCAACAGACTCCACAGAGGAAAACTGCCCCATACGAAATACTTGTCGGTAAAACTAAAGCGAGGAACTGCTCATTAGACAAGTTCTTTGTTGCTGTTTTTTTTTCTAAACTCAGGTTCTGCTAAATGATAAAGGGGAAGAAAAAAACCAAACCAAACCCTCTTTCCAAAAGGAATCGCAATTAAGTTGAAAAATGATTAGGCACCCTGCACTGGTCTAAACATTTTTTTTAAATTATTATTTTTTATTTTAAAAAAACCCAGTATGTCTAAATAGATGTATAAAGTAGACCTGCTAGCTGAAAATGTTCTTGTTATGCATCTTCTTTCTGTGAAGGAATGCCCTTTCTCTGTGGAAATCATACCATTTTATTCTGGATAAAACCCAAAGCATCATTTAGTGCAAATGACTGCTGGGATTCTTTGACTGGAAAAGGTAACAAGTTAGTGACTTTGACACTGCAGGTATTATATAATTAATTCCATTTTCATGGTTTGCTATTAAATCATTTTTCACATTGTTCTGTAATATACTGTTAGATTAAACACATTGTACTAAGATTGTTTAATGAAATTGTAAGCGTTCCAGTTCTAAATATACATGTTTTAAAAAGAAATCAACTTCTCTGCTGCTCTGACTTCTCCCATTTCCCTTAAGTTTTGAAGGAGTGATTGTTTCGTCTGTTTTAGCCAAAGCTACTTTTAACAGAAACGTACTTTCTGAACTTACACGAGGGGACGTATTTGGAATAGCGGGTATCTGACCGGGGTTGCCACTTCCTTGGGGGGGGGAAAAAGAGCTGCCCTCTCGCCTCAGGGCTGCTGCTGCTTTTCGGGTTCCGAATAGCCGGGCTCCTTCCAGCGAAGCAGAGCGGGGACGGGCACGTCCCGCCGCCTGGGCTCCGGTCCCTGAGGAGAGGGGGGGAACGGCTGAACGCGGGAAAGCGCGGCCCGGGCTGCACAGGCCCAAGCCCCCGCGCACGCGGAGAAAGGCGAGACCAATAACGCCGAACGGGCTTCGTCGAGGGGCGCCGGCTTCCTGGTAGCGAGTCCCCTCCTCTACCTCCTAACGCCGGAGCGGGGCGGCGGACACCGGCTTCTGCAGCGCGCTTCCCCCCCCGCGCGCCGGCAGTGGCTTCGACCGCCCCGCCCCTCCTCCGGCAGAAAGCTCCCACCGCCTCCGCTGCGGGCGCATGCGCGGCACCGCAGCGCTTGCCGTGACTCCGCGGGCTCCTCACGTGGAGCCGCCGCCATGAAGTTCGCGTACCGGGTGAGTGCCCGGCGGCAGCCGCCCGCGTGGGACGGCGGCCCCTGCCTTCCTCTCTCCTCCCCTGCTCCTTTAACCGTCCTCACCCCCGGTTTCTTCTTTCCTTCCTCCTCCTCCCCTCGCAGTTCTCCGGACTGCTGGGCACCGTGTACCGCCGCGGGAACCTCAGCTTCACCCGCGATGGCAGCGCCCTCATCAGCCCCGTCGGGAACAGGATCTCCGTCTTCGACCTGAAGAAGTAAGCGAGCCACAGCCTCTGCCTCCCCCCTCGGCTCCCCCCTCAGGCCCGCCGGCCTAGCACTCTGACAGCCCCTGCCCGGGCGGGTAGGAGGGCCTGGCACTGCCAGCACGGTTTGGTTGTTTTGTTTTTTTTTTTTATTATTATTTGGGGCGGGGGGGGTTGGGTAAGTAAAGCTCCCAGGAGGTTGTGGAGCCCGACCCGAGGGCGGCAGGGTGACAGCCAAGTCCGCGTTGCCCATGGTGGGGGTCCCTGCACCGCCGGCTCCCACCGTCCTGCGTGACAGGACCGGCGAGCTCCCTGCTGCGCCGTGTGGGGCCGCGGCTGGCGTGGGCTGGGGTTTTTCAGAGTGGTTTGCTTTCCAAAATATCCCGAAGAGTTTCTGGCTTAGCGTTAAAAGGTAGAAGCCTGCCTGGTAGAATAACTGTCGAGGTGTTGCGCAGTGCAGGTTTTCTGCGCGTTGGTCTGGGGGGAGAATAGTGTAAGAAGTACGTGAAGGTGTGTTCTAGAAACAAAGAGGGGAGGGAAAAAGTTTTGTACTTGATTTAGTCGCGTGGTTTCCTTGTGTGCTTCTGTCTTGTACTGTCTCTTGTATGTGGGAAGGCCTAGACTGTCATCTGCCTTTTCCTCTAGGCCAGAGTTGTGATTGATGCTCGTTATGCCGGTATTCTGCTCAGGAGCCCGTCTCTTACATAGACGGTGTTTTTGGGGTTGTGACAGCCAAAGAAAGTCATTGGGGGGTTTCACATCTGCCGATTCTGTGGCTTTAGCATAGGTATCCGACTGTATTTCATTGATACCAAAGATGACTTATTTCTGCATCCTTGTACTCAATTTACCATTCTATCTTTTTCTTGCAGTAATAAGTGTGAGACGTTCCCATTGGCTACACGACTTAATATTGTGTGTGTGGGGCTCTCTCCAGATGGAAGTCTTGCCATTCTAATTGATGAAGGTACTTTCATAAAGGAGGCATTTGTTTTCTGAAAGAAAGAAATAAAAATATAGCCTTAAGAGGGGAAAGTCCGTATTGCTAGATATTCAACCTTAACACAAATTAGAAGTGCTCTGCTTTAAAAATTATGTTAGAATTTCTGGGGAAGATATCTTTATTTACAGAACTTTAAAAGTTTCTGAGGAGGTACTTCCCTCCCCCCCCTTCAAGGAAAGAAACTAAGCTTGCTAGCATTATGGTTTCTTTGGGAACTCGATTATTTCCATGATCTTTCTTTTTCTGCCTTTACAGAGGGAGCTGCCTTGCTTGTCAGTTTGATCGGGAAATGTGTGATACATCACTTTTATTTTCACAAGCCAGTTCACAGTGTCAGCTTTTCCCCTGATGGCAAGTAAGTAAAACGTGCATGCTTTGGAACAAAACAACAGAAATTACCCTATAAGCTAGTTGTGATTATAAAGATATTCTGACTAACCTGTGGATGATATCTATTGATTAACATAGGGGAGATTTAGAGCTGATCAGGGTCACTTCATCTGCAAAGTTGAGAGGGAGAGAAAAGTGCTAAAGCAAAGCCTTGGAAACAGATACTGGCAGGAAAGTTGTCTGTCACAGATGTTGTCTATGGTGGGACTCTTAGAAACATAGAAGATTTGCTGTGAGTCTTAACTGTTCTTATGTATCGTAGGTAAGGTGAAAGAGCCCACGGGGGGGACAGTCAGTGCTGCAAAGTTGCATGATGGCACTTGTGGTGGTGTGGTTTCTCTGCTGACTTGGGTTAGTCTTAAGACAGCTGTACTACTGAAAGAGGCAGTTCTCTGAATCGAGTGCTTCTTTTCATGTCCCTTATATTTTAACTGCATGGTCACAGATCCAAAGTGTGGTGACATAAATGTTAGAAGTATCAGAACAGCGAGAGGAAAAAGTGCGAAGTTCCCCTTTTGGCAGCATTCCTCAGTTGGATTGACTTAAAGTGATCTTGAATGAGTTTTTGCTTGGAAGTTGGAATCGCAGTTCTGTGTTACAGAATTATACTGGCAACAGGACCAGATTAAAGGATATGCGTAACGGGGTGCAGATGATTTGTTTTTCTGGAAATGGCCAATATATGAAGGTGAAGAGAGGTTGAAATAGAATATCCTGTTTTGAATGTTTGAACTTTTCTTTCTTTTGTGAGAATTAGAGAATAAATATTCAACTTAAATAATTTTTACTGAAGGTTTTCTGTCTTATGATGTGTAAGTTGGGGGATAATATCAGTCTGCAAATAACTTTTTGTTTTGCATTCGAAAGCAATCCATATTTATCACTTTAATTACGTGGAGACGTTTTTAACATTGTTTTGTTTCATTGTATTGCTATCTGTGCTGAACAATTGTTTGCTTTAACAGCTTTATGTGCAATTATGCTTTCCCCCCCCATACAACAGGAAATTTGTGATTACAAAAGACAATGTTGCTCTTATGTACCATGCTCCTGGGAGGACACGAGAATTTAATGCGTTTGTTCTGGACAAAACTTACTATGGTCCATATGATGAAACAACTTGTATTGACTGGACTGATGATTCCAAGTGAGTTAATAAACTAAAGCACTGTCTACCTGCTCACATTGTTAATATTCGTGTGCATGTTACAGTCCTTTTTTTTTTTTTTTGCTCTAAAGTACTGTACTAGCTTTAAAAATTCTTTTTGGCTCTTCTGTTTCTCATTCTATCTTGAATTAAAAAAAATTGTAATTAGGCAGGCTAGAAAGTATAAAGTGTGCATGTATTATGGATCAACAATGGATTCTTGCTTGAGAATGTCTAGTTATCCGTACAAGGAACATATCTTAGGAATGTGACCACGGTTGACCTTTTGAATGTGTTTAATCGCATCTAGCTTTGCTGGAGTTGCCAACCTCAGTTTACAACTCTCTTGTGTGTAAAGTTACTTTTAAGGTGGTGATTGGTGTATCTTTCTACTCAGAATGTTCTCCAGTCAGTGAAGAGTTTTGCAAACCAGAGTTCTAATTCAAAATGCCTTTTCTTTTGTAGATGTTTTGCAGTAGGGAGCAAGGACATGTCTACATGGGTGTTTGGAGCAGAACGATGGGCAAACTTGATCTACTACTCGCTTGGAGGGCATAAGGATATAATAGTAGCCTGCTTTTTTGAAGAGAACAGTCTAGATGTATGTATAATCACATAATGTTCTTGAATTTTAGTATTAAAATAGTTCAAGCAGAATCTGATCTGTAGATCAGGTATTTTTCACAGGATGCTGACTATTTTGGTAATATCTCAGAATTTATAAAATACGTGAGTAGTATGTCTCTCGATTCCTCTGCTGTGATTGGGAGTTTACAATTCCATGAACATTTGAAGAAGTAAATTTTAGAAGGAGAGTAAGTTATTTAAAATTGCTCCCCCCAAAAGTTACAGTTTTAAATATGAAAAGATTAATTATCTGTAGTGCTAACTGGTAAACAAATTGCCTTCAGTCTTTTCAAAAATTATCTGAGGGCAGGTAAAGTAAATCACCAGTTCTAGGCACAAATGAATTTTCCAAATCAAAGCACTTCAAATTCTAGAGGACTAAGTAATGTGTTATCCTCATGATAGAACGCAGACTTGCTAACTCTTCTGCAAGTCTAGATTCATACCAAGACAGCAGACTACAAAACATAGGTATTACACGATAATCGTATGTTGGTGTGTTTGTGTTCTAGCTGTACACTATTAGCCAGGATGCAGCTCTCTGTGTGTGGCAGTGTGATACGGAGCTTGATGGTTTGAAGCCCATGCCCCCTAAAGATGCAGCTAGGGAAAAGAATGCAGCAAAAAATGATGAAGAGTTTCTCGAAGAGCCAAAGGGTGAAGAAATTCATGGAAAAGCCAATCCAAATGAACGTGAGACTAGAGATAAGGTTAAATATTCACGTGTTGCAAAGTAAGTGATTTTCAGTTTTCCAAAGACAGAGTTGTTATGGGGATTTACTATATTGGGCTTTTTTCACCCTTTTTCACTCATTCAAAGCAGTATAAAACTCTGCCCAGAATTTAGTAATCTCCTGTAAATCCCATTTTAAATAGTTTCAGTAGAACACCCATTTGTCTTATCTTGACTGCATGAAGGGCAATACCCTTCACCTTCAGAATAATGAGTCAGTGTAATTTTAATAAGAAATACTGACTTATGTTGTATGTGTTTATCGTTTTAAACTCAAAAAGTGTAATGAGGTCTTTAGTACAGTATCTCCTTAAGTCTAGAGGCTTTGAGCTCTTGCAGGAAGAGAGTGGTTGTCTTCAAGAGGTGACAGCAACGTTTGATAAAGATAGCTCATCAGCCTCTTTGGTGAGCTACTTGGAGATGCCTTCCTGAAGGATCTCCCTATCTGTCCACATCAAAGGAGATGTGGCTCACAAGGAATAATCCAGTTTTAAGATAGTCGCAGCATTTAGCTTTGCTTGAAGAAGGATAATGTTCATAGGCAATCTCTTCTACTGGAGTGAGGGAGAGATAGGATGTGCTTAGGGGCCAATTGGGAACACCTGACATTAGGCTTGTGTTCTCAGCTTCTGACTGTAAAGGAAGTATAAAGAAAGTACTCTACCCCAACCCACGTTGGAATTGGCCTTAGTGAACAATGCTTCCAGATTGAAGGAATTTGGAGTATACAACTGTTGGATAATATTCAGCTGCTCTTTTAATTGACTATCTGGGACTTACCTGTTTAATTCTAGTAAGAATTCTTCTACAAAGAAGCTGAGAAAACCTTCTTTACTAGGCATATAGTATTTACAACTATTGCTTCAATTCCTTACTCTGTAAGAGGACTCACACATAGAAGGATAACCAGTGAATTCATGAGAGCCATCCATATTGGCATTAGATGATCAAAAAGAAATGCACAGTGAAGGTCTTCTGAGGTTAACTTTTAGTCCCTTTCATTGCATGTGATCAGGTGTCACTTCTGATAACCAGATTACTGCAGCAGCTGTAAATGTTGAGGAAAAGAATTAGCTTTCACTAGCTATGTAAAGCACGTATATTTAGCAATTTCTGGAACTACTGCTTTTTAGTTTTGTTGTAGGATACCTTGATCAAAATATTTGCCCTATACTGGAAAGCAGCTATAACAGCATACTTTTCTTTCACATTCAGTTTGCCGCTTATTTCTTTGATGCCAGGTATTTTTTTAATAAAGAGGGAGATTTTAATAACCTGACATCTGCAGCCTATCACAAGAAAACACACCTTCTAGTCACTGGCTTTGCCTCTGGAATCTTTCACCTCCACGAGCTTCCAGAATTCAACCTGATCCACTCCTTGAGGTGAGGTGTGGGGTTGTCATTTTTTTGGTTTGTTTTTGGGGAGGGGTTCTTGTTTGTTTGAGAACACACCAAGTTTAGTAGTGAAGGCTGAATAATCAGCACAAAAATCTTAAAACATGAATATCTATTTAGTACGGTAATTCCTGGGAAGGCAGAATCATAGTTAGGCTCATGTAATAAATACCATGCAACTCCATTCCATAGCTTATTACGGAAAGGTGAGGTCTGCATGAGGATCTCCTGAGTAGTTAGTTAGTCTATAGATTTCTTCAATGCTTTGGATTTCGTTTTCAGTTTACTTTTAGAGTATAAAGACAATAACTGAAAAAAAAGTTCTACATATGTAAAATTATGTGTAAACTGTCTCTAGGTTGAAAAATAAAACCATAGTTCTTTTCCATCACTGTATGATACTAGCTAAAGAATGCATAATTTCCCTGCAGAAAAGAATACTTTTTTTTTTCCTTGAATGTGGGGAGTTTTACTCTGTACTGGCAAGTACATCTTTGTTTGGGATGTAGATACTCTTTTGTCTTCATTCCAAATAAGGCAGTTTTGTCTGATGTTTTTGAGTATAATAAAGGAAAGAATTTGTATGTGGCTTTTGGTGTTACAGTGAAGTTCAGTAAAGTAATCAAAGAACTTGCTTGAATAGATGTAATAAACCCTAGATTTGAAGTTTTATCACACAAGGTGTGAAAACTCAAGTTTGTTTATTGGGTAATTCTCTTACTTCAGTATTTCAGACCAAAGGATAGCTTCAATTTCTATCAACTGTACTGGTGACTGGATTGCCTTTGGTTGTTCAGGTTTGTAAATTTTTTTTTTTTAGTCTGTATTCATGGAAAAATGAGGAATGTTGTGGGCATGCAAGCCCAAATTCCTCTTACTCGTCTCAAATCCAAACGTTAAAGTTTTGTTAATAATTTATAGTCTCATCTCTGTAGTGTCTAGATACAGTAAAGCAAGTATCCCTAATCAATTTCTTCTCACAGAATTCTTATGATTCAGGAAAATACTTTGTTTATGAAGGAAAAAATGTATGTTTCATATATGAAAACTCTAGCAGAACTAGGATAAAGCCCATATGCCTTGTAGTTTACAATATGCTTTCATTCTGGGCCCAGTCTCTCTTCCTTTGCCACTTGTTGCACATGCCGTTTTACAAAGCTGCCTGGATATTCCAACGTTCCCACCCAGTCCATAATCGTAAATGTATAACAAAGATTATACTTTTATATGCAGCCCTGCTTTTCTTTCTAGCTCATTTATCAGCTGGTTGATAGCATTGCTGTTGTAGTATTAAGAATGTTAATCCAAGTAACAGCTCCTGCTTTTTGAGGAAAGTTGCCTTGAACTTATAAAAGGGAAAGGGCTTTTATTAGGATTGATAGATGCATAGTGCAACCCATCTGCATCAACCCTTTTTTTTTTTTTTTACGTTGCTTGCAATTAATGTGTTTTGTGGCTTGCATTTACAGGGTCATTGTCTTCATAATCCTTCTCATGCGTTTACAGGTTTGGGTCAGCTCCTGGTGTGGGAATGGCAAAGTGAGTCCTATGTGCTGAAGCAGCAAGGACATTTCAACAGCATGGTTTCATTAGCGTATTCTCCAGATGGACAGTACATAGTAACTGGAGGGGAGGATGGGAAAGTAAGTGGGGCAGTATTACTGAAATATGACCTTAAGTCTTAATAGCGTAGTAAGCAGCTTCAACTTCCATTTTATGTGGAAAGATCTGTTACTGTAACTGATACATATTTTTCTACAGCGTATGTATTTTGATTTATTATTGCTGGTATCCTCTGCAAAGTGCATCACTTACGCTTTTTAGCAGATGATTTTTTAATTATTATAGATGCAGTCACCATAAACACAAAAAGGTCTAATTCATCAAATGTTAATTTATGCATGCTTGTGGTGGTTCTATGATATTTTGGCATGAATGAATTTCAGTCACCCAAATTCATGCCCTTTTAATAATTGGGTTTGATGTGAAATTAATTTCAAATTACTTATAAAAGGGCAATTCCTAAACAGATTTTTCTGAAATGGAACATTGCAGAAGCTTGTTATTTAAAAGAAAAATTAGCTTCTTTTGGATGACTTGTATTGAAATGATAGGCTATGTGTACATGTACCTTTTTTTTAAAGATCTTTTGTAGAGTAATCCCACGATCTATTGGCGTATAAATGGGACAAAGATAGTATCTTATTTCCTATCAAAACTTCTGAATGTCAGAAAAAGACCTGCCACTTCTTGCTTTCTGATATTCGGATTCAAAATTGACCAAACCCCAGAAGTCTTGAACTGCAGATAGCTAAACACATAACATCTTTGTTCGGGGAAAAAAAAAGATTGAAATATTTCAGTTGTAACTTCTGGAATGGCTTCACAGTTGGTTTTGAGTTTGACACTTGTCTTACCTGTGGACAGTACAAAGCTTGGGAGCCCAAGATACTCACCAAGTGCTATAGCTTTCCTTGAAAATTAACTTTGTTTCAAAATTTTTTTGTTTATCTCCATGTAGATTTTTGTGTTGTATATGTCTCTTTAGGGGTTTAATGATAAGCTGTGGCCTGTTTGCCTCGCTTGAGTAGAATTCCTTACTGATGGTATCGAAAGTCCTTTATGCTATTGCAGAGTTCTAGGACTAACTTTTCTGTACTCTTTTACTGCATTACCTTTACTTTCTCTCTGAACTGATGATGGAGATTCTAAGAATCCTTTCTTGTCTGTCTTGCAGGTGAAAGTGTGGAACACTTCAAGCAGCTTTTGTTTTGTCACTTTTACAGAACATACCAGTGGTGTAACTGCTGTAACTTTTACTTCCAATGGTTATGTCATTTTGAGTGCTTCCCTAGATGGAACAGTGCGTGCCTTTGATCTACACAGGTAACTATTTATGAAAAGCTTTTGTGTCCTATTTAGTCTTCAGCTTTCTTCTCCCAAAATACAGCAAACTGCTGATGGCTTGTTTCAAGTTGAAGTTGCACAAATGTGAGTACTGCTTTATTGATTTTTGGTTCAAATTTGGATAGCATTTAGCAAACCTTTCATTCCATCCAGTTTCTGTGAAGAAAATTCTGGAATAACTTTTCTCAGAGAAGCTGGAAAGCCAGTAAGATCATTGTCTGGCTCTACTACTCAAATGGGGAAATGGCACCTGTCTAATGGAATGTTTGCCATAGTTTTAGTGGTTGAGCCAATTATAATACAACTATGTACAGAACTGGATATGTAAACAAGCCCATGTTTTCTAAAGGATGGATATATGCTGTGTAATTGAAGAAAGCCCTTCTGTTTGAGTATTTTTGGTTGCTATTTCTGCAGAGTTGTTAATACCTTTTTTGAGTCTTTGAATCATGCTGAAGTGTTGCATCTAATTTTATACAAAGAATATTTTTCCTGTAGCTAGCTTAAAAGACTTTACAAGTAAAATGAAATCCTTTTTTCAATATGTTTGTAAAACATACGTTTAAATCTACCTAAAACGTTCTCATAATTTATTTTGATGTTTACAACAGATACCGCAATTTCCGTACCTTTACATCTCCACGACCAAGTCAGTTCTCTTGTTTAGCTGTGGACTCCAGTGGCGAGATTGTGTCAGCTGGTTCTCAGGATTCCTTTGAAATATTCATCTGGTCAATGCAGAGTGGGAGGCTGCTAGATGTAAGGACCTACAATGCTGGAGGGCTTGAATTTAACACATAATATAGATCGTGATGATACTAAGTCACTTTGGGATTAGTGGGAGGGTTTTAATATAACATGATGTGTTTTATTGTGTTTATATTCAAGAACTGGAGCTACACTGTTACTCTCAGCAATTTTTTATTTATTGCATGGAGGCTATGCTGGATTTGTGTGGGAAATAGTTTTTTAGAATTTCTGAGTAGGGAGCTCTTGCTAGCTGATGAAGTAACACCAATATTGCGGGGCTAACACATGGGCATGAGAGTCTTTCCTTCAGCAGTTGTTCAGAGATGTTCTCTTCTACGTATTTTCTGCAGGTAATGAAGAAATTGTAGGTACTGTCCGAAGATCAATACAGATTTTGTGGACAGTTTTGCTGGAGCAGAGCAGGGACATGATTTTTTGTGTAGAAGGTTTTTGTAATGTTGGGTGAGAAAACTATTAAGTTAAATCCCCACTGTCTTGCTGCTACTTTGAAATGCCTTCTATTCAGAGTAGATATAATAAAGGAGGGACACAGTACTTCTGAGTAAATCAAATGCATTTGCTATTTTCAATTCTTAAGCGTTATTGTACATCTTATACATGTGCAATTCATGCATTTAATTTGGCATAGCTATTGAATATATATTCAATACTATATCACCATAGTAACTCAGAATATATTTGAGTGGATCTCCAGAGTTTTGAGTTTAGTTTCTTTCCTTGATTTCTTTTGAGAGGAGTAGGAGCTCCGTGCCATAAAAATCTATATTGCTCTTATTCACAGTTTTTATTAGTGTTTTTTCTTAAATGTTTTCAGCTGCAGGACATACTAAATTCTCAGAGCAATGACTTGCTTTTTCACAGTTGGTCTGATTGTTCTGAGGGGGGGGAAGTGCACCGTATCCCTAAGTCTTGGTCTGTAAAGAGTCTATGTGCATGCATAAGAGTGGTTGTAGGTGCCTATGCAGTGATAGCATTTCAGTGAATTTTTTTTAAAACTTCTGAAAAGAAAAAGTTGAGAATCAGTGGTACGTATCATATTTCCAAAAGTGACCTCAAGCATGTGTGGACAAGTTAGGCATGTTTTCATTGCTATATTTAGAGTTTACTGAATGCAGACTACATGAATTTCAGTTTCTTTCACCTAATTCCATGTTATCTTTTCTTTTTTTCTTAGGTCTTATCAGGTCATGAGGGCCCCATCAGCAGTTTGTCCTTTAACCCAATGAAGTGTGTTCTAGCTAGTGGTTCTTGGGATAAAACTGTCAAGTTATGGGATATGTTAGACAGCTGGAGGACTAAGGAGACGCTAATACTGAACTCGGATGGTAACCTTTATTTCATCTTATATCAAATATAAAAATATTAGCAAAAATATTTCAAGAATGAACAACAGAACATGTTAAATACAGACTCATTCTTGGTAAAGAAAACCAAAAGTTCAGATAGTTTTCTATAGTATTAAGTTAACAGTAGAAGAAATCTTTTTTTATTTAATACTAGCTCTAGCTTTACAATTAGCTAAACATTTGTATATTGTCCAGAGAAAAAGTACAGTCATACTTGTTACTCTTAAGCTTTTTCTGGTAGTTGAGATGAGATCCTAGAAAAATATAGGGTATTTTCTTAGAAACAGATCTGACTGCATTTTTAACTGTTAATTAAATTCTTTGCAGTTCTTGTTGTTGCTTTCCGTCCTGATGGCAAGGAGCTTGCAGTTGCTGCTTTGAATGGACAGATAACGTTTTGGGATCATGAAAATGCAGTGCAAACTGGCTCAATTGAGGGAAGGCATGATCTTCAGATGGGAAGGAAGGAGCTTGATAAAATAACTGCCAAACAAGCAGCCAAGGGAAAGTAAGTAAATGAGATTGCAGTGAAAAGAGGGTGCCACACTGGTTTGCTTTTGAATTGTTTCTTTCCATTTGCTTTTTATGGGAAGATTTCAGAGTGCATCTGCTGTTCAAATATTTTGATTCTGATGTTGGATTTTAAAAGACTGCCTGACTTGACATCTGGATGGATCCTTTTTGTCTTTTGCTGTGATCACCCACCAATCAGCATCATTCTGAGCATGTGTTCTTTTTCATCAGTTATAAACTTGGGTTGCCAGCATAATACTAAGCTTCTCATGACAAGTTGTTCATTTGCTAAAGGCATTAGGTTTTTAAGTGGATATCTTGTTATGTAGGTACTAGTATGTAATTATTAGTGTGTAGAAACTGTTACATTTTTTAAATGTAAATATGCTGTGGGTTTTATTCCACATTACTATGCATGTGAAGTAATGTTTGAAGGCAAATTGAATTTGTATGCTGTCAAAAAGGGTAATATAGAAGTTGTGTTTCATTCTTCTCTTTTTCCCTTGAGCCCCTCTTTTTTTCCATATTGCTCCCACTCAAAACAAAATGAAAAAAGGAAACAATGACTTTCTGAAAAAAAAAATAGTGTTTTTTTGGTGATGAGCTCTCAACTATTGCTTTAAAACATACCATGACTTTGTTTTTTCTCTAGCTCTTCTGACCATCCTTAGTGTTGTGTAGGGTGTAGCTGAGAACTCATTCATTGAGCTTTAACTCAGAATCAGAAGTATGGAAGTACTTCAAAAAAGCTGTTGATGTTCTAAATTGTTTATGATTCATAGTAAAGCACCAAGTACTTGTTTGTGGTAAATGATTTTGTATGTTAAGTACATACTGTGAGAATGAAGATCTCAGTTTTTTCCATGGAATGGTTATTCTTCTGTGTCTTCATGCTGTACTTACGTTTTAGCTCGGATATGGCAGTGGAATTAACTACTTTCTCTTTTTCTTTACTAGATCTTTTACTACTCTGTGTTACTCAGCAGATGGTCAGTCTATTCTGGCAGGTGGATTGTCAAAATTTGTCTGTATATATAATGTCAAGGAACAGATTCTTATGAAAAAATTTGAAATCTCATGCAACTTTTCTTTAGATGCAATGGAGGTACGTGACCAGAGGAGTCAGGTTTTTCATTCCCACACCCCCGCAAGACTGTGGTTTTGGTATAACATCTCATTAAGTGGGATTCATGAATGTTTCATTAAGGACAGGTTCATTTTGTGCAGGAGAGTGATAAGGAAATATATCTCAGAAAACAAAATTAATTTCTGACACTCTGGTAACTAAAGTCTTGCCAGATTGCGGTGTGTTTATATTGAATGAGCAGAACTGTTAAGCATAATGAAGTCAGTTGCACCTAACTTAGAGAAGATTTAAATTATCAATATTTTGTACTAAGCTAACTTTCCCTGGGTGTCAGTTGTTTATGTTAGCAAAGAAATGAATGATTTTGTTATGGACACACAAGAACATCATTGACCTTTACAAACTCAGTTTCTGAATATTGTTAAATGGAAAATTAAATTCCTTTAAAAGTAAAGTGAACGATGAAAAGCATCAGAAGGAAGAAACTCCAGTAACCCTTTTTAACATCCTTAAAAGGACACCAGAAGTGAGCCAGCTGGAAAAGAATCCTTGAGGGGGATGGGTATTTAAAAATGGAGGGCAGGGAGGTCCCTAAAACATCATTTGCATAGCTGCCTGTCTACACAGCCCTTACATTAGCGCAGTGCAGTAATAGAACCCGAAGGGGAAGAAGAGTGGGCCTGCATCTGGGAAAACAGTGCATCTCTTAAGTAGAACAACATCATAATAATATGAAACCACAGTCTAAACTGTGTTGTGCTGTTCTGAGGCCTCTAAGACTGAAGCAGCCTGATTCTCATCTGTGGTCAGACACTGTTGCCCACTGTTGTGAAATTGTCAGTTTTCTCCATGATTTTGGAGAAGCTTTTGGAAGAAAGTGAAGTAAATAATCATTAGATAACTCCTGAATGTTATGAAGGATTTTCAGTTAATACAGATGTTTTGAGAGGAGATTCAGTGCAGTGAACTTACATGTTTTTCTAGGAGTACTTGGATCGGAGAAAAATGACCGAATTTGGGAGCATGGCTCTGATTGATGAAGGGGGTGGAGGTGAAGATGGTGTTGCCATTCCTCTTCCTGGAGTAAAAACAGGTACAGCTTTTGGCTTTGCTGTCTTGTTACTAGTTTTATATGGATCAAAACCTTTGATGTAGAGTCGATACAAGATAAGAAGGGTTTGAATTGTTCAGCTCAGTTTTAAAGTTAGGATTACCTGAATGTTCTGTAGCCACAGGGATCTGGTACGCAGGTGTTCAGCTGATGTGTAGGTGGGCCCTTTTGCATAGTAGAAACAACAAGAAACAGGAGGTACTGTGGCCTCCTGACTATGGAACCTAGCAGTCCTGATTTAATTTTCAAAGAGCAAAATTCAGTCCCACCACTTTAGCTGTAGGATCTCTTCGGCATGGACTGTCCCTTACTTACCCTGTCTTTAACTCTGCCAGATTTTGGCATGTTCTGCATTATTCTTCAGCATAATGATAACAGCATAGTTAGAGTTGATAGTTAGACCATGAACTTCTGGTGAATATATTAAATCACTTCTAAACTTCTCTTTTAGGTGACATGAGTTATCGGCACTTTAAACCAGAAATAAGAGTGACTTGCTTGCGATTCTCTCCTACAGGTGAGTATTGACAATTAATGTAGGGTTTTTTTTATTCCATATAAAGCAAGGAAAAGAGTAGAGCATTGGAGGAGTAATAATGAAGTACATATGCCTTGGAGATGGTCTCTCCAGGTGTTACACAGTGCTGCTAGGTTTGTAGTCTAGTTTCCTGTGCAGTGGATAATTGGAAAACTTAAGTGTACACCACTTTCAGCTGCTATTTTTTACAAGCATTGTCATTGCTGACAGGTTCATCAATGATGCATGGCTTTCAGTCTTATCCTCTTCTTGAAAACAATGAAGAGTCATCTGCTTATCATTACTCTTCTGTTTCCATCCTAGAAAACCCAGCTTTGTTCTTAAATATTGTTACTTCTCTTCTAGGACGAAGTTGGGCAGCCACCACCACAGAGGGTCTTCTTATCTATTCACTGGACTCAGGGCTAATTTTTGATCCTTTTGAGCTGGATATTGATGTCACACCCAGCAATATACGCAAAACACTGCATCAGAAGGAGTATACTATGGCTATCATCATGGCCTTCAAGCTGAATGAAAAGAAATTAATTCAGGAGGTCATAGAGGCTGTACCTAGTAATGAAGGTGAGTGGATCTTCCATGAAATTTGGCTTGAAGTAGCTGTAAGGAGAGGTGTGTAAGCCAAGTGAGTTGAGCCGTAAAGGGCAGAGTTTAGCTCTTGGCAGGGGGGTGAATATAACATTGATATTTAAGGACTTCATACTGTAGCTGAAGGCTAACGAGGAAGAAGGGGTGGCCTTTTGTAAAAAAAGTAAACTTTCTAGTGTTAACTTATGTTTTACTTTTACCAGTCTACTGCATGCTCATCTAGTGACTTTTCAATGGAATTTGATCAGGTCTGGATATGCAGGTGAAGTTTTTGGATGTCAGTTCTCAGGAACAGCTGATGTTAGAGAGGCACAGCAAGTTTAACATGAGTTAGCAGGGTGCCTGTGTGATGAAGGCAGTTTACCGGATACTGGGCTGTGCAATCAAGGATATAGTCAGCAGTTTGAGGAAAGTGATTAGTCTTCTCTACTGAGCACTTGTGAGACCATGTCAGGAGTGCTGTGCCTAGTTTTGGGCTCGACAGTACAAGACAGACATTGGTACTCTGGAGCATCTGGTGGAGGGCTTGGAAGATGATGGGAGGGCCAGAGTGCATGACAGCTGAGGAGAGGCTTAAGAGAGCTGCATTTGTTCAGTCATTAGAAGAGGAGGAGAATATTTTTACTGTCTTCAGGTGCCTAATGGGATATTAGAAAGAAGGCAGAACCAGACTTGGGGTTGCATGATGATACGACAAGAGGCAACAGACCTCTTGCAACATGGGAAATTCCAACTAGATATTAAAACCAATAATATTATTTTGGTGGTATCTTGTCCTTTAGTTACAGTGTTTGTTAAATTCATCCCTCTAAACAAATTTAAATATGGTCCTTATAGAGGGCTGTGTTCACACAAACCATACAGCTTATTAAAGTGCCAAGCTCTTTCAAACAAGAGACAGATGCTTTCACAGTTGTGACATCAGAAACAAAAAGAATAAGTAAGATGTCACTTAGCTTTGAGGTTATTTACTGAAATCATTCTTTAGCACCCTTTTCATCATTTTGGTAACTAATGTGCCCATTCATTAGCTACACATGGTAGACATGACCTTAAAAATAAACTTTCAGTAGTTCCATTAATAGTTCCTTCATACTAACTTTGAAGTGTATTTTCTTAGCTTTAGCTCACTGTTGTTACCCCACTGAAAGGTATTTATTTCCTTCTAGTGTTTCATGTGTGACAAATAAAAATTCCTTATATCTAGTCAAAACATGCTCTAGTCTGAAATCAGATGTGTTGCAAGCCAACTGCTTTGTAGGATTTTCTTACCTTATTCCCTAGGTAGCAAGACCAATAATTATGCATGTCAGGGTAAATGATCTTTTGTGTGCCTGTGTTGGCATAATGGTGTTTGCCTCTGTCTGGCAAAACTTACTTCTCTTTTACTGAAGTTAATCAAAACTGCATGTACATAGGCAAGACTGGGTAAGTAGGCAGGTGCCAAAACCTCAGGAGCAGAGCATGAGGCATGGAAATTTCAGGCATTGTAATCCACTGTGAACAGAATGAATGTGTGCCTGTTTCTTCAAGAGCGGAAAACTTTTTTCACAGTTGAATGTTACATAGGCCAGGTGGGGTGGCTGCAGAGAACAGGAGTTGGTTATTTTTGAGAGAGGATTATATATAATGATGTCATCATAGTTATGTGTGAGATTATTTTGAATGCTTAATAAATAATGCTGCTTTGTGCTGCGCAGTTGCTAACAGCATTCAGACACTCTGTGAGCAGGTGACTTTGCTGTCTTTTCAAGCATTGTCTCTGATTATTACATGTAACTAGTTCTACTGAAAACAGAAATTCATATGAAGTCAAAAGTAACAAAACTTCAATAAAGTCTAGTTACACTGAAAGAGGAGGAAAGGGTGGAAGTAAAAGTTCTGAAGGAGAGCTGGTGGGGACAGTATTCTGTTACGAGGAAGAACTTGGTCGGGGGCAGGGAGTTAAGTTCTTGCTTTTAAATACAGTAGTGATTGGAAGGCTCAAAGAAGAGAGATTTGCCTCCTGAGAGACTGTGGTACTGTACCCTGAAATGCAGTATTAAAAATCAAATAGTTGCCAAGATGGTGCTTTATTCTCCTTCCCCTTATGGTTTCATGTTTCATGCGTTCTTGCTACTCCAAGTAGTAATTCAACTCTGATGCCTGTTTGCACAGTTGATGTTGTCTGCTCATCACTCCCAGACCTGTATGTGGAGAAAGTATTGGAGTTCCTGGCCTCTGCATTTGAGATATCTTGTCATTTAGAGTTCTATCTTATTTGGGCTCATAAGTTGCTTATGCTGCATGGACAGAAACTGAAAACAAGGTGAGATCTTGTGAAAGTCAAAACACTGACAAGTATTTTAAAATTTATTTACCTGTCAGTTTAACGTTTTTACTTAACATTTACTGACATGCTAGATAACGCATACACAACAATTAAAACTACTTAATTTTTACAGCTTCTTTACTAACAGTAAAAGTTATGGTTTGGACTTGATCTTAAAGGTCTTTTCCAACCTAAATGATTCTGTCATTCTAACAAGTGTGTATGATAGAATTGGAATGCATGATAGGATTTCTGAGGGTAAATTGCAAAAATATTTTTCAAATATTACAGGTAAAACTTTGCATGGCTTTCTTAGCCTATAAATGCATAAAGATTTCAAGAGTGATAGTAGGATTTTGGCAATTGTGTTTTTAAACAATTATGCATATTAAATATAACCGAAAGATAATGTGCAGGTACTGACTGCATTTTTATAGACTTAGCTTGTGATTATAGCATGCACTCCTAGCTTGTTAGTACTCTGCTTTCCTACATAGTTCTTTGCAACTACATGGGCCTGGTCTATGAATTATATTCACCCCACCCATAGTATAGAGTTTATAGACTTTGGGGAACAAAATAGGCAAATTTACAAATTTAAAATAGGCTAAGTGAGAGGTAATCTGAGGAGGAGTCCTGCAGGTTAAAAAAACCAGTGCATTGTGTAACTCTTTCCTTGCTTCAACATGGGTATTAATGGTTTAGTCACTGAAATAACTGGAACAAATTTTCTCCTTTTGTTGCTGTTAAAGTAGAAGAGGATGATTTAAAACAAACTTCCTTGTTCAGAAAGCATTTTAGGAGCTGGAAGGAACTGTTGTCACTACAGCAAGCAGAATTAGTTCTTCAAGCTGCAGTTAAACATCAGAAAAAAAATTATTTCTGGCAATATATTACTTGTATTAAGTATAATCATTGAGGGCAGAGTTAAAAGCAAAGAGCTTTTGTTCATTTAGTATTATCTTAAAATGTTCATGTTGAAAAGTTAACATGTATGCTTGTTAAAATTTTGAGAGTATAGAAAAGTTCTAGATTTCCATATATAAATTGCACTGCAAATTGCATGTTTTCTCCATTCAAGGTCAGTGAAGCTGCTCCCTGTGATACAGTTCCTTCAGAAAAGCATCCAACGTCATTTTGAAGATGTTTCGAAACTGTATGTATTGTTATTTTTAAAAGTTTAAATCAAAACCCTGCACAAAAGTGGGGAGTAATTTGGTGGATGATAGTGTGGTATTAGAACTTTTGAGACGGTTGTTGTGGTGTAACCCCAGCCAGCAACTAAGCACCACGCAGCCGCTCACTCACTTCCCCCCCCACCCAGTGGGATGGGGGAGAGAATCGGGGGGGGGGGGGGGGGAATATAGAACTTGTGGGTTAAGATAAGAACAGTTCAATAGAACAGAAAAGAAGAAACTAATTATGATAACACTAATAAAATGACAATAGTAATAATAAAAGGATTGGAACATACAAGTGATGCATGGTGCAGTTGCTCACCACCCTCTGACCAATGCCCAGTTAGTCCCTGAGCGGCGATACCCCCCAGGCCAACTGCCCCCAGTTTATATGGCCCTGGCTGTGTCCCCTCCCAAATTCTTGTGCCCCTCCAGCCCTCTTGCTGGCTGGGCATGAGAAGCTGAAAAATCCTTGACTTAGTCTAAACACTACTTAGCAACAACTGAGAACATCAGTGTGTTATCAACATTCTTCTCATACTGAACCCAAAACCCAACACCATACCAGCTACTAGAAAGAAAATTAACTCTATCCCAGCTGAAACCAGGACAACGGTCTTCTTTTAGAGGTGTTTTTATTTTAGGAGGAAAATGGAATCTTGTTTTGAACGTGTTCCTATTTCTTTTTACAGCTGTGAATGGAATATTTACAATATTAAATACGCATTGGCCATTTCACAACAGCGGGGCATGAAACGTCTGGCAGAAGAAACATCAGTAGATGAAGAGGACTTGGATTCTGACAGTGATTATCTTATGCAAGAAGTTCATAAAGACAATTTTAGTTCCTAGTTACTCTTTGTGAGAGGGAGAAAACCTAAGACAGTAATTTTATGCAGTGGTATTCACTGAGAATGAGTGGCCCTCATAGTGGCATAACTGAGCTCTTCTTAACAGTGTGGATGGAGTTGCATGTGAGTTAGTGGGGGAAATGTAGGATAGATATAGTGCCATCCGTGTATCTGGTGTACCCTTTGGCCGTAACAACTTGACAGCATTGATTTCTTGATTAAGTGATTTTTTAATTTTTTTTTATTATACCTGATTTCAAGTAAGAAAAAAAAAAGTATTCTTATATCAGTGAAGATAAAAGTATGACTGGAAGAAGTACATTCTTTATTAAAAATGCATTGTACATAGATTAAGTATTGTGAGTTTTGTAATGCAAAATGTCTTGTCATACTTTGGACTCTTTTTTTTATCCTTTTTTAAAATAATTCTTAATTGGAGGTCTATATATTGCTCTCAACTTGTTTTAAATGTTGTTTTACTTTAATATGTATGTATTACTGGAACACTTTTCTTAGTTCTATAACTTCCAAACCTGATGATGTTTCAATAATGAGGATAAATTATATACCCATAGCAATGAATAAGGGAGAAAATTTACTGGGCTATACAACTTTTGCAGAGGTTTATTTAATAATCTTGAGATACTGTAGTAAAAATTTGTTTGGAAATTACCAACTCAATAATGTAACTAAAACTGTAAGAGAACATGTTACAAATGTTTCTTTTTCTGGTGAAAGCCCTTTCTTGTCTTTTTTTTTTTAAATGCTATTAACATACTAAAATCTGAAACTTTTTATTTCCTTGGTTTTTGTGAATTGGCTAATAACGACAGTGAGGCCCTGAATACAAAGAATTATATCCATGCTTACAGTACTTTCAAGCCACATGTTGAAAGGGCTTTGTTAGTGAAGATACTGCAAATATTAACGATGAGCCAGAATTGATTACTTTTTAGCGTATTCTGTTCTGGATTTGTTTTCTGGTCAGTTCCCATTCTTGGAATAGAGGAGAGGTATGAATATTAAAAACTTTTTAAGAAAAAAGTAAGTCCAAAATATACAGCAGACATGGACAGTAGGTTTGTAGAATTTCAGTAGATAAAATAAAAGATGCACTTGCTACTTAAATGTAGCAACGTGATTTGTTTTTCTTACGGTAAAATGTTTAAAAATGTCTTCAGTTGCTGGTGCCGCCTTGCCTCCTAACATTGTAATGGTCTTGCCAACGTTTCAGGGTTTCAGAGGTGTGAAGGTGTAGCTGGGCTGGAGCGATGCTTGCGGAAGATGCCCTGTGGTATTACGATGGGATTTGGAATTGCCTGTCATTCTTCACCCCTCTGCCTCCTCCTACCATGGTAGAAAGTAGGCTTTCCCCCTGCGGTAGAAGGGAGGCATAGGTGGGTAGGGAAGAAGTAGCCCAGGAAGAAGACAAAAATCCGTCTTCAGATCCTTGTAAAACTGAAGTGCTTGAGCTAACATGAAAGACGTGATCGTGTTCCCTAACATAGAACATAGTTGTTACTTCTTAATCCATTTTACTGTTTTTCATATACATGTCATCTTTGCATGCTTTTTTAAAGACCATATTCTTTTGCCAAACTATATGACCCATAGCAGACAGGCTGTAATCATTCTGGGACTATCGCAGCAACAGCTTTGTGCCCTGTAAAATAGGAGTTGTGCTGTTCTATGAAGTTGGCCAACTTGATCCCTAAATTTGTGTCTGTCTCTTGGGTTTACAGTGTTAGAAAACACAGGATGTGGAGAAGATGTGGCCTTTCAGAACAATATCTTAGAAACATGTTTTTGGGTTGTTTTATTCGTCACATTCAACGCTTTTCTGAAGACGAAAACTTCACAAGAAGTATGTTTTAGAAAGTGCAAGAGCCTTGAGAGGAGGCGAGAGGGGTAGTGTTGCACTGGTTCTTGTATACAAGGATGTGTTCTACTCACATTGGTTATTTTGCTTGAGCTATAATAAGCTTTTAGGTAATCAAGACAAATTTTATGATGCACATGAAAGCCGATACAATGTTCCAGTGTGCCTTCTGTATTCATGGGAAGAGTAATGAAAACTAAACACCAGGGTTTAAGTCTGGTAGGTCCCGAAGTTTGGCTTTGACACTACGTACCAGTGATGAAGCTTGGGACTGCTGAATGTTTCTGTCATCCTTCACTTTTGAAAGCAATACGCTATTTCACGAGGTCCTAGAAAGAAAGAAAGGAAGGAAGCTGTTGCTGTTTATCCTCTTTTTATGGACTGCTCTGGTACCGCTGTGCTCCCCTGCCGCGCTCAGGCGGTGTGCGCCCTGCGCCTACCCCCTCTCACTTGCAAAAGGCGCCTGCTGCTGCTGGGCTTGTGTTCAAAACCCACCCCAGGGGTTTATTTCCACTCGCGTTTTGCTTTCTTTTTTTTTTTTTATTTTAACTATTACTCGGTGAGGTCGGGGAAGGGACCGAGGGCCGGGCAGGCCGCAGGGCCGGGCAGGCCGCAGGGCCGGGCAGGCCGCTGCCCCTCCCCGCCTCCAGAGGGCGCCCGCCGCCGCCAAGGGCGCAGCGGCGCGTCCCGTCCCGCCTTCCTTTCCCCCCCCCGCCTCAGCCCCGCGGCCTGCCCGGCTCCGCCGCCCGCCCGCCCGCTCCCCCCGCCAGGCCCGCGGCCATGTTGGCCTCCCGCGGACCGGCCCTGGGCACCGCGCTGTGGCGGGCAGCGCCCGGCGGCCCCTTCGCCTCCTTCCACTGCTCCGCTCGGCGCCGCCGCCCCGCCCGCGTCGCTGTGGTGAGTTAAACGGCGGGAGGAGGCCGCGGGCTGGGCGAGAGGGGGGAACGACCCGGGGCAGCGCAGCAGCTCTGAGGAGAAGGGGAGTTGTTTTTTGTTTGTTTGTTTGTTTTTTTGTTTTTTTTTTTTTACTGGCTGGCTGTCCTCATCCTCCCCCAGCTCGGTGCCAGGGCCCCTCCGCAGCTGGGGTCGTTCCGGCGGAGGCGGGAGGCTTCGGGCCGAGGGAGGCCTTGGGAGAAGGTGAAATGGAGGAGAGAAAGGCGTGTAGGATTGAGTAACTCCGAGGAAGCCAGAGCAGGAGTGGGAAACGCCTAAAAAAGTGGCTTCTGTGGAGCTGAGTTGTTAGAAGGAGCTGGACGTGAAGTAATGTGCGGTGTGGCGGGGGAGGCGCTGGCAGCGCACGGGTGGGGGGCTGAGGCCGGTCGGCAGGCGAACAGCGGCCAGTCCGCTCACTCCTCCCTCCCCTCGTCGGTGGGATGGGGGGGGAAGTAAAATTCCTGGGTTGAAAGAGAGGCGGTTTAATAGGACAGAAAAGGAAGTGGAAATAATAATGAAAAAAAGAATTAGAATACCCAAAACAAGTGATGCACAGTGTAATTGATCACCGACCGGTGCCCAGCCAGTTCCCCGGCCAGCTTTCCCCCTAGTTTATATACCACACACGACGTCGTACGGTATGGAATACCCCTTTAGCCAGTTTGGGTCATCTGTCCTGGCTGTGTCCCCTCCCAGCTTCTTGTACCCCCCCCTTGCCCCCCAGCCTCCTCGCTGGCAGGGCAGTATGAGAAGCTGAAAAGTGCTTGACTTGGTGTAAGCACTGCTCAGCAACAGCTAAAACATCAGTGTGTTATCAACATTATTCTCATCCTAAATCCAAAATGCAGCACTATACCAGCTACTAGGAGCGAAATTAACTCTATCCCAGCTGAAACCAGGACAACAGGAAAATATTTAAACTGGATTATGCCCTTCTGCACAAAGGAGGTAGAGCATGTTAAAAATATAAAAGAAAGTGGTGAGGCGGAGGAGCTACAGGCTACCAAAGGAAAATTTAGGCTGTAGATAGCATCTCAAATGGATACACAGCTTTGGAGTAAAATGGACAGGCTTTGAAGTTCCAGCTTTGTATAGTCTTGACAGCATAAAATGTAAAGAAATAAGAAGGCGTTACCTGCACGAGGAAATCTGTTTGGGGGGGAAGAGTTGGTTCTGGAATAGGCAGAATGCAGGTCCAAATGTCTAAAAGGTAACTTACCAGGAATCCTGTCATTTTAGCAAAGGATGGCTTTTTAAATAAAGAGTGGAAAACAAATGTTGTTGTTGGCATTAGTGATATAAATTTCTGACTATGGTAGAAGACAGATTTGTCACCAAGCAGGCACTGAAATCACAGAAGAGGATGGTGTTTTAGTGCTTTGGTTTCAGTGAGTTTCAAAAACATTTTAAAAATATTGCTTACAGAAGATAACTTCAGCACAGTTGCTTGTATGCTTATTCAGTCTAAATTAAATGAAAGACTAAATAAAAAGTTGGAAAGGACGAGGTGGCTCTTAAATAAATATCAGAGCAGCAAAACTGTAGTTAGTATTAACACGGACAGAAGAATGTCCATGGATCTTACTCATTTGGTGAAGTGATAGTAGGTTTTCATGCCTGCGAGAGCAGAGGACTGGGTGTTGTGATCTGAAAGCCCCTTTGAGTCCAACGTTTCTAAGACAGTTTCAGTTGCGAGTTTCTGTTCATGTGTCTGTGATTAAAAACTTTCAAGCTTTGAAAAACTGAGATAAAACCACGAGGGAAGGGAGTAAAGTTGTTAAATGGACTGTCTTTCACAGGTTTCTTTTCTTTCAAAACAAACAACCAAACACAAAGAAAACCCACAAGAGTTCATATGTATACCTACAGGAACTAGATAATCCTTTGGGGTTTTTTGGCTTTGTTTTGTTCTTACAGTCGCTTTTTTTCTGGGTTTTTTAAAAATGTTTTTTCTTCTACTTTGTGAAAGACTCTCTTCACCCACACAAGGGTAGCTGATTGCTTTGTGCTTTTTATTCTCCAGTGTATATAAACAAACTGAAAGTATTATTACCATAGTAGTGAGGAAAGGTATGGCTAATATAGCATAATTAGATTAAAAGTGATTTAGCTATTGATCTCTGATGTGGATCCTCAGACAAAATACAGCAGCAGGTAAAATAGTTTATCCTAATCCTCGGAGTGCAGTTCTATCCCACTTCTGTTTGATGTACATCTGGATGAGAAGGTGTTTAACACAGATATGGATATTTCATAAATAGACGAATGACACTTGGAATAATCCATTGTGCGCACAATAAAAACATACCTAAGGATATCATGTCAGTTTATTAACTCTGAGGAATAACTGCAAAAGCCAATAAATAACTAGTAGTTATTTCTGAGACCTGTCTGTGATGGATGGCTATAAATAGGAACTGCCAGTTCTGCAGTATGCCAAATGGTGACACCAGTGCTAATAGCATGATGTTGGCTGGCTTAGTAAAGAGCTTGTTGCTAAGTTGTTTTTTCGGGGGGGGGGAAGGTGGTGGTTGTTGTTGTTTTTTAAATCTTACAAGGCTTGTGAAAGATCCTGTAGGAAGTTTTCTATCACCTGAAATACTGTCTTGATTTTCTTACTGCAGGTCCTATCTGGTTGTGGTGTCTACGATGGCACAGAAATCCATGAGGCCTCAGCGTAAGTTGCTTTATGAAACTTTGTGCTCTAGAAAAGTCTTGTTTACGTTACAGCAGTCTGTTGAATTCAGTTTTGCTCTCTGTGGCCATGAAGATTGCCCTGAAAGATGTATGATGAAGCTTCACAGTTTTCTTATACCATAATGGGGACCTCAGGCTGTGTTCTTGCAGTACTCAGTGATTGTCCAAAGATGCAGCACAGTGCACATGATGCCAGAGCAGTGAGTTTGGGAGAGACTGTCCTGCCTTCAGAAACAGAAATTCAGAGTTCCAGAATCAATCTCAAGAGAGTTAAGTAAAGACTTCATTTCATAATCACTTTGAGTTTCTGTTCCTGGGGCTAAATCTAACACTAGAATTGTTAATACTCAAGTTGAATTATTAACTCTTAGTGTTAATTGCTAAGAGATGTTTCACCTAGATCTAGATTAAATGTACACGTAGGTCTGTTAATCATGGGACTCTTCCATAACACCTGGGGACTTGCAGTGAGAAAGTTTTTATTGTTCCTGGTTGCCTGCCTAAGAGCAGTGAACATGAAACTTGTCTCTAGCTTACCTGACCCTGCCTCCAAACTGACTTTCTGTTCTGCTTTGCACTTTGGTGTTACTTGCAGGGATATTGCTGCTACATGCTCAGTATGCTTTGGTAGGGTGTGTGTTTTTCCTCTTTCAAAATCAGGTGGTGGAATATTTGTAGCAAGATTTAGGTGCCAGATAAGGCCTCTCTTAATAGGTTTTCAGCACGTTTTATCTCCATTTTTGTAGCATACTGGTACACCTTAGTCGTGGGGGAGCTGAGGTTCAGATGTATGCTCCAGATGTTCCACAGATGCATGTCATTGACCACAGTAAAGGGCAACCAGCTGAAGCTGAGTCAAGGTAAAGTCTGTGTTTAATGTATTTTCCATGACTGCTGAGCCTCAGTCTTTTAGGCATTCTTCAGACACAGCAGCCTCTAACTGCACTTATAACGCTTTGCTGACTGGCTTTAGTAGCTTTATGCTAGCTGGTATTTTGATTGAAAAGAAAATACTAAACAAGTTTTCTGGACTTGATGATACACAGTCTCTTAGTGCCTGTGTTTTCCAGTAGTAGTATTTCAGAAGCATCGATAGCTTCAGTTATTGAGTACCACTGTTCTTCTTGCTTCCTCCCTTCCTCCCCCTTCTCTTCCTCTGCCAAAATTTTCTTTATGCTCTTCTGTGCACAAATGCTTAATTCATTTCATTGTTTTATTTCTGGTTCTTCAAGGAACGTTTTAGTGGAATCTGCAAGGATTGCTCGTGGTAAAATTGCAAGCCTGGCTAAGCTCACTACAGCAGACCATGATGCTGTGATATTCCCTGGTGGATTTGGAGCTGCTAAAAACTTGTGAGTGCCAACTAAGCATTAGACTCCGTAACTAAATATTCACGATCAACTATTCGTAATCAACTATGATTCACACAATAAAATGACGAAGCAACAAATGGCCTTATTTCCTACATATGACCACTACTTAACAAGGAAAACTCCTTTCAAAGTGTTGGAGTTAAGTTGTCCTGTTCATGATGGTTTCCAGTCATAATTCTTATTGGCATTATCATGTTTTAAATTTTCTGAACAATGTTGGTGAGAATTCTGGAGTTTAGATAATGCACGAGAAGTCCTTTTCCCCCCACCCTTGTGGTGATTCTTTTTGGGCCTGACTGAGGGAAGTGAGGGTAAAACTTCAATAGTTTCAGGTGTTACTAGTGTTATTATTCTGTTTCTTCATGTCCGCCTACCAAAAAGTCCCCTCTTGCATTAGTAACGATAAAACAACAGCTAGCTCAAAAAAAAAAAAAAAAAAGTCTTAGCCATGTGGAATACTGATGATCTTGTTATTGACCTGCCATTTTGTTGGCTTTGAGAAACCTAAATGTTATTTCCCTTTTCTTCTTACGTATACTTCTTCTTTGAAAATGTTGTTCCACTTCTCAGTAATCCTAGAAAGGTCATTTGATAATTCTTATTTCTAGATGTTTATATCAAGCAAGGAACTTTCTGACATACCAAAGCCTTAGAAGTGAGTCATTTTGGCTAAAGCATTGGTGGTCAACTACAGGCTTTTTCAACCACCTTTTAGAAGCTATTAACTTTGTGATGACCCTTGAGGGCCAGTCTGAGGGCAGATAGGCATCTCTATTTGTAGGTTTATACTGAAGTATGTATAAAGTTTCTTGTTGTGGCAGATCTACCTTTGCTGTTGATGGGAAAGATTGCAAGGTGAACAGAGAAGTTGAACGTGTCTTGAAAGACTTCCACAAAGCAGGCAAACCTATTGGGTACGTATGTTAGTTGGAGGGGCATTTGTTTGACAGTGCGAGCGTAGAGACAACATATGTTTTGTTGAAATGTGCAGCTGTTATTGTTGGAACTAGAAAAAACATCTTCGTTTTTTTATCAGTTGTAACTTACTTTTTTAAATGCATTTTTCAAGATGCATGCGTGTGTAGGTGTTTATGAAAGAAGCAGCTAAGCAAGTGCTGAGTGGAAGTTGCCATGTGATGTCTTTCAGATTTGTAAGACCATGTCTGTTTGAATCCTTTCAATTGCGACCAAGTTTTGAAAGTGTGCCCTTGTAATTCCTTTTGTTGCAGTCTTTGCTGCATTTCACCAGTGTTGGCAGCAAAGGTTCTCTCTGGTGCTGAAGTAACTGTGGGCCATGAAGAAGAGGAAGGTGGCAAGTGGCCTTATGCTGGGACTGCAGGAGCCATTAAAGAACTGGGAGGAAAGCACTGTGTGAAAGAAGTAACTATATCCTTTCCTGTTAATTTCCATGTTGAGAGACAGTTTAGTAATGTGTTGTTACAGTAATGAATACATGCAGGATCTATGTTTTTCCACTTACAGTTTAGTGGGAATATACAGTATATAGTGGGTAGCATGTAATACGGTGCATGATTAGAAACATTGTCTTCTGTACGCAGCTGTATAGTTAGAAGTTGTTTTCAGTCATTGCCATAGAACTCCCTTGGACACCCAGTAATGCAGTAAATGCTGAGTGAATTTGCACATAAAACTGGCATGAGTTACAATTGGTCAGTTCTCTCTGAGATTTTTTTTTCTTTTCCTGAAGGCTGATGCTGTAATCAAACTGTACTCAGAGACATTTTATGACAGTCAGTAAATTTTGTAGGCTTTCTTGTGTTTCTGAGCATTCCCACAGATTGCTCTTGCAGTGTTTGTATTTCTGGCAAAAATAGCTTCTAGTATCTTGGATTATACATTGCAGCTGTCTTTACAGCTGGGTGGTATAATATATTTGGAGGTGCTTTTTTATAGGATAGTGGAGTTGTGAGGTTTTGTCAATGATGGTTTATTTTGCAGACAGCATCTGCAAGTGAGATGTAGGCTGTGTTTTCCTTAACTCCCTTTTACGAAGCTCATGTGGATACAAAGAACAAGGTGGTGACTACCCCAGCATTTATGTGTGAAACAGAATTACATAATATCTTCGATGGCATTGGGGCCATGGTAAAGAACGTGTTAAAATTAACTGGCAAATAAAAAAACCAAATCAGAAATGTTTAAATTTAGGGCATAGTATCAAATACAATATGGACCAATGGAAACATTTTCACCTGCTTGTCCTGTTCACACTCGTAGTGAATGCTGACACGATGCCAATTGATTCCCAGCTGCAGGGTTTTCCATGCCCTCTCTGAGAGAGGGGCCTGCAGAAGGGCTAACGGAGTACAAGCAGCCTGGCCTGAGACACAAGAGCATTTTCTTGGGCTTTTTCAGCTGGAGAGCTGTGCAGACGTATTCTGAAACCAGTCTTCCCAGTGGACCAGTGTCAAATCATTTCCATGGGGGCAAAAAGAGACTAAAGGCCCCTTCAGAAGCTGAGGGCAGGTGTGTTGTAGGGATATAGCAGATGCAGTGGCAGTATATCTAGTGGACAAAGAATGGGAGTAGAGAAGAATTTGTGCGTGGTTCAAGGTTTATGTGCTCAGGCCTGTATCTGTGAACTAAAAGCCAGGATCAGCTGTCAAGGGAATAGGCATCTTCCACATCTTAATTTAGCTTGGGATTAATTAAAAGATTAGTGTTTTGGTTTTCCATTTCAAAGAATCCTGTTTTCACAAAAGAGCCATTCTGAGTATCAGTCAGCAGCAGGATACATCTTAACTGTCACGACACTAGCACTTTGAAAAATTCATCCATTGGCCCATTATAGCTAAAAAGGTCTTGAAGGAGAAAATATCCGCTGACGTGACGCACAATTTTTAAGGATAATATCCATGTTAAAGTAGTTGCATGACGAGCAGTGGATGGGAAAAACAATCTCAAATTATCCTTACTTTCCCTGCTTTAGGGTAATAAAGCTTTCTCTAAAGAAATATTATTGAATGTCTGCAATAATGATGTATAAATAAATTAATTTCTGCCTTTATCTCATCCTTGTCCCTTCACTTTTGTTTGGCAGCTGCCTCTGATAACTTACACTGGTTGATACATTCTAGCAGTTTTTCTGCTTTTCAGTTCTCTTCATGTCTGAGACATTTTTTCTGCATAGAATCCAGCAGAGTCTCCTTCCCCCCTTCCAAGTTATTTGTCACCTTTCTATTCATCATGAAGAAACATTTCTCAAACTGAAACAAACAAAATGACATCCCTTACACCTTACCTTGTATTAAAGTTCCTTTCACATGACAGACATGCTGAAGGGAACCTGTATTTTTAAGGGAGAATTGTGTGTTTCGTAAATGAAATCTACAAGCCTTAGATCGGGTTGGAGTATGGTAAATACTGTCTGTGGCTGAAGTCTTGCTAGGGATGTGAAATTAAATTTTTTTTTATTGCGGGAAGCAAAGAGGAGGAATGAAGCTTGAATATGAGTGGTGGGCATGCTCATCTTACTCAGGGTTCACAGAATAAGTGGTTTTGCTTCTGGAGCCTCTTAGTATGTGATTTATTTTTTTGTCACTAAAAATCACGTTAGGATTTAGAAAGTCTGAATTTGTACTTCAAAGATGGCACTGTTTTCTTGGAGGATTTCATAGAGATCTCTTGTGTAGATCACAAACTCCAGCGTGGGTACAAAGAAATCATACACAGAAACCAGGTCATTGTGGTAGCAGGTTCATAAAGTGGATTTTGGGCATATTCTGAAACTTTTTTGCTTGTGCATCAAATTCCTTAGGAAATTTTCAGTATCAAGTTGGTAAGAAAGAGAATTTAAAATACTGTCACTGTGTAATTCTGTGCAAATAAAGCCTTTCCTCCATAAGCTTTGCTTGTACGTAAGTGGATGTTTTTAATACCAATTTTATACGCAGGGTACGTGAGGTCATTATTCATATAAAATGTAGTGACTTTTCTACATCTGCAGGAGTTTTAAAAGAAATTTGGTAACATAAGAAAGTAGCACAAAACAGAGGTGGTACTGAAATCCCTGGAGCAGAGGGAGAACAGCTGCTGCCTGTGTTAATGGTACCTTCCTCTGCTATAAGAGTCATCGAAGTTGAGCTCAGCCCTTCCCCTCAGGGACTGTGCGTTAACTCTTTCCATTAGCTCCTCTCACCACAGCAGGTTGTGAATATCTGTTTAGGTTTTCTCATATCTGCAGCTCCTAGTACGTGCAGCTGTGGTGGCATAAAACTTTCTTAGATTCCAAATCTTGCAGGTGTCCCGAGGAAAAAGATTATTTTTTGAAGAAATTGCTATTATTGTGCAGTGACCGGCTGTTGCGAGTTGGTTGGTAGATCATCTAGATGTTGCCTCTTTTTACAGTCCTCTGATATTCTTGAATCCAGATACTCCAATAATGAAGACTACTAATAATCTACTGTGTACCTTTCTAAGCAGATGCAGTGGTGGTCATGTGGATCCCTGACCTGGTGGCTTCCAGGTTGGATTATCACAGTAGCACCTGCTTAGAATCAAGTATGCAAATTGAAAAGCTCAGCTAATTTTACATGACATCTCACGTGCTAAATAACAGCAGTACTCTAAAATGATAGTCTGAATATCAGTGACTGTTTGAGGGCTAGGACTGTAAGTCATAGCAAGAGTAACTGAGGAAGCAGCTCCTCCTCAGTGCCTGAAACTTTTTTCAAGATAGTTAAAAAAAGTGGGCTATCCATACAGTGTTGTCAGTGCTGGAAGGTTGGGTATTTAGTGGGGATGCAACAAACAGATACACACTGGGGAAATGAAAGACAAAATTTCGTTTTCAGAAATAATCACATTTTAGAGCATCTTTTTACCCTTCTTTTTTTTTCTGTCATTCAGAAATAAGATTTTTCAAGGGAGAAAGAATAATGCACCAGGATTGCATTTCATTTTTTTAATTCTCTCTAATTTCACAGTAATGTGCTGAGTACAAACCTTTGCTACACACATTTTAAAAATTTTTTTTATTAATGGAAGATCTTTTAACTTTGGTGGAAGATGTAAGATTGTCATCCTGGCTTTCAGCCAGTGTAAATTTGGAGGGAAATTCCATGTGCGTTTAGAGATTGATAGAGACATCTGTCTGCCAAGCTGGGTTTTTCCTTTCCTTCCGTTGGGCTGTTTGGAGCTGCTGAGGGGTTTGCTATTTTCAGCCAAGTGGACAGAAGTTTATGATTTATTCGTTTTGTTAAATGCTATCAGAAATAAGAAGTGAAAGAATGTGTATTCTTTAAGCCTCCACAAGGAGGCATGCAATATCTGGCTTATGGATCCTGCTATTTTTCATCTTCAGAAAACATGTAAGAACTTTGTCCTACTGAAAGGGAGCGGTGATAAATGCCCCTTCTGCTTGCGTTGGTTTTCTAGTGATGTGACGGGGTTAACTTGTGGAGTGTGGGGAGGAGTTGTTACCTCTCAGTTGTGACACATTTTGCCCTCATTGATGCTTACACAGAAAAACCATTTTACGAAATGTTTCCCTGTGGATTGTTGCAGTGTTCACAAATTTGACAACTGTGCTTCTTTCTTCTAAAAGCAGAACTGAAAGTTAGGGATTGAGATGCACTTTTCGTTTTTACCCTTCGGGTTCTGGTGATGATAGAGACACATTTTGGGTGAGTCAAATGTCAGCAGGGGGCACTTTGTGAACAATGTTCTGTGCAGGTTTTCACTTACCCAGGCACAATATTCCAGCTGTTGTTTTCTGTATGACATTTTTGTGTTGACATTTTGGATGCATAGAGGGAATCAAACAAATAGTGCTTTCTACTTGTTTAACAAAAGTAAACAGGAAATCCAGTTCCATCATAATGAATGCCTTTGTCCTGCCTTCTTCAACACGGTGACTTCTTATTGCCCTGAAGGTATAATATCAAATATACTTACATTAAGCTCTAAAGCCTTCCTGTGGTATAATTATCACTGAAAAATGAGGAAAAGTGGAGTATAAAGTCGTAAAAGTACACAGTGGGAGTTTGTTGGTGGTGGTGTTTTTTTCGTTTTTGCTTTGTTTTGTTTTGTTTTTTTTTAAATAATAATAATGCTATTAATAGTCAAGGTGACCTAAAACCAAGGTTTACAGGGAGGGACTTTTATCAGGCCAAGAAATATTCCTGGAAGAAAACACACTGTTTGTTGAAGGGTCTGTGTGTTTGCAAGCTAGCAATACCTTATATGTGTATGTATACATAATTTTTTTTTTTATTTTTTCAGAGTGGGACCTTGGATAATCCTCCATGTGCAAATAATTGGGAGTTGCCTGCATTCCCAGGCTTGAGTCTTTTGTTTGAGCTGTTTTTCTTCCTCCTTCCTGTGGCTTGCAGTGGCTGAGGGGTCAGCCTTAGCCCTCAGGAGAATTAAGGAACTGATGTTTGGTTATCTTTTCCAAGGTGATTTCAGCGGTGGTCAGAATCTCTGCAGAAAGAGATAGAGAGGGGAAGAGAAGAGACTAAACTTGGACAATCCCAGAAGTTGAAACAGAAGTTGCAACAAGGATTTCATTACCCATAGCAACATGATTTCCTGCTGCATATTTAAAAACAATCACCTGCCATGCTTATTTTCAGTATTTTTCAGTACCCTTTGTTCAACTGATGGGTGTCATGCTATGTGAATGACTGCCCTCAGGCTTAGCTGAAATAATGGTGAAAATTCTACATAAAATGTATTAAATACATTTCTTCCTGATGATCTATATGGGCCATTTCTCTCACACTGTATGGAACTGAAAGGAGCTCAGTGGAAAGCATTAACCAGTTGAACTGGCCTGACTAAACTTAAACTACAAGATGAGCAAACTAACTCCTTTCTGTCTCTTACCAGTGTCACTGTCAAACTTGAAAAAATGAACTTGCTTTTACAGCCATTCTTTTGCAAGAATAAGGTACAAGGATCTCTTAATTTATTTAATGTAGCAGATTATCGGCCTATGCTTTTGCCGTATGAAATATATAGGTGTGGGCCACCAAGGTACTACAAGTGAGAGAAGTGGAGATTCCTCCTTCTTAAATGTGTCGGTTGTTACTGTGCTCCTTAGTTTTCAGAGCTATCCCTCTCATTTGTGATGAAACTCCAGAAAACACAAGAAGTATGTGCTGCTCGTGTTCTGCACATTGAGTGAACTGTAAGATGTATGCTGTCTGTGTCATCACCCAGGCAAGGAAGGACAAATCAAGGTCTGCTAGTCATTCAAACCTTCCGTTGCAGTCTCCCAGGAAAACAGAATGGCGGTTGTATATTACTACTGGGAATGGCATTAACTACAGCTCTGGGAAAATATAATAAACAGGGACATTTAAACATCCCAAGAGCTGCTGCAAATCTGAGTCATAAAAAAGTAGGGTTGTAAGCAACTTTTAGAGGTCATCCAGTCTTCTTCCCCCCACCCTTCATTCCTCCTACCTTCATCTCCTCATGTGCTCACTGTGATTCATTCCAGTTTGCACAGGCAGGGAGGATTGCTTCTGAGGGTGAAAGAGGCAGACGACTGAGGGAATTGGGCATTCCTTATAGGCACCAGCCAGCATGGTGCCCGCTCTTAAATGTCCAGCTGGGCTGTCCCTTTTCACAGCAGTGAGGCTCTGTTCTAGCCCTGTATGCCGGCATAAAGGTACTTAATTATTCATTTGCTTGCCCAAGCAATTTTTGCAGCTGTGTAGTCATACAGCTTGCACTTGTGAGTGGAGGTGCTCATGTCGTTCATGTGCCTCAACACCATTTGAAAAGTGGAGGGCTGCTTAAGTGGCTATTGGATTTTTAGAAGTCATACAGTCCTTGAGATGAGAGCAAGCAGTTCAGAATTTTGGGACTGACAGACCTGTACAAGTTCTACCTTTTGGACTTTCTGATTGCACAGGGAGCCTAGCTAACTGTAGGAACAACTGGAATACAAATAAAGAACTCTTAGATACCAAGCAATTGCTCTCATGAGGGTTTGGGTGTTTTTATTTTTAATCAACTTATGTTTTGAAAAAAATACATGGAATCTGAGACAAACCTTTGGAGGGTTAGGACACAAAAAGACAATCACAGTACGTACAATTCTTATATTCAAATATTTTGTGAAGTGGGACTCCAGCTGTTACGCTAAGCTGCTCTGTACCCAGGGTAGCCTAAGTACCAACTGAGCCCCACTGCAGCAGCAGCAGAGGCTGTGCGTGGGATTTTGTCTCTCTTCCCCACCATGGGGAAAGGGCCCTTTGTTAAGAAAGTCAAAGGTAATTGTCTCCTTTACCTCAATGGATACCATTTTAAGCTCTATTTTATTCTGTTCTCTTCTTTGCAAAAACAATCCCGTCTTTCCGTTGGAAAGAGAGTGGAACTGTTCCAAATCAAAATGACTTTATGAGTGTGCTTATGAGTCACTTCCCTCTGCTTGAGGGCACAGCCAGAGGAGTGTGCTGCAGTCACTGCTGTTCACCAGCCTGGGTGGGTAGTTCTCTGGATGCTTCTCAGTTCTGTAATAAGGCGGTCGCAGCAGCTCTGGCCAGAAACAAAACTTCTGCACTTTCTTGATATTGTTGATATACAGGATCCTTTCAATTTTGTTTTACACAGGACATCTATGCTACCTGAATCAAACATTTCCAGAACAAAACCCATTTAATTTCCATAGGTATCAGTTACAATTATTCTGACCAGTTTTTAATTCTTTTTTCCTCCAAAGGTACCATTTTTAAAGAAGTAACATTGTCACAGTAACATTTTCTTATCGCACAGTTCTAGCTTAAGAATCCAGCTTTTGCGGGATGATCACATTTACCTTGCTGTGTTTCATGACAAAAAGAGAAAATACTGAATTCGGCCTTCTAAAGCTTTTGGCTTATTTAGAAGTGGATTTTAGTGGATTTTTGTAATAATACATCACTTCCTTCCTCTATGTTGATGTTTTATGAACTTTCCATTATCTTTCTCGGTCAGCTTTACCCTTCCGCTGAAGAAATACTATATTTCTTGTGGAAAAAAAGTTGTTACTGATAGCTGGTGACGCTTAAGACTAAAAATAGAAGCTAAAGTTCCACAGGCTCAAGTTTCACAAGGTTTCCTTTCTTATGTTTCACAAAACACGAGCGTCTCCCTACTTCCAGTTTTTATCTGACACAGAGGGTAATTGCCCTTTTTCCTCCTTTCAGTTCTCTTGGACAGCAGATGAGATCTTGGGCGAAAGATCTCACTAGGGTAATTTATAATGTGACCTTGTAGTTTTGTGAGTCTTCTGTCCTATTATTAACACAAACCCACAAAATCCAAAATAAAATGTTCATACCGGCAGCACTAAAACTGCGCTCCAAGAAACAAACGGAAAAGCAGACTTTCCACCTCTCAGTTTTGCTGCCTTTGGTTTTGTGGAACACCAAAATGCGGGACAGAAACACGTAGTGCTAGGTCTGTTTTCAGCTACTGGTGTTTCTTTCATGTGGCTCTAGAACAGTTGTCATGCTAACCCTACAGAGCTGTTCCGCCCGGCGAGGTCTTCTGGTGAGGAGAACTTCCCAAAGAGAAGGTTGGCTTCCCCAGTTACAAGTGCCAAACCCCCAGTGTGACCAGGAGGTGGAAAGAGAGGGGAAGCATAGCCAGACACGGCACATCAGCAGGGCTTCTGGAGGAAATCTGACTGTGTCCTGAAAAATTAAGAAAGAGAAAGTTGGCATGTAACTGGTGGCTTGACGAGAAGTGTATTTGAAGTTTGTGTGATACATTTTACGTGAATGCGTTGATGGAAGGTTGTGTGTAAAATCATGCGGATTTTGGCTCATTTTCAAAATTCTCCTTTGTGTGTGTGTGTGTACCATCCAGAAAAACCAGTCTCAAAGTACTGTGACAAATCATTTTTTCTCCTTCATAGAGAAGGCACAGACATGCAGCAACAATGAGTACCAGGTCCTTTTCTGGACGACTGAGAATACTCATTGGAAATCCTGATAGCACAACTGAAGGAGTATAAAATACATTATCATTCTACCTACTTAGGGCCTGAGATAGGCATTGTGATTAAGAGTCCATAAGTAATGGTAATAAGAAGTCGAGGCTGCAGACACTCAGACGGTAGCAGCGCTGCGTGCCACTCTTGGTACGTAAGCCACAGCCTGGACACAGGGCAGAGATTAGCCTTGGCGCAGATGGTACCTGCAACCCATGCTGGATGTCATACACGAGTAAAAAAAGATTTTGAATCCCTGAGTTAAGCAGTAGAGAATTTTTTCCTAAAAGTGTTTAGGTCCAAGTCATTCTCTGGGAAGTTCAGGCTGAATATTGTCTTCTATACCAGTTCTTAGGCTGTTCCTATTGCTGTGGTATCAGCTTTCAGAATGTTGCTGCAGTTAATTTACCGCTAGTAGGGGTGCTTCCTCCCCTTCTTCCTGGGAGTACGTGGTATTAACATGTAAAGAGCAAGTAAATATCGGGTATTCCTCAGTAACGCTTTGAAATAAATGTAGGATTATAGCAAGTCTCCTGGCCTCCTGTGACCTCTTCCAGGCCTAGGGACTTTCATTTTTCCCAGAAAAAAAATTAAAACAAGTTTTGATTGGCCCAGAAGAAGCCTTGCAAGAAACCCAGAGTGACAGTAAAATCAGGCTCTTTAAAATAATTAGGAAAAATAATCCAGCAAATAAACAGAAACAAAACAGAAATGAAACAGATCAGAACTGTTTCTGGTTTATATAAAAATAATAAGTATCTGCTGATCTGGTTATGATGACTGCAAAATGTGAGAACTATTTCTGCATACAGTGTCTTTGTTCTCAGCAGGTCATTTAACTTTTCTAAGTCCCTTCCAAAATAAAAACTAATACAAACCAGATTCTCTTCCTCCCTTTCTTAAGAAATTGCTGAAAATAAAAAATTTGGGAGCTGTGGCTCACAATTTTCTTTAAAAGCAGTTGACAACAGGAAATATTTTTTCCTTTTTGCAAAAAATTATGTTTCAAAAGTTAGGCTTTTGTTCTCTCCTCCATCCCCAGCCCCCAAAATCTAGCAGTACAGGAACCTTCAGGTGTCTATAAAGTGTGTGATTCAGTTTGTTCTCCTATAGCAAAGCTGAAACACTCCCCCTTGTCCCAATCATTCCCCCCCCCAATGAAAATACCTCTTCATGGTAAGAAATAGTTTATATTAAGGAAAAGCTGTCAGAAAGTTTTTGGCTGAGTCAAACAGAGATATATCTATCTCCTTTAAATACAGCCTACTTACCTTTTGGTTTTGAAAATCTTCCACTGCTACTGCATTAAAAAGGTTTAACCCTTGGTAATTTCTTATTTCTTATGGAAGGTAACAGCTAGAGATATTCTAGCTCCTGTTCTGTTTGCTTTTATAATGTTATAATGTGGTGCTGTGTCACTGATGGCACATGATAATCATCTTGATTTTAATTTCATATCTTTTTTTGAAGACTTTTAAGCCAGCTAGAGGAGCTGTCTTAGGTCTAAAAAAGGATATCTCCTCTAATTTTTTCAAGTTGTTTATTGCTTATGAAGTACTGATCTGATTTTTTCTGTGTGGTCATGAGATAAAACATTGGAACATTTCTCTTCCTTAGTTTCTATTTGAGTTTATTGCTACTTAATATGGCTGTAACGTCGTATTGTGACTGAACTTACTATGTTAACTCTAATATAATTATTGTTATGTAATGGATTGTGTCTTTCAGCTACACTGAGTAAAATACAAATTGCAGCTATTGATTTTTATATGACAAAATGTTACAGGTTCGATACCAATTTAAGATTTTGTAGAGCTAATAAGATTAATTTGGCTTATAAGCAGGATTTTTATGGGAGAATTTACTGACAATGGCATGTCAGAGCCGGACAGCCTTTCTGTATTGTATTCACTCCACCAGTGTTTACAAGTGACCCTAATGTAGTTACTTCTCTGAAATGATTAAACCTAGACATTAGCATCTGCACTATACTTAAGAATTGCCTTTGGATGAGATCTACTTTAATTTTCCCAGAAGAGCTTATATGGAGTCATTAATCATGTATTTTTAGAATATTTATTACCTTATTTACCCCAAAAGACCCCCAAATCTCTTGGTCTGGTAGTTCATTCACGCCAAGGTAATTTACAAAGGCCTTAACTGCCAGAACCAAATGGCTTTCATGTTACTTGGGTTTTCTTGCTTTTTTATGATGCCCATAATGGTGAGTAGCTTTTCAGACTAGTAACCGCTGGCGCTTCAATATTCTTCTTTCTGCAGCCTAGGTCTGTCTTAGTGGTGGAGATATTTTTACCTGTCTGGGACAGCTGTATTTTGCTAGACTTCGTAAGAAAGAGCAAGCACCATAAGTCTACTGGACTTTCTGTATTCAGCACATTTTATCAGTCTTGCAAATTCAAATTAAAGCACTGGATAATCAGACACTTAGCAGGTTAAGGAGTATTGCCTTACCGGAAGGGGAAGGAGCCTCCTCAATGCTAGATGGAGCTGGAAAAAAACATAATAATCAAAGTTATTTGTTTGAGCCTAGAACAGAAAAAGGGTACTGATAATTGATCTAAGGGTTAGTGGTTTTTTTCTGAGAAAGAATACATTTGTCAAACAAATTGAAAGTTGAATTATGATCACAGAATTAAATCAGAGTAAGACACCTTATTGCTCCCAAAAATTAGATGATGAAAACATTGATTCTGCATTTTTAAAACACTTTTTTTTATTTTGAAAACTGCTAAACATTTCACTTTGAAATTTTCTGAACAAATGTATTTCGCTTTACATTCTAAAAACATTTTTCTCTTCAAAATGATGTGCATGAAAACAAAGATATTAGAGCGCTTATATGACTTGAAAACAGAATTTTTCTATTTTAAGCAGAATTAAATGTGTGTGGTTGACCATAATGAAAGTTTCCAGCTGATTTATTCAAGCAAGACACCTTAAAAAACTAGGATACGTTTTGATATCTATACCCTTTTTTTAATTTGCTTTTTCAGTTGGTCAGCTGGTCAAACCCAATGCCCCATCATTCTGCTGGCCATGCTTGTAGGTAGTTCAGACATGTTAGCTTGGTTGTTTGGCATTATTCAAGCATGTTTTATGGTCTCACTCATTTTCCTAAGGAAATAAAAATAATAATTCTTGTTGCATGTGTCCGGCCTTGCCACCAGATCTAGATCTTCCAGCTGCAAGGGAAAAGGTAATTAGCAACTGCCTGTCTTCCATCTGAAAGGGTGTATGGCCTGGACTTTGGATCCAATTGCCAGAGATGAAACTAATCCTGCTTCACAGACCCAAGTGCAAACAATGAAATAAACCCCCGTTCCTCTGGGACAAGGTCAATCCAGGACAGTACAAACCGATAAATAATCAAATGCTTAAAAGTCAGGAAGACCTCATTATTCATTAATGTCTCCCGTGAAGGGAGAGGGAAGAGGTAGGTGGCTTGCCTTCAGGAGTCCTGCTGCTTCTGTGGATATGCTGCACTGAAGCTGAACAAAGATGCATTTTTTCCCCCCCTTCTTACTTATTCTTTCAACAAAAGCAAGGAACAGAGTGAAACTGAGTGAAGATTTGCTTTAAAAATTGAAGTCATCCCAGTCGATGGCCATACATGCCTTGTCAACAAGAAATGCTGCCTCGACTCCCTCCCTCTGAACTAAAAATAAAATCTTACCTGATACAATGAGTTTAATTTTAGATTTCTGTGTTTTGTTGAGAAGATCCCCAGTCTGTTTGTAGATGCAAGTATATACAGCTGTGTCGACTAATTGGACATTGGAAAGCTTTAAGGAAAAGTTGCCATGCTTCATCTGGTCCAAAAAAAGACTAGTTCTGCCATGATAACGTGGATCCTGCAACTCCAGCGAATCTCGCCCATTGCGAAAAAAGTGCACTAGGACAGATTCTATCTGCCAGTAGACCATTGAATTGGAAGAGATCGACTGTCCAGGAGAGGCGGTGGTGCAAGGCAAAATGACAGTTTCTCCAACAAATGCATGCCTCGTTGTGTCTGGTTGACCTGGAATAAAAAACAGACAACATTCTCAGTGCACAGCAGAGCGAGGCACACCAGGTTTCCTATGATTTGGCTTTGTTGCATCATTACTGCCTCTCTTCTTCCCCCTTCTTCTGCCTGTGTCCTCCTGCTCCCAGCCAGGCAGTATGTGCTATGCCAGGACTGAGGGCCACGTATGCTCAGTGTCCATCCAGCTGTGCAGCAGGACAGATGTTGCTGTGTGAAAGTTGCCTTCACTTTGTCAGTGTGGGTGCTGCTTGAACTCGTCTCCTTAGCTGGTGATTTTTCTCCCAGCTTCTGGGAATCTTGGTCTTTGAGATCAGGTGTCTGATTTGATTTTAATTAACTGGTCAGTTCACAAGAGGAAAAGGGGATGCAGGGAAGTGAAGATGGGCAGATATGATTAATAAGCAAGTTTTGGTTTTGTAGGAAGTCTGGCTGAAAAAAGGAGAAGCGTGAAAAGGGTGTTGCATCAGCAAGAGAAAAGTCCTGGATGAATTTGGTCTCCTGCAAGTCCCACCGCTCGCCTATCAGATCATGGCTCCCGATTTGTAAATAATGTGCTAGAGGCTCCTGTCTCCCTTCCCCTGCGATGTCTTGCAGAGGGTCTGACAGAACAGGGCTTTTTTTCTGCAGGTCTGGCTTGGTGCACTCTTGCCAACACCTTTCCTGTGGCCTCCCATACTCTGGTAGAGTCATTCTCCCAGTACCCCAGAAAGAAGGTCTGTCATTCCCACTTCAGGTAAATGACTTTTCCAAGGCCTTGGGGAGACAGATACTTTGTACGGGTGGCCTGGACGTCAGGCAGAGATGTTACCAACCTTACCAACCCATTCCAGCACATGGAAGAACTGGGGTGAGGGTAGCCTGCTGGTGGACAACCAGGCGGACAGGCGGGGCAGGAAGCCAGATGAATCTCACTTGGACACACTGTTCCTTTAGTAACTTTGATACTAATTATTTTTATAAATTCTTCCAAGTTAGTTGAAATGATACTAAAACTTGCACAAATGGGGGAGTCTGCCACTATCGTGTAGGAAAACTCTTGCTAGATCGTGGTGGTATATTTTCTAGGGGAAGACCGGGTTATGTAAGAAGGTTTCTATGCATTTATAAAGCATGGACAACTACGTGTTTTCAGCACAGAATGTGGGCTTAAATTAACACTTTGACCAAACCAGTTTCATAAAATGATTTTATAAATTAAAATGCAAATGAATTAATTTGGATGGAAAACTCATCCCCAGCAGGGAGCAGAACAAAAGCAGCATGACTCTGCAATTGTGCCAAGAAAAGCTAAAATTCACTGTGAAACAACTCAATCTGTTTTCATGGCCAAAATTCTGTGAAGCGTAAGGGGTAAGTAACCAGACTAAATGTAGAAATAAAGGTTCTTGGTTGCAGTGTTGTCATTCCTGTGTTCTAGGCCTGCGCTAGCTCTGTGCATATATGGGTCTAAAGACCAGTTCCCCCTTGAAGTCACTGACATCAGCCAGGGCTCAGCTTGTTACATGCTCGGGCCTCTGTTTCCACATTAATCAGTGTCTGTTTTGAGGCTTTTTTTGGTGTCACATTGTGTCCATCCAGACTTAAAAGAAGGAAAAGTATAATTCAGAAAGCTAAATCGCAAAGCTAATTCAGCGTCTTCATTTATAACTCTTATCACCAAACATCTGCTTTCCTTAGGTTTTCAGGTTTTTCAGCTGAAAATCCCAGTCCACTTTTGCCCAGCAATGTAAACTTTTTGCTGAAAAAAACCACTTATCCCCAGTACTATTTCTGGCTGCTGGTGGAGGGAGACTCCTCTTACCGCGTGGAGAGCTCAACCATTTTCAGGCTGTGCCAGTCGCTGACCAGGTTTTGCTTCTCAAGGGGAACCTGAATTATAACAGTATCCAAACAAGGGTCTTATTTACGATAAACCTTAGCCTCCGCCGTATTGTACCCTTACTGCCACAGCACGTATGACCCTACGCTCCCCAAGGAGACTGCCTCAGCCCTGCAATTAGTGACATACCCAGCCAGGGCCATTAGCTGTGCCCAGCACACCGCGAAGGTCCAGCACCAGCCGAGGAAGGGCAGGGAGAGGAGGGAGCAGCCTGGGACCCATCCTTGTGCTGTTTGGGCCTGGGGAGCCGAGTAAGGTTGTGCTCAGCAGAGCATCTCTGAGGCAAGGCCATGTCTGAAAGCAGACTGTGGTGATGGCTGACCATGATTAGCTAACCACAGCGGGGACACGAGTGCGCCTCCGGCTGCTGCAGGTGTTTTGAAAGCCCTGGAAGAACCCAGCCTCCAGAAGAGCTTTCTGGTGGGAAGAATCCTGTCCATGGGATGTCATTAGGAGAGAGAGTGCTTGCGACATATGGCGTTGGACATGGATGAAGACAAGATAATCCTGAAGTCTACAAAACTTGTAGCTCTATTCAGAAAAATGGACAATAAGCATTTGCTTAATGACCAAAAGGGAGAAAGGGTGTTAGGCCTATCTCCTGATTGCTGTCACTTCTAAATTTGATATTGGTTTTAGAAGTGCATCTATTTGCTTTTTGGCTCTTTATTCTCTTTCTGAAGTTGGAGGACAGTGGTGCCCAGCATAACCGTTCCTTTCCTGCGTGATATGGTGAACAAACCTTGCAACACTTGTGATGACTCTATAAACACCTATGGGGTTCAAACCACCCTGCCCTATACTGCTTTCAGCTGGTAAAAGCAGGGCAGCAGAAGACAAAAAAGGGGGCACTGCTGATTGCCTGGGACAAGAACAGGTGACTGAAATCTGGCTGTAATGAGTTATTTAACAGACCCTACAGCTGCATGAGGTCTGTTGTAGATGGGAAGAGCAGACTTCTGGGTATGAGTCAAATAAGTGCCCTCTTACAGAAGCCAGTCTTGAGAAAAAGAGAAAAGTCATGCTAAAGACTGGTGAGGCTGTGTTAAGCTTCTCACTGAGACTATTAATGCAGCAGGAGGAGTGGAAGCAGAGAGCTTCTTGGCCAGAAGACTGTAGCAGCCGTGCGGTGGGGACAGTGGCAGCTACCGCTGGGGTGTGAGAAGCGGGTGCTCGTCCGATTTACCTGGTAAGCTCTGCATGTAGAATGTGTCGTTCTCTACCTTGGAAAAAAACGCGTGCTGGTACGCAGCTTTCACTTGCAGCTCTAATACTCAAATGTAAAGTTAGATGACTATTTTGTGGGTTTCTTTTTTTTTTTTTTAATTGTGTGTTTTAAATGTTGTCCAAGTGCTTAAGACTCTCAAGGTGAAGTTGAGTGTGCTCATCTAACCAATCTGTAAGATTCCTGCAATGAGAAAACACTGCTGCTTCAGTATCCAAAGGGTGGTGCGGGGAAGCTTGTGAAGATTGGTTCTTTGTTTCTCCTTCCTTTCCTCCCCTGAAGATGATCTAGGGTAACCATCTTCGTTTATTAATTATATATTGCTTGTACTGGAGGAATCTGGGCTGCCAGTAGGCAATCTGGAGTTTATGCCTTGTGGAAAAGGACCTGGAAGTGGAAAAGCTCTTGAGCGTGTCTCTCAACTTCACTCTGGTGATATTAGTGCAGTTCTGATAGTAGACAAAGTAGTTTAATAGTGGAAGTAATGGGTTAAGCAGAAAAATGTTCCAGTGTTAAAAACAAGGCAACGGGGAATTTCTTTGTGTTTCTGAGCTCAAACCGAAATGTGTTAACCTGACAAAGTAGTGTTGTGTGATTCCTTAGAAGCTCATGTCTCGCCTACATACAAAAGTACTTTGGGAAGGGTAGGGGGCTGTTTGCAATCCCAGTTGCTTGCTCAGAAACACTGAACTTGAATTCCCTTATTTTAAGGAAGGGGAAAGAGTCAAAGTGTAGCCACTTAAATGGCTCCATGTGCTCGCAGGTGCGCTCAGCTACCAATAGAGCATGTCCTGAGTGGCAATAGAATTCTCACAGTGCTCTGTGGAGACATGTGAAAGTTTTTCCCTAAAAATGTCAGTTGTGCTTCTGGAAGAGAGAGAGACTAGTTCCAGATGAAGCGTAATGTCCTGAAGCACCGCAGAGCCTGGTAAATGTGAAGCACTTCTGGGCAAACAGAGGAGTTTTGACCGCATGCAGAGGTCTTAATATTGCTGAATTTAAGCCTCGGATAAGGAAAGCCAATTGCATTCTGGGCTGCATCAAAAGAAGCATGACCAGGAGTGGTTGAGGGAGGTGATTCTCCTCCCCCTAATCCGCTCTCATGAGACCCCACCTGGAGTACTGCGTTCAGCTCTGGGGACCCCAACATAAGAAGGACATGGACCTGTTGGAGCGAGTCCGGAGGAGGGCCATGAAGATGATCAGAGGGCTGGAGCACCTCTCCTGTGAGGACAGGCTGAGGGAGTTGGGGTTGTTCAGCCTGGAGAAGAGAAGGCTCCGGGGAGACCTTAGAGCAGCCTTCCAGTACCTAAAGGGGGCTGGAGAGGGACTTTTTGGAAGGGCATGTAGTGATAGGATGAGGGGTAATGGCTTTAAACTGAAAGAGAGTAGATTTACATTAGATGTAAGGAAGAAGTTCTTTACTGTGAAGGTAGTGAGGCACTGGAACAGTTTGCCCAGAGAAGTTGTGGCTGCCCCATCCCTGGCAGTGTTCAAGGCCAGGTTGGATGGGGCTTTGAGCAACCTGGTCTAGAGAAGGATGTCCCTGCCCCTGGCAGGGGGGTTGGAACTAGATGGTCTTTAAGGTCCCTTCCAACCCAAAGCATTCTATGAAATTAGAGGGAGTTGCCCCCGCAGCTTGTAAAACACCCCTCTCTCGCTGGCACATACCAGTGTATCTCTTTCATAGGGAAGATCATATCTGATGTATACAAAGTCAGAAACCCAGCTCTGCTAGAACTTGGCGGAGTATGTGCAAAGATTTGGGGAGAGACTGCTGCTGGGCTCTAGTCCTTTCCTTTACCTGATTGTGCCTGTAGGGAGCCCAGCAACTTAATGATTTTAAATACAAAAACAGATGCAAGGCAGCTGGGACTGTAAAGGATGAGATTCCAAGTAATTCTTCACGTTATGGAAATGGTAGGGTATTTTTAAGGATGTGGGCAGGATAAAATTTATAGGTAAAGATTTGTGGGCCTGAAACACCTTAACCTTGAAACCGGTTCCTTCAGATATAGAGGTTTATCTGAAGGTTATTACCTGTACTTGCAAACCTTGGACTGTGATGAAATACATTCAAAGCAAAGCACATATTTGTTTTGTTTTGCTCCAAGATTCTCAGTTTTCAGTTTGTGTAGTCACATATAAATACTTCCACAAACTCCTAGATGTGCATTATAGTATATTTACCTCTGGGTAGAGATGCAAACAGTAAGGAGGCAACCATCCAGAGAGCAGTCTCCCTAGTAAAGTGAGAGAGAGAAATGCCAAATGCTTTGTTAGAATGCTAGAGCAGAGATCAAAGACCTTTTCTCTGGCATAATTTATGCACTGTTTCACAACTCCCTCATCTGTGAAGAAAACTTGGATATGAAGCTGGATGGATTAGAAACGCTGTTTTGTTTTGTCGTCCAGTCTTGGTGTGGATTGTGTCTCCTGCCCGTAGATCTGAGGTTTCTCAGTGGTCATAATAGGATGGGGCTTCAGTTGCAAACACCAGACCCGTGCTTCCCACTTGTGTTCTCATGTGGACAAAGTTAATTGTGTATATGTAGTCATAGTTTGCTCTTGAGATTATTTTCTATTGGTAATTAACTGAAATTCTGTCTGCCCCCAAGCTTCAGCTGCTTTGCAGCACAAGAAAAAGGTAGCTTACCATTTCATTTTTGTGCCTTCCCAGCCCTCGGGAATCTCTCCCTGTCACAAGATTCACCAGGCACTCCAGCTGCTACTTCTGCCTCTGCAAAAGCAAGAGAGTGAAAGGCTCTTAATTTTTGTTGCCATAAGCGTTTCTCCAGAAGGGGATAGGTTATTTACTAGTATTTTGTTTGCTGTGGTTCGGTCTGTTTTCTTTCACTCTGTGTATATAAACCAGAGAGTGTATACAACTGTATGTATTGACGCTCTGAATACACTCTGACAATACACAGAGTGTATTTTCATGTGTAGGATGGATGTGAGTCACACGCTGTGCACTGACTACCCCTGAGCTTTCAATCCAGTGAAGGGATTCTTGTTCTATAGCCAGCTGAGATCAACAAAGGTGGTGAAACCTAATTGTATTTATTTACAATTGTATTTGTAAATTGTATTGTATTTATCAAAAGTATGGACGCCATCCCTCGGACTGCCAAATACCACCCAAACTGTGTATCTACCAACAAAATGCAGACATGGCTTTAAGGAAAAAGCTGCTTGAAAGAGCTGCTTCTTTGAGGCGGCTGTTAAATCGGGTACTTTCTCAAAGAGGGAGGCGGGGAAAGAGTGGCATGGGGGGGAGGAATGTGGGGTTTGGGCTTCCCCTCCTTGTCCTTGTAGCATCTTGTAGCTTAAGGAGTACAAATATCCGAGTGATTGTTCCTCCCTGGTGTACTCCGGAGATAATGCTGACTGTGGAGGTAGTGGTTTAGGCAAGGTCCTCTTCCCACTGAGGCGGCTCTGTCTGGGGAAGGTGCTGGTGCTGTTCTCCTGCCTATTGCTCCTGGGGCGAGCAAGATCTGAAAGCTGGATTTCTGTGTTTCTCACTCTCTCCTCATGGCCAAGCCCTGGTTACTCTTCGTTTACCAGCCCCTTCCTGATAGTCAGTGCAAGCCATCTGCCATCTTTGGCGGCTGTGACATCTTTGGCTTCTTCGACATTAAAACCAGTGCTTCCTCCATGTTTTTGCTGAACTCCTGTGATCGCCTGCCTCCCTGTTGTAATGGTTATTGCTTCAAGTACGGGTATAAATTTCAGCAAAGTGAGCTTATTCCACGTGTTTCCCTCCTGCCTGCCTTTTGTAAACAAAACTGAGGCACTGATGGCCACCTTTACCTGCCTGACTAGTTCTCCATGGTGCCCCGTGGAGTTTACCCTTCCTCTCAACTTTGTCCAGATGTTCCACTCCACATAAGGCTGCTCTGCAAAAATACCAAGAGCAAACTTATCCTGCGCTCTGGCCTCGTGCTGGGGCAAGAACGAGGTGGATCTGGAGGGACCGGGTCTCCACACCAACTCGCGGTTAGGCAGCGGCAAGGTCTCTTGCCGGGCTGAAGGAGGGCAGCCCAGCAGCTGGAGCTCTGCAGCTGTATTCTGTAGTGGTACTGTGGCCATGGCCACCCTCTCTGTAGGTAAAGAGGGCCCTTACGATATCTCCCTATGCAGAAAGAACTAAAAATTGGGTAGGTGTGGCCAGCTAACAGGTCTGTGTAAAGGTGCAATAGCAGCAGAGAGGAATAACCGAAAAGCCAGAGCTCCTAGAAGTGATGTCATTCTTCTGAGGAGTCAGTCATTTTTCTAACAGTTTTGATTCTGACTCAAGAACCACATGAAGGTGGTTGTTCCAGCCCAGCTGGCTTGTTTGCATCTCCAGCTTTGGCTGGCTTACTCCCAGAGAGTCCCTGTAGAATTTCTGGTTCTCACAAACGCCTGTACAAGACTCTTGGACTGGGCAGGAAGTGGGATCAGACCTGAAATACCAAATTGCATCCAAATTGCATGTGAATGTTGAGCTCTGGCCATCCGCGTGATTTTGTTACTTCCCTACTGAAGTTTAAGCTTGTGCATAAAGCAGCAGCAAGGCAGGTCTTGTTGAGGAAGCAGTGTCTAACAGCGGGAATGCTTCAGACTGGTTTAGCTGGAGCACCTGACCCTTAATTTAGCTCAATCCAGTGCTGTTTACTTGAAATAACGTTTCTTTCTGGATTGATCTGACTCTGCTTGGAATAAAAATGTTTACACTGAGCCTCCAGAAGGATTGTTCTTGGTACACAGGGGAGATCTGTTTCCATCTGTGCAGTTCTGCTGGTGTAAGATGTTTCAGTAACCACATGGATCGGCATTTAAAATAATTGGTTTCTATTTGGTGTTTCACTTTTTTAACTTATTAAGTGCTGGTTTAAATGAAATGGAAGTTTAGGAAGCCAAAAAAATAATTGTTTTCTTTGTAATTTTTTTCAAATTTAAAAGTTGATCCATTTACTGTTCATTTTAATCTGACAAAGGAATTGTTTAGGACTTAATTTTCAGAGGTTAAAACAATTAACTGAGTAAGGCTTTGCAACAAAGAATCACTTCCTGAAGAACTAAAATACTAATTAGTAACTTCTTAACACACTAACCTACCTAAATAACTAAGGCATGCGTTGTAATTAAAGCGTATGATTAAATTGCAAAATTCTGAACTTCTTCGCAAGTGTCTCTGACATCCAACTCTTGCGTCATGTGTGTGAGGTTGTTTACTGAACATATTAGCTCAGCCTGCAATAAATTTAAATTAATCAAGTAGACAAGTAACCAAATGTTCCCAGTGCCCATTGAATAGCAGGACATTGTGTCCCAAAGTAAACTGGGTCAAGTTGTGTCTTCCAGTGCAGGAGGGGTGGGGGTGGGAAAGGGTCTAAATGCTACTGTTGAAGGCTTTACACTCTTGGAGCACTAAAGCTCTCCCTTTAAAATAAGTTAAGGAAATGGTATTTTCTGTAAGTGCTCTGTGAACTCTGGACAAAGTGTTGCTGCAGTATATTAAGGACATTCCCCTGTGAACAACTCTGCTTGTCAGGACAGCTGGGGTGGCAGGAGGGGAAAATGCTGTGGATAGAGATGCTGTGCATGAGCCAGGGGCCCATGTTGTGTGCAGATGGGGGTTTTTGTGCTTGTTTGGTTTTTTCTATTGCTGCAAACCTTGCTTTGAATTCTGTGGGCAGCTGTTTGATCATCAGGGATGGTGCAGCTGATGCGTGACTGACCTGTGACCGTACAGTGGGCAGCAGTTCTGGTGGCTGAGCAGCCAGGTTATGGTACCCGAAAAACCAGCTGGTTTCAATGATCAGCCCAGCAATGGCTTGTAGCCACGGTGCACCTGTGTAATTTCACAGCAAAGAATGATCAGTTTGGGATCTAGAGCAGAAAGGATCTGGGAACTGAAGATCTAGAGAAGAGTTGTGAGAGGCTGTTATGGGATGATGGGCACAAGTAGGATGCTGGCCAGCGCAGGGAGGGAGATGCTGAGCTGGAACTCTTCTGGCACGGAGGTAGCTCTGTGTGTTGACCACCGAGTGTGACACTGATTTAAAAGTCATTATGAACTAAGTGGACATGACAATTTGGGTGTTATATTGAAGGGATTGATTTGCTCGCCAGCTCTTCCACTTCATTTGCCAGCCTCTGGTACTGGCTGACTAACATAGGTAATGCAGCTGGGCAGTGAATGAATGGTGATACAAGTTGGAACAGGCAGCAGCTGGAGAAGACACTAGGAATTCTGAAACTATCAGCCAAAATCACCTAGCAGATGAATGAAGTCCACTGCCAAGAAGGAAACTGCTTGTTGTGCAGCTGGCAAAGCTTTGTAGCTTAGTCACAGATAATTTCTTCACGTTTCACCCCCAGCCCCCACCTTGTATGCCTTTGGCTTTTGAGAACAGATTTATGTGAGCTGACTCTTGTTACTGACGCTTGTAGGAGGATGGGGGGGACCTTTCTCCCTGACTTAGTGAAATCCTGAGAGCACCTGAGCAGAGAAATGTTGCCTTACTGTTCCTTATCCACATCAAAGCGATTTTCTGTCATTTCTTTAAGTGCTCCCTGCTCGTGCAACCCCGCAGTCCTTTCACCTTTAGGTGAAAGCTAATAGCTAGTAGAAAGCTAATGAGTGAGCTTGCAAGTGAAACTTACGGTCTGGCTTCTTGGAGAAAGTTCTTATGACAGCAGTCTGTACCGAAACTGGGTGATTACTTCTCAGCTTATCTGAAAGTTATCTGAAAGCAATCTGTAAACAAAATGAGGCATCGTTTAGAGACCTGTCCTATAATTATTTCAAGGAAAGACATTTAAGATGTCTCGGTGAGTGACATGCTCGCTTGTATCCAAAAATGACTGTGGCTTTCTCTTAGTGTTTTAGATTTTGAAATAAATGGCCCTGATTTGAAAGCAATTTTCTGAGGATTAGTGAGCAGTGGCAGGTAGTGTTTCTGTAGCTAACCTCTTTGTGATTCACCCTCTTGGCTCAAGGCAGTGGGAAGAAGTGCCCTGTGCCTCCTGAGGGACTATCCGGAGCTTCAGGCTGTGAAATGAGCTGTGGTGGCAGCTGAGTCTTGGGCTGGGATCCTTAACTTCAGGTGCGCTGTAGCAAACCTCATGCGCTTGTGAGGGCGGCGGGTCTGGTTTTCATGTTTGTTTGTTTTAGCAAAGTTTATAGCTGTTTAAAAGTCTCCGAACTTGTCCTTATCTGCTGTGCACTGGAGTGTTGTGTACTCTGTCGGTGCTCCCTCTTCCCTCCCTGTGCTCCAGTCACACCACCTATGCCGTGGGGGTGGTGGGTGGAGTGCTGGCTTTGGGCTTGCTTATGTTTCCCCACGCTGCTGGAATTTCCCATTACCTATTTAAGGCTTATCGTGGGCCACAGCCAGGCTCTGGTGGCTGAAAGGTTGTTATCAAATGCATATCTAATCTGAAAAGTTATTCCTTCTCGGCGATGAAGAATGAATGAGTGATGGTGTGTGACTTGCTCCCAGTGGAAAGTTGTACCCTGTACAGAGAACTGCAGAAGGAACTTGCGTACCTTCCCCAGCTTTGAATAAATAGTTTTGGTAAAGAGGAATTTATCCACAAGTATAGAAATAAAACATGGGGAAACAGCAATTACAGTTTATATCTGATTTTCCAGGAGTCAAACACACAAACATCTTCCCAAAGGTTTGGAGGAAAACAGCAAAACTCTGGATGTGCCTGGCCAAAAAGCCAGTGTGTATGAGCTAGCACACTTGATAAACTGGAATGCTCAGGAAATTAGACTTTATTCTTTATTTCAGAATAACCTTTCTAAATAGCTCTCAGACTAAACTGAAGTTGTTTGTGGCTTTGCAAAATGGGAAGGGTGCGGGTGGCTCAGGGGACTGATGCTAAATACGGCACGTTTCATTTCAAGTTTTGGGAGGAAGGAAGCACGCTCTTGGTACGCAAGTGAGCAGAAATCAACACTGATCAAATGATGCTACAGTCTTGTGGGTATTTAGTGGTTTCAGGTAACGTTTGGTCTGATTGAATTCTCAGGCAGTCAAGATCCATGCCATCCGTATTTCCAGCTGTCACTTCTGAGGGATTTCATATCTGTCATCTGCTTGATTGCCTTGGGTGAAGGTCAATCCAGGGACTAGAAGGATGTCTGTACACAGATCCATCCCAGAGGGATGTTGTGTCACTGCTGCCTGTGGGGTCTGTGTTAGGCAGTTTTGCATGGCAACTGTCTGTAATTTTCAGTAGTGGGCTCTCACCCCGTTCTCTTAAAACATGCTTTATCCTCCATGCAACGTAACTTTTGTGCTAGATTTAGCAGTTAGGTTGTCAAGAGAATGCTGCTGCTGTACAGGATGGCAGGGCAGTGCCTTTCATTTACTCGCTTTCTGCTGGAAAGACTCTTGATTTAGGGAGCAATTTCCACCCTCTAAATCCCTAGCAAGTGTTTGCAGCCCCACCTACCGCTGTCTTGTGTATCGTAAGTCCTCCTGGGTTTCTGAGTTCTGCAGGTTTGATGCTGCCTGGGTGGAAGCTCAGGAAGCACAACCTACGCAGTGTGTGGTGCATCCCACCCCTTGCCCAGCCTTGTGCTTACTGGGTGAGACTTATTCCCTGTGACTAGTGGTATGCAGTGGTCTCATGCCCTTTTATGAAACTTCTGAAGAGAAGCCAAAAAGTCATTGTTCCTTTTTGTAATGTCTTTCTGACGGCTCCCCCCCAAAGTTCCTCTTTTCTCAATTCCTTTTTGGTCTTCTGAGAGTTTCCACTGCTCTTTATCTGCCAGTTCCAACAAAATGTTTTTCCTCTTTTGATGAATAAATTCTTAAGAGACATTCTTTCAAGAGACTGCAGTTACATGAAAAAGGCATGGGGAGGGTGTGGAGTTGGGGGGTGTTCTGCCTTTTAGAAAACTCCAGCCTTAAAGAAGTAGGTCACAAGTGACAATGCAGAAAAAGGCAAGGGCTCCTTCAGCAGAATAAATATTGCATATTTTTTTTCTGACTTTGGAGGCAGTTCCTATCTGAGTAGCTGCTTCTAGTACTCTCTGGATGATGTTTTGATCTCTGAAGATAGAGGTATTGATGGAAATAAGGACTTTAATTTTTCATTCTTCACTGTGGGTTGGTTTGTTTTTTGTTTTTCTCCTCTGGCACCTGCACCCTTAAATCAGTGGCATTGCCTGATTCTGGAGCACTCTATTCAACAACCAAACAGCTACACTGTTCATTTATGTGAGGAGTCCTGGATACATTATTAAGTTAACTGATGTCGGTAAAAATATTTGTTGGATTAATACAAAATTGACCAATACTAATATTTCTAAAGTGGATGATCTGAAGCTAGTTGTGAAAACGAGACCTAGTTTTGAAGAGAGAGATGATCCAGTTTGGGTTACTAGTACCACTTTGGAGTAGAGAGCTCAACCTCTGTGAAAGTGGCTCTCAGTGGGTGCCTACGTACTGCCATAACCTCCAAAAAGCTTAGTTAGCCCTCTTGCTGCCTGTGAATGTGTGTGAGGTTCTTGCTGCCCATAAGCTGAGGAGAAACTTTTCTAGGCTGTATTGGGGTAGGAGAGAAGATGGGTGAAATAGTTATCTCGCTGCTCTTCATCTGGCCCTCTCGAGTACCTAAACTTCTTTCTCTCTCTTTTTTTTTTTTTTTCCTCCAGACAGTATGTCTAGTGATATGAATTCCTGTATATAGCTCCTCATAAACCAGGTACAGGCAGGAAGAACCAAAATGGATTTAAATACGTAGCAAGTTCTTGCATATTATGGGTGTGGTTGGTATTTCTCCTTGCTCTTCTAGGTCTGACTTGTGGCTTTTCCCTCCCACCTTTAAAGGTTTTTGTGCCATCTGGATTAGAGATTCGCTATCTGAAGCAATTCTTTCTCATTGAAAGACTGAATTGTCTAATACTGTTGTTAATTTGTTACTTTTAGAAACATCCCTGCACTGAAACGTCTCCACTTAGATTAAATTTCTGCAAAGAGTTTGTAGCCCTATCATTCCAATGGGCTAAGCTCCTCGACTTGGATCTATGTTGGAAATCTCACGATTATTTGAACTCTTCCTCTGTTACTAAGCTCCTGCAGAGGGACAAGAACTCCCTGGCCCGTGCACAGTTACGCTTGTACAGAGCTGGTTCAGGCTTCTTGGAAAAGCAGGCTAAAGAGGGTATTCCTGCTAGAAATCATGGAAGGGATCAGAGCAGGGCTAGCGTTGGCAAAGAAATGGGTGACGTGGGGTGCTGCCTCCCGCTATGGAGGGATGGGCGTTGCAGGAGCAGCAGCTGCCTCCTGCTTCCCAGTTCCAGCCAGCCACCGGCCCTCTGGTTCGGCAGGGCTCAGGGATTTAAGCGAGGGCATGTTTTGCCTGCCTCTCAAGCTGGGCCTGCTGTCCTGCCAATGCTGAAGTAGGTGTGTGGTCTGACTTCGGCTCTCTGCCTAGCACCTAGGGTATCTCAGCAGTTGTTGATTTCTTCTGCTGTTTACAGCTGCTAAGTCTCTAAAAGCTCGTGAACGCGATTCCTTTCCTCTTTGTTCCCCATCCCATCGGTACAGTGTCTTTAGCACAGCTGAAGGGCCATAAAACTTAGGGAGGATATAACTTGACAATAATTGAGTTACTGAACACAAAGTAAAGCTTCAATGCAAAAAAAAAAAAAAAAAAAAAAAAATACCTTTTTTTTAAGCTGACAAACTGTCAGCATTTAGTATAATAATTCCATAAATGTTTGTGGTGATGGCTTTAGCTGTGTCTTGCTCAATATATTATCCATTTTATAAGTGTTTTTTCTCTTCAGTCAGCAGTTATCTTTCATACCGAGGCAGGATTATAAAACCCCCTTGGTAAATGTCATCAGTCCAAAGAAGGAAAGAGGAAAACTCCCTCCCTTTGAACTTTCAAATTCATATAGTGGATAAAACCTGATCACAAGGGAGAAGGAGAAAGGGAAATTTTTGGGGACTTTCCTAGGAAGCAGAAGGGAAACTGTTTGAGGCTCAAGAGACTGCTTTGAGCTGAGGGGATAGTCAATAAAATGTCTTTATTACTTTTGTTCCACGCCTTGTCTAGGAGGAAGTATAACACACTAATGCCAGAGAATTTCCATTCTCCAAAATTACTTTCCAGCTCAATACTGTGAAAGCAGGGAAAATCCTGGCCTGCAGATGCTTATTTTTGCTGGCAACTGTTGCCAGCAACAGGCTCGAGGACCACCAGTTGCTTTTCTGGATTGTGAGTCCTTTTTCCTCTTAGCTATTTTTAATTTGCATATTGTAGAAACCACCTTTCTTCAAGACAAGTTATATTGTTAGTGATACATATACACAATTCCACTAAGATACAACAGTCAGTTTACTTTTTCTCTATCAGACCTGTTATTAGACAATATATCTCCCTGACTTGTAACCTTACAATCAGTTGGATCCATATTTCCTGACAGGTGAGAAAAGGAAGAAAGTTGGATGAAGGATGAAGTTCAGAAAATATTTATTATTGTCCTCTAGGAAGGTGTTGATGAATACTTAACAAAGTGGTGAGCCTCACAGGTAAATGAGGTTAATTAGTAGCCAATGCTATTGTAGTTGCTGCATTGGACATGGAAACACTGGGAGTGGTGGGTCTGAAAATGGAAGCTCGGGATGCCAGGGTGAGAGGAGAAAAAGAAATTGAGGTTAACCAAGGTTGATGTAATTTGTCTTGGCTCTTCCCCAGACAATGATGTTAACTTGTGACTGAACTGACCGAGCCCCATGCCAGGCACCTCGCTGAGGGTTGTACACCTAGAAGACAAACTCTATGGCAATGGCTCCTCCGAGTGAGAGGAACCACCTGAATTGCATCCTGGGTTTTTCTACTAAGCTACAAAATGCGGTTTGTTGAACATGCTTACAAGCAACTGTTCATCATAAAGTCTTTTAGTCCTGGAACAAATCCTGGGACCAATCGATCGTATTAACTCACTGATGTCAGAGCTACTGAATCAAAAGGAGCTAGTCTCTGAGCTGGCCTCTCTAGGAGCATTGCTCTGTTAAAGCAAAAGTGAAGGTGTCTGGGGTTTATTTGTGGTTTGTTTTCTTTCAATTGTTGCAAATGGACCTGCAGCTGCAGCTTGTGAGAAGTTTTTGAGGAGGGAGGAACTGTTTATAGAACAACTTTCCCTGAGAGTAACTCACAGCATGTACCCAGTACCACCTGTGTCCTAACAAAGTATCTCTGATATTCCTGCATGTGCTGGTGGCACCTTTTCTCATGCAAAGAAAAACAGGTGAGTGTAGTGAACGTAAATAACTAAGAAAAGGAAGAGCTATTACCTTCTCCAGGAGCCCATCTTGGCCTTCTCCATAGTTACCCAGTGAAAAGCACACAGTACTCATGAATACTTTGTACTGGTAAAAAGATTAAGTCCTAGTCATTCAAAGACTCTTGAACCAGTGACAAAGATAAGGTTGACAGTTGCCAAATATTGCAGGCTTAAACCTGCCCCCCTCCTCCCAATAGAATTGCCTTCCCACCCCCTGTTTTTTCAAAGTATTTAAAAAGGTGAAGCCTACAGTGTTTTAAACCTAGATGCTCTAGTATCAGAGCAGGAAGTTTCTGGTTGTATGGTTGTGTTAGAAGTACGAGAATGTTAATGTCCAATTAACTTCTGTCCATCAGAGACGGACACAAAGAAGATCCTAAATAGGGGCCCCTAAAAGCACCTGTAAGCACTTCATGCTTGTTTGGCTAAGCTGTAAATAATTGTTCCAAGCAGAGAGCAGCCATACATAGAGTTAATGAGATGTACTCACAATATACAACACAGAGTTGTGTTGAGATGCTCAAGTTATTTTGCCCAGGTATTGGAGGATTGTAGACTATTGGCTTGATAGCTGAGGTAGATTTATTTATGGTCTGAAGGAAATATCTTGAACAATCAACTTGTGTAAGTAGGAAAAAGAAGAGTGGGGATCATGAACAATTCCTGCAGGCCCTCTACTCTGGGATGTTTCTCAATCTTCTGAAAGCTTTCAGATTTTGTTGTTAATGCTTGGTTCAGATCTAGTTCAGCCAAATGATTTTACAATCTGAAGCACCCATCTCTCAATCATTGTAAGCATGACCGGATCTTGTCTCATTCTTGTCCGCCGGCAAAAGTGCTTTTTCTGTTACTAGTGCAATAGCATTGCGGTTTTTACCCCCAGCTGTAATTATGACTGCACAGGGAGGTGCTTGCTTCTTTTCAAAGCAACAAGCTTGGGGTTTGGAAACAAAGAAAGCAACTCCTTTCTTTCAAAGCACTCTGAAAGACCGCTTTGCTTGCTTCCTATAGATGTGTTTCTATTCAGAACCATGGCACAAGAAAGAGGTGGCATCCTCCCCCTTACCCTTTTCTGACAACAGTACCCTTCTTCCTATGGCTGTGTGTGTACAATTAATTTTCACGTTGCCTGCTCTCTCCTTTAGGTATATGTGGGGAACCTACTGCAAGTTGTTTCATTATTGTGCGTGTGTCTTGGTGGGGGGAGGTGTGTGTGTTTTCCTTTTTCTGTGGTGGTTCGGTGTCTTGTCTTTCCTGTTGGAAACTGTAGGACTTAACAGAGTTTCTTGTGAATTATTTTTAGGTGAGGGCTGTACTTGGCTGAAGTGCAGTTCTTCCAGAATTGGAAGATGACTCCCAGCTCTGTTTGGGGTATGGTTTTTTGTTTGTTTGTTTTAAATCCAAATCCACCTCCTCCCGTTCCTTCTCTTCCCCTTCCCCCAGTGGACTAATTTGCAGTAGAAGGGTCTGTTCCCCCAGAAGAAAGCAGAGGAACAGTGTAAGATAGAAGCCACAATTTCTTATACTGTCACATTTCTTCCTGCAGTGTTTTTCTGTGACTTCATTTTCCTATTGCAAATCAGCACCAGCAGCCTTGCAAGCCCTCATCTTCACAGGGCACAACTGATATCTTCTTCCCCTCCCCATCTTTTTCTCCTTTAATATTCTGCTCCACAGGGTGTGTGGCTGCTGGCTTATGCACTAATGTGTTTCAAACTGCTAATGGGTTAGGCTTCTTGTGCTTCTCAACAGTGACTTTAGCAGCTCTATCACAGCTGAGGAACTGAGAAAACAAGCTTAAGTTTTTGGACCCAAACTCTGTTGGATTCAATTTCTGTTTTGAAGCAATAACTTCTGGTGTGCTTTGGGGCAGTAATGTTGCCTCAGACAAGTTTGGAGCTGTTAGAGGCAAAAGCCAGCAGAAACCGCTGTCCCAAGCCTAGGAAAATCTGGAGAAACCATTTCTCAACTGTTGAGCTAGACCGTGTGGTTCCTCTTCTCCCTGCAGCACAGAGGAGACTGTAGTGCCAGAGATGGTGGTGTCAATTAGCCATGCAATGTGGTGATGGCAGTGCAACAGGACAAAGAACTCCAGGACCATACAAGATGTAGCTAAGGGTGACCTGGGCTAGTCTGCAGTGGTAACCCAGTGCTAGGAAAGGCCTAAGGTGGAGCTATAGGAGGTGAGTCTGAAAAATGGGTACGTTTAACTTATGTACCCCTCATGCCTCTAATCCTTAAAGTTAGCAAATGCTAATTGCTATTAAGACTTGGGCAATGTTTGTGTCCTTGCTCTGGCTTTGCTCTTAATTGCCTCATGTAGGCATTAAATCTTTACTTTGTGCGGGACTACATGAATTGTGGATGCTGGGGGAGTACAAGCGCAACGTGAGCCTGGCCAGTATCTGAGATATCCATGCCATCCCTCAGTACTGTTTCCTGTTATTACTGCTGGAGATGGAGAACTAGGTTAGACTTGTATGATTCAGTGGGACACTCTTTTGGGGGCAAGAGCTGCGGAGTGTAACTCATGTTTGTCTTAAACACAAGGAAAGAAGTAAATAGGACAGAGAGATTAGGAAGTCCAACTGACGTTACTACAACAGCAATACAGGTAATATTACAAAGGATGCCTGAAGAACAGAGTTACCAGCAGTCAAGTTGGAAATGCTTTCTGTTGGACATTGTATTCCCTAGTAGAATGGCTGTGTTGAGGGAAGACAAACTGTTGTTCTGTAACTGCTGGAAGAAAACTGCACAAAAATGCATGAAATGGGCAAATGAATTCTGGCATGTATTCTCTGATGTCTCCTGCTGTTAATGCTTTTGCTCTCTAACACAAATTTTCTGGATTCTTACAAGAGCTGACTTTACAGGGCTGTCTTGGTTTTGTCTTTTCTCTTGTCTTGAGAACAGTGCTAACAATCTCCTCTGGGTTGTGGCGTTCTGGGCAGGGGGGTGTTTGCTTATTTGTTAAAGACTTGTCAAAGGGCTACAAGGGATGTTGCATAGAAGAGCGAAGAATTAGGCAGGTGCTTTGCTTAATCACATAAGACTTACTTTTCTCAAGAAACCAGATTGTGAACTGTTAATTGCATGTTCATACAATTGGCTGATACTGATCTTTTTGGATTGTGAGAACAGAAAAGATAAGCCAATCTTTGAATTTAGTCATCTTTGAACTTAAAGATGACAACCCAATATGCAAATTTATTATAGCTCCTAAAAACTGTGTATGTGTGTGGGGAAAGTTCTAAAAGTTGCTGGTATTCAAGTGGTCTTTAGTTTGCTTTTCTAAAGTGATACAGTTCAGTGATAAGGGAGCTTGGTAGCAAATTGTCTCATTTCCTCAAAGGGAGCTTACTTCAGTTTTAGCCACGTAAAACTTTCACCAGTTACTATATTTAATACCACAGAGCATAACGCTTGTCTTTTGAAAGTGCGACATAGCTGAAAGTAAGCTGGAAAATTAATATCTGAAAGCAAACAGATAGTGTCAAGCTTATGAATGCTACCCAGGTGTCTTGCATTGTAATAGCACCTGATGGTCACTTGGTAGTGGGCAATAGGGTCATCTTGAGGGTTGTGGTGGAGGTCACTTTAGATATGTCCCTGGGCCCAAAGTACCTTAGCAATGAGTCACTGGATCAATTTTGTACAACTCTGCTATAAAAGCAACTTTCCAGCTAGGTAGGCAGGCTACACCCGCGCTAGAAGAGCAGTGCACAGAAGATGCTGCTGTCATCTCTTTTGTGTAATCAAGAGTCCACCAAATTTAATCCTTCTCACTGTCAGATGCTGAACAGAACTTTTATATGTTTATGCTGTTTTCAGTGATGACTTGAAAAGAAAGAGAAGCAGCTTGCGCAAACCACAAGCTTTCACGGTGTGAAAGATCAGCCTGACCTCTCTGCGGTTCTACGCTTTCAATATAGGAAACCCCCTGTGAAAGTTTACCTAAACTCGGTTTTGCAGTATATTTTCAACTAGCCCCAAACTGGAAGTTGAGGGTGTGAAATGAACATACCGAGTAAGGTTTGCAAATTCAGCAGTGCATTGCACTGACCTACAGTTTGGTCCCTAGGCGTCACCTTTCCCCGTTGAGGAGGTAAGCTTTGGGAACGGGTTAGATTATCAGCCTCAGGAATGATAGGTACAGTCAAACATCTTTGCAATCAATGAACTGATCTAAAGAAAAAATAATCTGAAATTTTGTAGGGATTTAGTCCTGCATGATGGGGCTCTGCACTGAGCCTCTGGTTCTGCAAACAGCAGCCTCCTCCAGGCGCAGGAGGACACTGGTCTGCAAGGAGCAGCAGCTACCAAGGTGGAAGGGTCAGTAGCTGCTGTTTGGGGAGACAGCGGTAGAAGATGGGGATGGCTTCTGCTCAATCTTACTTTACCCCTTCCCACCCCTTTCTCCTCTGCTTTGCTCTGCAGTGGCAGGGCTGACTGAGCCCTTTCATTTCTAAAAGGGCAACTTTTAGCTTCACCGGTGGTCTTGAGAAGTCCTGGCAGTGCTCTAGCTGAAGCATCCCTTGTGTGACGTCTCCCTGCTCCCACCACACACGCTTATCTCCTTTGAATGTCTGCTCTTTCCATTGACTAACACCCTGTGAAATACCTTCTGATGGCATCTCGCATCAGGGTTTATTCCCGGGATGATCCAGGCCCAATATCCCCTTATGCGAGGGCTGAACAGGCTGCAGCTCTGCTTGTTGTGATCCAGTAGCTCTGGGCAGCTGGAGGAGCTGGTTTGGCCTCTACAGTGCCATAACTAAGATAGACGCTTTTCTGCACAGCAGCAGGTGCCAGTGGCACTTTTGGTTTGGCACCCTTCAAGCTCTTGGCTGGAGTTGCGCACAAGTGATGAGGCTTTGCATCACCTAGATAACAACTTTTTTTTTGGAAATCCAGGAAAATGAGTTGGAACATTACAGTGATTAGGTCTGTGCCACTGATTTTTGGAAATGCTATTAAGTAAGTGTGTTGTACAGCAGCAAACTGCTAGCTGGGCACACGATGTGCTGTTTTGTTCCAGCAACATCAAAAATAAAGATGCGTGTGAGCGGAAATCTCATAATATCACCTCACAACTCTGCATCCTTGGATATCTTCTCCAAGAATGTCAGGGAACCGATATAATTTGGGAAGCCACCCATAATTGAGCAGATGGTTATGACTATGTAGTTGCAGGGCCAGTCTCCTCAAATGTTTCTCTGTCCACGTATGCTAGAGCCATGACACAAACTTTGGGCATCCTAGTTGTGATAATTCTTAAACTATTTACTCTCAAGCTCTTGTCTGATAGTCTCTGCTTTAGCGATCTCTTCAGGTGCATGTTTACCCAATTCAGAGACAGAGGCAAGATCTTAGCTTTCTGTCATATCATACACATTCTGAGAACTGTAAACACCGGTGAGTAGCCCTGCTTTCTGTGAGAGCAATACATGTAAAATACCAACTGAAGGGACTGTAAATGTTTCTGTACATGTGAGGGATCACTGTTTGTCTTCGGATTTCTCTAACTAAAAACTCCTGTTACACTCTTTAAAAACAAAGGCTACTTTCCTTTATTCAGTTCTTACAGAAGATTCATTTAAAATCATAGGCCAAATACTTTAAAGTAGTATTTAACCATGTGCAGAGCATAGGGGCAGAACGATACCTGTCTAGGTTCTCTGGCACCTTGTAGTATGCTGTGGATATTTTGTTAGGATAAAAGGGTTGTCCAGTCTTGCATGTCTCAAAGTACTTAGGAGTGTTTTTCTGATACAGTCAAACCCTCCTAAACCACAGTATTATTCAATGCACAGCTGTTACTGCTAGAGTGAACAACTGATTTTTCTGCTTTGCTGTCAGATTCTAGGGAAGTAGCCACTTCTAGGGAGACATCTCACAAAGCTGTAGCCAGGAGGATTTTCGTCACTGTAATATGCGGCTTGATTTTAGTCTTGACAGATGTAGCAACGGAGCAAGTCTTCCTGCTGCTGCTGGGGAGAGATATGCTCCCTGGGCCGTCTCTGTTTCCCATAGCTGGGCTGCCTGGACCCACATCCTCTCTTGCCACTAACACTTCAGAAAACCCATCTTTTGGAGGTGTCCAAAACCTGAGTTCTGAGTATTTGTGGTAATGTATGGACAAGACCTCAGGCCTCAGTCATGACTAAGCTTGGAGTCAAAATTATACAGAAACTTTCATTTGGAAAGACGCAATTCCTTCTCCCACTTGTATTTGCTTACTAGTAAAAAGACCTGATGCATTCAATAAGAACTTAAGTTGATTGGTCTTTGATGATGGGAATGTGGAGATTACCTACTGCTTACCCAAACAGCATGCTGGGGAAGTGGGGAGAAGGGTATTTAATGGGACTTGCTGTGCAAACTCCTGCATACCTAACTTTCACAGGAAAAGGGATGAGATGTCCTCGGATAGGAAAAGTGCAAAGTGCTAATTGATTAGATATGGCATTGTACTTAGTTAACTGGCAGCTGCCAAACATTTTGAGGACTCTTTTTATAATGCAGGCAAACAAAATATTTTGTTTGGATCTTTAGAGCACTATTAAATGGATAAAACATTACGGATGCCCTTTTTGTGGACACAAATGTTTCTTTGTGAGAATGTGTAATGGAACAAGCTTGCTTTCCTTCAGCTGTGAAAGCAGTATTCAGAAGACACCTGTAAATTAATATAGTGGCTTCATACTATGACTACCATGAAATTTGTAACTCTAGTGAGGTACTCGAAGGGTGAAATTAATTGTGTGGAGGATGATTTTTGAGGACAGAAGTTTCCCAAAGGAAAGATGCCCCAGCCAGACCTGCCATACAAGCCTGCTAGCTCTTTAATTAGGTATCTTGATTTTGGTTTGAGAATATTAAGGCTTCATCCAGACTGTAGTGAAGCCACATCTTGGTGCCATAAAAGGAGTCTGTGCTTAGCAAGGTGCTGCTGCTCTCCTTGGCCTTAATGGACCCTCGCTGTGGGCCCAAGAGCTGTTTATGGAGTCAGGTTTCCCCAGAGTGCACTTATTGGGTGGACAACAATGCTCTAGTACAAATGAATACACTCTTTTTTGCTTCATTCCTCTGTGAGGAGTGAAGAAATGGGGGAGGAGGTAGTAAAATGAGTGTTATAGTATAGGCACTTTCATGACTTTTAGTCACAGATGAAACGGTGACCCCTGACTCTAGCTTGGTACAGCTATTTCTCAGCCTGTCTTGCAGAGGAGACCTTTCCAGGGAAACCTTTTAGCCTCAAAGTGTTTTAATTTTTTTTTCCTCCCTCTCTCCCAGCAGAGGACTTGGAAAATACAAGAGATGCAGCACAACACGGGTACCCCAGGGAGCTCTCATTCCCATCCTCTCAGCTGCATGTTTATGCAGTGTTTCTTGTCAAGAGAGATTCCTTCCTCATCTCAAACAAACAAAAATCACTCTGTAAAAGAATATAAATTTTGTTATAGAACACAGTAGAAGCTTTGATAGCTTCTACTCTATAGATCCTAGTACAGAGGGGGTTTAAATTCCTACAGGGTCATGCTCTGCTTTCAAAAATCTCTTGGAGGTATAACTCCAATGTAGTTGCTGCAGGATGTGCAGATGTCTGACCCAGCTTTTAAGCCACCGCTGTGCGTTTTGCTAACAGATGAGCAGCGTGTGGCAGTGCAGGAGCTGGAGTAGGCAGCAGTTAGTGTGGTTAGCCTGTGCCAAATGCTGTGCTGACCCAGGCAGCTGGCTGCAGCACTGCTGACTAGCTGTAATTTTGCCAGCTGCAAGGAAAACTTACAGCTTGCCATAAGTGATGGAGTGAGGAGCACACAAGAGCGAGTTAACCATGCATTGGCCCTTGCTGGATACATGGTAGAGCTGGAAAAGTGGTGACACTCCCTGTCACCATCTCCTTTCACATCTTGGGTTTCACAAATGCTTCTGGACACCTTTGTAGTTTTGTTTTCTTTTGGAAGTCCTGAATGTGTATTTCGGGGGGGGGGGAGTGATGTGGCCATTAGGCAGATTCCTTCATCATAGCTATTTAGGAGAAGAGGAAATTGTCACCTTTCAGGAAGAGTTCATGGTAACTGCAAGATAAGTGTGTTCTGGGTGCAGTTCAGTGTTTTTTGCACTGTTCTTTTGCAGTAACGGGGAGGAAAGACAATGCCAGCTCTTCCAAAGCTGGGTAGCTGGAACATGCTGATAGTCTGCAGACGTACACAATAGTCAGTTTGCATGCATGAAGGAATGCAGAAGGCAAAATGCAGCAACTCCCTATAGACCCTGTAAATCTACTCTTTAAAAAGAACAACCAAGTTTAAACTGGGCTGCCTCAGCAAGGGAAATGTAGGGAGTTCTGGATGCTCTTCCCTTTCCTGATGTCAAAATAAAATAATTGTCTTTTCAGAAATGATGGCAAGGATCTGCTTGGCTCTAGCTCAGATAGTTCTCTAGCTGTGGTGACAGCTGACCTTGCTCTGGCAAGGCTACTGAGAAAGGAGCTGCAAACAAGTTTGCTTTTACAAAAACCTTCTGGTTCAGAACTTAAGCAGATGGCAATATAGAACATGGAGAAACTTAGATGTTAGGAAATGACATCTGGGAAGCCAGAGGTGAAGACATCATACTTCAAACACACTTAGTTGAGAAATACAGTTGGACTTGACAACTAACTAACTTTATTCATAAACTGAGGCGGGGGCGGGGGAAGAGCAAATACCAGTCTCCTTCGTCTCATTGTGCCTAGTCTTTCCAGCAGCCTTACAAGGAAATTTTAAGTGAAATAAAATAATATGGAAAACTGCACAATAATATATGCACAAGGAGGCGTGAGAAGAAAATATCTGCATGCAAAACTAAGGTATAGAAAAAATTTCAAAAATTAAAAAAACCCAGTGGTCTCTGGATAGATGCTTTGCCTGTTTTCTCCATCCTACCCATTCTTTGTTAAAGTTGCACTCTTCAACTACACCAAGCAAAAGCTAAATTACGCCTGTCATCGGCGCTCTTCATTTATAGAACAAGAGTGAATTCGGAGTAAAACTTTGGTGAACTGCAGAAACCAAAACTAAAATACTTGAAAAGAATCCTTGCAAATGACACTGAGTCCTGTAGTTTCATCCACTGCAGGTGCTCTCTCTGAGTGCTCTTAGTGTTACACTGCCTTAATAACTGCTGCTCAGTAGGCACACTGGGTACCTGTGTGTGGAGAATAATTCTGCTTTCCAGGTGTAGATTGCTATATGGCTGCCATAGTCATAAGTTTTGGTGTTAACTCTTGATGCCTTTGTAGATCTGTGCAAATGGCATTTTACTCTTCTTGAAGTCTTGCTTGCACTTTGTTGTCTCTGCTAACAGAGCAAGTGTCTCGCTGAAAGGGCACAGTTGAGCCACTTACAGTAAGAGTAAAGGGTCCAGAGGATGTGGTAAAGCAAATCATGTACAGGTAACATTTGCTGGAGTTTAAGCACAAGGCTGACAGCATGGGTGCAAGGCTTTCCCTCCCACACATACCTGTGAGGAGATGGACACTCTGAGACTGTGGATGAACTGAAGTAGTATCTGTTACCAAAGGTGCTGTTATTTTGTAACTAGAAAGGCTGTGGTGGGTCGATCTTTTCTGCTGTGCACAAGGGAATTTTTTTCTTGTGGTTGCTTTAAAAGAAAAACCAAAAAGTGGTAACCCACAGATGGGGGATTTAAATAAAGTGTGGCTTTAAGACAGTTGCCTCTGGGATGTTGGGAAATCTTAACTGAAGTTAGAGTGTGGTCAAATCCCTTGTAAGTAGTTGCATAATTTAATATGCACAAACTCAGAGCAAGTCTTCCACGCGTGGAAATTGCCTAGCTTGGAGTCCTTGAGCTAGCTATGTATTTGTTGTTTTTAAACTGTTTGTGCTGGGGAGGCAGAGTTGTTCTGAGCAATCTGCACTCCTAGGGGCTGAGAGGCACAGAGACCTCTGCAGTTTATGACTTGTATATGTTCTAGTCTTTCTAGAATAGATTATATTTTCTCCAATTGGTGACTTCTCTTTTTTTTTAACTTTCTTTACCCCTCCTCCTGTAGTCAGCAGGCATCTTCAAACAGATAATGACTAAGGAATATGCACTTTCTTCCTTCAGTCTTATTGGGCACCTCCTTGAAGATGCTGTCCTAGTACCTGCGATTTATTCTATTCTGTTACAGATAATTTTAGCAACTAGCATAGGGAAGGACTGGTAGAAAAGTCTGGTGGTTGGAATCAGAGTTTAGAATAAACAAAATACAGACAATAGAGGGAAAGGCAGCTGAGAGAACAACCAAATCTGGAATGAGCTTCAGCCATAAAACGGGGATTCCTTTTAGTGATGCTGAAGGTGGCTGTAGTTTGACTTGTTCAGCACTCTACATGAGCAGGAAGGAAAACTTAAAAACACCCAAACAAAACCAAAAACGCCACCATCAAAACCAACCTCTCCTTTCACCCCCCAAGCAATAAACCCAAATAAAAACCCAAGCCAGTGTGAGTTCTGGCATGCATCTGCCCTACCCCATAGGTGGTATGGATGCCTTGGGCCAGGGCTGAGCGGCCGAAGGTGTAACTCTGCTGTGCTGATCTGAGCTCCTCTCCCAGGCAGGGAGCAGCAGAGCCCCGTGAAGCGTGGTGGGGAGCTGCAATTAGCAACAACTCATTGGCACAGGGAATTCACGCTGGTGCGAGACTACACGTGAGACAGCAGCGCTTCTCCAGACCCTGTTAGTGCAGGCACCTTTGCACCATGCCTTGCTGTGTGGTTAAGTTGCACCTGAAGGTGCTGAAGTGCCATTTTAAAGACATATGGGCAGAAGCGAGCTGAAATCAATGACTGGAAATCTTTGAGGCTCAGGTTGCTTTGAAAAATTTGACTGTAGATACATCTGCAGTGTATATACAGCCCAATGTGCCTCTGAAAATTGTCAGTGTTCAGTGAGATATTTCACTAAGTATATATTCACGTTCAGTATGTGTGTGTATATATTTAATGGACAGTGGCAGGAAAAGTATCTCATTGTTCAGAGGGTAGTTCATATTTTTTTCCTCTCCTCCCCTTTTTTCCTCTCACCTGTTGAAACAAAGCTCTGTCCATTGACATGTGCCTGCAGTGTCCCGTCGCCTGCACTGGACTGCCACCTTCTGTGTATGTTTAGGAATGCTCAGCTTCCATAATGTGTGGTTGGCTCTATAGGCTCCTTGTCCTAAGTAGGAGGGAAGGCTGTAACACAGTTCAGAAAAGGAACGTAACTAGGGGTGTGACAGACAGAAACCAGCTCAACCTTTTCAAAGGATTCTTAAATACTAACCATAGAAGCATAGAATGGATTGGAGGGGACCCTTAAAGATCAAGTCCAACCCCTCTGCCATGGGCAGGGACACCTTCCACTAGACCAGGTTGCTCCAAGCCCCATCCAACCTGGCCTTGAACACTGCCAGGGATGGGGCATCCACAACTTCTCTGGGCAACCTGTTCCAGTGTCTCACCACCCTCATCATAAAGAATATCTTTCTTATGTCCAATCTAAATCTACCCTCTTTCAGTTGAAAATTGTTGCCCCTTGTCCTATTGTTACAGACCCTGGTAAATAACCTATTTCCATCTTCTTATAAGCCCCCTTTAAGTACTGGCAGGCTGCTGTAAGGTCTTCCCTGAGCCTTCTCTTCTCCAGGCTGAACAACACCAACTCTCAGCCGTTCTTCAGCGGAGAGGTGTTCCAGCACTAACCATTTTGTGGACCTCCTCTGGAGCTGCTCCAACAGGTCCGTGCCTATCTTGTGCTAGCAGTAGGCTGTAGATGATAAGGTGGGGAAAAAGCCAGTGAGTCCCCTAAAGAGTTGACTGCACCGTGTCGTGTGTGGGGGTTTTGTGGTTTGGGTTCTTTGTTTGTTTTGGTTTTGTGTTTTGGGGTTTTTTTAGCAATATATAGTTTTTTCTTTTGAAGAGTAAAATGTTCTTTCCCCCCCCTTGCCCCAAGTGGCTTCTCTGGCAGACAAAGTGTCAAGAAATAATGACTGTTCCACCAAAAGACTAGTCTCTTGAATGTAGTATACACATCCATGCAATCTTATTTTTGGACCTTCGTAACTGGAGGCTCTTTTGTAGTGTTCATCTTGGTAAATATTTCAGGAGCCTGGTCCACATTACAAGAAGGTGGCTTGGAGATGAAAATTTCTTACCACCTCCTCTCCCTTTCTAGAAAAAACTAATTAATTTCACTGGAAGGAAAAATCTGTGCTGATCTCTACCTTTACATTGCTTACACTTGTATTACTTGTGCTTCTATTACCAAGTTTAAACTCACAACAATGGCAAGCTTTTTGATTTAATGACAACTGAAATCTGTAGCTGTGTGGTTTCACTGCTTGCTCAGGGTTCAGTTTTAGTCAATTGGTGAAATACTTCTGTCAATTTAGCCTTCAAAAAGGCAAAATTGTCTGGCACGAGCTGGCTCTTGAGGGGCCAGAGTTCCAAGTTCACAGAGTAGTACGAGAAATTGGGCTTCATGACATCAGCTGCTTTGTACTTTTCCAAGGTGTCTCTCTTCTACCTTTCTCTCTCCCTGCATTACCTTTGTGGGTACAGTTCCTTCTGAAGAAGGGACAAACTATTAAGAATAAAAATAGATTTTAAAATGGAGAAGTTGTTTTAAATACCTTGCTGTAGGGACTAGTATGTACATCTGTGGTTGTGTGAGGGGTTTTTTTATCCACCTAATATAAACCTTATACCAAAACTCAAAGGCAACAAGTTAGTCTGAAACCTGCTTGTTCAACAGTACCTAGTTATCTTTTTCAAAGTCTGCAAGCACTTGTAACAGAAACAATGGTGACTCATGACTTGGGCAAATCCTCTTATGCAGTTGCTTGCCCTCGTTCTTGTCTTTTCACTCTTGGACTTCGTTTCTTCACCAGATGCAAACTGAGACCTTGGGTTTTGTGCAGCACTGACTTTGTGATTGTGTGTGTGCTGCTCAGTACAATGGGACTCCTTACCTTCCTCGCACGGGGGTATTTACCTGCTATTGCGTGCTGTCAGTTTGTAGACAGTGACCATTCAGAACCTGAAATGTTATGTACGGTTTCACTTTTGGTGTGACTACTGAATGTCTTGTCAGAGCCTTTTCTCTTACTCAGCTGACATTTTGAGGCAGTAGGTATGATTTTTTTTATTTATTTCTTTTCAGCCTAGTGTTCATTCTCTGAACTTCACTAAACTGAAATTCCCCATTTGATCACTTCTGTTGGTGTATCATTCTGTTGGTGCGTCAGTGATGACCAAAGAAAAGAAAAAAGCACAGAAATAAAGGCAAAACTGCACTTGGTGAGTAAATTAGTTGGAGGTGCCTATTGGGGTGTCAGGTGAAAGCTGTGAAAGCTGCCTTTTGTTTTACCAGTAGCCTTAGCCTCACTTCTCATTTTGCAGTCTAAGTGCACGCCAGCTGGCAGTCAGCAAAGGAGAGTGGAGTTACAGAGCTGAAACGTTTTATCTGGGAAACCCCTCAATCTGTACCTTTCCTTTTCCAGCAAGCTGCCACTTATGACAAACTAAAAAAACAAAACAAAAAACAAACCCAGTTTGTTTCTTTTTCATTTTTCCCGTGTCCACATCACCTGAAGCAATTGTAAAAGAACTTAGCCAAAAAGCCGTAGTGCAGATATTGCAGTTTTAGCACCTTCTAGTACAAGACAGAAAACTTGATCTCTTACTTACCTATGTGGAATCTCTTGGTATTCTCTCTGAACGTGCTGAGATTCAAACGTGCTGCTGCTGTAAGGAGCCTCTGCCCTGAATGAGGAAGTGCTGAGGCAAGGCAGGATGTGGAGCAATGACTCAGATATTGAAGGCTGTGTTTCTTGACTAGCTGAGGAATAAAAGGAATTATTGACGGTGCTCACTACACTGTGCTCAGCTGACGCAAGGACTTGCTAGCTACCACTTTACCAATAGTAAAAGCTCAGGAACATTCAATATTTCACCTTTCATCTTTTCCCAAACTTTAGCTGCTTATGATAATGCGATGTTCTTGTATTGCAGTCCTTTCTAGGAGGACTATCTACCTTTTGTCAGATAAAATATGTCCCTGTCAAGAATAAATTCTTTGCATGAATGTGCCACTTGAAGATGTTCAGAATAAGGATCTTGGTAGTGCTTCTGAGACAGCTCTTGCCGCTTAGTTCAAGCAAGCGCTTGAGACTTGGTCTTTTCCATTAGGAAAAGAAAATTATTAAAAAACCCCACCAACAACCCAAACATGTCTATTCTTACAATTAGTTTTAACTGATGTTCATGTGTTTAGTGTCCTGTACACCTGAACACAGAGGCTACCACTTGCAGTTTCGAAGCTGGCCTTTCCAAGCATTACATTGTCAAAAAAGCTCTGTCTCATTTGCTCTGCAATCAAGCACTGTTGTTTCACTGGCCCTCTGCTTTTGATGCACAGGTACCAAGTGATATTTACCTCTTATGTTTTCAGCCAGCCATGGTAGAAATCTTTCTGCTTGAGAGAGCTCTTGCTTGCATCTTGCTGAGCTGTCGACTTGGCTGTGGGTGCCTGGCATACTCTATGTCATTTCATAAAGGAATTTAAGTTTCCTTTCTATAGGCATTTGCTAGCATGGCCATTGCTTCACTGAGGTTTTGTTGCACATAGTTGTATAATTGCACAATTCACTCATGTATCAGAAATGGAAAAATATATTAGGTGGATTCTGTTCAACTCTTGTCTTCAAACTAGCAGTTTCTGGGTTGTCTCTCTTGCATTGAATTGAATCCTTCTGACACATCTTTGTTTATTTTAAGAAGTGTGTGCATACACCTATAATGCACTGTTAGTGTTGAACTTTTCTTTATATAAACATGCTATAAAAGGCATAGCAATTGATTTAAAATAACTAGCATTCCAAACACTTTCCTCATTCATCTCAACTCCTCCTCTGCTTGGGTTAAGCAGAGCTAGCTATTTAATCATACTGGATGAATTTAAATATTGGTATGTAACACTCATTTACAAAAAAAATGCTTAAACTTTAGAGTAAGTCTGAATTTTTTAGTATTAAGCCAGAAGTTCAATAATTGAAGAAACTGTAGGAAATCATGTTTCATTATGCTAGAAAACAAACAAACCCCCCATCCTCTACTTAACGGTTTGAGAAATAACACTTGATAAATTAGTCAGCTTCATGGTAGTATTTCAGCAATACACAGTTTCTCTACTCAAATGATGCTGCAATAGGATTGCTCATTCCCTCCTGTGACAGTGATGATCCCAAGTATTTACCGAGGTACTTCACTTTTGGAAAGCTTTGAATGCCTGATGTGACTTACATTAGATGAGTGGTAAGACAGTACATATAAATAATTCTGAGTTAGTAGAAGTTGTTATCTGTCTGGCACCGAAGCACAAAAGTGGAAGGCTTCCAAGGCTAAAGTTTCTGATGAAGTACCAAAAACATCTATGGCCGCACTAATGTCAGGAGAAAGATGTATTGGGGTTTTTTCCCCCATGCTCTTCCGAAAGCTCATTTCTTATAGGATGCTACTCCAAGAGCTCGTCTTGGATCCAAGCAGAAGTATTGTCCAAGTTAACACAACTCTTGGAATCTTACTCACAGATGCTATGTCCAACTCCAAGTAAAAGAAAATCACTGCATAACCAAGTCCAAGAATTTGAAATTACATCCTTAATGCTTCATGTGCCAATTCCTTCTTTATGTGCTTGGAACAGGTCTCTAAGATATTATGTAGCCCAGCCTAAATTTAAACCATCAGCTGAAGTAATTCCTCGGTGTGTCCAGTGACTTGAATAGCCTTTTTCAGTACATAACTTTAAAGTCCTATGTCACTAAGTACTCTGCATTTTTCTGGCGTTTGGTCTTTGAAGTGTACTGGCATGGTGATTAAGTACCATCTAGCAAAACATAATAAGAACGGAAAGGCTGCTGTATTCCATCTTCTCCAGGATCTCTTCTCCAGGCTGAACAGTCCCAGCTCACTCAGCCTTTCCTCACAGGAGAGATGCTCCGGTCTCTTCATCATCTTTGTGGCCCTTCATTGCACTCTCTCCAGTCTGCCCATGTCTCTTGTACTGGGGAGCCCAGAACTGGACCCAGCACTCCAGGTGTGGCCTCACCAGTGCTGAGTAGAGGTGAAGGATCACCTCCCTCAACTTGCTGGCAGTACTTTGCCTAATGCAGCCCAGGATACCATTAGCCTCCTTTGCCACAAGGGCACACTGCTGGCTCATGTTCAACTTGTTGCCCACCAGCCCACCCCCAGGGTCCTTTCTGCCAAGCTGCTTCCAAGCCGGGTGACCCCCAGCACGTACTGGTACATGGGCTTGCTCCTCCCCAGGTGCAGGACTTTGCACTTCTCCTTGTTGAACTTTGAGCTTCCCATCAGCTCATTCTTTCATCCCGTCAAGGTCTCTCTGGCTGGCAGCGTGAGACTCTGGTGTATCAGCCGCCCCTCCCAGTTTTATGTCATCAGCAAACCTGCTGAAGGTGCACTCTGTCCTGTCATCCAGATCATTACTGAAGGTCTTGAACAGGACTGGACCCAGTGCTGACCCCGGGGACAAACTGCTAGTTACTGGCCTCCAACTAGATTGTGTTACTGACCGCTGCCCTCTGGGCCAGGCTGTTCAGCCAGACTGCAGCCCACCCCACCGTCTGCTCATCCAGCCCATGCTTCATCATCTTGTCTGTGAGAACCTGAATGGGAGACGGTGTCAAAATTCTGTATAGTTGATGTCCACTGCTCTCCCCTCACCTACCAACCCAGACATTTCATTACGGAAGTTTATCAAATTGGTCAAACATTACTTACCCTTCATGAATCCATGCTGACTACTCCTGATGACTTTCTTGTCTTTCATGTGCCTGGAAATGGTTTCCAAGATTAGCTGCTCTATTGCTTTCCCATTGATCAAGGTGAGGCTGACTGGCCTGTAGTTCCCTGGATCCTCCTTCTTGCTCTTCTTGAAGATAGGAGTGACATTTGCTCTCCTCCAGTCCTCTGGCACTTCTCACAGTTGCCACGATCAATCAAAGATGATCGAGAGTGGCCTCGCAATGACAACTGCCAGCTCCCTCAGCACTCATGGGTGCATCCCATCAAGGCCTGTGGACTTATGTATGTTCAGTTTGCTTAAGTGCTCCCTGATCTGATCCTCTTCCAGCAAGGGTATGCCTTCCTTGCTCCAGACTTTCCCTTGGTCTCTGGGACCTGGGGTTCTTGAAGGCCGATCTTGCTAGTAAGGGCTGAGGCAAAGAAGGTGTTCAGTATCTCCGCCTTTTCCACATCCTGTGTAACCAGGTGTCCTGGTTGCAGCTGGGATAGCGTTAACTGTCTTCCTAGTAGCTGGTACAGCGCTATGTTTTGAGTTCAGTATGCGAAGAATGTCGATAGCAACAACTGAAAACGTCAGTGTTAAGTAGTGCTTAGTCTAAAGTCAAGGATTTTTCAGCTTCTCATGCCCAGCCAGCGAGAAAGCTGGAGGGGCACAAGAAGTTGGCCCAGGACACAGCCAGGGCAGCTGACCCAAACTGGCCAACGGGGTATTCCATACCATGGGACGTCACATCTAGTACATAAACTGGGGGGAGTGGGGGCAGGGGATTGCCACTCAGGGACTAGCTGGGTGTCGATCGGCGGGTGGTGAGCAATTGCCCTGAGCGTCATTTGTACATTCCAATCCTTTTATTACTACTGTTGTCATTTTATTAGTGTTATCATTATCATTATTAGTTTCTTCTTTTCTGTTCTACTGAACTGTTCTTATCCCAACCCAGGAGGTTTACTTCTTTTCCCAATTTTTTCCCCCATTCCACTGCAGGGCGGGGGAGCGAGTGAGCTGCTGCTTAGTTGCTGGCTGGGGTTAAACCACAACACCAGGTCCCCTGTCTCTGTCAGCAGTGGGTCCACGATTTCCGCTAGTATTTCCTTCCTTTTGTCTCCTATGTATGTATATATAGAAGCCTTTCTTGTTGTCTTTGACATCCTTGGTTGGATCCAGTTCCAGGTGGATTTTGGCTTTCTTAACCATGCTTCTGCATGCTCAAACAGTGTCTCTTCATTCCTTCCAGGTTACCCACTCTTGCTTCCATCCTCTGTATGCTTCCTTTTTGTGTTCGAGTTTTGCCAGGAGCTCCTTGTTCATCCATGCAGGCCTCTTGGGATTGTTTTTCTTACTTCCTACTCATTGGGATGGACCAAACACAGAACACATATGTTGAGACAAGCTACCAAGTTGACATCAAAGCCTTAAGCTGATTGGTGTACTAAAGACCATTGCCTAATGACTTGTTGGTTTTCAGTCCCTGGGGCTGCTCACTTCAGTGTTTGGAGGTGTTCAAATGACCAGGAGCTTTTCCATGCTGCTTTTAGGTCATATAAAGGAACTTTCTTTTTTTTCTTTTCCTTCTCCTGCCCAATTTGCTGTATCCTACATATTTGCTAAAAGGCTTCCAACAGAAGCAAAATACAGTCTCCTTTTCCACAGAATACAGCGATCCACTTTAGACAACTTCTTAGCTTTGTTACAAAACATAGCTGCCTACACATTTGCTAATTCAAACACTATGAAACAAAAGTCAAAGCCAGACTGTTTTTACCACATATAGGTGAATGGATGGAAGAAGGGAGGGTTTATGTAACTTAATCTCCAGTATCTGGAATATAAACTTGGATTTAACTAAGTACTGCTGTGGACTGGACAAGGGACCTGTGTAATTTCCTTTGGTGCAATGTTAGCATGTTGTAACCTTGCCATGTTCCTCTTTTAGTTGTATTTTTCCCTCTGCTTGTGTTTATAGTCAGAATGCTTCTGACCCTCCTGGCAGAGTACCCCCAAAAGTGAGTCACATTTTTTGACTGTTATGCATCACCAGTCATTAATACTGATGACCTTACCTGGTGTTATCAATAAATCTGATTTTTTTTTCTCTTTCCCTCACTCCCCTTTTGTTTTTAGATGAAACAAACAATACAAGCAGTCTTAATCGGGCTCACTTCAGAAGGAAAGTGCAAACTCCACTTAATTTGTCATTCTGAGCCCAAGACAGCAAGTTTTTTTGTGGGTAAGGCAGTATAGACCAGCAGTAGCTGTAGCTTGCCATGCTTGTTTTCTTTGCTTTGTTTTGCTAAACCTTATTCCTTCTTCAGTCCAGGGGGGAACAAAAAGACTATTTACACCAGGCTGGAGAGCACTTGACATCTGTGTACCTTAATTGCCATTTTGGGTTTGGCTGTAGACTGAGGCTTTCCAGCCTGTAAGAAACATTCCCAGCTGTGACTGGTTTCACTTGTTTCCACTCATTTGAGGTAACATGGTCCATTCACATTACATGGCTAGGACTCTTCCTCCGGAATGAGGGCAGACACAGAGATATGAAGACATAATGAGTGCTCACGCTGGCTTTCGAACCATTGAGCAACTGCTGAGGTCCTTTGATGGTGCAACTAAAGTAGCAAAAATTGAAGAAGCATGTTCATTTGCAGATGAAGAGGCAACAGTCAGCAGTGTTGTCATCCAAGCCAAGAAATGTTCTTTTTAAGTTCTGGCAATAGGAGACGCTTGGCAAGAAATATGCATATATGGCTGAGGCCTAATGACCTTGGATGTGCAAGCAGAAATGGGAACAAAAATTCAGCTTGACTGTGAGAAAGGAATGAGAGCAAAGCCGGGCTTTGCTACTTTTGTCAGTCTGATCCCTTAAGTGGCAAAGCTTCTAGGCTGATCGATTAGCGGCTTGCTCCTCTCTGAAGTCACTTTCTCCTTTTTTCAGAATACACACAGGTGGCTGCCTGAGCGCTCAGGATCTCAGGCACTCAGGAGGGAGGATTCATGCTTTTTCTGCAAAGGTGTTCATGACTGTATTTGCCACGAGGCTTCTGGGCTTCCCTGGGGAATAGCAGGAAGCACTGGGAGGTGTTGAAAGCAGAAGTTGCTCCGCATATCTCCACTTTCCTCCCACCATAAGTGAGATGGTAAAGAAATGTTTCCTCGTGTCAAGTCTGAACCTCGAATCACAGAATATCTCGAGTTGGAAGGGACCCATAAGGATCATTGATTCCAACTCCCTGCTCCTTGCAGGACTATCTAAAACTAAATGATATGACTAAGAGTATCGCCCAGATGCTCTTTGAACTCAGACAGGTGTGGTGCCATGACCACTTCCCTGGGGAGCCTATTCCCTGCTGCAGCTTTGAACCATTCCCATGTGTCCTGTCACAGGATCCCAGGGAGAAGAGCTCGGCCCCTCCCTCTCCACATCCCCCCTTAGGAAGCTGTAGGGAGCCAATAGGGTCACCCCTCAGCCTCCTTTTCTCCAAACCAGACAAAATAACATGGGCTGGCCTGCCTGGTTCGGTGAGCAGGGCAGGGGCTGAGTAGGCTGGGGAAGGACGCCTGCCCTTGCTGCAGCTCTGGGAGCCCCGTTGGTGCTTGGTAGATCCTCATGGTGGGCAAGCTGTCATCATGGACTTGAATCGCCTCCCAGTTTTATATTGACCTTCGCAGCTTTTCTGCTGCTGCCCCGTCTCTCCAGCCCTCCGAGTGATTCAGTGAAAAAGCATTTTCTTGCATTTCATCTCTCTGTGCTGGACTCTGGCACGTCTCAAAGGGTGCAAATCTGATATTTACCTCTTTCTCAGCTGCTTCTCTTTCTTTCCTCCATTACAGCCACTGTTATGCTGTCCTACGCTGTACTGGCCAGAACGGGGCTCACAAGCCTGCTCAGGGGTGGAAAGTTGAACTGGTGGTGGGAGTCTAGTGTTGTGCATGGGGCTGGTTTGGTAATGGTGGGGAGAGGGCTTTGCTCTGTCTAGAAATGCATGGGGAACATGTTCTGACAGGTATTTCACATTCCAACCAGCTTATTTGCAACTGTAATAAAATATTTGGGGATGTGACTGGGTTTCTCTCTGGTCCTGTGAACCGTATAAGCTAAGCACTGAACGCCCACCCTGAGCTCTCCCCATCAGAGGTACGTACTTTGGAGGTTCAGCATAGTCACAGTAATGCGATCTGCAATCCTTCAGAGACGCAGCTGGTCAGATTATTGCTAATTGTAGGAGTGGTTCTTTCATTTAGGCATGGCAGGGAAACCATGAAATCCAAGAGCAAAAAAAACCTACAATTTGTTTTATGCAACACTAAGCATGCTGCATGGTATCTTGCGTGAGTTTTGCTAAACCTAATACACACACTTCTAAACATGACCAATGAAACTGTTGCACCCAAGAACGCAACCCTCCATGAGTGACAGTCTTCCTCTAGACCTCATTCTTGGGTTGCTGAAGCGCATGTGTTCAGTTTGCCACTTTCTGCCATGGAAGAGGTGCTGCCTGGGCCATTCCTATGGTTCATGTTTGAGGTTGCTTTCCAGGAAGACTGTCAGCTCTGCTTTCTTCTAAATTAATTTTCGGCCCTGCCCAATGATCTAAGTCTGCATGCCAACCTTAAGACTTGTCTGCCATCTGTGTCTTGCACAACTGCTGACAGCCACAGCAGCTTTGAGTGTTCCTGAGCCTTGCTTGCCTTGTGCAAGGCAGGGCTAAATAAAACATCATGCTTTGCTTAAGGCATGCAAATCTTTTTTTCCTTTGATCCCTGTGACAGCTTGGTTCACAAAGAGAGATGCCTTCTACGGTTGACTGAACCATTAGTGTGTGTTGAGACAAAACATCCTGGTTTAGCTCCTTACTGAGTGCTGCTGCTCCTCTTGCAGTGGCCATGGCCATGGTGGGAGCACTCCCTTCTTGCAGTGTCCTCCAGTCCTAGGGGCAAAGGAACTCCCGTTTCTGATCTTGATGAAATTTGAGCTTTGCTGAATATAGTACTGCAGCTCCAGCCACTCTCGCTGTTCTTTTGCAGAGGGCTTTTTGTTTCTGGAAGGTTATACTCTGTAAATGCTAGCAGCACTTAAAGTGCCAATTTTGCAGATGCTACCTGCAGTCCTTTACCCTGACCTATCAGAAATTGGTCTGATAGCGGAAAAATTGTTTAGTTTGGCAATGGCTGCTGCGCTGTGAGTGTCCGAAGGCCCTTATAGCCCAATGCTCTGTCTAGCTGTAATCCACACAGAGAGCAGGGTGAGCAGAGGCTTTGTGACTGGGGAAGCATATAGCAGTAACTCTCCAGATCTCTCCTTGACCTTCACCTAGAAACAAAGTATTGATTTTTAGCAAAGTTTCATGAGAGAGGAACACTTTTTCCTGGTGTGAAAGTTCAGGCAGGCTCTAATAACTTCCCGTGTAATGAAGTTGCTGGTGTACTGCCAACCTGCAGGGTGCAGCATCTCAAGAGGGCAAAACAAGTATGGCCTGTCTTGGTAGTAAACAGTGACGTTAGCTTTGACACATTGGGGTGGGGGATAGACTGGATACTAATCTTTCCTCCCTGAAAAGTAAATAGCCTGAAGGAAACCAGTGACGTTGGCATTGTGTTTGCATTCGGTCTGTGGCAGTCCTGCCACTCAGACAAGGATGGGTGTTTGTTGCAGAAGCCATGTGATTTCTCCCTCATCTCCTTGCAAAATCTGATCTGCATTTGGCATGCTGCTCTGTCGCACTCACCTCTGTGCAATTGCACTGACTGCTTGCATGGAGTTTCCAGCCAGCAGAGATACGTTACGCAATTATTTATCTACAGGTTGAGTGCTCTATCCCACCCCAGCATCTAGGTATGCAATGATTAAGATTATAGCACGCTTTGTAAAATGTGTAGTGAGCAAAGTAGAAGAGCGCTGGCTGTAAAGCCAGACCTTCACGGGAGGGGTCCATTTCCAGCTTCAAAGAAAACTTTTTATCTGGCTTCTGCCTAGGTGCATAAGTTCAGTGGTTTTCTCCTAGCTGTGTGGAGCAGCATCACCTAGAGACTAAACCAAACCAAAACTCCTTTCCTCCCCAAAGGCTTCTGAAAAGTATGGAGGCAGGGGCACACCTCTGGGCCTGGGATCCCATAGCTGTGGGGTGCCCAAGCCTGAGCACCCGTGACCTGGGCACATTGGAACCAGATTTAATGCAAAAACTGGATCTAACCAGCAAAGGTATTTGATGTGTGGAATACCTACTATTGTTTCTCAAGTCTTGAAGGCCTACCAATGAAGTAAATGTAGCCATAGAAATTGGTGAATTTCTTTTATGAAGTTTTCTGTTTCTGAGGAACAGTTTGTTTGACTTTGTTTGTTTAGAAATAATTTTCCATCTAGATAAGTTGTGATGCAATAGGAATTGCTCAAAAGTGAAGCTAAGACACATGGTATAAAGCCTGTCAGTGGTTGTGGTGTTGCCAAAAACACTAACAAAAGGCACTGGCTCACTGTGTGCATGCCTGGTGGGTTTTGTGGTTGATAATTCTAGCCAGCCAGAGCATCTGCTTGTTAATAGGAGCTCTTCTTAAGCTTTATGTTTTAAAAAAAAAATAAAATAAAATTCCCCCATGGAGCTTCATCTCCAGAGGACTGGTGAAGTGTTACTGGGCTGGAGCAGATTAAAAGGCTTTTTTTTTTTTTCTTTCTTCTTCCTACTCTCAGCAGAATAAAACTGTTCCATGCGAAATACCTTGAGAGGCAGCTGTTTTGCCTCATGGTAGGCATGAAAAATTCAACTTTAAATAAATAAACAAAATAATGTGAAGTTAAACAGAACAGATGTGTAGAGTTTGGGTTTCTTTAAAAAATTTAGTCTTTTGCTTTTTCCTGCTTGAAGGTGCTTACTCCTCAGAGCTGAGCTGTGCCCTGTCATGCCAGGAATCCTGATGGGTTGCCCGCCTGCTGAGCAGAGACCTGGCACCGCGGCTCACCCTGGCTGGGGATCCCTGGAGGCTCGCCTGGTCCACAGCCACTTCTGTTTCTCCAGTCCTTCAGTTTCTGGGCACGCTTTTCACGTGAACTGGTGCCAGGAGTCTGGGAGACCTTCCTGGGGTGCTGGGTCCCTGCCTCGCCCTGTGTAGACACAGTCAGTGAATTTCCCTAGAAAGGATGGTCGTTACCTGGCCAGCCCTCTCGCCTTGTTCAGTAGATCAGGAATGAACACAGGGCTGGATTTTTCTTATGATTCTGATGAGAGAATTCAATAATGTAACTCATATAAGAGAGCAACCCTCTGTGCTGCAGATAGTGCCAGATAGTTATGGAAATATGAGCATGTTTCATATTATACACATGAAAAACCAAAGAAAGGTCTTTAAAAGACTAGGTTTGTGACAGGATTTCTAATACTTTGCTGACACAGTTTAATGTTACTGGCAGTTTATCAAACTAGTTTGAGCTGGCTAATAAGATTTCCAATAAGGTGATAAAGATCCTTTGTGTTTGCCCTGGCTTATAAAAGCAGCTATAGTGCTTCGGCAATAGTTCAGACATGTTACGACTTTATCGCTTGACCTCTTTTTAGTTACTGTGACTGCAGTAGTGATGTGTTTTAGAAGTTAAGTAAAATAATAATGGTAAGTCTGCCTGATAAAGAGATGAATTGAGAGGAATAGAATTACCTCTAGTCCAGCCTGATGCTGTGGAAAAGAAGCTTTTGCAAGCAAATATGATTTTTGTTTTGAAACTACACCCTCAGCTTTGTAAGAGGGTCGGTATGCAACAGAATAGATCTCCTGCCAGAAGAAATTAAGAAGGAAATGTTAGCATTCACCCTCTGTCCACATTATGGCTGCATTAGTATTGCTTCTTACTGACATATTCCTAAAAGTTTTCTGGTCTCAACTGAAAGACATTTTGCTGTCTTTTTCCTCTTTCCAATTTTTTTAAGGGCAGACTTCTTGTGCAACAGATATGAAAGCACAGTCTAGCAGTTTATACTAGCAGTCCTACCAGTTTATAATAGCAGTCCTATTCAAAAATAGTAAAAGGCTTCTGTTGACTTATGATGTGTACAGGGATGAATGCTGCAAAGAAGTAGACTTTCCAGTCCAGCAAGGAGAGAAGGTCATCTCTGCATGCTGGAGATGTGAGTTCAAGAACCAAGTCAGCTACAGCTTTGTGTGTTACACTACTTATGCTAATTAGCATAAGCGTCCAAGTTTTCCAATTATAAAATGGCCCTAAGCAGCACTTCTTGGAATCACAGGGAAACAAATCAGTGTTTTATTACTAAACTGTTGGGATGTATTTTGGGCAAGTTGGAAGGCCAGCCTAAGTCTCTCATATAAGAGCATCTATCTCTATACAGCAATTTTCTGTGCCAGACTAAAATGGGAGACAGGTTCTTTCCTGACAAAGTACTTGAGTTTGTGATTAATGGTAAGGTCATGAGTAGGTCTCAAGGACTCGCGTTTTGCAGCATGGGGCATTGGTTTGGATACGCTGCTTATGCTTATTAGTGGTGCTGATAAGACATGAAGCGTTGGAAGCGTTTTTCTTGTGTTGGAAGGTAATTGTACAAGTTGACGTGTTGTCATGTAAGTGTGTCTTGAAAGATGGATGAGGCAGAGGCTGCTGGTCTGTGGCCTGTAATTCCCTGGGCTGCCAGATGCAGAGGAGATCACCTCAAGGAACACGTGGGGTGCCTTTTATAATCCTGAGTTGGGGACCAGTTTACAATGATTTCATCCTGTATCATCCAATGAATGTTGTGAAGGTCCTAATGCCACATCACACATTGAGAGGGAAAGTCCCAAGAGCCTAGTTAATTTCTATAGGGGGTGGGGCGTCCTCTCCCTATGGAGTTGGCCTGTACTCAATTATTCTTCAGGGCAGTTTCTCTTGCCCTGGGAAAGAGAGAGGTCATAGAGATTACCCTCATAGGGTAATGTGATCTTTTGTGCATATTTGCTACAAATATGAAAAGGATTCACTTTGCAATTTGGAAAAGCAACTACTAAAGTTTTTTTTGACATAGCACAAGGGGCTACTGAGAAAAGTGTTTGGAGTTAGGGTTATTGAAGTGGAAAAGGAGTGTGTGTTTGAGCAAAAGAGGTATTTCAGCTCTCACAGGTGAAAAGATTTAAATGATGAACTTGACTACAGGATGGATGGATTCAGACCACTAAGTAGCAACACATGTTCTCTCAGGGTTTTCCATCTGTGGTTTACCAGCCATGCCACAACGAAAGCCTTTCGCTTTTCTGTGAAAGCGAGTCCATTTCTTAGAGTCTTCCCACAAAGCTGCAGCAAGTGGTGCTTTCCTGTGCATGTGTTTAAAGTTGCCTGGGACGTGTAGTTCATGTGACCTGCTATCTTTAATGAAGGGAAACAGAGGGATGCCGGTGCCCAAGCGCAACATGGACCTGTGACAGTGCAATGAGCCGGTTTCCATTCTGGAAGTGGGAGGGTGTGTTGTACCTTTGCCCTGCTCAGGGTTGTTAAACTGGGTGACAGAAGGATGTATCAGCCTAGGCTTAGTGCTGCCTTCAGGCTACCACATGGCTTTCACCGAGTTTGTTCAAGGTATTTTGCTGTGTGAGCCAAAATAGAGCAAAGATTGTCAAGTCTCTGTGTTGCATCGGTCTCTTGGAAAGGAGTTCTTGTATGCCCTGAGGGATACGGCTGAAAGTAAAACTGCCGCTTTAGTTGGGGGCAATGTTTTGGAGTGATTTGTCTTTGTGTGCTGATAGATTTAGTCAAACACCCAGAAGAATGAACGGATTTTATTTAAAATATAAACATGGTACATAATGACAAAACCTCTGTTATTACAAAATTCCCAAGTCCTTTGAAAGGTCACAAACTGTTGTCTAGGATTTACTTGCCTCCAAAAATAGCTGGAAACCTAAACCAACTGAAAGCATGGAGTTTGCGAGAGCAGGCTGTTGCATTTAGATGTATTCGCTACGTACCGTGAAGCAGCCCAGAAGTAAGAAAATCCAACCAGTCTAAATTAGCTTAACAACATATGGCAGAGCGACTGCTAGGTCACTTCTTGCATCTCTAAACCATTACAGCTTCTTGCAGTTGCAGAATATAGAGGTGGAATACTGTTTTTAGAAAAGGCTTCTGTCAGTTACAGCAGCACCAAAGAGGCTGCGCAAAAAAACTTCATGTGACGGAGAGGAAACGTCTGCAGGTCTTCTTACAGAACCACTAGGAAATGGTTACCCTTCACATCTGCACAGACGTTGTTCGCATTTGTAGGTGCCTGCAAGCTTGCATGTTTTTTCAAGCAAATTGCCTTTTAGGGTTCACTGAAGACTAGATGTGGACTTAGAAAATATCTAATGCCTAGATTAATGGACATGAGAGAAGACAAGGAAAGGCTGACAGTTAAAGTAACTCATGGCACCTCAGTAATCTTATCGGACAAATATTGTGAGCTAAACACCCTACCTGACAGGTATGTTACAGTCATAGATTGGAAGGCAGCAGAGGATAAAAGTGAAATTAATAAATAAACCAGTATTTTTCACAGACATTGAACACTAGCAAATATGCAATATACTTTTTTGACATTAGTAGATAAAATGTCTTTAAAAAACCACAGTTGTACACAGTTACAATCTAAACAGGAGACAGGAGCTTAATTATTTAGTTGCAGCTTGACTTTTTTTTTTTTTTTAAAAAACAATTTCCCTATCCTATTCAAATTGGTGAGTAAACCTAGATCACATCAGGTGAGAACTAAACTGCCTCTTCTCTTAAATGCCGTGGGGGGCGAGCCTGTGCCGCCCTCCCACAAGATCCTGGCACAGTGGTGGTGCACAGCTACCCAACTCGGAGCCTCCTTGAGGGTACTGCTTCAACAAAAGATAACTACTGGTTATCTTTCATCCAAATGGTTCTGGATTCCACATCATGGGAGAAGAGGACAACAAAATTTATTTTCACTTAGCTGGGATTTGAAAGCTGATCTTGATATGAAAAAGCAAAGTCCTGTCTCACAGTTGACACTGGAGTGCCTCCCACGCACAGAGCTAGGACAAACAAGGCTGTGACTTATTCACAAAAATGATCAAATTTTAATCTAGCAACTGGTGCAGGCAAAGCCAAGTGTTTCCAGGGCTCAGTTTAAGATCATCATCTCCATCCCCCTGTGACAAGATGGGGAAACTGCCCCATCTAGGCAAGAGTGCTAGTATAGATTCCTCCTCCTTCAAAACCTCATACCATCAAAGTTTACTGCTTTGCTATTTTCAACCAGTTTCTCTCAGCTGACTTGGGGCTGAAACAGCAAGGCACAAGGAAACTGCAGTTCTTGGCTTTCTGGACATTCATGGACAACACAGCGATACAGTCTGCACTCTGGTTTGTTGTTTTTTGGTTTTGTTTTGTTTTGTTTGGGTGGAGGGATGGGATGGGACATAGAGAGGTTCAGTTTAAAAAATTCAGTTTAAAATCCTCTCTGGAAGCCACAAGGTGCTTAAATAAAGACCAGCTGACTTGAGCAGAGCTTGACCACAGCTTTTGTTCCATCCTGAAAAGGGTAAGTCCGGGTAACCTGACCTTAACATAGCAGAGAGTGCTATTTTTAATCAGTCAGATTTCCACAGCCTGTTTTTTCACACAGTATGCACCAGCTTCTGTCAAAAGTGGAACTCCCCTTTTCGGTGGAATATTCGGTAAAAAACAAAATGTTGATATCAAGTACATCTAAAGAATGCACATTTCCTTATGTTAACATATTCAGTGCTTAACCCTGTTAGAGCAACTCCCATTTTTGGAGGACTGGGTCAAAATGTTCTACCTAGTTCTGTACACAGTAATATGCAGCTGGTGAAGCCAGACAATGAAAGGAGGTACTGTAGAGAGAGAAAGGTGGAAAAGGTCACAAATCTCACTTTGCAGTGAGTCCTTCAGTTTTGTGGTTTTTTTTTTTTTTAGCTGCCTTTCTTCACATTCAGTAGTCATCATCAGGGTAAAGAGACACAGCAAGAACCTCCCATGCTCCTGAAACACAGTTGCTTCTGCTACTAAGATAGTCCTCAAAGGTGATGATGAGAGATGGGGCACTTGCCAGCTTTCACTGGTCTGGCATGGAATGGCTAAGTCCCAGGCTTACTGTTTTCCCCAGTGCAGGAGCTCAACATGCTGACAGGCTGTCACAGAGGACTATCCAAAGTGGTTAGTTGGTGTGGTGACACAACTGTTGTGTGGACACAGCCAGTGGCTGGAATAGAAATCCTCTCTTGTGTTGGAGAAGGTTTTTTCACCATCTCTCTTGGCACGCTCTGCAGAAATCTGTCACTTGTATTACAAGAAATGCTGCCTCTGAGATAGGGGGTGATGCTTCTCCTGATGCATCTCCAGCTGCCCAAATTGCTGGCAGACTTTCCATTTAGACAGGTGCTGCAAAACAAAAACCTCTTTTTAGAAAAAAAATAGAAAAAAAAGTCCCCCAGAAATAATCATGTCCTAGAGTTGTTTTTCTTACATAGCCAGTGGAACAAGCTGCAAAGCTATGGAAAAAATGTATTTATACCGCTGAGAGAGAATCAGCCAGGGTGAAGCTTTGCCTGGGTACCTGAGACACCGGGGGCCCTCTGCCCTCGTGCCACAGACTGAAAGTGCCTCTCTTTGGGCAAATGCAAAAAGCGCTCTCCTGCTAACACCCCCCTCTCTTGTGAAGGGATGTCAGTGTCACCTTTGATTCGTTTTAAACTATTTCAGAGAACGAGATGCACAAAGCCTGTCTGTGGTCAAGGGAAACCAGCTTCCTGAGGCTCTTCTACAGGTAGTGAAGGGATCCCTCCAGAGAGCAATTCAGAATTGCTCCAGCTCTGACTTTCTCCTCACTGGAGCATCCTGCCCCACTGACTGTAATGAGTGTCTGGAGAGACTAACCCCACCAGGATGAAGGTACTCTCCTTTGTAACCTGCCTTCCTCACAGTTTCCAAAACTGTTTTCTTTGTAACAGCAAAGCTAGTCTCAGTAGGCTCTCTTTGGTTTGCAGTATTCGGGATCTGACCTTCTTCATAAAGTGCAAACTGCTAGAAGCAGAAATGTATTTACATTAGTGCTGAACAGCAAAATGCCATGGCAGAGTGTCCCTGTGGGTGATTTCTATTCCAGGCACTCTGCAGTGCCTTACTCCCCACCTACCACACACAACTTGCTTGAAAATATCAAATGATGATTGAATTAGGTTAGAATTTCTCCAAGAGCCTATCTTTTGCCCCAAGGTAGTGCCAGCAATTTCTAAATAATTTCTGACAGCTACTAGTTTCCTCTTTTGTTAAGAAAAAACAAACAGCAACAAACCCGGACTGATGGAGACTTGACAGCCTGCACAAACTCTCTGCCTCAGCGCTCAACTACCATTACCCTTAGAAAGGCATTTTTTCCTAACATCTAGCTTAAATTATGTTTAAGTCTGTTGTGCCTTAAGTGTTGTGTCTGCTGGGTTGGGACAATAAGTGACTTGTCCCATCCTCTTTAAGGACTCTCTGAAGAGGGTTGTTATTGTGTCCTTAATCAGCCTTGCCTTCTCTAGCCTAAACAAGCATAACCAAACTTTCATCAGAGATCACATTCCCTCGATCATTCTCATTTCTCCGCTATTGGTCCAAGTTGCCCTCAAATTGGGGTGCCCAAAAGGTACTGCCTTACATGGCTGTGTTGGCAGAGAACAGCCCTCGGAGGTGGGACACTTTCTGATAGCAGTGAACCGCCAAAGCCGCTGTCCCACCTCCTCTTCCACAAATGGTGCAGAAACGTCCCAAGGCAAAGATAGGGTCTGGAAGGCAAGTGTCTCTGTTTTGTTAATGAACACATCATGCTACAGCAGCCTTCAATATAAGATAAATATTTACTCCTGTTTATGTCATAGAGGTTTTTCTACTTATGAGCTAAGTCCAGCAATCTAATCAAATAGGACCTGGTATAAGTAAGTCCAGAGAAGAAAAAGTTGACCTTAAACAAACTGCTTGTGTTTTGCCAATGCGGCTCACAGCAACGGAAGGAGAAAACGTTTCTTTATCTTAAGGAGAAAATCCATTCTCCTTTCTACATTATGTTCTACAGGAAACAGTTTCATGTTTAGCAAACACAAATGCTGTGTATCAGGCTGGGATTGCGTGATGGGTCTGGAAAATAACTGACCATTAACCCAGTTTGCATGACCACCAAAGAAGTTCCATAAATTTTTTTTCTTTTAATTTAAGGGTTGTTTTGCTTCTGCTTGATATTATGAATTGGGTACATTCACAGCATCTGCTATGGCAAACTATGCTTTAATTATTACAATTTTGGTGAAACCACAGTATTTTCTGCCTGTTCTGCAGAGACACCCAGGCAACAGTCATTTGTTTCAGTAGAAACTACCAAATAAGGTATAAAATAGGCAGATATTTCACCCTCTCTGTACTCTCACAAGTCCCAGGTGCTGAGTTTGACCTTCCAAATGCATCTTGGATTTTTTTGCCCTGTTTTTATTTTTCCCCCACCATAAATGATAAATGAATTTGTAAACCAGCTGGCCTGCAATGTTGCATTCTTGCTTATAAAAAATAACATGTTGGAGGTCTGAACTGCATATTTTTTTTTCTAGGAAAAAAGAGCGCTTAGTATTTTTTTTAAATTGGGTGTATACAGGCTCAGGTTCACAGACATGAAGCAAATGATGTTCCTGCATCCCAGCTAAAGACCTTCTAGGAGGTAGTGCCTGAAAAGGCAGGGAACAAGCATTTGGTGATAGATGCTGACGTGATATGAAGTGATAAATGGCCAGTGTTGTCCAGACTTGAAAATCAGCATTTAAAATAGATTTTTCCAAGTTTGGCTCTGTCTTGATGGCAAGAGGAGGGGAGGGTGGCTTCAGCTTGTACGCTCTGTGTCCCCTGTTGATTTGTCATGTCCTTTGGCCTGAACTGTTGGAGGAACTTCTGGGAACCGAGACTCTCGGGCTGCCTTTGGCAATGCTTACAGGGCTCAAGGAAAGGGCTGACAGAAGTAGGGCTACCGCTTTACATGCTTGAGTTTGTAACATCTAGCAATTCTAATCTAAAGGCTTTATGCTGAACTTGAGTACTGAAGCTATGAAGTTAAGTCACACTTGAGACCAATACAGCAATATATTTTTAATACTTACAGTCGAGTCCTCCTTTGTCTTCATTTGGCGGGACATCTGTTAAAACAAACGCACTGTTTTAAGCATGTAGGACAGATAACTATAGTCTTTAGCCAAATGGGATTAATATTAAACAACATCCACCAAAGTTGAGGGTTCAATATGCTAAATGCTCTTTGGACAGAAAAATGCAGTCCATACTCCATTTGCTTACAACCTAGAGCACTGTTTCAGCAAGGATAGGTTTTGGTCTTGAAGCACCAGCCCTGCTCCATGTTTTGGGACAGTCTTGCACCACTCTTGGGTTGTTTCTGAAGGAAGGATGTGGCTCCTAGCACAGCTGCTGCAGATGCTGGGCAAGACCACTACCCTGCTTTCTCCTGCTCTTTTCTGAAGCACCTGGACTTGCTAGCCATGAGGAAGAGGGCATGGATTGCAAATGTGGTTTGTCCTTGTTCATGAAACGTGCGGTTGCCTCTGCTCCCTTTTCTTAGATGTTAGCTCTTGTATACCTGCAAAGTGGCTTACAATAAGTACTCAGATAGATCAGCAGACTTAGTCTGGTTCACAAGACATCTTTTTGAGCTACTTTTTGTTCTGTGATGCCAAGCATTGAAGAGTCCTGCATGTGGGCAGATGCAGCAGTACCAGGGTACACATGTATAATGTGGAGTGACAGCAAGACATGCTTTATTTCAAACTTGTAGAAAGCTGCTTGATCCCACTAGTATCTTCAGCCCTTAATTGTCCAGCCAGTGACTCTAAGGCTCTCGGGATTGATTTATCGTCCGATTTCTGCTTTGAATTGTGCTAAATAGAGTGAGCTACTGACCCCAGTCCTGTTCCACGGAGGAGCATCCCCTCCATCTGTCCAGAAACAGCCCGCAGGGATCGCAGCTGAGAAATTATGGCCTGAACAGGCACAAAGTCTGATTTACTCTCACATCCAGCAGTTAACTCCTGTGAGGCTCAGATACAATAGCAGATAACCATAAAGAATAACGTGTCCTGAGGCACTACATGTCTTCCCCAGGGCATCCCAGGTTTTTCATAACAGCATGATTTCCTGCTGTTCTGGCAGGCAGCTTACTCGTACCTTCTAGCAACATGCTGAATGATGTTAAATATTTTGGCAAACGAAAAAGAATTCTTCAGAATTGGTCATGCAAATGAATGGCCTCATTACCTGTGTAGGATGCTAGTTTAGAGGACCTCCGTCTCCACAGCCAGCAGGTTAAAACAGCTAGAAGACCCATCAGAATGACAATGGAAATGATGCCAGCTGCTTGAGCACCTCGTCCATTTTTTTCCAGATTTTTGTGACTTTCTGTGCTAGAACCATTGCTTTGCTTCTGCTGTGTGTCTAGAATGAAATAGAAAAAGGATGTAATCACATGTAAAGTTTCACATTTCATACCAGGCAAATATTTGACCCCATTTTACACACACACAAGAATTCTGAAGGACTAGATATTTGTGCTGTTCATATTGCTGTGATTCTGGTGGTATTCCTTCTGAGCAAGGGACGTCTCTAGCTTACACTGTTAACAATACAATGCTAGTTTATTCCTCTCTGTCATCATACTGCACGCATCACTCTTTCTTCCTTTTTGTTCTTCTCTCCTGCTAGCCTTGGGAGACTCTATGTTTGAGATTGTACTTAGACTCAGTTGAAAATAAATCTATACACAATCTATAAGGTAAATGTGATGGTATTCAGAAAAGTGGGTGAAAACCCGTTTCCCTGAAGTTAGTGATGAATTTCCACCAATTGCTGCAAACTGAAGGTTTCAAATCGCATCTCTTACTATTTCAAGTGTGGTAGTGCTTTTAGAAACCAACAGAAAGTAGTAAGATGGAGGTCTTTTCCCCCAGAATACAATATGACAGAATGCCATTAGGAAACTAATGACAAGGTTACTTAGTTTTCCTTCAGTTTGGGAATTAAGGGTATGCTATCATATAAACACTCTACTGTGCAACTATTGCTCGTAAGCACAATTTTTATTCCTGGAAATAGTTTATATTGTTTGGCTATGGCTGTGGGATCAGTCTTGTTAAGTCCAGAGTATGTGATTCCTTGGTGTGTTCAGGTAAACTAGCTGTGGGTATCCAGCTACAGTTACACAATCAATCAAGCCTCCTTGCACCAGGGTGCAGAAACCTGCGAGAGAAACGTGGTGGGAGGCAGGAACAGGAACAGCAATGAGACTGAACAGCCACCTCCAGATAAGCTCTCCCATTCCATATAGCTTCTCTATGCAGCCGTTTGGAAATCATGAAATCTACTATTAGTACCATAGCTATAACTCTTTTTTATAGCTTTATTTTTAAATAGCTTTCTGTTTTTGTGAAGAGTTGAGCAGCTAAATATTTGTTTCTACTATTGATCACTCACATCAGCAATAAATAGCATATTATACTTGTGCTATTAGGTGTGTATTGTTGTATTGGGCTAATATTACCCGTTTGCTACAGGTCTACTTTAAATAGTGCACTGTATTAAATCGAGTTTTGGAGACAGAAACCAGAACTTTGAAAACAGGCAGAGCAAAAAGCAAAGGTGAGTGCTGCACAGCAGTCGGGTAGGGGTTCAGGAATCGTGAATCTGCTGTATGGTGCCCCCTGAAAAATAACCTGACTCCCCAAGTCATCATGTTCCCGAGGAACCAAAGGGTAAAGCTCAGTGACTGCCTCGGATGCAAGAGCTTTTCAGTGCCGTTGTCATAACACACTTGATGGGGTGTTCACTTCAATGTGGAAGAAGGAAACATAAAATCTATGCCCAAGTACAACTAGCTTGAAACAAAACCTGAGCTCTTCTCAGCACTTTTTTGAACTACTGAATTAACGCATGCCCCTTGTTAATGCATATCTACAGACAGAGACACACCGGTTGATATTCCTGCTATCGAGAAAACACAAAGTAGTATGAAGGGACTTACAGTTGGCTGATAGATTTTCCTGCAGTATTCTGTTTTCTATGGAGCACTCTATCTGCATGTTAGATGTGGCTTTAACCTTCAGTGTGCTAAAAACGCTGTAAGTGCCATCGGTGTGGGGAGTGATCGTTAGCTCTGATGGAAGTAGGTGGCTGTTGTCTGTTTTATTTATCCAATATACGTTGGGCTCTGGGTATCCGTTGCCAGACCTGCAGCTGAAAGTCACCTCCTCTCCAGTGCTGTTACTGTTTCTTATTGGTCCGCTAAGTATTGGTTGGCTATAACTAGCTGAAGAGCAAGAGAAAAAGAAATAGTCATTGACATGTTGAAATGTATGGAAAAGACAAAATTTTGCCATGGGTTCTAAAGCAGAAGTTCTGGGTTTCACATGACCCTCATGACTTGAAAGGGAAACACCTGCAGGTTTGGTATGTCAGCCAGAGAGCTGCGAGAATTACTGGAAGGGCAGAAAGCTGAAGCCAAACCCAAAGGAAGAAAGCAACTTCTTAAGCTGCTGTCACCCAATTGTGTGCAAGAGCCCTTATATTAATGAAAACCAAGATGAAAAAACCCCCACACTGGATAAACAGCTGTTGGGGGTATTCTCCCAGTTTCAAACTCCCTGTCTGTACCATTTAAATTAAGCAGACTTCATTTCAGTGAAGGGCTTAAGTATGTTTCAAAGTTAAAGGTATGCTTAAATATAATATTGCAATGGCATGAATTTGAAAAGCTGGAATGAGAATTTGGGCAAATATGTGCAAGTGATTAAAGTTCTTACCCGCTAAACTGAGAACCACTTCTGCCTGGTGAATCACTTTGGTATATTCAGTTTTCTGCAGTACTACACATTTGTACGTATGTACATCACTCTGGCTGACGTTTAGTAGTAGCAGAGAAAAATCACCATTTTCCAATTTATCCCAGAATAATTGAGTTCTGTTTCTAAAGTGAACACACTGTTCACTTTCATTATCTTGACCAGAGATCAGTGCATGTACAACTGAACACTCTTCTTGATCATCAGCTATTTGCCAATATACTCGTAGATTTGTTAAGTGCAAATCTTTTTCTTGATAAATACAATTCAGTGTAACGTTGTCTCCAAGTTTACTGAAGATGATCTTCTCCTCCAGTGCAATAACTAGAAGATTAAAAGAGAGAGAGAAAAAAATGGCAGGTTATGTGGAAAAAATGTCATTCTTTTCAAGGATATTCTACTACATGTGGACTCCAGTATCAATATTTGTAACAGGCAGGTGTGTGTGCTCACTTCACAGTCATTCCTACCTCCTGACTTAGCAGTGGCTAGTTCTCTCTCTGTCTGTCTGTACGTTTTCCAAAGGGACCTTCTACAATATAAAGCCTTTTGCTTTTTTCTTTCTCTGAGGACCAACCAGTCTAAGTGTGGATGCTTGCATGTTTCACTTTACCCACTGACTGGGACTGACTGCAGACACATATTCAAGTCCTAATGCTTTAATAATCACTTTTTTAATTAGGAGAAATGCCAAATAACACCAGGTAAATCACAAGAAGTGGAGACATGGATAAGAAAAAGAGCGCTATCATTATTTTGAGACCCCTGAAATTAAAAAGGGGAGTAAAAACAGTGTTTCTTAAAGCAGGCATGTCATAGCAATCACATTTTATTGCTACCATTGGTGTCACCCTCTCAACAAATATACCTGGCAGACCAGCATGCCCAGATACCTCCAGTGACACATTCGTTAGAGTTTTACAACCTCTCATGGCCACCTGAGGTAGGCCAGCACAGTATCTGGCTTTCAGGACACTTTTCCTGGTCTCCAGACATGAGAAAGGCAGTCTCTCCTCCTGGTGAGCAAGGGGAAGGCGTGAGCGGGCTGACGAGCGATGCAGAAAGCGCAGGCCAACAAGTCCAAAAGGGTCAGGGTGGCTCTGACCACAGCCTCCCTGCTGAGAGGGACGTGTCACCTCTCCTCCACCCCAGAAGCCAAAACTTCTCTGGTGCAACTGGTTGCTGAACAAAGCCACGTGCACATTGTAAACTTTGGACCGGGGGGTAAAGGGGGGGCAGGCATGGGGTTGGATGGGAGACATTACACTCGGGAAAGGGATTATGCAGGTGGGTGAATTAGGGAAAAATGACAGGATGGAGGTTTGGAAATGTGGACTCAGAGCACGATGAGGTGGGAGGCAGCAATGTTTTAGGTAAAGGGGGTATGTCCTTTTGTTGGTGCAATGGACCATCTACATGTCTGAGCTGGGCTCCCTGACTTAAAAAATGAGGTGGGTGTTGGTCTCTTTTCCCAGGTAACAAATGATAGGATGAGAGGAAATGGCCTCAAGTTGTGCCAGGGGAGGCTTAGATTGGATATTAGGAAAAATTCCTTTACTGGGAGGGTTGGCGAGCATTGGAACGGGCTGCCCAGAGAAGTGGTGGAGTCACCATCCCTGGAGGTATTTAAAAGATGTGTTGATGTGGTGCTTAGGGCCGTGGTTTAGTGGTGGACTTGGCAGTGTTGGGTTAACGGCTGGACTCTATGATCTTAAAGATCTTTTCCAACCTAAATTATTCTATGAAGCGACTGCAGTACTCGCAGAGAGGAAGGCAGTATGTTTTCCAGGCCCTTATCCTTTGCTGGGTGAAACAAAAAGTAACAGGCTTGAACTGCAACAAGGATGCTGCAGCTCAGACTTTGGGAAACCCCTTGCAGTAGCGGGAAAAGCAATGCTCTGGAAAGCATTGCCTGGGAAGACAGGGGCACCTCCATCGCTGGCATTATTTAAGAACAGGCCAGCCGACATCTATTGAAACTGAACCTGGTACAGTTTCTCCTGATTTTGGGGCCGGGAACTTTCCTTGATAACTTTGTTGAGGTCCTTCTCAGTAATTAAGTAAGAACACAGGAGAAAGAATTCTGAAAACATTTAAGTATCACCAAGTGATGTCCTTTAACCTTACCTTTGTTTTGAAAGGTATTTTTGGAACTGTAATAAAAGACTTACTATTATTTGGTACTTGGCACAGTGATGTATAATTCTAGTCATAATATGAGTACGGACTTTATCCAGGCATGTCAGATCTGCTTATCAACAGCCCTTATTACCCTGCTTCTAAGGCCTTTTGTTGGCAGAGACAAATATGCAGGGGTGCCTGTAAAGCAAGCAGAGCAATCTAAGCAAGAGCATCCATAAGGTCCTTCGCTGTTCTCTGTACTGAAACTGAGAGAAACTGATATTTTTGTTTCCCTGATGCATGTCACACTGAGGAATTCTTAAGTGTCTTGCTGAAAATACACAGTGGTTTATATTGTACATAGTACAAATACTCTGTGTATTTAGCCAAACACAAAGGAGGGCAGCTTCATTTTTAACTGAAGTGTTCTGAACTTACCAGCTCTCAGGATATGAAGGAGCAGCAACAGAAATCCACAGCTAAAACAAAAAAGCAAACGAGAGTGTTACATGATAGACTTTAGTGTCTCTGTTGTTTACATAAGCAATAAATATTCTTTCAGTATAGTAGCAGAAGTAGGTAAATTAGGTACCGCTACTATGTAATGTCCCATTAAGTATTTGCATTTTTGACAGCTGCAAAGCCTCTGATCAAACGATGTAACTTTGTGGGCGGACGGCCAAGGCCATGAATAGCAGTAAAATGCACTAATAGTGGAATCGGAGCAGAAGGCATGAAGCTGGTGGTGTGCCTGTCTGTCTTGTGAAAAACAAACCATATAGTCTTACTGGAGAAATAGGCTGCCCTGGAGGCTATCTGGATCACTGGGAAGGAGAGTGGCTGCATAGGCCTAAATCCAGGTCAGAGCCCTGCATCCCACTGTTCCACTGGAACTCAGTGAGTTACAGTTTTATCTGGTTAAGGAACGACAAGCAGCTGACCACGCTGCCCACCGGTTTGTGCACTCAGTAAAAATGTGTAAACAGGAAATGTGCTGATAGCAGGGAGCTGTGCAAAGGTTTTGCTGGAAAGAATTTGGTGTGTTTCATTACTCTGGAGGAGCAAATCCATGCAGGAGTTTCCCAAGGGTGTTACACCTGCCGGATGCTATGGGAAAACCCAGTTTAACATATCTATCTGTGAAGTGCAGCTGATTTGACTCTCATCCCATAAGGCTTTAAGAAAGATAAACGTGCAGCACCTTCCTAAGAGTTACTTTAAAATAGCCTTTCACCACCATATCTAGCTATACATTGTGCTTTCCTTCCTCCAGACCACTGTGGGAAGGGAAGGGAAAGGAAAGAGAAAGGAAAGGAAGATGCTAGAAAGGTTTTGGAATGAGAGCTGTGCGGCTGCAGTTGCCCACCTTGGTATTGCCCCAGTGCAATAAGGTTGCAAAGCTGAGCCAGTGAGCAGAGGGGGGCTGCTCAGCCCCAGTTTCCCCAGCTCACTTTTGCAAGCAAACAAGCAAGCAGACTGTGAGGCCACACTACCTGGGTGCAGCTGATTCCTTTCCCCAGTTGTTCTCAACCCCCAGCCAGGTCCAACACTGAGCCAAGGGCTGGGGCAATGGGGACAGCTGCCCGCAGCAGCCCACGTCCACCCAGGGTCTCCCACACAGACTGCTCGCTGCCTTCTCCCCAAATTAACCCTGCCCTGCCTGACGCTTCTCTCTCCAAGCCCTAACCTAAGCTCAGTCCCCCAGCAGCTGTTTCTTACCTCGCTCTTCCCTATCAGCTGAGCTTTACAACATCCCCTCTCTCTTCTCGGCTTTCTGCCCTTTCCCCACAGCTCCTGCCTCTTTGTCCAGCCAAGCATCAGGATTCATCCTTCACCTCCCAGCCACAGCATCGCTTCTGCCCAGCTTTACCTCTGCCAGCTGCCTGGGCACAACTTGGGTCTCCTGCTGTGGAGGAGGGTCTCTAATTCCCACCTGACCCCAAGATAATTACAGTCTTCCCAAATATATTTGGCTTCCTATGGAGAAAGCAGAGGGCATTCCTGACACAAAAATCTACCTCCACCTCAGGTCCCATCTCCAGAGAATGAGATGGGGCAAGTTTAGGAAAGAGTCAGTCTGAATTGTATTACTTTTATATGAAGAAAGCTCTTTCTTTTCCTTTTCTCTGTCCTTTGAAATGGTTTCATAGATAAGGCTGCAAAAGTTTAAGTGGATGCCCAGTGTGAAACATTTCTGCTCTAACGCTTATTTTAGTAAGTCCGCAATCAGCCCTAAAGCAAATCTCCCAAGTATGTGTAGCTAAACACTCCAAGGAATCAGCTCTGCTTCATTCCATCTCTCGCAATGTCTTTTGGTGGTTTTTGCATGTGGTCTTGTGTTGTATTTCTGTTGTGTTTTTATACTGTGCAGGAGCCATCGCTTTTATGCCAGGCTTGTAGAGGTCTGTCTTGACAAGCTCACCTTAATGTAGTTCTTAATCGTTGTTAATCCTGTGGTTTTTTTTTTTTTATTGTTCCCCGCCCAAGATAGAGACTATGGATATAGCAAGTAATTTGAATTAAATGGAGAACAACAACTGACTGATCTTTATGGGACTCTTTAGGGAATTTCCCATGGTAGGCATTTGTTGAAAACAACACTCAGATAGTCAGCCAGAACGGATTACCTAGTGTACACAAAGCAGGTCTTGATTTCTTACTTTAATCAGCGATGTCACAGTCAAGGTTGGACAGATCTAGAGATGCTCATCCTCTTACTTGGAGGACGTTGCAGCTGTGGTAGCGTGGGGACAGTGTTAACCCACCATGTTCCCCTGGAATATCTCTAATGCCAAGCTGCTTTTGGAAAAAGGGAGAAATACTCTTTCCTGCAGAGAAACCTCCCTTTTGCCCTATATGTGCATTCAGCTCCTGTGTCCACCACACTGGCAGTGAGCTCCACTAAGTGCAGGTGTAGCTGCATTAGTTTCTTAGGTTGTCTCTCTCCTTTGTTTACTTTTTAAAAAATATTTTAAATCTTTAATTTTTTTTCTTTTTCAATTCTTTCCCACACCTTCCCCTCCGATGTGTTTTTTAAAATGTCATGCGAAAATGGGAGAAAGTTGCACTTCCTCTTTCATACGTTCTTGTTGGGTGAGATTATTCTTCCCACCAGCATCTCAACTTTTTCATGCGCTATCTGAGTCATGGGATGTTGCTGTTCTGGCACAAAGGAGCCAGACAAAAGATGTCCCGACGCTCGTTGTAATAACTTTGGGGCTTTTGCTCCGCCGCTAAGATTCGCTTTACCCCCTAACCTCACAGCGACACGGCTCTCCTCGCATCAGCAGGTTCCCTAAATGGGTTATCTGTGAAGCTTTTCTAACACCCACCGTAAGGTACCAACGCTCATCCCGGCCACAAAACCCCCACAGTGGGCTCGCTTGCCTTCTCCCACCATTCCCCTTCGGCCCAAAAGGCTCCAGACCCCGCCGATCCATCGCCCGCGCTCCTCGCCGGGTTTCGATCACGAACTCCGCGTGGGTGTGCGCCCCCGGCGTGGGCCGACCCCCTCACCCGGGTGCCCCCCGGCCTCTCCCCTGAGGGGTGCCTTGCCAAACCCGCGGCTCCCGGGAGCGCTGCCCGCTCCGGGAAGGCAAAAGGGCAGCCGGGAGCTGCCGCCCTTCACGCCACAACCCACGCTCCGGGGGTCGGGGAGGGGGGACGACTACCACGACCCCCTGCACCGCCTCGCCTCCGTCGCCACTGAAGAAGCCCAGCCCCGCCAGAACTTTTCCTGCCCGCTGCATTGCGATGAAACTCTGATTTTTCCAAGGGGGTTGTGTGTGTGTGTGTCTCTGCCCCTGAGCAAGCAGCCCACCACCGGCTTGTGCCCCCCACCCGTGCCCCAGCCGCAGGCGGCAGGGGCGGCAGCCCCCCCTGCCCCGGGCCACCACTCACCCACGCGTCTCCATCGCAGCGGGGCGAAAGTTTGCAGGCTGCCCGCGCCGTGCCGTGCCGAGCCGAGGGCTGTCCGGTTTAGGCCTTTCCCCCTTCCCTCCCCACGCCTCCTGCCGCCGGGGATTTCCGCCTTCCGTGGGCGGCCGGTCCCGCTACCGGCTCACCACACGGACCGGGCCGGCGGGGCTGAGGGTCCTGGGCACTCGCCCGTCCCCACCGAGCCCACGGGATGTGTGTGTGTGGGGGGGACACACACACACACACGCACGGACAGAGTAGTCTCGGCAAAGCCTGCCAGGGAACCGGGGGCTCTGCTGTCGAGCCGTGTTTCGAAAGACATGAGTTTTACGACTGAGTAATTAGTAAATAACCATAAATGCGATCCGGTGTGGTGCGTGACCACGGTTGAAGACGCAGAAGATAAAAGTTCTGGCGGAATCGCCTCGATCAGGGGTGCTGGAGCAGCAGTGGGGTGTTTGGAAGCGGTGGTTGGCGGTCGCCAGCAGTTTTGTTTCTGGCTGCCTGTCAGTGGTTGCGTTTGGCTCGTTCACTGCCAGGCACCTCGACCCAGCTGGGACTCCTCCGCCAACACAAACGCTTGTGTCGCACACCACAGAGCTGTCACTGCTGTCACTGCCACGCTGCAAGCGAATGCCGCAGTAACAATCATCAAAAGAGATTGCCATGTTAATGATTTATTTGGTCTTGGTCCTGAGACACCCTGGAAATACCAATTAAGTTGTCTACGACGAACAAGAAACTCCAGGGTTGTGCAAGAGCTGCAGGTCTCGGTGCCGTTTCTGCTGCCAGCCAGCAGCAAGAAGCAGGGGGGGGTGTCCTCTGTTCTGAGCCTTAAACCAACATTACTTCAGCCTCTCTGTGTACCGCTGATAAGCGGCAAACCAGTGATCAGTTTAATTTACCTTAAAGTTAAAGGAAGATAAACACTCCTATGGAATTATGGCTAAATCAGAACATATTGGCAGCAGCCAACTCCCATCTCTCACTGAAATATTTCCTGATGGAATATCTTAGTTTTGGAACTACTCTTTTGATATTTTAGGTGCTGTTTTATTAACAGACACTTGGTGAACAGGGATGCGTACAAAATCAGTTCTTCATGGCTAAAAGCTTCCTGACTTTAATGCTTATGACTTAACTTTATAAGTGAATTTTTAGAGTTCTGGTTATAAATTTGTTCTTTTTAAAATGCATAATTTGAATGCACTCTTCTGATGTTCTTTGTAATGGTTTCTGTCATGCTCTTTTCATATATGGTGAATAAGAACAGCCTGTTACTACGCATGCGTACCAGTTTTGGTGGGAAGGAATTTCAGAATAAGCAAGGCAAATGTGTCGCTATAGCCAGAAGACTCTTTGGGATTTGGAAAGGTCAGGTGCAAACCCCTTCTCTGCCTGCACTAGGCTTTTAAATCTGCGTTGCCTGAAATCCCTGATGAGTTTTTAATCCATAAGGCAACTTTGTTTTCTATGTCTCTTCCAAATGGTGTTTCATTAAGGCTCAGCCTTAGGCAGGTCCTAAGTTGCGGCTACCTGCAGGATTTCCCAGAGGGTTTGAAATATAAGGATATTCTTCTGCCAGTGACTGCATTCCTATGGCACACACTGGACAACACTGCGGTTTATAAAAGCAGGCTCTCGCTGCCAAATCGCTGCCACTAGATATAAGATGTTCCTTGGGGAGTTCTCCCCTATTTCTCTCCACACAACCAAAAAAAAGAAGAAACAGCTGCAGTGGAGGATCATTGCAGCTGATATAGTTCCTTCTATTTACACTGAATAGCAATATATTTTTATTCTTTTAGATACTGATTTGTTAATGTGTTACTTACTAGCAATAAGTCAGGATATTTGGCTTAGGGTCAAAATACAGACCTCAGTTACGTGATCTTTCCCCTACAAGTATCACATCAAAGGTAAGATGAATGATAACAGGCAAGGATGTTTGAAAAGCCTATGTGAAAAGTTTTCATCAAAAATGTAGTTCCTTGTCCCTGCTACCAAATGCCTATAGAAAAATTCAGCCAGGAAAGCACCTCTGTGCAACTCCACCTCAAAGAAAGGCCAACTTCAAAGTTATATATCAAAGTTACTACTAACATGTGGTTCAAACTTACTACTTCTGCTTCTGTGTAGCTCCGAAAGTTGTGATAAGACTTCCTTTCTATCAGAGAATACTGTCAATTTTTATCAGCAGTTGTCTTCATTTCCCAGGGTCTAGTTTTAGTACTGCAAAAATGTACATTTTGTTTTCTTTTGTTAAAAAAGCTACAATATAGGATAGTCACAAGGCAAATCACATGCAAAGCTGTCTTATCAGGCTTCTAAAATTACAATGCTTACGACAGGAAAGATGGATCTTAGCTTCAGAAAATTGAGATGTTTGAGGTTGTAAAAGTGCAAACCCTGTTCCAGTTGTAGTACATTGGTGCAATCTTAGGCAGCTGCTGCACTCTCCGTTTGAGATACAGAAGTGGCTCAAAGACGATCCATTTGGTTCCTCCTCCTGGGTGCATGTGTGCACGTGTGTGTGTCTCAGTGTGAGAGAGAGGTGGAGACAGCTGAGCTCCTGAAGTAGGGTAGTTGTAAAAATAACCTATTGTTGGCACTTAATTTGTCCTCTCTTACATGTGTCTGCACCACTTGACACAATTAAATTAAGGCATTTAAGACTGTCAGAAGAAGAAACCAACTCCTGTGGCTTGTGCGTGGCAAATATGTTGCCTATGGACTTTGAAACTAGAAACATGGGGAAGAATTGGAAAAAAAAAACAGAGGAGGAAAACAATATTCTAATTTTTCCAGGCTGTGAGACAGAGAAGTGATCTACATGCTAGAAAGCTGATTGTTTTCAAATGGGTATCATGCAAAGATGTGTATCTGCAAAACACTCATCTTCAGTGGGAAACTCATGAATGCAATTATTGAGAATCCAGAGAGGCTGACTAGACTTTGTGAACCAGAAGCATACCTCTTTCTACATATATAGAAGAAAAGAAAATCTCAGGCAAATTGAACACCTTTGGGGATAACTGAAGAATGCATGACATGACTGTATGTGATGTGCAGGACTTGAACCATTTTTGGAGTAGGACAACCATGAAAGAAATGCACATAAAATTAATAGCAGAGGATAAGTGAATGCTGAAAAATCTTTAGGGTGGCTAGAGCATGTCACCCTGTGGTGGGTTGACCTGGCTGGACACTAGATGCCCACCAAAGCCATTCTATCACTCCCCCTCCTCAGCTGGACAGGGGAGAGAAAATATAACAAAGGGCTTGTGGGTCGAGATAAGGACAGGAGACATCACTCGCCAATTACTGTCATGGGCAAAACAGACTCAGCTTGGGGAAAATTAGCTCGATTTATTACAAATCAACCAGAGTAGGGTAATGAGAAATAAAACCAAATCTCAGAACACCTTCCCTCCACCCCTCCCTTCTTCCCAGGCACAACTTCCCTCCCGGATTCTCTAAACCCTCCCCCCCCCTCCCCCAATGGCACAGGGGGACAGGGAATGGGGTTACGGTCAGTTCATCACACGTTATTTCTGCCGCTCCTTCCTCCTCAGGGGCAGAACTCCTCACACTCTTCCCCTGCTCCAGCGTGGGGTCCCTCCCACTGGAGACAGTCCTCCACGAACTTCTCCAACCTGTGTCCTTCCCACGGGCTGCAGTTCTTCACGAACTGCTCCAGCATGTGTCCTTTCCACAGCATGCAGTCCTTCAGGAGCACACTGCTCCAGCGTGGGTCCCCCACGGGGCCAGAAAACCTGCTCCACTGTGGGCTCCTCTCTCCACAGATATGCAAGTCCTGCCAGGAACCTGCTCCAGCGCGGGCTTCCCACAGGGTCACAGCCTCCTTCGGGCATCCCCCTGCTCCGATGTGGGGTCCTCCAGGGTCTGCAGGTGGAGATCTGCTCCCCCGTGGACCTCCCTGGGCTGCAGGGGGACAGCCTGCCTCACCATGGTCTTCCCCACGGGCTGCAGGGGAATCTCTGCTCCGGCGCCTGGAGCATCTCCTCCCCCTCCTTCTTCACTGACCTTGGTGTCCGCAGGGTTGTTTCTCTTACACGTTCTCACTCCTCTCTCCCGCTGCTGGTTTCCATCTGTCCCAACTTTTTTTCCTTCTTAAAAACGTTATCACAGAGGTGTTGCTACTATTGCTGTTGGGTTCGGCCTTGGCCAGCAGCAGGTCCGTCTTAGAGCCGGATGGCATTGGCTCTGTCGGACACAGGCGAAGCTTCCAGCAGCTTCTCGCAGAAGCCACCCCTGTAACACCACCACCACCACCCCCGCAACCAAAACCTTGCCACACAAAGCAAATACACACCCATTTGAAAATCAGATGCCTGTGTCATTAGCAGTAGGCACAATGACATGGTGAGAAAACCAAAAAAGAGGTATGGTCACCGGTCAGTTGCCTGCACTGAACCTCTCCTGATCATGCACAAACATGCCAAGACAAAATAAGAGGCAATAAGGTAACAGCCAGACTTAAGAGAGAAATATGTGATGAGGGCGTAGCAAGTTTACAGCAGACAATGGAGACACAGTTAAAGGAAATGCATTAGAAAGGAGTGCCTAGAGTAGGGACTACTCAACTTTCAAGTACCACGTTTTAAACAGGTACATTGCCTAGATGAGCAAAATGATCCAGCTCATGCACTGCATGCAAATGGAGAATAACTTTAACTAGAAAAACCTTGAAGGGATATTATGTACACTAGAGCTGGGGGGCTTACCCCAGAATACAGGAAAATAAAAATCTGCAGCTATTTTCACAGGACCAGAAGAAGTATTTGGGAAAACAACAGCTGACCTCAAGCCTAACTGGTCTTCATCTTCGGTCAGAAACGATAGGTAGTACCCTGCTCTTAACAGCAACGGCCTCACTGGCATTAATTGGACAGTATTCATTCACTATAAGGGGAGAAATCAGTGCTAAATTCAGGTGCAATAGAAACATCAGAGTCTACAGGACCCTGGAATATATATTTTGAGCAAGTAAATTCTGGGATAGAAAGCTTTAAAGTCATTGTGATAAAAATTTAAATGGTGTAAGACTATGTAAAAAGTAGCTAGCATGTATTTCCTAATAATGTTTTTAGTGTACAGGTTCTCTACCAAAAATCTAATCAAACTCTCCATGACTGCAGTGCTACTAGTATGCGAGGTGATTGCCAGGAAAAGGGTCACAAGCAGAGGAGCACTCTGGTGCATCACATATCAGAGTTAATTAAAAGGGTGGAAAATACCTGCAAATGAGAATACCGTGGGGGAAAAAAAGCAGCTGCTGATCATCGATCTTCAAAGTAAAGCAATCAAATGAAAATACTACAGCCTACCCAGCATGGGTTATGGTGCTTTTATGTTCTCTGTTATGTTTGGCTGGTGCACTAAACACCTAAACTAACACATAACTAAATAACTGCAAAGCAATTTGTTTGCCTTTTGGTATGTCACCTGTACAGATGACATAGCAGAAGAAGGAGCAGAATTAATAGAAAGACTAAAAGGAGACGCAGAGCAAGTTAGCTAATCTGATGTTAGAAAATGGAGGCAAAAAGCATAATCCAAATAATGTAAAGTAGTAGATCAATCAAAAATAGTCTTACAAAATGGACTGAACACTGCCCTAAGGATCATAATCCTTTCTTCTTGGAAAACATGAAGAAGTAACACTTCAAGCAGCAGATCACTGCTGCTGTAGAAGCGCGGTCCACATTGAGCATACTGATGCCAGCTGAGCAAGATCATACTCAAATGGAATAGGGATCCTCTGGTCCTCTTGTTCTTCCATCTGTAAACGTACGACTGTGCTGTGACATTCCAAACATACCAAATCCATATGAAATGGTCTCCACAAATCTCTGGCTTTTGCACTGTGGACATTTCAGTGCATGACACTAAAGCTAGTAAAGTATAACTTGCAACTGAGAAAAAGGTCAAGAGAAAAATCACAGTAGCTCTGACCACTTGTGCAATTTTATGTATGGGTAAAGAGCAAAAGAAGGTATGAGGCGTGAATAATTTTACACCACCTTTCCAACACTTTTTCTCTGTCTACAGAGAAGCTAGCAGAAGTAGCAAGTGAAGAGAGACATGGCATCTTAAAAATAGAGGATGAGGGGAGGACAGTTTGCACAGAAGCAAATAGTTTCCTTGACTAGTGGAGACATCTGGAGTAAAATGGCAAAGCTGACTGCTGAAAACAGACTGGTGATGAAATGAGGGAAAAGATGTAATTACAAATAAAACATTTCATGATTCTGAGAAGACCCTTTGAGATGGTGAGCTTGGCCTGACACTATGGAAAAGAACTGCCAAGAAATACACTTGACAGAAGTGAATGAGCTAAGAGAAAACAATAGTCTGTCTGTTCGCTCTCTGTCTCACATTTGTTGTTGCACTAGACAGGGCATTGGCCAAAAAGATCCCAATTTTCAAGACTGCCCCATGCAAAAGAGGACACTTGTAGTACTGTAAAATACCAGTTTCAGGCAAGACGTGCTCTACGTGCATGGCAGCAATGGCAACCGATTTATTTATACCCAGAGAAGGAAAGAACTATGATATATTTAATTATGTTGGTAGAAAGGAGCACTGGTATTCACTGTTCTTTATTAGTCATGCATAATGAGATAGTTGATTTCCTGTTGGTTTAAGAAAATCAAGGGAATAACTTGGCAATACTTCTACCTGCACACTGCGTGTGTGGGTGTGTTGGAAAAAAAAAGTATTGAGAACAGTATGTAATTGCTAAAAATGTCTCTTGAGCCTCTCCTACTTGGTGCACATTGTCCTGTATGGATCTCCTGTGTTGTGAGTGATCCTAAGCAAAAGAGAGCTCTTGCTGTCTGAATCACCCTCTGCTCCTTTACTCAGCTTCATTCTGCCAGATATGCTTTGCTCTGATCACGAGTGGCAAAAGCTCATTTGCTAAGGACACTGGATAAAGTATCAGAGAAACTGTTGTGGAAATGGAGTTCACAGGTTTTGAAGTGTGAAACGCCTTCTGGAGAAGGATTATTTTCTTTTGCACAGGTTTAATACATTAGCAATAAGAATGACAAGAGAGTGGGCACAGCTGAAGAACAAACTCAGATGCCTTTAGCTAAGGAAGAGAAGGAACAAGTTTGTCTGAGACTATCCAGTTGAGCTTTTCCTTCTCCAGAAGGAAGATGCTGGTTTCCAGACAACTTCTTCAGCATGCCATTTCATATCCCATGTAACACATAGCACACTGGAAACCCTCTGAGCGATTAAAAAATATCCATCACAGCTAAGCCTGGATCTCAATGACTCGCAAGCTCTACAGAGAGCATGAAGAGGGAGTTCATGGTGCGTACAGCAACTGATCTCTTGTTAGAACTAAAATGTTAAGGTATATAGGACCTACCAAAACTAATTTCAAACCTCAGCCTTCCCAAACTATAATACGATTAGATTCATACGATGTCGTACAATTAAGTTCTCTCTTTGTTACTGATCATCTTCTGGGAAGGGAGCTAATGAAATGTTCAGAGAAAATGCTTAGGAGCCATCTTGGTAATAGCTGAACAGGTGAGATACTTTTAAATGCAAATATACTTATGTAAATGCTCAAGACTAAAATTTACTCTAAGGACATAAGTATAAAATACAGTACAGGTATTTATTGTACAAATTAAAGATTTTGGTTTTATATCTCAGTGGACATCGAGAATTTTAAGAAGCAGATTAAAAGAAAAACTATTGTCAGTCATTTTATAGATCTAATTGTAACTTGCTTATGGTTTTGATTATGTCAATATTACATTGTTAAAGTGAATAAGCTCTGATTTAAGATAATGAAATATATTAAGCATGGGTTTGGAAATTGATATGGTGTTCCAAACTGACAGTCTAAATGGACCACATAGAAAGCTATTTTAAGAAAAACAGGTATAGTAAATGATAGTCTTAATACTACAGTAGAAAACAAATATGCGTCTGTCCTGCTATAAGCCATTGCCATGAACTAAAGAATCTAGCAAATTTTGGAAAATAATCTCTGATATGAGAATATTCCTCCTTGAAGAAAAAACACAACTGTATTCCTGGATACATTAGTGTCCAGACCAAAACAGTGCCCATCACGTACCTAAAATAATGTTTTAATGTTGTCTTTAGAATTAGAAAAATTTAGAAAAAGCTTGATTTCTCCTCATAGGACAGTCAAATAGGAAACTGTGTAACACAACAGAATGTGATACGGGTGCCAAGTAGTGAGGAACAGGAACTGAAATCTGTATGTCTTATATTGTTTATTGAAATACATTTTATTTGATCAAAAATGTAACTGCTACTAGGAGCAGATTTGAGGAGAGCTGTAGTTCCATTCTGTTGTAAAAAGCTGTTCTGGCCCTTAAATGACTCAAAAAATTCCCTCCAATACCACTTGCAGTACGAAGTGTAGATACAGTGTCGTGTGGCATACGGGCTTTTGAAAAATGTGGTTGTAGGACAGATGAGCGGTTTGGCTGAATTCCCCTAAAACCCCAGTCTTTTAGGAGGTGTAGTTGTCAGGATATTAAGACTGATTCCATAATTGGTATAATACACTGAATAGTGTTACAATTAGAGGCACGTCATTAGCTGTCAGTCTTCCAATGAGTACAGGTGGGGATCTACTTGCAAATACTGTCTGGTTCTGTGTGTGCTGTCATGCCATGAAATGCAGCCATGGTTGTGCAGCCCTCTTTCTTCCATTCACGCCAGGGCAGGGCTTGCCCCAGAAAGTAAACAAGAAGCAATACTGTATGGCTCATCAATGGATGATCAGCTCTTCAACATCTTCCTTCGTCCACCAGTGCTGAGTTTTCTTGCACCATTGTTTGCATACATGCAATATTTTGTAATGTTTTAATTCTAGCTCTCCTGACAGCGTTCCTTCTTTTTTTTCTTGCACTTGTCTCTAGCTAATATTGCAATATGTTCTCTTTGTCCTTTCCCCACCACTGATGTTGGTATGATGTAATGTAGGCAAGCTTTGGTGGAGCGAGGTCAACTGCTATACTAGTTACAGCTCAGCTTGAGAGAAGTGACTTTTTATTTCGTGGTATTGTTTTTCAGCTTATCAGTTGCAACTTTATTTTTCCCTTTGAGGTCATCTGATGTATTTCTTAGTAGTGGAGGTTTAGTAGGAAAAAAGAGAGAAAGAAAGAAAAAAAAAAAGAGATTTGGAAAAGAAGTTCTACATCACAGAGAGCTGATAAGTGCTTCTGTGACATGTCAAGGCAATAATGTGAACTTTGCCTAGACAAATCTCAGAGATAATTCACCCCGACTTTCATTTCTGAAGGAGAAATTTTGAAGGCTCTGCTCTTTTCTATTAAAAGAAATTATGATCTGCCGTAATTTGATGATATTTAAGATAAGTTTTTGTCTTTAATGACACAGAAGTAATTTTTCCTGGGGTAAAGCAGTTTGTGAGCTAGCAGGGTGCCAGCTGCTCTGTGGACACTGCCCGTTCTCATGCTACTTCCCTGAAATCCTCCCGAAAGCAGTGAAAAGGAGATGAGCTTTGCCACATGACCACACATTCCCAGGCGATTCTTGCCAAGCAGCTGGTGCACCACAAGTTCATACATCAGCTTTCCCCAGAGTGACTTTCTCATTTGCCCAAACCACAGGGGGGCAGTTGCTCCGGTACCCGGGGCCACGCACGGAGCAGGGACAGGCAAGGGAGCAAGGGCATGGACTTCTGCAGGGGGCTGCACTCTCCAAAAGCTCTTGGGGCCAACGTGAGACCTCAGGGGGCCACCACGGCCACCTCCAGGTATGAGCAGCTCTGAGCCTGTCCAAACCTGGTCGTGATCTGTACTAGAGCCTGATTCCAGAGACTGGGACTCCACTGTTTTGGGGAACGTGGAGTAAAAGCTCACCAGTAGTAAGAGGCAAAGAGCTGACATACTAACACTCGGGTGGTCATGCTGCACAGCCAGCACTGCAAAGCAAACATTGATCCCCGTCTTTGTAGTGGTTGAGGGGACCCTGTCCAGGAGAGCGCTGGCTACAGTCCCCCCTGCTCTGCCGTCTGGCTCCAGCCCTTCAGCTTCCCCAGGCATCAGCACTTCTGGGACCTGATGTAACCACAGCTCCCAGGGCGGTTGGTTTCAGCCACAAGACTCCCTTTGCTGCAAAGAACAAAAAAAACCCCCTGAATTTGCTTTCTGAATATGCTGCACCAAAACGATAAGAAAGCTGGCTGGCCCCCAAGGCTTGACATACTTCCCTGCCACCTCCACCCAGGCTCCCTTCAGACACCACTGTTCTGATCCCAAAAGCAGATGCAGAGGCAACAGCAGCTGGGGGACTCTGGCATATTTGCCCCCCACAGGTACCCTGTCATCCCCTGTCTTGTTAGGAACCTGCAAAAAAAGGACCATTAAACCTGCTATTTTGACTCCTGTAAGCTACCAGAGTCAAAGGGCCCTGAGCTCTCCACCAAATGCTTGGCTAGAGCATTGCCTCCAGAAAGACCTCCAGGTTTAACCAACAACCCTCAAGAGAAGCAGATCCGCATGGTGTTTTATGTTAGTCGGTAGTTCATTCCCAGACCTCATCGTTCTTTCTCTTAACTTATTCCTCACTATCCCTTGGCAGTGGCCTGGATTTGCTTCCAGTCTTTGGCTTCCCTTCTCATTTCTGTGCTGAAGAGCCTTGTTAGACTGGCTACCTCCTCTCTGCTGTCCCGTAGCCAGCCATTTGATAGCCTTTGTGCCACAGCATTGCTCTTGAAGTACGTTTCTGTTGCTTGTGAACATTGACCTTTCATTGTTTCTTGCTCTTCTGCAGTTCGATGAATTAGTGGCATGACCTACCGTTCTGCACCTGTACAGCGTTGTACCTAATAGTGGAATAGAAACCGAATTCAAAGTCAGTACAATGAATAAAAACACTGATGGGCATTAAAGGTGCACAATCAGGTCCTTTACCTCCACTCCATCAGAGGAGCTACATATTGGACAAAATTTAAGCCTATAAACACTTCTGTCTCTTCTTAGTAGGGTGCTGTTTTTGTTGGACTGATGTTAACAGACTGGATCTTCCCAAAATGTTAAGTGGAAAATGTAAAAAGAAGAACAGAAAGGCAGACAGGCAGACATACAAACCCCTGATAAACCCATTTTTAAGACCAGATGACTCACATAAATAAACCCGAATTAAGCTCCAAGTTAAACTTTGTAGGAACTGATCTTGTGAGAAGAAAAGAAAGATGGGCTAGAGTTCATGCCTTCCTCCATCATCTTTACATTTGTACTATGCCTCAGAAAAAAACAAACCCTGCTACAGTTGTACTTGTGGTGGTTCTCAGTTTTATTATTAAAAAATGCAAATAATTTGCTCTCTTGACCAGTAGATAATTTTTAAAAGTGTCTTAAGTACACAGATTTGAAATGTTCTTGGCTGTACAGGAAGAGTTTTTTTTAACTGTGCCAGTTCGTAACAGTTAATGTTAGCTCTAAGTGGAAATAAGGAAATATTGCCTTTGTAAAGACAGATACTTATTTCATTATTGAAAGCACCGTGCAGTCATTCATCCTTTGAGGTCTGGGGCTGCTGAGGCACAACTTGCACCAGATGATTTAAGATGCTATTCTGAATATTTAAGAGATTACAGGCTCGGTTTTCTACAGCACTTAAGAGTTGTTTCTCCCTAGTGTGAATGAGGAGTTGTGATCCCTTTCATTCTCCTCTTTAAGTATGTTTATATTAGCAGGATCTAAGCCTGCCATTCTGCAACAAATAGGATTAACATACTGACTGCTCCTGCTATACCTCAGCTGGGGTGCAGAAATGTGCATTCCTCTTTCCCCACGTGTGCATGTTTGCGTGTGCCTATCTGTTTGGCACGCAGTGAGATTGCAAGTAAAGGACTGCTGATGTGTGTGCAGCTGTGTCCCTCACCCGTCCTCCCTCTCAAAACCTTGGGAGTTTTGTTGGGAGAAAAAGAGCTGCTAAGCTATGTTTGGACCTTCTCTGAGTAACTGTTTTAGGGACTGACACATCTCCTCTCAGCAGTGGTCGTTTCCTTTATTCCAGTCAGTTCTACTTCATTTCTGAAAGTAGGACAACTAGGGGTTTGTGCTGTTGCACATCTCCCTGAAGAGTTTTCATGTTTGTTTAAGGTCTGTTGCTAGAATTTAGCATATTTTGGCTGCAGGACAGAAGACAACAGATGGTTGAGGAGTTCCTGGGAGAAGTTTGCAAGGCAACTTGTCTATAAACTAAGGGAAAGGTTGGGGTTATTTTCCTTGCCCTAGTGGTTTTCACCCCCACTTAGGGTATAATATATCACCCTTGGTTGAAGGAAGCATTGCACTTACAGCTCGTAAGACTGCTCTAGAGAAAGTTTGGGTTTTTTAAAAGTTTTATTTATTTTTGCTTTTCAAATGGACCAGCTTGTGCATTGATTATATTTTAGGGGAGGGAAGGATTCCCAGTTCTCCCGCATGTTGCTCATATATCTACGCAGCAGATGCAATCCACGTTGTGCTCTGCTTTCGGAATACCAGGACTATGGCAAGGGAAATGCACCTATGTATGCATGCGTGCATGAGGCCAGCATGGATCCACAAGGAAGGTAAGATGACAGTTTGTTAAGATGTTGTATCTTTCCCTTGACCATTTCCTTTATGAGATCTTCCACCCGTGAGCACAGGAGATCAGAAAAGAAAGCAGTGGGAATGAAAACCTCAGGAATACATTGGCAGCACAATACATGTCACGGAGGCAACTCAAAATTCAGTAGACGTTTATCCCTTGCTTTGTTCTCTGCATGCCATACAGAGACTTTCAGTTGGATTTTAATGTGCTGGAATAAAAAGCGTGAGAGGATGTGCAGTAAGTGTCCAGTTTCCCTATTCATGTTGATTTTACCATCTGAACACCTGTTTTTCCACCCAGGGCCATGCAGGGTTTTCCTGGAATCACAGTTGGAAGGGTCTCAGCGGAGCATGCACGCATAGCAACTTCCTCTGCCTGCGCTCACGCGTGTGCAGGTTCCTCGCTGCAACTCGCATGTACTGCCCATGCCTGTCCACCCACACAACCACAAAAGCAGAAGAGGCTGTGAAAGAAAAGACGAAAATGGTGTAGTAGCTACTGTGTGACACAATGGAAACTGTCGTGCAAAGTATTGTTCGCTTCTAAATAAGTACAGCCGCTAGTTGCAAGGTTCTGCGAAAGTGTCTGAGTGCCCAAATCATTCTTTGTAAGACTGGTGGACGGCATCCACTCTTAGCAGAAATGTTGATAGCTTCATCAGCAGTGGAAATCGTTGAAGAGTATTTGGGATATTTCTGTCCCTGAAAGTTCTCCTATTTAGACCACAGTATAAGACATATATCTGACATGTATTACAAGTGTTTGTAACTTCATTACCTCCTTGGTATCTAAGGCATTACTCTCTTCATTTCTAAATAAGACCCCGTGCCAGTAACTCTTTTTTTTCCAGCCAACTACAAACTTCAGTAAGGTGTCTGGACTGTTTATATCCTTGTGGCTCCTAGATGTGTTTGTTCTTGTATTTTAATGTGTGTGTTTTTAATTTTCACTGAGAATCTTATCTTTGGTTCATATCTCTGACTGTGGTTTGGTGTGAAGCCAGTCCAGTATGGTCTTGCCCAAGCAGAAGATAGCCATCTGGCATCCTTCTTATTCCCACTGGAGGGAAAATATCTTTGGAAAGTCATTAAAAGGAAAGTGACTCCTGCAGGGGAGGATATCTGCCGCTGTGGTATCATGGCCCCAAGCATTTTCCGTCTGAGTCATATTTTGTAGAAAAGATTAACTTTCTGCTGACCAGCGGCAGACTGAGAAAGTGTCTAAAAAAGCTTGTTATGAGGGTGCTATAGAAACTGGTGGTGTTTCACTGGGTTTGTGCAGTATGGTGAGGTCCAGCTGTTGAATGCATGGTTGGCTACATGGCTGGGCTGCCTTTGAAACTACATTCGGAGGCAGACGGGGTTATTACTCTGCTGAGGGGGTGCAGCATGCAGAGAAGAGTGAAGCCTGGTAAGGCTGGTCCCTGTCTGCACTCGTCCCTCAGCAACCGGCTTTGCCAAGAAGGTGAGGGACTTTGAGCCAGGGCCAAGGCTACAAGGTGAATTAGTCTTGGGCTGACATCTAGAAGGTGCCAGCAGAGCTCGGTCTCCTCCCAGCTGGCAGTGGTACTTGTTTGAGAGTGGTCTGTATGGCCTTTCCTCAAGTGCTGAATGCAGTTATCTCTAACAATTATCCGGTAAAATAATAGTGTGGCTATAACTTGACGTGGTTGCTTTGGTCCTGCGTCTGCCTCTCATCTGTTGTCAGACTGGAAGTGAATTGAGGTTGCCCAGAACAAGAGAGTAACATACAAATGGGATTGCACTTCTTACATTGGCTTTATTTTCTGTTTTCCTGTCAGCTCTCAGGAGATTACGTTTTCTGATTATTATCCTGTTTCTATTCAGATGTGAAAAACCTTTCAAATACACCTTTAGAAACAAGACAAAATACTTTCAAGTATGTTTACAGTATGATTTTTCCCTTAATTCACCAAGACTCAAAATAAAGCTTCAAATTTGTGGTCTGACAAATCCTGTTCCTTTCTCGGATTCACAATCCTCTATGGTCTTTTCAAAATGAGAAAGATTTAGCTATTCTTAGTTATAAATAAGCATTGTTTAGGTAAGTGTTTGAATATATTAAAAAGAAAAATATTTTTATATGTTAGTGTGTATGTAAAAGACCTGATGGGTACTGCTGGAGGTTTCCATCCTCCAGGCAAGTAGGTCTTATAACTGAGTTCATACAGGTTTCAATGTGGCTACCCCAATAAGGTATTTTACAGAATCAAGACCTCAATGGTCTACTAAATCACCACAAAGAGTAGCTAATGAAATACCATAAAAACAATCTCAGCCTCATAACAAAAAAGACAGTAATATGGTTGTGGAAGGAAAAAAAGGTGGGTTTTTTTACAACAGCATGGAAAAAAGATGAATAAACAAAATTACAGTATCTTAGTCAAAGCCATTAAGAGTCAACGAGAAGATCTTATTTACTTCAGTGAGCACTGGACTGGGACTTAATACTGGAATGCCTCAGAAATCTCATAAATTCTGGATAGCCCCTGATCTGAGAGGGAGTCTTTTTTAATCACTGGTGGCTACAGTCCTTACGTATCTACCTTATAACTGTACTTGCAAATGTTAATTGAGCAGTTCCCTTAGTGCTGGGGGGATTATTAGTCCAAGCAAGGGAAGACTTTGTTAGGTCTGTATTTCAGGCATGCCAGTAGGCAGTGTTATCAAATACGACTCTATTGTATTAGGAATGTTTACCATGTTCTTAAAAGGTCCAAGGATGTTTTTCTAGTGACTGTGGTAGAAATAGATACTGAAGTTTAGTCATGATTGTGCCCAAACAAGTGCTATCTGATTGAGGTTTAGCTAAATAAAAATGTGACCTTATTGTCTTTTGTCAGCTCTGAAGAATTAAAATAAGCATATTTTATTTGCTGAGGGAAGAGTTCAAAATGGTTTAACAGGATTTTCATTGTATACCAAGCTAAGGACAGTGACAATGAACCAGTTTGCAGTTCATGTGTTAATTTAGTTCATTATGAGATGTGGTTCTGGGAAGAGACTTGTTCTTAAGAAAGAAAAAAATTCTGGGAATGCAGGAAATGTGAGGCAATCCTGTCCAGTGGCTGCATTTCTCTTAGAAGCGTTGTGCGTAATTGAAAAGTATGTCTGTTTAAAATAGCTGGTGTCTTACCATTGAATGGAGGTGGCAGAGATACCTTTGGTTCTTTCAGCCTGAGGACAATACTATGAAATTTCAAGTCAGGTGAGAAAAATTTTACAAGCCCCAAACCAAGAAAGTTAGAGGACCTGGCCTACCAGAGGATCAGATCCTAATATAGTGGTAAGGTACATACGCATAACAGGGTATGGGTTGTTCTTCAGTAGTAAAACTAAGGGGATGGTAGGAATAGCTGGGTGTTTAACCAGAAAAAAACTAGGGCCAGAAGTAAGACATAGTCTGCTCTGTTGGCTCTAGACCCTTAGCCCATATGGCCGAGCATCCACTCGGGTGGTGTCTTACAGGAGCAGCTTTGAACTAAGCCACTGAAGTCGTGGCAACCCATTTTATCCACGTCTAAACTGCTCCTTAGAGGTTCCAAACTCTAAATCTGAGGTTGGCCTCAAAGACGTGACAGCTATAGATACAATAACAGGCATATAGGTGTCTGGGGGACTCTTAAACATACATAAATCCCCTGGCTGGTCACCCCTGAACAGAAGATGTGTTGCTTCCCGTGATTATCGTGTTCTGGAAGCTATCCGCATGGCCTCTTTGTATGGTCAAGGCCTTTGTCTTTTGAAAGAGAAAAATATGTGATTGGCTGCGATTATTAAACTACAATGTCAGCCAGGTTTTAATACTGTGTGGGGTAGTGATGCCATTAGACATAGTCTTCTCATTGTGGGCTAGACAGGGCAACACTCTTCTCTCAATTGGGGAAATGAAGGCGTGTCCACAGTGCTATTTGGCACTTCTGGAATGTTTGTAATTTGAAACAAAATTGTAACTCAAAATCATGTGTGAAAATTTGACTTTTTTTCAAAGAATACCCTGACTGATAAAGCAGATGGTGTTTCTGACATTACTGAGTTGACCAATATCTTTTAAGCAAATGGCAGTTATGTTTTAACCGCCATTACCCTGACTCCCCCCTTTTTAATTTTTTGCTAACTCTAGTGAGTATCTGTTCCCTCATTGGGTCATTTGCCTTCTCTCCTATCCCTCTTCTCCCCTTAATTTATTCCCCTTAAGGAAATAAAGACTTTGTAATCTGCTCCTCCAAGCACATCCTAGCATGATATCTTTACCAGTACTTCATAGAAAAAGGGAAGCTCACATAAACAGGGTCTTTTTCACGCCAGAGACAGGGAGACAGAAGGAATGTGACTATGGTTCTTCAAGAACACATGCTTAAATATGTAATTATTCAAATATTGTATTATAGTAATTGAAAAAAATGTTAGATGTTGTTTTTCAAAATTAACCTTCAGATATATAATTTTTCCAGTTAATAACCCCTCTTGCTGTCATTTTGAGCCCACGCTGTCCCAGAGTACTGCTGTGATAGTGTTTATCTGCTTCTTGATCCAAAGACCAACTGTCAGCAACTTCTGCTGCAGTCAACATGAACGGATGGTGCTCACGCTTTCTGAGAATCAGCATCCCAACTCTGTGGGGATGGGCTTCTCCAACAGATGATACTGTAATAGCAGTGAAAAATTTATAATGCTTTTACTCACATGGATGGTTTATAGTCCTTTTAATATCAGATACAGCGCTGTTTCTGGTTTCAAAGAACTGCTATTAGGATCACCTATTTCTCATAAAAACATTGAAATTCTTGAAGAAATGGGTGCTGTGAGGTGATAAAACACAAGGCATACTAAACTCTGAATGTTTTCACTTTATTAGTTCATATGTAATGATTAGTGAACCCAAACTAGAAACACAGATGCCTGTGGCATGCACAGACTCTGTGGCTGCATGTGTACCATTTTAAAGTAACTTAGCATTAATCTGTAACAGACTTAGGCCAAGAACTTTGTCTAGGACTTCCCACAGCTATGAGGAAGTTCAGATCTGGATCCTAGTGTAATATTCTGGGTTTAATTTGTGCAAGATGGATTCCAGGCTTCCAAGGTTAGCCATTTACTCTCATCCTTGTAGGTCCTCTGCTGCAAACTTTGAGTAGGTTCAAGCTCAGACCCATCCTTCATCTTTAATCTAGTAAGTGGTCACTGGTTTGACTGGAGAGAGGCACTGCAGGGGCTGCTGCCCCCACCTCAGCTGGGAGCCGAGAGGCTTAAAGAACAGGGAAATAAATAGGGTCTGCCTTTTGAAAGAAAACGTTGCCACCCCTGAAGGACAAAACGGACTTCAGTCGGGAAGGACCTACGCACCAGGGTCTGGATTAGGTCAGGGGACAGGCTGGGATGAATTTTGGGATATGCTCAGTATTTGCAAGTGACACAGCGTCCCTGGTATGAGGTAGTATGGCAGACAGCGTGCCGTTTCTTGAAACCTAGTGGTGTCTACAGGTGCACAAAAAAGAATTGATGAAAATGCAAGTACAAAAGAATGTACAAGATAAAATTTGCATAGGGCTAATCAACTCTATACACAAGTAACTCCAGAGACATCCTGCAAAATAAAGAAAAATGGATGAGAGAGAGGACTGTGTGCTGTGGCTCTGGTGCTGCTCCCACACTTGCCAACCTCAAACCAGGTTGCCAGCAGACGAGACTGTGTGCAGCACTTAAAAACCCCAGTGATGAGGAATATGCGTGTATGAAGGGTTAATGTGCTTGGCATCACAAAACCAGTCTTTCCATCTTTCTGTTAACATGGCCAGGAAAGGTAGGACCGGTAGAAGGACTGGCATAAAAAAACTTCCATTACCTAGAGCCCCAGATTTTGAATTACTGTGCAATAGAACCAAATGCAAAAATTTACACCACAGAGCTGGCATTGGCACTGGCAGGGAAATAAGCATGCATGCGGTGAGACGCTGAATTGCACAATGTTAACATAGTTTCCATGCAGGTAAGGGTTTTTCCAAGAGGCATAATTAAAAAATAGTCTAACGGAATAATTTCTGTTGCATTGAATTGTGCTAATGTGGAAGAAAATATTCAGCAGTTCCTGGTGGGAAATATAAGCTCCTGGAATGGAGGTGGTTGCAGTGAGCCTGGTATATCATTAAATCATGTATACACTTAGAAACTCTGTTACTCAAGCAACTGCTTCTATATTGGAAATATAAATCACAATGCCAAATTTTATTTAATTTGATACAAACCCCAGCATGCACAGAATCAGATTTCTACTCCCTGATGATGAATACTCAATAAGGAGACTTTTCCAGTAGGAATCTCCAAAAGTTCTGGGCCAACACTACTGTATACTGCTTGTGTACTGGCATTTCTCACAAGAACCAAAAGCTTGTGCGTTACACAAATACCCAGAAAGGCACAGCAGAGGTAACTAGGATGCAAAAAAATGTTCTCCAAGTCTTTTGTATAAAAAAAGGGTTTTATATTTTTTGCTTTGCTTGCATTTGGTCATTTTGCGGAAGGCTTGAAAGTATGATGAATAAAGAAGGTCAGGGCTAATATACCAGGGTAAGTTAGAAATACTATATTGTGGGAGAACCTTGACATCTTTTGCTAAATAGTTCTTTATTAAAAAATCTTTTTTGATTCGTAGTCAAGATTTTTAGGCTAGCTGTGACGCATTAGAAGGGGGACAGCTTTGTGTGCATATCACAGTGTAGCAGGAGTAAGATGTGCTTCTATTGTATGTGCTGTTTCCTCACTAAAACCAGTAAGGAAGAATTTTCTCAGTCAATCCATGATTTCATACCATGTTTGTTTGCTGATCCTAAGGCTTGTCAGGTATGCTCACCTTTTGCAATATTATCAAAAGGGGAAGGACACTGGGTTTTGCCCTCTGAAGGCAGATATCTCTCAAGATGGTTCTGCTCCGAATTAAAAAATTGCTTTGCATAATTGTCTGAGTGGTTAAAGTTTTCCACTAAGGACAGTAATATGTACTTGATTAGATCTATTTGGCGTGAGCTTTTGACTTAGATTCCCCAGAAGGACAGGTCTGAAGTGGTACTTGCTGTGGAGGTTGCATCACTGCTTGGCAGCGGGGCTGGCTCTTCTGCGTGCGGGAATTGCTCCCAGTCTGCAGGCAGCCTGCTCTGCCTTAATTAAATGATCCACCCAACACATGTCGTCCTTTGTTACTCGGAGCTCCTCACGGCCCGAGAAGCTCATAAAACAGTTACAAGGGCTTTGTATTCTTGGAGCAGCTGAAACGCTAGGTAACGACTTCAGAAATCATGGTTTTACACGCTGGAGATAAACACACAGCCGTCACTTCGTTGCGGTTACTGCACTTCACGAAAAGGTTTCATTTTCTAAGCCGAATCCCACGCTTCAGCCTGCACCCCGTGTGCCGCTTGCCCCTTACACCTGCCCGTGGACCCAAGCTTGCCGGGCAGGATGGGCACATCCAAGTGGAGGATTTGGCTGCCCAAAGGTGGGCGGCGGTGCTGGGGAGGATGCCCCTGGGTATCTGAGACAGGTCCGGGGGTACGATGCGGACCTACGGGAAGTCTGCTCTCACCTGGAGACCGGGGTGTTTCCAGTGGCATGGAAGTGTTCGGGCAACTGAGTAATTCTCCTCGTTTCCAGTGGTTAAAACGGCTTTATCTGAAAGTAGCCCGATCCTCCTCCTCCTCGGTGTGGGGAAGAACCACTCCAGACAGGCTGTTGGCCCTGCATAACAGGAACGGTTGTATTTTACGTTAATTTAAACTGACACTTGGGCTTGGGACTTCTCATTAAAGCTCTGAGCAGCGCGTTGGTGTGGGTGAGAGGAGCGCCAGAAAGACAGCGTGGTTCATGTCAGCTTGATCGTCCTAATGCTCAAGAGGAAAATTGCTTATGAAAAAAAGTCCTCTCTGACCCTAAACTTAAAGCATAATCAGTGAGGTTAGAAAGATGCTTTCCCACGGTGGGGGTCCCTGGAAGAAGACACTAGGAGCATTTTAACTCCATGCATGGGAGCAATCATAAGAATAACTGATGTTAGGGGAAAAAAAATCCTACCCATAGTTCACTTTAACTCACTGCAACTTTTATTCTGTAACTGGCGGAGCTCGGCTTCCCCCTCCTGGGGACAGGGCGAATGGGCAGGAGCAGGCAGAGGCTTTTCCTCCTCTCTTTGCTCCACTGTGAAACTGGTTTTTAACTGCTGACTGTGGACACCTCTGGCTTTGTACTCCTGAGGTGCTTGTGATGGACAAGATGATTTGGAAAAGCAAGCCTGTTCCAGGATGAAATCTGGTATATCTCTTTTTAAAAAAAAAAAAAAAAAAAAAATAATTAGCGTCCAGTCATCAAAAAACACAGTTCATGTTTTGCAATGATCACTGGGGATAATCTTCATTGTTCTGGTGCTGTAAATAGAAGCCCTGTATACAGCTAATACAGAAGTTATATTCTGGGTCACAAGAAAATACTTTTTCCTTCTTTAACTTGAAAAATCTCTTTGAAGGACTGCAAAACAGGTGATTGAAAGTTCAAGGCTAATGGATCTTGATTCCCTTTTTAGAAGAAAGAGTGCAACGTCTGTTCTGAAAACAAAGGCACGTCTTTATTATAAAGATATGGACAAAGGAAGGCAGTGTAGGATTGTTCATGTTCAGTAATTACATCGCTTAATCTATCAAAAGACAACGGAGCTTTCTTACAGATGCCTGAGCGTAGCAGCACTTCAGCTGTGCATGCTATTTCCTATTTCTCTTTAGTAGCCTGTAGGTGCTCAAGCACAGGTACGTAAAACAGCCAGTTACTCATAGCTTTAACTCTCACAGAAGTGTCAAGGGCATCCAACCGCTTGAAGCAGTAGCACCTGTTCATATGAAACAGCATAGTTTCAGTGTTGTACAGGTCCATTTCCATGAATGGCTCAACTTAATATTTTATTCCTCCTTTTAAAATCATACCCAAGAGAATGATCTTTTCCTCTCAGATTTTTTTTAAACTGAAGATGCTGGTACATATCTCACCTTTGATCAAGTGTGTAACTTTAAATGAACACAAGTTCAGGAAGATTAAAAAATAAAATACTATTCGTTTATGCAAAACTTGGTGTATGGTAGTCCTGGAGCCACAAGGAAGTTTGTACTTTCATTAATGGCAGCAATGCTACATATGTCCATATATCTACTTATACGTTTCATCTTATTTCCTAAGACAGCTTCCAGAAAAGTAAGAAAATTGCTCTGGCTGACTCAAATCAGCATGGGGCTAGGGCCTAAATGTATTGAGAAAAACCACCATTTCTTTGGCATTCAGGAGGCAGGAAACAATTATTTATTTTTTTTTTAAAAAAGTAATATCATCAAGGCAGTAAAGGCTGCGCCCTATGCAGGGCATCTGGGAAGACTAATGGTCCTCAAAATTAGGCAGTTTGCCTACTAGGGAGAAGGAAAAAAACATTCAGTGGTTTTCCCTGGACATTCATGGGACATTAGGCTGTTCTGCATGTTCATGTCCACAACCTTTCCCTGGGTTGGATCTTCCCTCCTGTAGAAGGACAGAATGTGCTAAGGAAAGGTTTTTAACTTGGGGTGTTGCTGTGCTTAGCAAAAGGCAGCACGGTACACAGCGCCAGCCTGCCTAGTAGTAAGGAATTGAAGGTTTCCCACTGATTTTGGCATGTCCAAAGGTTGCCCCAGGCAGAGCTGGTGGATTTCCCGGGGCCCAGAAGTCTTCTTTCTTCTGCTCTTTTAACTATCTTCAAACAATTTCCATTATTTTAATACCTAATTGAAAATTAGTGTCCCTGATAGCAAAGTGAATAAGGCAGCATCTACAGTATCAATGCTGTAAATGTTGGCCTGACACTTGTAGAATTTCATTTTTTTACTGAGAAATGGAATTGGGGTTTTAAAATCATGGCTTCTTCCCTAGTTCTTGCCTAACACCTGTCCCACAGGTAATTTGCCCCAATATATTTGGTGAATACCAGGTACTTCAAAAATATGTATGCACACAAACCTGAATTAAAAGTTTAATAAAAAAGCAGAAAACTGATCATGTATTAGGTAGGTCACTGCAGCATGTTTACACACAAAATATTTGTCTCTCATCTGGATTTGTGTATCTTTCTCTTTCTGAGCAGTGCATTTGGTTGTGCTTTTCTTAGGTAAGCCAAGAAATATGAAAAGTCAGAAATCTCTCTCTCCTGTGTTCCAGTGGCGTTACCTCATGGCTTTTTTTCCCAGGCTTTTCTTACGTAAAATAGTTGGTACTTTACAATTTTCTGAATGGTCTGCTGAGTGCTAGCAAAAAGCAGTCTGGTTGCTCTCCCAAGCCATGCCAGCCTTTCCTGATACACAGAGAACAGATACAAAGTCTCTATTTAATAAGGGATGCAGGATGTGAGCCTGGAAATTGCCAGACTAGATGCCGATTTCAATGAAAATACAAAGAAGTTAATTGTGCCTTACATCTCTACCTAGTCCAAATGTAAAAATTTCTGTTTCTTCTTGTGGTTCCTTCCTATTTAGATATCCAATTTTTGTACACGTAGGCCAAAAACCTGAGAAGCTCATAGTTCCCCAGTTAGTAGCTCTTATTAGTGTATGCTCATCATATTTGCTAGAAAAGGAAATCCAAGGCAGCGGTATACTTCAGTGTGTTAGAAGATACATTTCTAAAACTGTGGACTTTGCTGGAATGTTAGAAATGCTCCGTGCTGCACAAAAATATCTGGTGAAAAGTACTTATTATTAAGCAACACAAATTGCTGACTGTCTAATACAAACTATCGTAAATAGTTATGGAAACACCTGCTTCTAGATGCATCAGCTTTAGCACTGTTCCCAAGACCTTTCTTTTCTAATGTTACTTACTGTTACCCAATCCGACATCCAAATCTGCATTATTTGTTTTTAAGAGCAGGATCTTCAAGTTGCGGCTTTAATTTGAACCCCCCCCCCCACACACACACATTAAATGTTTTTAACCAGACAGATCTCCCCTTGGCTTCAGATCCTTTCTGTATCCCAACACCATGTATTTTGCGGACCAGGCATCGCCTGCTCATGGATGCCCCTAAAACAAGCCGTAGACAGTGGTGACAGATCACCTCAATCTCCATCCTTGTCCAGAGTGCCTATTCTGAAGATGCCACCTAACAGGTTTTCATAAAGTGTTGCATTTCTTCATTAGGTGCTGACAATGGCATCTGATTATTTTCAACAAGAAATTTCCAGATTGTATAAGCTTTGAGGAACTGACAGCATGGATCAGGTTTAAAACTGATGAATCAAGTGTGAAAATATCTGTGAGCCTAACCGTTATGACAGCTGCTTTTTCTTACTGTACTTTTTCTTTTCTGTAATAATCCCTTATTTATAGTTCCTTTTTCAAGTGATGGAACTGAAATAAAGAATAACGCTAGTGGGAGCCCTCGACTGACTCGACAGCACTAACACAGCCCCGTGTGCTCCCTGCAGGGTGGGACCATCCACAGCATTTAACCTTCCCTCTTCCATTACCCCAGTTTTTAACCCCACCGTAGTCTACTGAGATTCATGGGTCATCTTTCGGGAGCAAACGGGAAGCTCTTTATTTCCTCCACCACACAACCTTACCCAAACTGTTTCAATCTATTTTCAGGGCAGCTCACTGGACCCATGCTCCCATTTTAAGGGGTTGTGGCATGAATCTCCCAGGACCGTTCAGGCCACCAACGCAGACCTCAGGCAGACCCACTCTGCCTACACCGCGCAATAGGACCTGATCTTCCCTTCCAGTTCCACTCTCCCAAAGGCTTTCCACTTCCCAAAAGGCTTTGGAAACCCCTACTTTCTTTCACCGAGTTAGAGAGATGCTGGTCTGTCTCCTCCAACTCCTCCGTGCTGTTTGCAGGACTAGGACAGTGCCTTGTGATGCAGGGGTGCGGGCTCCCCACGTCGTGGGATGTGCTGGAAGGGAAAGGGGGGTCCCAGGTGGATTTGTAGATTTGTTCCTAGTGGGCACAGGCTTTCCCCAAGTATTACCAACAGAGATGTTGGAGAGAGAGGGGAGAGAGATTTGCTATTTATTTACAAGGTAGATTTTCCCTCTTGGAGATGTTCCTGGTTTACATAGGGGGTGTGCAAGCAGGCATACCGTGTAGTGTAAGTATAGATGAAGATTACGCACCTTATCATTACAGGAAATGGTCAAAAATGTTTTCAAATGTCCCTAAACACTTTTTTTTTTTTAAATAAGCTGATATCCATTTATCTATTTGTATGCTTTTAAAGATGAAGAGCAATATGCACTTTATTTCTGCTCTGGTAACGTTCTATGGCAATAGAGCTACTGGAATTTGTGTATTGCCTGATGTATACACTGCTTAAGTTTTTAGTGGTAAACGTAAAGGGGTTTTTAGCTCCTTAAAGAGATAGATTGTTGGTGACCTGCAGAAAACCATGCATTTCTTTAAGCTAATTGAGTTATTGAGAAAAGTCTATGCTAATTTTATTGTAAAAGTTTGCCTTATCAGAAGGTCCATATTCATGTCAGGATTTAATGCTGAAGATTTATTTTGATGTCTTTTACTCAGGATAGCAAAGAGTTACAGTTTCAATCATCTAGGCTGCACTTGATTAAAACATCTGTGAACTTGAGTGTATTAATTAAATGTTTTCCTAGCTTAAGGATTTTTTTGGCACATATTTTCTGCCTGAATGGCAAGTCATCTTCCGATGCAATATCAGATAAACTTGGTTCAACAATCCTGTCACTTTTTTTCCACACAATTGCTCTCTTTTGCCTCTGTGGTGTGTTTTGCTCCTCAATGCCTTGATACAAATTTGTGACACCGCTAGTCGATAAATCAATTATGGTTTGACGTAATGTGGTTGCAGGTTTTTTGACATTGTCTGGTTTGAAAAAGCTTATCCATGGCTGTCTTCACAGCTTACTATAAAATTCTGCTTCAGATACATCACAAAATTCACATAATGAATGAGAAATATAGTTGTTTGTCACTGTCATGATTTCTTCTCCAAAACACAAACATTATTCTCATTTATCAACTAAACCTTAATTAAATAAACCTCACATAACCCTATCTCAGCAAGGCTCTTGTGAAACTTATTTTATGTTTTGAGACCCTTAGCTGAAATGTGCTCTGCAGCTGCAAAATGGTCCCCTTGTTTATTGAGCAAACTTTCTAAATCCGCTGCCTGCTGCTTGCACTTCAGGGTTTTTCTTTTTGGTGTGGTAAGAAGAGGAATTAAACCCATCATATTCTGTATAATGTCCTAGGAAAAGTGTTAGCTTTTGTGCTAGAGGGATCTGTCGTACTAGTGGAAGCTATTAGCAAGGATGTTGCAGAGGACTGAAAATAAGACTAAAGGTAGAATGTTTTAGTGGAATGAGAGAATACTTTATTGCTATAGATGAAGAAATTAAAGATTATTCATGAGCTGAAAATGTACATATTGAGACCCTGAGGCTGATCTATGAGCCAAACAAACACTCACTTCTAAGAAACTGAGGCAGAAAGTAGGTATCAATTCATTGCATCAGTTTCAGCCAAGAGAATATCTAACATATACAATGTTACAACGTGACCTATTGTCTCTAGCCACTATTCCAAAAGAAAAATATGTAGACAATTAACTGCCGTGGAGATTATGGAAATATTAATTCAGGAACAGTGTCAAATGATATGTCATGTATTTTCTTCATCAAGGTAATGAAGGGTTTGGGATTGACAAAGGTGTTTAGCAAGATGAACTTTCAGATTGCATGCAAATCTTAATGAAACTGGTGGCCAACTAGTGCTAGGAGGAAACAACCTCATTATAATTTTGGACATTTCACTTTGAAACAGATAGAAATATTTTACAGGCAAGAGTCAAAAAGAAACTTAGTGAAAACAGACCTGGCTTAGAGTTCACAGTCCTTTATTGATTTAAGCTCCCACTAAAATCAAGCAGGGTATCAGAGAAAAGTTTAATGATGTGGGAGAGATCATAGGAACTAATGAGTGCTAAACCAACAAATGAATTGTTCTATTGATACAGCAAATAAATGTGTGTTCTGCTGGAATGAGTGAGGCATGTGGTTGTCCTCTGCTCCTCTTGTATTGATCATAAATCAATAAAGAGAGAAGTTACAATTATTTAATGTGAATAGGAACTAAATTTTAAGAGGAAACTGAAACAGCGCTAGTAAACTCTTCTGTCAAAACCAGAGATAGTCCTGATATGAAAAAGAAAAAGAAAAAAGAAATTAAGTCTGACTTGAAATATATCTAGTATCTGGGGCTTGTGCTTTGGTTTGACCTAGTATGGAGTCAGGGCCAGCAGCAGAGTTCAGGCCCACGTTAGAACTTCCCCCAAATTTTTGGAAGCTAAAGCAGAGATCCCTTCTCCAGTTAGAAGCATTGTCGAGACAGCATATGACCCACCACCGAATGAATGATGGACGTAGCGTGTTTGCACTCCAGCTGGGAGGTCCGATTGCCACAGGAGAATGCATTTGCACACTAAATTGGGCGGGCTTGCTTATTAATTCCTAATAAGCGGGTCTTTCATTTGCACAGCTGTCTCACTCATCCAGCCACAGCTTCCCTCCCTATCCTCCCCGCTTGCATCCCGCCCGTCTGCTGTGGCCTCTTTCCTGCTCTGCGACCCAGTGTGGGATGCAGGTGGTGGGCTTAACCCGGATCCGGAGCCTGGAGGGCATCAGTCATGCCGCCATCCAAGGGGTGCCATGTGCTCAAAGCATCCTCACTGAATGGTGCCTGCTTTGCAGCTGCTACCTGCCGCTGCAGCCCTTTTTCTGCCTGGAGCTAAAAGCTGGGGCGAGAGAAGAAGTTAGGCCTGAATATTCTCATTGTGAAACTAGTTGCCGAAGAAAAACCTTGATGTAAAATAGCTGGCTAGTGACTGATAGTAAAACGTGTGGGGGAAATCTGTTCGTGCGGGTGAACCGCTTCATAATCTAGGACCTGAATGCTGGTCCAACCTGTGTCTCAAAATGGACAGGAAAAGGATGGGCTCTTCAATTAACGAGGGAAAAGTGTTGCCCACTTCCTCACGTGGCTGCACAGACTAGCTTAAGAAGATCTAGAGCTGATGAAATCTGCTGGGTCGGCAGTCGGTGAGACTGAAATCCCACTCCCGTGTACAGACAGGGGTGGTCTGAGCTTATCCAAACCGACACAAGAGTGTCAAGCTCACACTCTACACTAATTAAGTCTCTGATGTCCAGGGGTGTTAGTTAGGGTTAGTGGTGTGGTGTCGTGAGTTACGGGTTTCCAGTTGTTCCCAGTTGCACCCGTCCAGGATACTGCATTCCCCTTCTCTTTCCCAACCTTCTCCCCTTCCTCCACCCCTCTTCTCAGACACCCCCAGCACCTCTGCCGCGGGTGCTGGCAGCTCAGACCTTCCTCACTCCTCTCTTTCACCCCGACTGTCCCTGCCACTGCAGCCCAGCCATGCTGCCTCTGGTCGGTGGGGAGCTGCGCTGCCCACCCTTCCCCTCTGCTGCCGGTACATCTCCCCGCTGCCAGCTGGGACGCCTCCTCATGGACCAAAAAACCTGAGCTGGGCCAGGAAACTTTGGTCTTCTAAGTCCTCAGAGAGGCACCTAATGACTAGATGTTTAACTAAAGCTGGTATGGTTCCTAAGCCAAAGAGAGAAGCACATACTGCATACCTTATTTTATGTTGTAGGGAGATTCGGCTCCTGGTCTAGCAAACATGCTATGAAATAAACTTCTGTAAATAAATAAATGTAGAAACTTATACCAAATATCTGCATTTTAGCTATAGGTGGGTGTTTTGTTTTCTGCGTTGGGTCAGTACGCCTTGCCCAAGCTGAGCAGAGCACGTCAGCGGGCCCTGGCACGTCCCTGTGCATCCTGGTGCAGGTCCCGTGGTGGTGGGGATCCATCCCCTCCTCCGAGAGAGGAGACAGGTCACCTTCCCTGTTTGGGGGCTTCAGGACCCAGGGCTGGTAGGTGGTAAGTCAGGGGCAGCGTGCTGGGCCCTGGTTCCTCTCTACCTGGTGCCGGAAACCCAGAGAAAAACTTGTGTTTAGACAAAACCACAGAAAAAGCAGAGTCCTGAAGATTTTCAGGCTACTGCAACAGCCCTTCTGCTCTGGGAGAACAGCATGGTTAAAAGTTAGTTATTCCTGCTGTGCAAGGTAAGAGTAGAAGGTAAAAGCTCATGGAGCAGCTTGGGAAGCTTCACAGGTAGAAGTTTGTGAAGACAGAAGTTAAAAGAAATTATTATTATTATTAGATAGAAGCGCTTTCATTCTGTGAGAGGAGTGTCTAGACCTGTGGCCCACATTTTAATCCATAGTCATTTTTCATATGTTGACCATGTAAAACTCATTCTGTACTTATTAGATTAATATACCACCAATCACCTTACTTGCTACAAGTGAAATTAAATAGCTTAATTTGGTTTATTGCCAAGTTGTTCTTCTAGTGATCCAACTCCTGCTTTCCAGCATTGCAATCTCATTTTAGGTTGTGCTCCACACTTCTGCAGCTGTGCGACTGCACCTGTACACGGTGAAACTCTGCTGTAAGGAGGAGTCGTACTCTGGAAACTGTTAAATAGACAATATAAAAAAAAATCAAGCGTAAGATTTATTCAGTCAGTACTATTTTATACTGCCAAGCAAAAGGAAAAGAGGAGCCACTGGAATCATGTATCCAAATTTTTCACAATTTCTGACAACGTTGAGAATGTCTTTGGTTTCATGGATGAATGACTTGAACTGTTCCTGCCTTCAAGGCAAATCTGTGAAATATCAAGCAGGAATGATGCCTTGAAGACATATTGATGGCTAACGAGGGGATTGCTGTATGATTACTGTGCTCTTGAAACAAAGCAGTACTATTATAATGAAAGCAGCCCCACCTGAAAGCAGATCAGTTAGGGAGGCAATTGCCCTTTTATTGTGCTGTATTCTTCTCTGAAGGAAGGAATATGTTATTATATTACTGTCATATCTTTACTGAAGATATTTTCTAGTTGGTGCTTGTCAAATTTAGATTCGTAAAAGCTGATTTTGATTTAAAACCTGTCTGCCTTCGTAGCACCATCTGCTGGTACTTCGTGGGTCTTGTAGGCTGTTTCTGAGTAGCTGTGTTCATCATATGTACGCCCGCATTTTCCAGGGGAGTGTAAAGATCTGGTGGTATTCATTGCAACTTGGTTGTGTTATGGAGCTGTAATAGCATTTCTTTAGCTAAACTTCCATTTAGTATCCATTCATCCTGACAGAGTCTGTTTTCTGAAAGTAATTCTTATTCATGTTTTGAAAACCATTGAAAGGAACAGGAATGTTTGCATTATGGGGATTAATGCTTGAGTAATGGTTCGTGAGCTTGGCCCCTTAAGTTTCTTGTAAGCTCATCCATAGCTTTGTGGCTCTGCAGAGAAAGAGGCTGTACTTTACCAAATCTGAACAAAAGGTGTTAAACGGGTTTTGTGTTTAACTTGTCAGATTTTCAGTTATGGCTTTTGTTTAATGTTTTATTGCATCTCTTCTTTGCTCAAATATGGTTTATTTCTTTCTCAAACATGAATGACGTGGCCACATTTGATGGGAATTGGTGATAACTGATGCAATTTTAAAATGTATATGTAGGAGGTAATTTTAGGTGTGAACTGTGTTGAGGGTGTCAAAGAATGTTTTTGTGATTTTATTAGTGGGTTCTAGCCTTGGACCTGTAGATGGGTTGTGAAGGTCCAGTGACCTTTTCTCAGTAAAGATTATACTTAGCTTTTAAACCATAGCACAGTTTTGAATAGTCTGTCTCCAAAAAACCAAACTCCCCTATTCTTATCCACAAATTTACGTAAATGCTTTAAAGGATTTAATACTCATATTTTAATGTTGTTGACAACTTAGTTGTTTCTAGAAAAAAAGTAGTAACTGAGCTCTAAGGTACAAAGGCATCAAAACGTCTCCTAAAAATATATACAAAGCAGTTAATGTTCTTTCCAGCCTTTAAATGTGCCTCAAGACTTAATGCTGCATTAAAGAAATGAAGTACAATTAGAGTGTAGGCTTATGTGGAGCTAGGAAATAAAGAGGTTTCTGAAATAACTGTTATTGGAAGCAAAATATTAATTCTCTGCCAAAGAAAGTGATGGAGAAAACTTTGGTTACTGGTGTCTGAACCAGGAGGGTCTCCTAGCCAGCGATACATCGGAGCCCCATGCCCTTGGTACTCTTGCTCCTCTGACTCCCTGCCCAAACAGACCCGTGTGGGGCTAGTAATCCTGAGGGGTCCCGTTTCCCATGGCACTCCTTCACTAACTCAGCCTTGCAGTTCTGTGTCTGCATCATATCGCACCATGCCACGAGAATGGACTTAACTCAGCATGTTCATACAGAGGTTTGAGCTGCGTTGCTCTGGGTTTCCAGGGATATCCTATGGGACTGGATTTTTCTCACAATCCGGGTGTCCTAAGAGACTTCATTAAGCCTGCATAGCAAGACGCGAGATCTTGCACCTTGAGGAAGCTTTATCAACTGCAGGCATCTAAAGCAAGAAAGAAGAAGAGGGAATTTGTAGGCTGAAACAGAGATTCTGTTGGGAGAATGACTATCAAAAGTAAGCTTGTGAATCCATATAAAATACTTTTATTGACTCTGTTGCCATAGTTCCGACAGCTGCATGTTTGACTGTGTATATTTATTTTATACCATTGCTGTGAGATGGTGTTATTATTTTAAGGATGGGATCTCTCTGTTTCAGGTATAGAGGGGCTTGCTCACAGTCAGGTAGGATATCTAAGATGTAGAAGGAATTGAACTGGCATCATCTACATGGCAGTTGCACACTAAATCCTTTGCTATAACCTTCTTCTCTTAGTACAGAAAGTTTGGTGTGCCACTTCAGCTGAGTGAAGTACAGCTGAGCTTCTTGAATACTTCGATGTACTGCATTTTTGCAAAAGAGGTTAGCTCCAATTTAGGCACCAGATAAAGTGGTTTTTTGAAAATCTGTTCCCAAATGTCAGCCCCAACAGTGAATTTGGAGGGCTTGAGGTTAAACACAAGTACATTACTTGGCTTTCATTCGCTGTCAAAATTTTGTGTGTGTAGGTGGCAAGCTCAAACAGCACCTGCCAACTACTTATTGGTTATTGGCTTAGGATAGAGCTGTTAGTCTTGTCCTTCATTTACGTTTAGTTCTGAGGCATCCACTTAGTGTGGTTTTTTGTGTCTGCTTTCAGAATTGTATGAAAAATGATGAAATTTCAGGTTCAACAAAGTACACAGTCTCAAAGCAGGAGTTCTAATTTAAAATGACTTTGTATTTGACAAAGAAAAATTGCATCTGAAATCAGTTACCAATGCACAGTTCCGTGGCAAAACTATATTTAAAAGATGCAGTGTATCAGCCATTGAATGTACAGGAGAAACTAAAGAATCGTATTAACATTTTTCAGACTGACTTTTAAACCAAGAGTGTCTGGGTAAATATCCCACAGGATATTTACTGAGATCTGTTCTTTGTGTCCTGAACTCTCATCAGAACGTACAGTCCCATATGCTTCAAGCAGGATAGACACACAAGTATACTACTACGATATGTTTTCTGTGATCTTGTTTGAGAGTGTGTCCTAGCTGATAACTGTAAAAAGGACTCTGTTATCTGGTAGATACACTTTACTTGTTCTTGCAACTTTTGATGCCACATGCAAAAGCTAGTTTATAATTCCTATACAGCTTTATTTACATAAGTTCTGACCAATGGGTCCCTCTCCTCAGCCCCTTTTAGTAATCTGTATTTTGCAGCCACCTACTGCAAAGTCACTGTTGTCCCCAGCTTTGTTTTGAACATTGTGTCTCATCTCTTAACAAGCACTGACAATGACCCGTCTTCTTTTATCTTATTGACGTGTTTGTGTAAAGGATATTTGAGCAGTGGTACGTCTTGGGAGGTTGGTTTCAATATATGTTACACAAGTAACACAACTGTTCCTTACCTACCTTTCCTGCCAGAAAAGATGTTTGCTTTGTGTGAATGGGTTTGTTTACGGTCAGGGCGGTGGCAAGCTTTGCTGAATCTTCCGTGTGTGAATTTGCATCTTGAAAACATCTTTACACAATAATGATCAAAACTGTCACAGACAGTTTTTATGCCAGGGAACATTTTAAGATGTTTTTCTAAGTCAGGTGTCAGATTTGAGAGTTTTTGGAAAGATCCATGTAAAGTAAGAATGGAGGATTAAAGGAAATCCTTTATGCTACATTAAAGAACCTTTCCTGGAAAGCCTTTTCCAAAAGGAGAGGTTTGCCACACAAATTGGTTCCCAGCTCTGGGACCTGCATGAATTGTCCTGAGGCTTAGGTTGACTTGAACTAGGTGAGTGGAAAACAAAAATTGCCTTGGTTCCGAACTAGGGTGAGAGGTAGCTGTGAGGCTGGCCCGTTATCATTTAATTTCTCTTTATTCATCTCCAAGTGTAATTCATTCCTTATATTTTGCATATCAACATAAGACAGACACAAAATTCTGCCTCCTGTTTAAGACAAAAGGCCATTTTTCAACTGCCCCCTTCACAAAGGATCGGTGAAATTACCGGAGAGGTGTGTTGGGTCACTCGGTGCCAAGTGGCCAACTGGAGAAGGAGGGTTGCCCCGACCCTGCAGCGTGCTCCTGCCCTGAGCTGCGCAGCCTTGTCTGCCGTCCGGGAGCGGTGGAGGAGAAGACTCTCCCCATCAGCCCGCTGGAGCCAGGATCTCTCTGGCATGGAGCAGTGCAGACGGGAAGAGCTTGGAGACAAGAAGTTCTGCTGGAACCAGGCAGATGCCATATGCCCTTCTTCATTTCTGTGCTTTTATAAACTGTGCCCGGATAGTTGGTTTGCCAAAGTGAAGGCTCAGGTTCTGCCAGAGTAGCTCTGGATTCAGGAGGGAAGGCCGAGAGCTGTATCTCCTTGCTGATGCTCTCTTGCTGCCTGGTAACCCGTCTTCTAGCAGCTCACTTCTACACTGCCAGATATGTTCCTCTGGCAGAAGTCTTTTCATTTTTAATTCTGTATGGGAAACAGCCTCATCTATGGTAGGTTTGAAGGAGCGTTGTCATGTCATAAGGTGCGGTGCTGGTTTTTGAACCAAAGCCTAATGTTCCGAGTACATACGCGCGCACACACCATTCTACATGTGTGAAGAGCATCGTGCTCGTTAAATATGAATATTTCCAGGACCGTTGCCCAGTTCTGCAGATACAGCATTCTAAGATTATCCATTTGCTGTCTTTCCATCAAATATATTCACTACAGGAATAGAAAGAAAGATTTCTTTTTACTGTCTGCCAACCATGGAAACTCTGAAAGTCGAACTGTATTCTTTTTGGCTTATGAATCATCACCTCAACCTTGACTCAGCGATCACAGGGGAACGCTTAGGCCATGGTTAACATATATTCTTCTGATCAAGAAGAACCTCACTCGTGATCTTTCAGCTACATTAGTTCAATGGAGCCAAGGGAATAAAACAGTGGAAAATTATTTTTAGTCCTTTGAGACAGATCTGACATTAAGTATGTTATGAATGCAGAAGAGATATCGCTTTGCTGGCTATAGTTAACCGAAAACCAAAATAGTATATTGCTTCAAGGTGGCAGCTTTTAGTTACTCTGAGATATGATGCTCTGACTAGAGGAGAAAATGTGAGTGTGTGCTGGATGTGAGAATACTCCAAGAGATGGTATTCTTCATTATTAATATAGCTTTTGGATACACTGTGATTATTTATAATATAAGAAGAAAAGTGTGTTTTGCATCAAAGGCAATTATGCCAGTTAACAGCATGTTCAGGCTAAGATAATTGACTGAACAATCTTTTAATACTTTGCCCCTTTCAAACCTGTTGCTTGGATACCACTTTCTCTGAACTATTATGTACCTTGCTGAAAATTAAATAGTAAAGAAAAGGTTTTAGCAGCTCTTTCCTTTGTCTTTTCCATAAAATCTATATTAAAAAAAAATAATTTCAGAAGTGGAGTCAAAGATTTATAGCTTTCTGGCAGCAAAATACTGACAGGAACAGCTGGAAAATGCAACTCATGCACAATCTGAATTCAAACCTTTATTTTCTAGATATATATTTTTTTCTTGCATGCAAGATATTCCTTCCTCTTCCAAGGGAGTTTGACTCTGAGACGCAACGAACAGATTCTCAAATTGTAGACATCAGAAGTAACTGGATAACATATCCAGGTAAGTCTCTTACTAGTGAGAACGGTTTGTTTCCTGCTCAGTTTTACTTACTCACTAAAATATGTGATCTGAAAGCGTGAAGTAGTCTTTGCGATTTGAGGATTTTGTATAATGAAATGCTTTTTGGTCTCCATCTAAATGCCAGGTATTCTATCGAATTATATCATGCCATGAACTGCAGTGATTTCTTTAAGCTATGGGCTGCTCCTTTATCTATACACAAAAGCCTCTCAGAAATGTCAGAGGTGTCTTGATGCAAGGCTTTACATTTGCTGACACGACTCATTTCACGTTTCACTGTTGCACCAGGTTTGGGAAACCTCCAGGTTTATCTATCTTGCTTCATGTCACCTTGTTACAAGTGAGAGGAAGGGCTGGGGATGAATGGCATGGTTGGGTCAGCAGGCACGGTCTTTAGGATCACCTTTTTCTGGGATCATCTGACCAATTAAGCCCAGGGCTTAAGTTATGTGACATTGCCACCTGAAAACTGAAGGCTTTCCAGTGAAGGTGCAACCTCTGATCAGGGAAGTCACCTGTTTACAGGGAAGATGGTGACTCCAACCCAGGCATAATGTTTTGACCTAGATTAGGCAAAGAGATATGTATTAGAGATTGGTCTCCATGAGGATGGCTTTTGCTGCCCGGTGGAAGGCAACAACAGTCTCCTGCCTGTTCCCTATGACCCCTGTGCCTGGGGACAGTTGTCTTGCCCCAGGCCACAGGCACCACGATCCTCCCCGTGAGGCGCAGGGATGACTGCCAAGGGCTTTGCTGAAGTTTATGTTCAGAGACCAGAGCCAGTGAGAGAAAGCAAGCCTCATCCAAGTAGACACTCGCACTCCTCTTAACAAGGGCAGAGCAGAAGCTCTCGTGCCGGGGTCAGGAGCCGTGGAGGGTATCAGCAGTGGGATTATGTACGTGAGGTTTGGAGGGGGTGACCGCTGCCCTCTTCAGCACCCTAACTGCCTGGTCACGTGCCGGTGGTGCAAATTTCGTCCCTCCCCTTCTACGCTTAACTGCACATAGGGCCTGTGCCATGTAGAGGGACAACTTGTGTTCGGTGAAAATGCAGACAACAGATTTCACAGCATGATACTGACTCAAGCAGACTCTTTGTAAACCACAGGCTCTATCTTGGGAAGCAGCACGTACTGCAGTAAGTGAAAAGTCAGGACTTCGAGGTAGCTCATTGCTTCAGTGGGTGACGGGGCAGAGCTTGCAAAGACAGCTGTGGTCCGGTTGTCTCAGCCTTGAGCTTCTCTCTGCTTCCTATCGTCATGAAAACGAGCAGAAGCAGAGAGGAGGTTCTTATCTGGATACGGAGTTGGACCACAGACATCTTCTAATCTGTGTTTGGGGATTTGCCCATGATCTCTAATGCAAAGGGAATGTTTTGTCATTTTATGTTCGTAGCTGAGCCAGTCAGCAGCACTGTCAAAGTGACTCACAGATTGTGACTCACTGCTGTGTCCTTTCTGGAAAGACGCTAATCCTCCTTTCCTGCTGCTTGGGCTGTTTTGGGAACCACAATGTTGAGCACTGAAAGGCACATTTATTAAATGACACATGCCAGGACTGGGTTTTGTTTGTAACAGTGAGGAAGTACTTTGTGGCCTCTGTGCTGTTGACTAGACGCTGACACATCTGGCACCCAGGCACCAGAGGATGGAGAGATTTGGGCATTTGTTTCACTGGTTAGATCTGGGTGTCAAACCTATTTCAGTCAGTGGGTCTTTGGGCTGGATTCAAGAGTTTTTCTTAACTACCAACATCTGTCAGATGGCAACTCCCCGAACCCACCCTTCCTGGTCATGCTATTTTAAGGCACTTATATTTTAAATAATAATAATAACAAAACTCTTCAAGATTTTTCTCTGAGTAATTTGTCCTCAAGGGACTTGGAAGTCCTCAGGTTTCTTCCTCACCAGTGACAGGATGCGGTGTATCCACCAGGAGTCATCCAACTGGTTGCCACACAGGCAGTCTGGTCGAAAGCCTTTGGGATTACTTGTGGAGCAGGAGGAGCTGTGCCCTATGAATGTACTAAGTAGTCTGGCAACTCTACCTCAGTTGATTATTGGTGTGGCTCCTGCCTTAAAGCGTGCCATTTGTGTTTTGCAGTTGGTTTGTTGTGGTCTCTTGGAGCCTTTCGCTAGGGTGGGAATCATCTTGCATGTTCTTCATGCCTTCAGACATTTGCAGAGGATATCTTAATCTGAGCTAATCTGTCTGGCTGGGGTCCAATTATGGTCAATGGAGAGAAACAGGCATTGCAGGGTGTGATTTATCTGACATGCATTAGCTCTCTGCCTTAGGAGGAGAGAAGTTGTACCCTAGAGGTGCCTGTTTCTCTCAGTACATTGTAAAGTAGTTCATGGGTGATAGCATAAATGGAAGGGTCTGTACTGAGTCAGGTGAACAACACCCACAGCACTTATTTCATAAATATACACTCAAGATAAAATGTATCCATGCAAATGCCAGTTAACTTAGTTTCTGCAACTCTGCCCTGGGGCTTGGCCTTTGCATATTTTTTGAACTGATTAGGGGTATTTTCTTTTCTTGATCAGCAGAATTATGTATGTGTGGTTTCTTCTTTCTTGAGGGAGGTAGGCACATTTGTACAAATGTCCAGCACTGGCGTGGCTGCACTGATTCACTTGGACCATGCCAGTGTTTCTAACTCTAACTTAAAAAGTCATGAAAAGCTTTCAGTCAACAAATCTGTGAAACTTTTAATTCATTTTCCCACACTAATAAGGTAGGGTGAAGCCTTCAGGCTGCATGGCAGTTGAGAAGAGGCATTCACTTGCATGCATTCAGAAAAAGGAGCCCTTCTCCCTGGCTCTCTGTAGGCAATGTAGTGTTTCCTTCGTTATCCTCAGAGCTCCTTTGACTCAGTGCTTTCACTGTCCTGTACGTTTCCGCCCTTGCTTTCCTTTCCATGTCTTTCTCTTCCACCTTTAATTCTGCATCCTGTCCCTTCTGCCAGCGCTGAAAGTGCTAGCAGAGCTTCTGAAAGCCCCTGTTTCCGACTAGACCCATGCTTGGAAGCATGACTGCGTGTTTCACATCCTTTTACTGTAGGAGTCTGCACACCCTAATCAATACAGCCACCTTAGCTGGAGGAATGACCTCTCTTAAGCCTCATTAAGGCATCAGAGTCTCCAAGTTTCAACAATTTCTGTTCCTAAAATATGAAGGGATGTGAGGCAGAGTCCTTTCTAATGAGGGCATTGGGTTTGTAATGTTTTTTTAATATGTTGAAAAGTGCATCCAGAAAAAAGTCCAAGTGGAATCACTTGCATCTTGAAACTCTTATGCTTATACTTGACTTTTCAGAGCTATGTTGTAGTTCCTGTCACCTTTTCTTACTAAGCTTTATTTTGCTGGAGATAAGTAGGAGTTTTGGAAGAAAAATTGTTGCAAATCTGATATAACTTTTTCAGGGTGAGAGGGATCTTCTGTTTCTGCTTGTTGTTGGAGTTTTTGACTATTGTTATCACAGTGAACACTGATGGAATTCAAAACAGCTCATTTTTTTTCTTAACAAACATCTGTCATTTATAAAACAGAGGTTCCCAAGTAGTGGTAAAGCAAAATAAGCCTCAGCAACAGTCTCGTTAGTTAAGCTTTCTACTGTTAAAGGAAAAGTGTAAAATAGAAATCAAGATTAGTTTTAAAAAAATATGATCTCCCTAAAATATTAAATAATTATATAGTCTAAAAGCAGGAAAAGTACAAGATTCCATGATGATGTCAGGTTGGTCTTTTACTGAAGTACTGTGCATCCCTACTTCATTTGATAGGTGGAATTGGAGGCTGGGCATGGTGCCACGCAGAGATGGTCAGGGTGTCCCATCAAGCCTGAGTAGAGCTCACGAGGCCATGCTTCCTACCAGGGTTTCATATGGAGTATGATTTTCACTTGAAAGTGCATAAAGGTGGTGTAACAGATGTTGGACTTCTATCCTGGACTTCTAGTTACTAACAATTTTCACCTTTGATGGCATGAGCCTGTTCCATCCCACAGAAACACATGAGTTCACCTGAATTCCCACGCTGCCCATATGCCTACATTTCAAAGTTTGTTGCCTTATTAACTGGTGGAATATGCTCACTATAATAGTACCAATGAGAAGTATTTAACTGCACCTTACACAGTCAAAGCCCAAAGTTTTAAAACTGCAAAACTCATCTGCTGCTAACTCAGGAACTCCCATAAAATATGAAGGTTCAAAGGATTCTTACATTAAGTTTTGCAAGCGCTCACTTTTTTCAGTGGGGAAATTGGAATTTCACTGGAAATTGCAAGACAAGATGTTCTACTGCCTACATTTTTTTTTGGTGCTCAGTTTGACCAAGCATTATGAGTTCATGGCTACTGGCTGCTTCTGCTCAAGTTGATTGCTCAATACTCAAAGCACTCCTGTAGGTGCTAGAAACTTTAGGTTTAGTTCCTTTCTCTGTCTGAGAATTATTAGTATTACCTATCTAAGCTGCAAATCCATTTTGTGAGAAAGTTGTCCATGTCAAGACTTAACTTTAAAAGGAAGAATTCTGATCTGTGACTCCCAAAGGTGGAAGATGTTTCCTTGCAAATGAAAATAACGCATCATTCAAAGCACAGGTCTTAATGATTGGGTTAATTTTCTCTGCCTCAGATATGTGTAGGACTACCAGTTTAAAATGCAAGATCTTTTTAGGACTATGGGGAAAGCCTTCCTTCCCTTTAAGAGGCAGTTACAAATTTGGAATTGGCAGTGTGACCTATAGTGGAAGATTTTTTTCTTTTGAAACAATAAATAATGTCTATAATAAATGTCTAGGGTTGGAAGATGTCTCTGCTGCTGGAGCTACCACTTTTGTGAGCAGTGTGAACTGTGAGCCTTTAAATATGCTGAGAATTATTAAAAAATGTTATGCTGTCATTGTAATCCACTATATTTTTCTCCCTTCAAAAATCTCCCTACTACCGACAAATGAACAACAAAATTCTGGCAACAAAATTCAAAACTGTTGAGTTTCTTCTCTGATTTGGTTTTCATGTGGGGACGTTTCTCTTGTGTCTGTAACTGACCCTTCTGTGCAGAAAGGCGCTGTGATCTCGTGGCTCAGGTGTTGGCTTGGAACCAGCAAAACATGGGTTCTCTTCCCGCAGGTTTCCCAGCTATTGCACCGAAGAAATGGCAGCCACAAAATCAAAAAGTGATGACTCTTAATGCAGAAAAAATGAGGATAGAAATTAATTTGCTCATCTTTGATACCAAGGTTTCCTTCAATGCCTACCTTAATGCCCTTGTTACAAGGAGGGGTGTATGCGCCATGCTCGTAGCAAGGCTATGTCAAGTCAGAGCTTTGGTCTTTAAGAGCAGTTTTAATCTGTTTTGGAAGTCTGTTTCTTGCCGTACAAAATCTAATCATGCTGCTCTCTGCACAAATGGTTTAGTTAATTCCTCTGTATCTTTTCACAGGGAAATGCTCCTTGCATTTACATTGCCTAGCAGTTGTGGAAGATGTAGCAGGAGGAGCAGCCTCCTCTTACCTGCTGACCATGCCTGAAAAACTACATTATTTTCCCCTTCTCCACATTTAAAACTTGTTTTTCAGTGGTTTGCAGATGCTTCTCTTGCTTCCCACATAAATTCCAACAGTATGACCAGATGTCTAGTTCATTTCTCTCGACACACTTTACAGTCCTAATCTGAAATGTTAATACCAGCCACAAAAGGATCATACGCTTGTTGTGTAAATTACTACAATCAGATAGCCAAAACATTATCTCATGCTGGCCTAGATGTTACAACGCTTGCAGCTAACATGCTCCCTTAGGGTCCAGGGCAGAGTTCTCTGGGCTTTCTGACTGTGCTCTGAGATGGGCAAAGACAAACCCCTCTGTGTAAGAGTGTGCGTGTGTACACAGTCTAGACAGATGGCATACTCTGAACCAGTTACCGAGGGCCCCTGAAAACTTGTTCCTTTAATGGAAAAGGCAGGAAAACAAGTCAATCTCCCGAGTTTCGAGCAGTTCAAACCACTGCTGGTTCCCCACGTAGGGAATCTGTGGTTGGAGCCTAGGCTAATATAAGATCAAAAGTAAGTATCTTGACTGTATCTTCACCCGGAATCATGAAGATATTAGCCATACAAGATGTTCCTAAAGAGGAAGAGTTCATCTAACTGGCTTTTAAGAGGGAGAAATTGATCACGTTAGTATCAGCCAGGCTGAACAAACTTGCTGTGTTTGAAAATCCTGCCAGCTTCAGTGGCTGTTCTGCCTGTTGTTGGGGTGAGCAGAATAGTCTAGGGGTCACAGGTAGCGACTGACTACGAAGAAGAGCAAAAGGTTTGTGCCCTGAGAATCTGAATCTAAAACTCACCTTGATAAACTCTTGAAGGTTGGATGCTGGGCTGTGGCTAGGAAACCTGCATTATATACCTGTCACTGGCCTGCTAGTCTTCCCTATTTTTTTATTTTTTTGTGTGTGTACTTCTGTATTTGTAAAAGAAGACCTGCTTTATTAAACTTTCTGAGATTCACACTTGGAAAGCGCTCTGTAAAAATGGAGCTATTCTTTTCACTACTTGATTTTTTTTTTTTCCCAAAGCCTGGGTGAGAATAGAAGTTTGAGTTTGCGTGCAGCAGTTGTATTTTTGTTTTGTTTTGTTTTCCTAACCGCTTCCACATGCAATCAAGTTTTATTGCCAGCTGCTCTCCATGGTTGGTCTCCTGGGAACCTAGGCTCCCGTTTGTTGTTAAACTCATAACAGTTGGTTAGTTTAATTTTCTGCAAATGCTAATTTATCAGGTTTGGATTTTCACCAGTTATTTTTACCCAGACAGAAGTGGGCAATGGAGTAAGCACTGATGTGTAAGGAGGGCTCATCAGGACCTCAAATTCCTGTAGTGGGAGAAATGGCCAAGTTTATGGCCACTCTTAGGTTCTTTCTGTATTGAAATTAAATATCTTGAAATTTTTCACTTCCCACAGAGCAGGAATATGAAATTTCATTTAATTAACGGAAGAAAGATTTTATTTCAAAATTTTAAATAGGGAAGGACAGGGCTCCCCATGATGATCACAGCAGGGAGCCCGGGAGCCCAGACATGCTGCTCACCAGGGAGGCTTCCAGGGAGGCCAGCAAGCTAGCAGGAAACCAGCCAGGTTTCCCTAGGAAGTGTGTCTGGTCGCTGTTAGAAAATTTGATTCAATCAATCTGTTCCTGCAGAATATATATGCATATGTTTCAGGAATTGGCATTTTCCTATGGAAAAACGTTTTACTGAGTTAAAATTGGAGATCAGCGAGCGTGCTTTCCAGTCAACTCTAGCTGCATTGGTGAGAAAGCCACATGTACTTTGTAAATATATGTAAATATATGACAATCTAGCATACAGTCAGGCAACCACACCAGGCCTCTAAAATGGGGCCTGTGGATGATCTAGAAGTCTCCTTAAAGACTTTTGCATGGTTATCTGTCAACCTAGAGCTAGCACTGGAATGAGCAAACCGTCAGGATACTTCCCTACCTTGCAGGGGAAGGCTGTGTGGAAATGGGCCATCAGACAAAGCGGGAGCCAGCTATGGTGAGAACATCTGTACTCTCTTCATCTTTTCATAGTTCCAACAAATTAATGTGGTCGCTGTGAGTCCTGTGTGCTTTCCGGTGGAACTTATTCTTTTAAAACAGCCTGCTGACTGTGTGCTTGATACCGTGGTACCTACAACTGGCAGACGTGAGGAACTGGGTTATCTGCTCTGGATTTAAGAGTCGGTTGTTCGTACCAGGTCACAGAGTCCTGCGCGCCGACGGCACTTTCTGCAGCCCATGGGCTTCGCTTTCCTAGGGACCACCCGGAGACCTGACAACGTCTCAGCGGGTAGCAGACAAGCTGCTGTGGTGCTGGTGTGGGCAGCCGGTGCTGGTGCTGGGCTGCTGCCCACGACAGGAGGGGACGGAGCGGTGGTGGAAAGAAGGAGGGTCTGCGGCTGAGTGGGGCGGTGTGGCCCATGGCCAGCCCCACCAGATCTTCCACCGGTGTTCCAGAGGAGAGCACGTGGGAGGGTTTAGGTGGAATCAGGGCAGAAATGGAGTGTCCGGCCCCGGGCACCAGAAAACAGCTGAAGTAATTTCTCCTGTGGTGTCCTGGCATGTATAATGGAAAAAGGCCTGTGGGTTTGGTGTACTGTTCAGTGTTTGGGAATCTAAACTGCAACAAAAAAATGCATTTTTCACACGTGCCCTTAAACAGAGATGAGCTCTTGCAGGAGTTTGTAGATGGAAACCTTTCTGCCCTGGACTTCATCAGGAAACTCTCTCTGAGAACAAAAACGTGCAGTGAGGCAGGGAAGTGTTTAACTGTGGAGTGAGCTGCGGAGACTCTCAGCATTTCCTACTGTCGCCCTGGCATCAGATCATGTCCCGTTACTGCGGCTGTAGGCTCTTCTAGAGGAAAACCGGGTTTATGTGGTGGTGCCTTCCTCTGCACCTGAATGCCACTAGTTAGGGCCGTGCATGCAGTGCTTCCAGCTCCGTTTTGCAGGGAGGGAAGAGGAGCTGCGGTGGAGTAGAAGGCCTGTATATGGCTCTTCTTGGTCAGGCAAATGTGGGTGGGAAGAGTAAGACCAGAGGCCTAATTCCCTGTGTGCAGATGCGGTGAGGAGCCTGATCCCCTGGGAAGACAGAGCACCGCCGCCTGCTTGATGTGAAAGTTTTATTTTTCATAATTGGATGAAATCATCTAGTTTTTCTGTCAGGCAGGAAATAAAAGACTCTCTGGCTTTCTGACTTTTTACACGCGGAAAGCTGTTGTGCTGATTGACCTGGCTGGCAAGAACTGTGTTTGGCCCTCAGCTGGATCTTAGTTTGTATTTTAGTGGAAACACGGCTCCTTTGGAAATACCATGTCCCATAGCACCGAGCCCCACCAGTGACTCAGTGCTGACTCAGAAGAGACAGTGCCATTCACTGAATCAGCCACACAGCTGTGGTACAAGCCAATGTTTTCCTTGGCTGTCTCCATCCAAACAGCGATCAGACATGTAGATCTGCTCAGCTTGCTAGGCAAGATGAGATCACAGCTAAAGAGGCTGAAGTCACATCAGGGCATATTTGCAATGAGAAAAAAACCCACCTATTTTCATAGACTCGCTTGTTTGTACAGGATGTAGAGGGGGGGATGATGCTGGGCACCTGGATTCGTAGCTCTCTGGATGCTTCTTTTACAATTTTCCAAAGGGAAATCATCATTCACACTTCAGAAATGGGAATATACAGGTACACTTTTGGGTCTTTTAATTGAACTATTATGCTAATATCCTGTCTGACTCTGACTCTGTTTTCCCTGCATTGGTCTCCTTCACAATGATAGGGTTTTTTGGGTTTTGTGGACTTGTTTATTTTTTAAAGTTACTGTCATATCAGCCGCAGTGCTTGTCATAGGGAGTAGTGGAAGGTGCTAAAAGTTATTTCATGACTATGTAAGAGTCAGTATATTACTCACCTTCTTAATATAAAAATCAGAAACCGAATTATGAGGAATGCACAATATGGAAACATCACATTAAAAGAAAGGAATTTTAAGTTGCACTTCAGAAAGCAATTTTGTCAGATCTGTTATTCTGCAAAGTATTTCCCTGGAAAGGTGACTGAGAGAAGATCCTTAACACAGCATTTCAGTGCACCTGCATGGAGTGTGCTCCTTCAGTAACAGTGCAAGTGATCATGTCTCTCTCACTGCGGGCATCTGATCGTAGCAAAAAGAGTTGAGTATTTGCTCCCTATGTAATTAATGCCATGATAAATTTACAGGGACACTGCTGACCCCGTGATCTATCTGTTTTTGGTACTGGGCTGCCACATAGTGGCCTCCTTCATAAACCTGGAGAATGGGCGGAGGGAGGGAGGGTAGATATCAAGTTGATAACAAGAATGAGCAAATACAAACCTCATGACTCAGTTAATGGTATCTGTTAATTCCTTACTGGCTGAGGAAGCAGAATTTAATTTTGTACAGTCCAAACCACAGGAGACAAACATAAGAACACAGTGAAAAAAGCTAGGAAAACGTTCAGTTAACTAAGAAAATGTTCTTTCAAGAAATTTGTGAAGGAGTTTGTCTGACATTAGAAGAGTTTTCTCTGACATTCTAGTACCTGCTTTCTTTTCTTTGCTACCTCCTTTTTTCTCTCTAGACACAGACAACTAAGATTTGAAGTTTCTTCCTTCTAGCCGAGCTCAGCTTAGGAGGAAAAGTCCCAAAAGGGCGTACGTGATGGGAAGGAATGTTTCCTCACCTCAGGCTCCAGGCTGACGTTCAGGGTGGTGGTTTGGTTCTGTCCCAGCGGTGACCGCCAGCGCAGCCCCTCTGTCGCGCTGACCCGCGTGCCCAGCTGCACCCTGCGCTTGCGCGGGTCCTGACTCCCTGCGCAGCGGTGCAGGGCATTGCTCCTGACCCACAGCAGGATGGCTGCTGAGGCATTTTCCCAATTTACCTGGGCACATGGTCCCTTCTCGTTTAGCTGCCCCATGCTCTGCAGCCTGGTACTTAGAGGTGACTTGCCTGAATAGCCTTCCCCTTCTTCCCGCCTGGATCTGCCAGGGAAGATGGGCTTTTCCCTCCTGTAGTGAAAAGAAATCTGATTTTTCCAGCTTGAGGAACCCTCTTGTGCAGGATAATTTTTGACCTTTTGTGAGGCGGTGGAGAAATCCTGTTTTGATCCAGATCTGGAACCTGTGTGGTTTAAAATTTCGGCTAAAGTGTTCCTTTGCACAGGTTCTACCTTTGTAAAACGTCCAGGAGGGAGGTGGGAATGGGGCCTCTTTCATGCCTTAGGATCCTGCCTGTATCAGTACTTTGAAACTATGATAAAATATGTAGGTTTTTGCTGTCCTGTGGGTTGAGATTTTGATGCCCTTCACTCCTCTATGCCTGCCTTGTTCCTGTAAGCATGTAATCTGCTGCAGGTGGCCAGTCTTGGAGACTGCAGCTTTGGTTCGGTTTGGACATAGTAGCCCGTGACAGCCTTCTGTGAGAAATGATCTGAGATGATAGAAAATCTTTAAGGTCTTCAATCTGACAGTGTGTGGCAGCCTGATTTTCTGACATACCAAATACGCACTCTAGACCATTTGGATCCTTTAAGTGAAAGATGGTATTTAGGAGGTTCAGGCTTCAGTAGTGTATGTGCCTCCAGTCAGACTTGGTATATGCCAGGCTCCTAGTGTTGGTTGTGGTACTTTGGTCATGAATTAATGCCAAGTCAGGAAGCAGAGAGGTAGGAAAATGAGCTCTGTAAGAAAAGACTGTTTTAAATCTTAAAAATAGTTTCATGGGAATATATGGTGAGCTTAGAAGTATTATTTTATTTAATCATCTTTGATAGAAATGTTCGGTACCTGTTTGTTCTGAGAATAAGCTTCCTGTGCATTTTGATTTGTCATGGTGTAAAAAGTCTGATGTTGTTTACAGTAGGTGGATGTGAAATATATTTTTGTAAAAGCTCTAGGATCTTCATTTTCACACATGTACATTAGTGCTATTAACAGAGCGGTGACTGTTTACTTGGTGAAATTATGACTTGTTTTGTCATTGTACTTATAAAGCTGGTTTTATTTTGTCATAAATTCAAATGCAGGCAGAGAAGCATAAGTGATTGAGGCAGTTGTTGCCGGCAAAACAGTCCCTACTCAGGGAATTTTTATTTAAACTAATTTATTGCCAATTAACACAAACTTCTCATCCGGTGTTGAGAAAAAGGAGGAAAAAACCAATCAAATAAACACTTCAGTAAACAACTTTCCTCACCCTTCCCCAGGCTCAGCAGAAGCCAAATTCCTATCGTCCCTCCTTTCCAGTCTCACCTCCCTGTATTTTCGCTGTGGGTTACGTTCAGCCCACCCCAGTCCCTGCAGCAAGGTGCTGGGCGTTGCGGGAGGGCTGAGGCCACGTGCATAACCATTTGTTTTGGCTGGTCTTTGCCTCTTTGGGTTTTGCTGCTGCTCTCCTTTGTGTCCCTGCCTGGCGTGGGTCACCCATGGGCTGCAGTTCCTCAGGGATGATCCTGCTAAAGGTGAGGAGAAAGCAGGTAAATAGCTCTTACTGCTCAGCGTTCACAGAAACAAATGCCTGGATGTCATGAATGAGAGACAGAGAATTGAAGCTGTCATAAAGGGACTTGGTGGGGCAGCTACTTTCCTGGATGTCTTTTTTCAATAAAAGACACCACTTTCTGCAACCTAATGCATGGCTCTTAATGGTTCATTTATCTGAGAAATGGAAAACAGGTTAATTTTAAAAGGAAAAGTCCATACTGGGCAAGTACGTACACTGAAGATCCCAAAAGGAAGTATGCAGAGGAAGCCAAATTCCATATTCAACTCAGTGAGGTTTTTAGGGGCCCTCCTGCTGAAAATTCCAACACAGTCAGAAAACACTTTGTCAAAAAAATCTGATTAATTTTCTATGTGGAAATTTGCCCATATAGTATCTTTTTCAAGAAATTTCACAAAGAATTTTTTTTTAAATTTCCATTTCAGAAAATGTTTCAAAAAGGTGCAAAAAGAAATTACATATTTTGCTTGAAATTTGTTTTCATCTTTTATATATGTTCTGTTAGTAAAAATGTGATGAAACTTTCAGCACAGAGAAAGAAGTTCAAAGTAGAAAGGAGAGCAAAACCTTCACTGTGTGTTGAATCGCTACTGTCATTAACGCTTTTCAAAACTGAATACAAAATTAAATGTTTTATGAATTAATGTGAGTTAGTTCCTGGCATATGATGAAATAATAGAAGAACAACACATGCAAATCAAGTGATACAGAATTTCTAAACAGTGCTTGAAAATTCCTAGTTATTCTTTTTTAAAGAAACAAACTTAAAAGTTTTTATTCCATGGGAAAATTTGGAAATCCTCTTTTCCTTTCCCTTTTAGATTAAAACTTCATTGAAAAAGATGGAATTTTCCATGAAATAAATGCTAAATTTTGAGAAACTTCTGCTCACAGTTTGAAGGAGAGCCACCGAAGGGTTTAGTTTCCTTCTGGAAAACAGGAGTTCTTGAGTTCTGAAATCTCTGAGCACTAACAAGAGAATTCTTGTCTGGCTGAAAAAGAAGGGAGAAAAGTGTCACTGTTGAGAATGGGAACATCCCTGAAGGCATCTCTCAATGTGCCTTCTGAAATGCTCCTCCCGCTGTTCGGGTCTGGAGCCCAGGACGCTTGGTTGGGTGTTCGGGGCAAATGAAGGCTAGGATACCCATGCCAAAGTCCTACTGACTTAAGAGAGAGAGTGCTTGCGTGGGAGCACCGCTATCCCAACTGATTCAGGTCCCTCTCAGCTTCTCCTGCAGTGGCGTCTCCTTCACAGGAGTCTTAAAAGGAGGTTTGGCAAACGTCTGCCAGATGTGGTCTGAATGCGTGGCATCCTTCCTCGGTGGAGGTGGGGGACACTAGATGGCCTGTGGATGTTGCCCCTAGCCCTGTCTTTGTACAACTTCATTACACGTACGTGGTGGGACGGCAAGCAGACGATCTGTGGCCTCTCAATGGCATGTTGTTCTGTGGTGCCTGTTACAGTGGCGGAGTTCCACTGGATGACCCTGGGGGCCCCTGCCGGTCCTGTATTGCTGTGTTTTTGTCGGAAACTTGCTCCTTCAGACTCTCTTCATCAGTATTCTGGGATGTTGTGTCCAGTCCTGCTTACGTCTTCTCCCCTGCGAGTTTTCCCCCAGGTACACCCTCCCCACCCAGCTGCAGAGGTTTCTCAGGTCTACCTCGTCCCTGGCAGCATCTGCTCTTAGTGGTTTCCGTTCTTTCAGCAGACTGCCTCCTGGACCTGGCATATGAGACCGACTAGAAAACAAACCACAAAACAAATAACCTGTGGGTTAAGCTAAACACAAAGCTAAAATAGTGGTAGCTGTAAGTGTGCCGTTAAATTCATAGGGTGGGTTAGAGCAGCAAGGAGAGCAATGCCATTTAAAAGAGCGTTGGTCTACCTAGCGTGGTGGAAGGTAGGTTGCTGCTTGCATGCTGTGGGGAAAGAGTTGAGTTACACGGAAGTTCAGATGGTTTTCCTCGTATCTCGTGCAATTGAGGTAAATGCCAACTAAAACTCTTTTACGATCGGATGAAGGTTTTTATTTCTGGCTGAAAAGACTGTGAAACAGCCACTGTCAGCTCCACTGAGATGCGCTGGTTGCAGTGTGGGTGCAGTCCTGGCCTTCAGTAGATTAAGAGAACCAATTTTATCTGCATCGTAGCAAAGCAGGAACTGTCACGCGATCTATTGCTGCCTCTCATCCGAGGCATGGCAACTTCTAGCTGAGGAAGAGTAGTGTTTGAAACCTCTGTAACAGCGCCTGTGCCCTGACTTCTGCAGTTCAGCTGCTAGTGAATAATGCGATAAATGAATACTACAGATTCTGACTCTGCGGTGCTGTCCTTCCTCACAATCTGCCCTTCAGGTGTTCCTATGCAGTAATTTGTGCAAGTTTGGGGAGGTTTCCTACTTTTCTAAGCAATATACTTTTCTTGCACTTCTTATCATTCCTATAATGTTTTTCTTTTATGACACCCAACTTCTTCGTTCAACTGGAAATGTGGCTATTCTAGCTGTAATTTTGAGAAATATAACTTAAAAAATTTTAACTGACACCACAATGTAGTATGCATTCAGTGTCGGCAGTATTTGGTATGTCACAAAATGTTCCTTCGGTGACTTTTACTCAGTCTAACTAATGTCTGTGTTGCTGTCCCAGTCCCTTTGCCATCAGTTACAGTGATTTAATCAATTTAGAAAGCAGGGGAGCACTGGAGGAGTAGTATGTCAAACCAAACAAAAGTAAAAGTGGAGGTCCAAACTAGATACAACATCTGTAAAGTTCTCCTACATCATAACTAATGGCTTTTAATGATCCTTGTGAATTCAGAGATATTGGCAGGTGAGTTTTAGCTTCTTCAAATTTAAGAAACAATGTCACCTAATTTATTTAACTAGAAATATTTCTCAGAAAGGGAATATAAGTACTAACTAATGATCTTGGATTATTTTGTTTATATAAGGAGCACCCTGTTGCGTACAGCACAGGTGCTACCCTTTGTATATATACCCTTTTTATAATAATACCAGTGTTTTTCACAGTATGTTGCTGTTACTCCCATGTCCCTCTTTTTCACCAAGAAGCCCATGCCTGATTTAATGTAGAGGATGGCTCCAGAGAAATGCATTTCAGGGGATCTCAGCAGCGGGCTTTTTGCAGTCATACAAAATGGAGCTAAAGAAACTGTTTTACCTAGAGGTAAATGTATGAGGACAAGACCCATTTTAATTGGCTGGATGTCATTATGGCTGCGGATATCCAAAGGGTCCTAACAGGATTAAGTAAATCACCTCACCTCATCTTTTGATTTAAAGCCTGAACAATCATCATTCCTACATTGTTCCCCACCCACCACCTCCTTTAAGGACTGCAAAACAAAGATTACCCTGCCAGCAGTGATGGCAACCCATAGCTCATTCTGGGACAGGTCTTCTAACCCTGGGGAATTGCAGGCAATTGGGAAAATGTTCCCTAATATGTGTAACTAAGAAGAAAGTTGTCTTTTTTGCTAAAGCATGTATTAATTTGAATTTACTCAGATCTCTTCTATTTTGCTGCAAATTATTATTGCTACTGGTTATGTCCTTTGGAGTGTAATCCAGCAATCTGAGTAGTGTAGGGAATAGAGGGGTGATTTATATGCCACAATGAAAATGAAACTCTCTTTAAAAGCCAGTATAGAGAGTCTTTGAGTGGGAGTTCTGCTGGACTCCTTACAAAGATGGTCCTGCCCCAGGGAGAAAATGTAGAAGAATATGAGTATGCAAGTGAGTAAGTGACTTCCACCTTTGGTCACCAGCTGATCAAAAAATGCTGAAAAAAATTACAAAAAGAGACAGTAAGAGTGCTTTTAGGACTGAAATTTTAGAATTGGTGAGAACTACAATGCAACTTTATTTTTTTTTCTTCCTTAACCAAGGAACTCTACTTGTTTGATAGCTAACAGGCTGAATGGATTTGCCTTACATAAGGAAAAAATAAACGTCAAGTGTGTGGGTGGTGATGTTTCTGTTTAATTTGTGTGAGTTTAAAAGCAGGTGGTTTTGAACTTATTTGCTGTCATATAGAAGGTGTTACAGTGAGCTTTTGAACAAGAAAAGGAGAAAAAGAAGGTTGTACTTCTTTGAATGAGGCCCGTATTTATAGGGGCAAACAGAGGGGTTAAATAAAGGCTAGGATTTATTCACATAGGAAAGTAATTTATGCGTGTTAGTATGTATAAAAGAAAAGGAAAGGCGAAGAGCCATGTGGCAGTGAAAATGTGAGATGTCTCTGCAAAAGGCTGTTTTTAAATTTCGTACAAATATGGCACAGTGTTGACAGCTCTCATGACTTCACATGGTATATATGATGTCAGAGACTTGGTGTCATATGATTGTATATGATTAGCTTGCATTTATACAAGGAAAAGATAAACACTCAGGTTTTCTTGAAAGTATGAAACATAAGGGCTTCAAATTAAATAGGAAATAAAAACAGCCCACATTGCCCTCCAAACTGTCTTGCCTTGCAGTCCGTGCTCCAGTCTAGGGGAAGCTGGTCTCCATCACCCGACCTGGGGAGGCAGCTGTAGGTGCCAAGGGAGGGATGCTCTTCTGTCTGTTTTGCGCTGAGGCAATTCCTCTGCTTTTAATGACATTTCTCCTGGCCAGTGAGATCAGAACTGGGACCCCAGCATCCAGGTACAGAATGGCAACATACTGAAGAAGTTGCAGCCTGATTGCTTGTAGTTAATCAATATAGTAATCCTGTATCTTATACGTTTATCTCTTCTGCAGTACTGGCTAGTGTAGGAATGTAGGGGGGGGGAACCCACCCCTCAGGTAAGAAAGTGAATTTTCACATTTCACACTACTTCTGAAGAGCTTCCTGGTGCTCTGCTGGGCAACAGAATCATAATTTGCTACTCTGCTACTTCTAAATCTAAGACTAAAAATGCTATTAATGGTGAGCTGTTACGTTAATGAGTCAATTATTTAATGGTTTCTAATAGCTGGTTCTACTGGTGCAAGGTAAAGAGATTTAGATCCAGCTATGCCTATTTATAAATCTGGAAGAGAGGAGGGTTTCCACCTGGACGAGTGTTTCTAATTGGTTGGATTTTCTAAGAACCTGATTTATGGAGAAAAGATGATGACAACAGACGACTTTGAGCTTTTTCTTTTTGGGAACCCAAAATCACTAACTACTTTTCAATCCTGCCTGTTGATTTCTTTATTTCTGTTGGCCTTTTTTCTGAAGAGAACATAAAATAACTCAAGTACACTGTGCTTTAGTGTTTCCAACTGATTATAATTCTGCACTTAATTCATGAGAAATTAGGGTAAATAGCTCTTACTGATCAGCATTCATTTAAACAAATTCCTGGAAATAATGGAGGCCAGATGAGGGAGAGAGAAAATTGAAACTATCTAAAAAGTGGCTTGCTGGGGCAGCTGCTTTCCCAGAAGCACGTATTCAGTAAAAGCAGCCATGTTCTATAACCTAATATATGCTTCTTCCAGGTTATTTATTTGGGAAGTAGAAAGTAGGTTAATTTTAAAAGGAAAAGCCTGTACTGAGGAAGTTAGAGTCTGCTCTTGCATCCCTATTGTGTGTGACAAACTCCCCTTTTGATCTTCAAAATTTGGCTGATCTTGCAACAGGTTTTGCAAATGGGTAGCTTGAATTTGTTGGGGGTAGAGGAATTCCTATGGAGTTCAGGTGATTGCAACGGGTTGTGTGATTCCTGCACGAGGGGATACAGGGTAGCTGAAGAAGCACAGAAAACTATGTATGTAGCTGAGACATTTTACAGATTGCAGGTAGAGGAATAATGTGAGTTTTTTAAAAATACTGAAGGTAGCTCAGGTACCTCAGTTCATTATCTGGTGCTAAACACTGATATAGCATCACAGCATATGATGCTCTTTGTGTGTTACAAGAAAAAATATCGGCACCAAAGCACACTACTACCTTCCTTCAGTGTTTTAAATTTCACCATTGGGGTTTTTTTATAAGATTCTGTCAAACTGAGCTGTATCTTTGAACAGCATGGCTAATTAAGTTATCCCTGAAGTGTATTCTGGCTCCAGATATATGCTACACTCAGTAAGTTCATAGCGCGTTCTTGAAATAAATGAAGTAAGATTTCTAGAGTCTACCTACTGAAAAAATGCATTATGCATTGCCAGCTAGCTCTGCCAGTCGGATTTATGTTGTTTGTATACTACTTTGTTTGTCTCAGTGTGCTCTTAGTGTTTTACAGAGTAAATTGCAGATGTCTGAAGTTTAAAAACCTCCCAAACGCATGTTGATATGCAAGAAAATTTAGGAGAGAAACCACCACAAGTGGGCATTTTCGGAACTCGCTGCTGTTGTATCATTGAATAAAACCAATTTGATGTCTTTAATGAAATGAGACAGCCTGAAGGCAGAGAATAGCTTGTGTGTTTACACTGTGGGAGCACTGGAGAAGCTGTCTGTTCCAAAATTCAGGGTACAAATTGTTTTGCAGCTAAGGGTCAAGAAGAAAATACCCTCTTTTTCCCCTGTCCATATCCTGCAGGACGCTATAGAACAATTAAGTTCATTGGGGTGGGGGGATTAATCCTCTCACGGAAACATCTGGAACTGGTAAATATCTAAGGCAGGAGACCCTCTTAGAACAGAGTATGAGGGATTTCCACAGTGGAACAAACCAGCTTTTATTCTTTCCTTTCTCCTGTTCTCAGCTGTTTGTTAAGTGAAAGATTTTAAGACCTGAAACATAGAAAAAGTGTGTCTGTGCTTAAAGGGGAGATCTGAAGTAAGAACTTTGGCCAAAATGAATATTATAGACCAGACAAAGGATTTGTTTACTCAGGGTGGAATGAAAGAAGAAAATATATATCAAGGGGCATGAGACCATTTGATCTTTCAGATACTTGGGAATAACATTAGTAATGGCAAAATAGAGTGGAAGTTTCTTCCAGAGAGTAGAAAAGCAGGGGAAGGAGGGAAGGGGTTGGTGTGTCTCAGAAGGATGTTTCGCCAAACACAAGTTAAAAATGATGAATAAATGATAGATACTTGCTGCTTACTTGGAACTAAAGCTTCTTTTTGTCTTTATGTCCCTGTAATGGATTTCAAAATGCATGTAACAGATATGTATTCAAAAGTGCTAATTTTTAGAGACCCTCATCATTCCTGGCTGAGAAGTTATTTTAGAGCAGAAAACCTGAAACTTCTCAAGTCTCAAGCAAAACAGACCCGTATATGAGAAACTCTTCCAGTATGGTAATTTTACATGGATTATTTGGTTTGTGCTTATTATGATTTCTGCACGCTTTTCTGATGAGTCCAAACAGAAGAGGTTGATTCTGTGGTAACACTCTCTTCCAGTAGAAAGTAATCAGTCTTTGTAGAGATATACCAATATGATAATTTTCCTGCAGGGAAATGGTTTGTCTTGATAATTTTTCATCAAGGCTAAGTGGGAGGAAGCAAACTGAGTCTGTCTCAGCTGACGTTCTGAACTGACTGAAACCTGCATACCAGACTTAAGGAATTTATTAAATGTAACTTGTGTGGTATATACTATACTTTTAAGCTTCCTGCCTATCTCCTGCCAAAAGCAATTTCAGTTGGAGTACTTTATTTCAAAGACTTCCCCCCACCCCCCTTCTTTTTAATGAATCTGTATTCAACAGTGGTATTATTTTGTAAATATATCTATGTGTTTAGCACAAACTATACCAGAACTGGCTGTGCTAGAGAAGCTGGAGTTCTCTTTATATATCTATTTAAAAGCCTTTTTCCCCCCCAGGAATTTAAGAATTTGTTTTCTGCTGAAACTCACTGTATGTGGCTTCAGTGGTAAATTGACTTGATTTACTTTAGATTTTTTTAAATAACATTTTATTTCTGTTGAAATGGTAACGTTGAATGCAACCTGATTCTTTCTGTGAATATCCTGTTCTCAAACGTCTATCAGCATGTTTATTATAAATTACTATTATCAAATTAAGCTGTTATGATTTCAAAATATCAAAAAAGTCTTTTTCTTTCATATGTAAGATAAATATTGTGACAGCTGTCTTACCCCAGCCGTCTTCATAATCCTTCTTGTGGGATTTCATATTGGTGAGATTTTTCTGCCTATAGGTTTGATTTCATGGACGCAGGGCTGCCTGGTTGTCTGACTGCTGCAGACTCCCTGGGCTTATTACTATTAGCTTGAGCACAACACCAGCCTATAGATATGCCACCTCTGTGTGGGAGCTGACTAGGGCCAGGACAAGAAAGTTGGTGCCTGTCTTCAAAAGACCATGAGGACATAAACCCAATCTTCTCAAGAACATCTGAACCATTAGAGCATCTGCTCTGAGACTCTATATAATGTACGTCACACAGCTTCAGCTATACCCTTTGCACTGGGTCCAGGGATTCCTGATTGATTATTGACACAGCTTTTGTGAGCCACTTCAGCCACGTTTCCAGCTAGGAAGTTTGTCTGCTTGAGATACGGATGTAAGACTTGACTAATATTAGGTCACCTAAGACTAGTCTTTCTTTTTCTCCTACAAGCTTTGCTTAAAGCATTCCAGGAAAGAAAAGTAATTCTCTAAAGGGTCATCTGATCCTCCAGAGACCAAATGGTGTGATATGAAGAAAGGGCAGTTAGCTGTAATTACTCCTTACCGGTTCAGGAGAGGGTGAAGTCAAACCTGTGTTTATTAATCACTTTCAATATTGCAGTGAAGAGTGTTCTTATTTCGATGCCTGTGAGAAGTGCTATAGAAATTGAAGAGTATTTTGTATTCTCAGAGATATTGCAAGTCTTCATACACATGTATAGAAACAATTTGTCTGGTTCCAGGTATGATCCCATTAGATGTGATGGAGACTTATGTACCCACCTGTAACAAAACCAGTCATTTCAAAACCACTGAAGAAACTGGAAAGGAGTTCAGAATAAGGCAAACAAAACAAATGAAAGAATACAGCGGCTATTTCAAAACTGCAGCTAAAAGTAACTATCCTGACAGAAGTACCCAACCTAGTTGGTCTCAATCTGTGGGGCAAGGAAGGATGCCGAGAACTAAAACCTACAGTGGCTGAAAACCAGAAGTAGCTAATAAAGCACAGTTATTGGTTGTGGTTTGTTACAATGCTTTAATGCAAAAAAAGGCTGACCTGAAAAGCTAAAATTCCTTTAGAAACCATCTATAATCTTTTTACATTACCACTAACACCTTGCAGCACTTAGCTAATAATTAGGAATTCCTCTGGTTTTCACTGTCACTGTAGGAATCATTTGGTTTAAATGTGGACACCTTAAGTAGGTCTGAATGATTCCGCTGGAATCAGCAAATTAACTAGACCATTTAATCTCAGCCATGTTTACATGGCTATAGGAACTGTGGCACAGACATTTTGAACATTAATTGGAGACTTGTAAAAATGAAGGTTCCTCTTTTGTAAAGGTCAGCAGAATGAATGGTACAATTCACATCGCTTGAAAAATGAAGATCGTTTTACAATGTGTCAAAAGTGAAAAAATAGTATTGAAATGAATAAACATGTGGAGGAATTAAGTGAAATGGATACAGAACTTGCTTTGGGACTAAGGATGAGCAACTAGTGGGATCTGTACAAGGAAATCTGTTGAAAATGGGGAGATAAACCTAGATTGGGAAAGCTAATTATAAATAGACAATTGCTCTGTAATCTCTTTCTCTCCCCCCCCCCCCTTTACTGCATATGTGGTCATTGGTCAACCAGCATTTTTAATGAGTAACAGTATATATTGCACACTTTAAAGAATCAGTTGTGAGGCACAAATAAAGAAAACCCTATGACTGTACTCTAAATTTAAAATATGTTATACTCATAACTACTAAGTGTTGCAAATCCCACCACTTTTCCATTGGTAATAAAATAGGTGGGCTTGTCAACTGCATAAAATAACTAAATGTAGGATGCATTGAATTATTATTTGAGTATCTACTTCGAAGTAGTTTCTGTTCTTTTGCTTAACAGGAAAAAAGAACTTTCTCTGCTTATTTTCTGACAGGTCCCTTTGAATGTTTCATTTCCCACCATTTTCCTGGTTTTTTTTTTGTTTGGTTGGTTGGTTGGGGTTTTTTTGTTTTGTTTTGGTTTGGTTTTGGTTTTTTTGTTGGGGTTTTTTTTTGGTGGTTTTTTTTTTTTTTTTTTTTTTAATTTCTTGCTTGAAATGTTAGTTTCTGTTTTCTTCTTTTAGCTTTTCTTCCATGCAGCTGCTTCAGTGCCACTTTCCTCCCTCCCTGGCCCCCAGACTCGGCAGCATCTGTAGGTCAGCTGTGCTTTGTGCAGACTAGTAAGGAATCACTGTAGGCAGCAGCGCTGGCCGCTTTGTGTGGAAGGAAATGCTGCAACCGCGTTTCGGAAGCAGCTTACATTTCTCACCTGAGGGACTACCAGTGGCTAAATTGGTTCCGTTGAACTGCCTGTGGATTCGAAGTCGAACACCTATCATTCGCATTTAGTCAAAGAGCTCTTAACCAGAACCAGCGCTTAACCTTCTTGCTTATTTGAAGTTTAAGACTTTGAGGCCATCTGCTCTAAATGAATGTTCAGATTTCATTATTAAAATATCAGCAAGGGATATCACTCAAGACTGGAGTGCCCTTGCTCTAGTTTCTGTGAAAACACAGACAAGGAATTATTCCCCACCCCAAAGAATGAAATGGATAAGACAAAGCAAACAGAAGCACCTGGAAGGGAAGGAACTTGGTTGCAGTCACACAGCGAATCAATCCTTGGCAGACCTCAAGGTCTCTTGAGTTTTGTGCGGTTGATTTTTTAAAAATAAATGCAACCCTGATTTGAAATGGTATCCACAATGCCAGAAGTCCCCTTTTTATTTCTGGTTATTGGGCCAGAATTGGAGATACCCCTTCTGCCGTATCAATAGATCTCACTGACCTGTTGCAGTCCGTAATCCCTATCACCTGCCCCTCTTCCTTCACCTACCCTGTGATCTAGGCAAGGTGTGAAAGAATAGAGCATTTGTTACCTTGCATCAATAGCCATTTATCACAGACAAATGAACTCCAAAATGGGAAAAAAGTGAGATACCTTACAGTGGCCTAATTTATAGAGATAGTGACTCTTTTGCGACCAAGAATTTGGACAATTTTCTTTAATATCGAACAGATCCAACTATAAATCGGTTTACCTAGTGTCACAGATAGGCAAGAGGAATAGAAACACTGGGGACCACAGACATACTGTGTTTTTATACCTCTTTTTCATCTGGTTTCCAGTTACCTTTTTTGCATATTTGTTTCCTCACCCATCTTCCTGTCTCCCATGGTGGTATTTTGAAGTGCCACTGTACACCTTTATGTAGGAGGTCTCCACCGAGGCGGGTGAATGGAGCTGTAGAAGTACCACCACCTAATCTGCCTTCTGGTGGAATGCGCAGATCCCACTGCCTTCAGCCCAACTGCGTTCCCTTCCCTTTCAAACTTGGCACGCTCTCTCCTAAATTATGTGGAAAAATAATAATTAGCACTGTCAGTAATATATACTTTTTAAGATTTGGGCCAAGATCTGCGCATGTAAACTTAGAGTTTAAAAGCAATTTGCTTTATAGCGATTAGGTCCCTGTTTCAAAAGGCACTTTGGGGTCTCACTCATCCATGGGGAAGCCACCGCAGCCTGAAACGCCAGCAGCCACTGGCAAAGCAACCAGTCCTGCAGCACAGACAGCGAATTGCGCCCTGGATGCGGCATCAGCCTGGCACTGCCCCAGGGCTCTGGGCAGGACTAATGAGACCAGAGCCAGTGCCACGACGAGACGGGTATGCTGGTGCCTGTCCTGTATGTTGGGCACAGATTGCCAGGCTGAGAGCCCCAGCACTACGCAGCTGAGACATGCTGTCAGCCACCTCGCTTCATATACCGCTGGCTTTGTATGGAGTCCAAAAAGGGCGTCCTGGCATCTCCAGAGGTTCCCTTGGCCCAACACGAATGTGGCTTTCCTCGTCCTCCTTACAGCTCAGCTATTACCAGCTAAAATCAACAGTTTCCATTCTGCAGTCAAAACAGATGTTGGGGATTACTTTATGTAAGTGGAAATCTTCATGTACCATCTACAATACATAGGTTGTATTATTGCCTTGAGCAAATTAACAATTCTGGAAACAATTGAGTACTAATAACAAACTAAGCCTTAATCAAACACGTTTTGCATTGTCTGGGCTCATTAGCCTCACGGTGGTTGAAGCGGAATAAGGCATCTGCTTCTAGTTTCTTTCCTAAATCTGTAATAACCATTTTAATGTATCTAATTGTGATAGACAATGTATTGTGGTGTTCTGTCACATCAGCTGACTGGTTCTGTCTGGTTTACAAATAATCTTTCTCTGGTAGAATGATCTACTTTTTCTACATTAGTATGAGGCTCCGTCTGCAGTAGTGGATGCATCCAGGTGTTGTAAAGTGTGTAAGTGACCATTTTTTAATTTAGTAGCACTTAGAGGTCTAAGTTTAGGGTCAAAGCCCCATTGTACAAAGCAGTGTAAACACAGTAAGGGAAAGCTTGACTGGAAATTTATCTAAGTATGCAAGAGTAGTCAAATTTAGGAGGTGAAGTAGTGATGTAGAGAAGAAAAACATTTGCCAAAGTCACATCCCAAGACAATGGAAGAGATAAGAAATTAAACCACAGTCCTCATTCAGTATCTTACCCAGAAACCCTGTTGTTTTCCATAATTAAAATATTAAACAGTAAGATGAAATATTTAAATGAAGACAAGGAATAAAGTAGAACCATCCACCTGAAACCACCTTTCTGCTTTCCACAGTGCTCTCTGCTTCTCTTTGCCACTGTTTGCCTGGTATTTGGGCACAGAGTTGGCTTGGGGAATGTGGACTTTCACTCTGCCCCAGTTATGGACTTTTAAATCTTCCTGTTCCTTCTGGCATGGAGACTTTTGTCTGCCTGTCCTTTCTGATGGGGGAACTGACTGCTGTTTTGCTTAAGGACACACGTTCTATGGGTCTTTCATGTCGCTGATGAATCCTGCTTCTTTTGATGCTTCCAACCCAGAGCAGCTGGGGTGCTTTTCCCTGGCCTTGGCACTTTCCACAGACTACCCGTCTACGTGCTCAAGCTTGGTGGTTTCCACTTCCCAGTTACCCTCACTTCTAACCCTATTGCCGTGGCTGCCTGCTGTAACCTGTGTCTTGCTGCAGCCTCACCTAACACCTTTTCCATCGCATGCTTGCTGATCGGATAGTTGGACCCAGGTTTCCCAGTTTTGTGCCGTGTCCTGGGGCTGGGCTTCCTTTGCTGTGGGGAGTTGCTTGTGTCTGGGGCTCAGCTGGTGCTCGATCCTGGCCATTGCTTACAGCTGGGACTGCCGCTGCTGCCGAGGGACAAAATCCTGACATTGCGGTCCCAGGGTTGGGTTGCTCCAGACACCCCAAAGAATGGGCCACGGCCCAGGAGAGCTGAGTTAAGAAATTTTTCTGATAAGTTGTAGTTGGTTCTGGATGACTCTCCCATGGCTTTATGCTTGCCTCTGCCTCTTCTGAGCAGAGGACATCATTTAGGCTCCTTCCCCCTGTTGCTTGTAGGCAGGGTATTTTTAACCTTGCTTTTTGTATCACTTTGTGTAGATGGTGCTTTGGACTGTGACACCTCCATTCTCAGCCAGCTGCTGGTCCTTTACCTTGTTCTGTGAAAGTGTCTGTGCAGAGCATGTTTTTTTTTCCTGCAACAGTTCAGCTCCTCTTGCTGTCTGTGTGCCTTTCCCTTGGGTTGGATCTGCCTGCAAACTCGAACCTCCGCCGCTGGCTGGAATAAGTGAGCCGCAAGTGCACGAATGTGCCTATCCTTAATCAAGGAACCTTTAACATCTCCAAGTTGTATGTTGGTGTGTGAATTCTTGGGTCAACAACATGAGTATGCAACTCCTATTTTGCTGCGTAACTTCTAGTTCAAGGCCTCTTCACAGCCCTATTTTGTCACTGGAGCCATGGCAGTTCACAGTTGGCTTTGCGTTAACTCCTGGCAAGAGCATGTATCTTTTATGTCCTTTCTTCCCAGTAAGACAGCAAAAGGTCCACCTTTCTTTTCTCTGCCCTGCTCTCTCTCAATAGGTTTGTTTATGGGCTTTATTGTTGTTACTCTTGCTTCAGTGCTTGTGCAGATTTGTAGACTCAGAAATGTAAGTGCTGCTTTGTTTGCCTGCTTAGTCATAAATTCTATCCTGGTGTGTGTTCTGCCTGGCTGACCATTGGTGCTGTGTTTATTAGGGAATAATAAAAAAGCCATAGTCTCAGAAACTACATTCACTCCTTGCCAGGGAAATTATTTATAGAGATGCTGCAGGTACTGCTAACTCTCCATCTGAGCGCGCGCGCACACACACACACACACTGGTTTCTTGGCCTCTTCCATCAAACTTTTCCGTTTAGGGTTTTACAGTTTTACAATACAGCAGGCAAAATTAAAGGGTCCTTATGAGTGAAGAATTAAAGGGTCCTGATGAGTGGGATCCTTACCTACTGTTTACTGTAGATCCTTCCTCTCTAAAGCAGAAGAAGGGCTGAAATTACACAGGAATGAATTAATGGTGGGGGTGATGGTAAAAACAGGAGCAGGAATACAAAGCAGTGAATGCCATGCAATGCTGACTACAGTGTGAAGATTTCCAGGGTAACAGCATTGCCAATGCCAGAACTAGGAACTGAAGGATTTAGGAAGAAAAAGGTCCCTGGATCATGATTCCCCTATGTATTCAGTTTCTTGTCCTGGACTGACAGGTGCTTAACATCGATAGCACTAGCAGGACATCCCTAACTATGCCCTTCTTCATCTACAATTAGACGTATCATATTTATTACTGGTCAAGTAACTAAACCAAAACAAACCCCTTTGTGACTACTCTCTTTGAACAAAGATTTTTTGGGGTCAGATACAGAGTAGGGTGATACAGACACCCCCACGAGCACTGTCCTTACGTATTGCACATCCTGAGGGCTTCCTTGCAAGAAAGCATCTCTGGAGATAGATTGCCTCTTTTTCTAACTCAGGAGACTTAACTATGCTGATCTTTTCACTGATGGCATTTTAGGTTAGGTTCTTTTCCTCATGCATATCTTTTGATACTTGCATGACATCTGCTAGTACAAAAACCCGTTGTGGTGTGACGAAGATAAGGACTATGTTACTTGACAAGTTATATAATCTTAAAATCTGTCATAGGAACAGAAAGTATTGGAGTTAAAAGATAGACTATTTTTAAGTCTGATTAGATGTTTATATTTTGTTTAGAATAAACATTTGGATGTTTTCACAAAATGACTGGAATTATAGGCATTCTGTTAAATCTTTTGGCTCTCCCACTTGGTTGCTTCATGAAACGCCCCAAAGTTTTCCCATTGCATAATATGACGGGCTTTTCTGTTGCAGCCATGTTGTGTTACGCTGCTCCTCAGACAAGTGAAATCTCTGGGAAATGACACTCCCTGCAACTTCTTCACTGAGCAGATGCAAGTGTTGCAAAGGAAGTTCTCTGCTGTGTGGTTTTTGGTTTTGGGGTTTTTTTCGTTGTTTTTTTTTTGTTGTTTTAAGGCTGGCTGAGGCCTGAGATGGGCTCTGCTTTGCTGCTTTCCCATCTGGGAACCTCAAATGTATTTCTAGTCATTGTGCTTCTTTATCGTATCCACTTCTGTCTGGTTATCTCCCTGCGCTTCTTGAGCATGAGGAGGAAAGCTCTTTTCTGGCAACAAGTGGTGACGGGTGAAGGCCCTACAAGACCACTGCAGCACAGAGCTCTTGTGCGGTCAGCCCTGAGGAAAATGGTCCAGGCGTCTGCCCTGGGGATGCTCTGACAACTCACTGCGCTGAGAAGTCCCCGGGGTGGCTGCCCTGAGCTCCGAGACAGCTCCCCTGCGAGTGCTGCCCGGTCCAGGCAGGGTGCGGAGGGATAAGAGAAGTCTGTAGCTTTTCTGCCTGGCATAGATGGAACTCTAGGCTTCATTTCTGTCCCTTTGTAAGAGCCCTTAAAACACTGCTGGTGTCCAGCCCAGCGTAGGTGCCAAAGACAGACTATGTGGTGAAACACAGCTGATCAGAATCGAAGGGAATCTCCTATGGGAAGAGGCCTAGGAAGAGGTTTGTCTTGTGTCCTCAAGAGCCCTCGGCTGCAGAGGGTGTTTGCAGAGATGAGACCGTTGCTGTTACTCGCTGCGCTCACACACTCGCAGGGAGCGGGAACGCTCACCTGAGGGTTTTCTGAAAGAGGGCTGCCGCGGCCTGAAGAAATGGAAGAGAAAAGCAGTTGCTAACGTTGCCAAACCAACCCAAAGCGTAATTGCTGCGAATGACTTCGCCAACCGTGAAGACGAGCCTGTTCCATGACTGGACGCGTGTTCTAGCACGGCTTCAAGAGTAAATGCAAAAGATGGTGTGGTTTCACAAACTGAAGGAAAGGGAGCTCTGTAAAAAGACAGACAAGCCAAACACCAGGGTTAAATCTGGCCTTTGAGGGGTAAGTCAGGTGAGAGGGCAGCCGAGGCTGAGGTTCTCAGCTTGCAGCACCGGCAGCACAGCGGCCCACTAATGAAACATTTTGCTCTGTGTATGGTGCTGGTTATGTCAGGCTCTGCATCTCATGCTGGTTCCCCAGAGCAGCAGAGGCACCTCCCTGGCATTGCCTTGGCACCAGCCAGGCTCCCAGCAGCAGCGAGGGGCAGGAGCAGACGTTGTCCAAGCGAGGGTCCAGAAGGATGCAGTTATACTAGTTCAGGGTATGTATGATCTTAGAAGTAAATAGAAAAGACTGCATTGGTTACTGTCCTTTTTGCCTTTTCTTTTTCTTTTTTTTTTTTTTTTTTAAATGTGCATTTTACATCTCCTTTGGAGTCAGTCCCAAATAATGGCTGTTCAGTCATTTCATGTCATGCCCACCTGCTATTTTCAGACATTTTAGAAAATGACTGGTTTCACAATAGGATTGCAGCATATGTCAGAGAGGGACAGAGACATTAGGATAAAATTGGAGAGGGAGAAAAGCATAAATGCATCCAGAGCTGTTATTTCATGTTAATATGCAGATGTTTTTTATTACATAAAGACATAGGGAACTGTGCAGAACTTGCTCTTCTCACTCATTTTGTCCTGCTCCTATTCCCCAATTTTGCTTTTTGTCTCATTGTTGCATCTTGTAACCAAGAGTGAGTATTATCCTTGAGGCACCATCTGTTTACTTTCTATCTGTATGACATACCACCATGGGACCTGGCACTCGTGGCATCTGAACGGTCCGATGACACACATTAACAGTCTGATGCAATAGGGTAGTTCCGCAGTTCCTTAATACTCCTGGATGCAGGGCGTGAATAAAACAAGCTCCAATACAGGGACCTCTTAATTGCTCTTCAGGCAATAGGAATTGGCATGGGTTTGGAAAAACAGGTGAAGGTTGTAAAAAGGCATTTGGATTGTTACAGAAGGTTTCTGTTTGGAGTATATTTGGAAAGAGTATTATCTTATATAATGCAGTCTGAAAATGCAATTCTTATTGCTCATTTCAGCTGAGTTGTGTCCTGGTTTTGGCTGGGATAGAGTTAGTTTTCTTTCTAGTAGCTGGTATAGTGCTGTGTTTTGGTTTTAGTATGAGAATAATGTTGATAACACACTGATGTTTTCAGTTGTTGCTCAGTAGTGTTTAGACTAAGTCAAGGATTTTTCAGCTTCTCATGCCCAGCCAGCATGAAGGCTGGAGGGACACAAGAAGTTGGGAGTGGGCACAGCCAGGGCAGCTGACCCAAACTGGCCAAAGGGGTATTCCATACCATGTGACGTCATGCCCAGTATATAAACTGGGGGGAGTTGGCCCAGGGGGGCAGATCACTACTCAGGAACTGACTGGGCATTGGTCGGCGAGTGGTGAGCAATTGCATTGTGCACCACTTGTTTTGTATATTCCAATTCTTTTATTATTATCATCATTATTTTCTTCCTTTCTGTCCTATTAAACTGTCTTTAGCTCAACCCATGAGTTTTACTTTTATTCCCCCAATTCTCTCCATCCCACTGGGTGGGTGAGTGAGCGGCTGCGTGGTGCTTAGTTGCTGGCCGGGGTTAAACCACGACAGTGGGAATCTGATCCAGCTGTCTTTGAGCTGCAACTGGATTAGCTCCTAAATCAGTTATACCCCACCTTTGAAGTGTGATAGGAATGCCATTTTCCCTGAGGTTTTCAGCCCATCGTCGGTAATTCAACATGATCTTCTAGAAAGATATGGCAAATTCAGATTTTCCTCTTTACAATTTGGAAATGGCCTCTCTAAGCAAGAACATTTTTCTCAGACCATATTTCTTGGTTTGTTTTGCATAGCCCAAAACTCAAAGCCACAAAAGAGTAATCAGCAATATTCAGGGGTTTTTAAGCCCATATTTTGTGTGGTTGTGTATGCCAGCATCCTTCTTTTCTACAATGCAGTAAAGCAGAGATGAAGCACATCCAAAATCAGGCTTATCAAACATCTTTTCAGTATTTAAGGAGAAATACATATTTTTAAAAACTTATGTTTTCTGAATGAAAGCTGAATTCTGTTTGCTCCGAGCTTTCAATTTTCTTTCAAAAACCCTTGAACTTAAGCTGTATAAAGGATGAAGCAGCATTGTGAATGCCTGTAGAAAGACGAAAATAGGACACCACTTGAGGGCAGCAAATACTCAGCTTCTCTCTTTCAGACGCTAACAAAGTGTCATAAAGAGATAGGAGACTGTACTTTTAGTTTGCATTTATTTATCTTGTAATTTTTGACCTGTCTTGCAAAGAGTATTGTTTCCAAATAATTGCACTGATAGAAAGAAAAGTCATTTTTGTGTCTCTGCAAAAAAGAAAAAAGGGGATTTTGTTCTGGGTTTTAATTTGTGCTTTGGAATTCAGCAAAAATACAAAAGTGCATGGAAATTTTTTGAAGGTGGCAGAGAAGGGGTCCAGCAGCAGAAGCTCATTTTCACCAGATACATCCTCAGAATGTTATGTGATAGAATTTGTGAAAAATCTTCACACTAAAAAAGCAGAAAAATCATATGAACTTGAAAAAAAAAATCTTTTCTGTCAATATAAATATAGTGTGAGATCATGTAACTTTCAGATACATGAAGGATGAAGACAGTGTCAAAATACACATGTTTGAGGATGTCAGATTAAATCTGCAAAAGAACCTTTAATCCTAGCATAGACTAAACTCTTAGAGCACTTGATTTCACAACCATATCTTTTTCTAAAAGATGCTCAGTTTTAAAATGCAGCAAAATGATAAAACAAAATCCATCATCTGGAACTAAATTTATGCCTTCATGTTCCCTTAACAGCTTTAAAATTTAGACGTAAAGCAGAGAACTTTACCAATTAGGGTAATGGAGTGATCAGCCATGAGGTTGTTCGGGAACTTGATGTTTTGCTGTTGTGCTTCACAGTCTGATGATGATGATGGAGAAAGGCTGGGTTTCAGTCTAGGTTTTTACCTTCTTCCTAGTACCATCTTTCCTCAGCTGACCCGTTTTGCACCTTTTCTTGTGCCAATTGCTGCCTTCCCTGTAGCCCTTTCACCCTCACTGAATGTCCCCATTTCTCCATTCTGCAGTTTTTGCTGCTCCCTCTCAGCCCCTCGCTCCCCATGTGAGTACCTTGGGACCTCAGAGCCTCGTACAGCAGAACCTGAGCAGATTTTCACGTGGGTTGTAAATACCAGCACTGGTTTCACCCACATCTTTGCTCAACTTTCAATCTCTGGTCAAAAGCCCAGAGTTACTGGATAGATTTAGTTTTATGGTGATATTTATTTTAATGTTGAGGTTAAAGAAAAAGTGAAGTCAATTTACCATTTTCAGAAACGAGTGAAATGTATAAACTAACTAAAAATATACTCGCATACAGAAATAAAATTCAAATTCAGCTTAATGCAATTCAGCACCATAATAGGCAATTTCAGTGGATCTGAACAAAGTTGGTGAGGTTTAATTGAAGGCAGGCTTATGTAATGGAAAATTTAAAGCGTGTCTTACCTGTAGGTACTGTTACAGGTGTTACCTCTGCTCTGTTCCACTTGTCTGAAGTCGTGTTGTCCTGCGGACATACTGGAATATTGGAAGGGGATAAACGGAAGAATGTCTCTGTTTCACAGACAGGAAAACTACCACTTGGCAAGACTGTTGGTCAGAGTTTTCAAGATTTGTCACCACTTTTAATTTTTTAAGTTTTCAGCTTTTATCCTGTCTGAGAGAAAGAAGCTGTCTTCTCAGAGTGGCTTTACATTTGTCCCTCCCACTGCAAGCAAACTGGGGCTCCCAGTGCACCTTTCTAAACATCAGATTTTAGGTGTTTCAGATGAAGTCTGTAAAAGCTGGCCATTACTGAAATGTTTGGGGTTTTTTTTCACCCTATCTTGCACAGGAGATCTATTTCAGAGCCAGAAATACAGATTGAATCTCAGGACTTCTACACCTTTGGTTCAGCAACAAGACCATCTGTCACTTCTAATTCCTGCTATGAAAAAGACAATCTAGTTATCTTTGATGGAATAATTCTGAATTTGCAAGCTACATTCTTCTTCCTTTCCCCAATTAGATTTTCCTCCCCTCATACATACTGGAATCTCTATTTGAAGGTTCAGCCTTGGGTAAAGCTAAACCCAAAAAGAGTGATGCATTTTTAATCACTGTCTCCCCATTGGACATAATATAAACTTGCAAAATGTGCTAACTCCTCTCACCAAAGCAATCTTGACTTGGTTTCAAAAGGGAGATAAATCTGAAAACAGGTGAATTCCTTGTCACTTTAGATTTCACTAAGGATGTTCAGAACTTTTGCTCCACTTTAAGCTTGATATATGTTTTAGAAGGTAGAAGATCTATAAGGAGGGGCTGGATATTTTTTCAGACATGTCTACATTTTAACTAGTGTCTGCATATCATTCCAAGACTGCTTTTTAATCTACTGGGTTCTCACTCAGCTTTGTTTAACTCTCCAAGGCAAAGTACTCTTTCTCATAGCACCATTAAAAACATGACTAGATTCTCTTTCATAATGAGGAAACAAATCAAGTTTCTTCTTTGGAGAGAACCATCCTCATCCTCATCTGGGTAAAGATATGTTTCCTGAGATCATAACGTGTTCAGTCTTTCACACAAATTTTCATGGTGTAAACTACAGATAAAAAGCACATGATACAATTTCATCATTTGAGTGGCCTTATTTTTCGTGACTGTAGGTTAGGGAATGTCTCTGGCAGCTCCTTCCATCCAGCCATTGTTTTTCCCACCCATGTATACATAAATACATTCCTGAAGCACAAACTCAGCTGTGTTTGTATAGTTCAGGGCATGTCTCCGCTGTTAAATTTTAATGAAAATATGATTGAAATTTGGGGGATTAATGACTGCTTGGCAAAAATTCAGCTGATATCTACTTTATCTGCACCAGTTCTTCCAACCTTCTTTCTACAATGAATAACTAAAAAGGACCGAGGAACTGAAAGCTGTTTCTAGGATACAATGTGCAGCACTTCCTACTCTTGGCTCACTCTAACTTCAACCTCTCAGCTCTGTCATTTTTTTCTGTCTATGAATTTAAAATAGTTTTTGCCACCAGATAGTGAAGTGAAAGCAATAGCGTTTGTCCCAGCTGTGGGTGGGATCACCTTGCTACTGTGATAAAATCGAAGGGGCCGATCTTCACGAGGATTTTGTGGTAGGGTAATTTCTACACATTACTTATCCTGCTGTTTGGAAAAAAACCCCTTTCCTGCAGTGAGTTCAGAGACTTTGTGTATGTATGCGAGTGCACATACGTCCCTATGCAAGGCGCAGCTTCTCCACGTTGGCGTTCCAGCTGGCAGTTCCTGGAAAGCTGTCTGGAAAGTCACCGTGTAGCTCCAAAAGCTACTGCAAAAGGGAAATCACAACTGATATGGCCTCCCTCCTGCATTTTGTACTTGTACCATCCTTTCTGCACTCCAGCGCTCGCACATGGGCAGAATGAGCAAGAGATCGTTGCTTTTTCATAATCCTTCTTTGAGGGGAGAACAAATTCCTTATGGGGCTGCTTTCTTCGGGCAGTCCAGCTGAGGGGAAGAAAAGGTCTTTAGACCGTGTCGCTGCAGGTTGATCTGGGTATAAACACTTTGGGTACATTGATCCATTGTAAACTCCTGGAACAGGAACAGGATGCAGGTATAGTGGACAATTACTATAAAACAATTGCTGCTCTATATCCAGCCAGTTTACAGCTTTCTGGTGTCCCCAAGATATAGGTGTTGGTTTCATGTTCTTGGCAGCCCTCCACTCCGTAAGTCAAGGTCCCTCTTTTTGACCAGGAGCTGGCAGGAGACTTGCAGGTCAGTGGTAAAGGGCTGCCAGGGAAAAGCTACCCTCGAACGGGAAAACTGAAGAGATTTTTTTGTCATTTAGGTTTGGGAGACAAATCCCCTCGCCAGCATTTTGCACTTGCAGTACATGATTACGCTGAGATTTAGAAAGCAAACAAACAGTAATCATTAAAAGCAGTTTATTAAATGAAATAAATTTCTGCTTGTGCTGTTGACTAAAGAGCAGGCAATTTAGCTGTTCCTAATTATAGGGCTATGTCTAGATTTTTCTAAACTGAAATGACAGTTTATATACATGGTTTTTTTGAGGTATGCATGCACTTTTCAAGGGTTTTACACAAATGAGCTCTTTCACCTCTCCTCTGTCCACAAGTGCCACCATGTGCAAGTGATTGAAAATGGTGGTGTAAATCTTGGTGCTGCTTCTAGCCGATTACAGAGGCTTGAATACATGGCACATACCCACGGGCAGTGATCTGCCGTGGTGCTTAGCGGAGGGGTGTTTTTTCTCAGCCAGTTCAGGCAGGGCAGATACGCACATTCAGGCCCATGTTTGGGATGGCGAAATAAAATAGTTCCCATAGTTATTCCTAGAAGTTAATTAGCTGTGACAGTGGGAAAGTGACAACCTCATGATTCTTGGATATTTATAACGAGGCTGTCACTTGCTAGGTTACTCGGGTCATAGAGGAGCCAAGTGTGTGAAGTCAGGTTTCTGGCAGGGTAGAGCTGAACCTGCATCGTCGTGCTTCCTTGCCCTTGCTTAGATGTTGGCAGAAAGGATCTCTCGCTGCAGCGTTTGTAACACTACCCTAACGTGTGATCCGTATCTTTGGGAAACGTGGCTTCACCGTGCTGCAGAGCTCTGTAGGTGCCCATGTGTCGCCTTCATCACATGCCTTTAGAACTTGATCTGGGATTACTGAAATGGAAGTGTCTTTTCTGCTCCTGCTTTCACGAGCCCAAGGTCAGACTTCCAGGGGCAAAGCAGAGCTGTCGCGTAGGGAGGTCACGGAGGACATGACCAAATGCCACGGTGCCATCCCTCGGTGTGCGCAGTCGGCTGAGGTGGGTGCGACAGCGTTCACCGCGCCGTAGTGTCCTTCTGCACCGCGCAATGGTTGCTCCATGGCTGACACAGACAACCGATTCGGGGTCTTTTGCCTCTACTTTGGGTATCTAGCAAGTGGCACTGCTACTATAGTGCTTCAGGACTTACCGTAACTACGGAGTTTCCTAATGCAGGAGGAGATGTTAGAGTTTGACCCTCTATTTTTACCATGTAATCAAGGCTTAATGTGCTAAATGTGTTCAATGTACACTGGTAACAGCACAGCTGAGCACGACTTTTTATTAATACCTGGAGAGCTGCTCAGGTCCAGAAAGGCTGCTGGGAATAATTCTGAGAGCATTTTTTATATTTTTGAGAGTTAAAAGAGCAAAAGAGTTACAGCAGCGGAAAAAAGCTCTCAAATTACACATTTTGTGCAAATCACAGGTATTTTATTGGTAATGATAGGCTAACCTGGAATAGATTATTTCAAAAATCTCTCTCATTCAGAGTACCATTTATTAGTGTTGCTACTGCTCAGAAAAAGAGATATCTCACACTGAGAAATATATGAGTTACCATCGTGATAAGGAGAGAGCACAGAAGTTGGTTCATTTTTGTCTGTCTGTCATTCTGGTCCTTCAGTTTTAGTAGGAGAAACTATCATACAACTTTAGCATGATCTCTAGAGTGTCATTTCTCCGTGAAAATTTCCTGCCATAAATAGTGGGCCAAATTTTGTAGTGGGTTTGTCATCTGCCCAATATTCTTCAGAGAAAGCAGCTGACTGTTGGCTTCCCTAATTATTTCTTCTTCTAATATTGCTTCCTCAGAGCTAGCCTGAAGGGGGAACAAACCCCAACTATATATAAATAATCAACTAAACCCAGACATTTCTGTCAAAAAATGTAAAGCTTTGGAACAAACAACAGTAGTTTCATGCAAATTCCTCTCTCTCTTAAAACTGGCAAGATTTCAATAAGCATTTTCTGAGAAATATTTTATTTCACCGAAAGGTGGGACACTGCTTTTTTGCGTTGCTACAAACCCCCACTGGAGAGCAAAGCTGGGAAACTGCCAAACATCTCATACCTGCTGTGACAATGGGTAGCCGTATCAACACACACAAACCCATATTTAACTAAACTGTTCAATTGAATTCTAATCTCCAGTTAATCACTAAGCTTTAAAAAAAATACCTCCCTATTCATATTTTATTTCTAAAAAATACCTTTATGATGTAATGCAAGTGAATGAATGGATGAGAGACTCAAGCACAATACGCTATCTACAAAGCTAAATGAGCTACGGGGCTCACATTCTATTAAATATTTCACCCATGAAACTCTCAGTTAAAAAGAACCTTTAAATGCAGCTTGGGAAGTCACTGAAGGGCCCTTTTAGGGCTCCTCAGGATAGAAGGTGATATAGAGACGTGGTTTGGTTTTGCGCTATGACATCCCAGGGAGAAAGCACTTCCAAGCCTCCATAAGCCACGCAACTCAATGAGTTTACAATAGGAGAAGCACCAGCAATCATCAGTTTGTGTGCGGTAGGTATACTTTGTGTTCAGAACAGAACTGCAGCCTCCTGAATGAAGCGCGTGTGTGCGTGTTGTAAGGGATAGGGAGAGCTTTCATCTTTCCTACCTGAAGACTATATGCAGAAGAAAGCATGCCGTCTCTGAGTCTGTGAATCAGACTTGGCATCTTCTTTCTGTGGGACTGGCAGTATCCAAATTAATTTCTTCCTGGTATTTCTTAATGGGGGATATTACTAAATTGAAGAGGTGCTCCTCCCTTGACTTCTTTGGGGGCATAATTTGAAGTTAATAATGCGGGAAATGTGGGGTTAAAACACACAGTCCCTAAGTCAGGACTTGTAACACAGCACCTCATCATCCTTTACAAGCCTGAATGGGTACCCTGCCCCAGTTTTACCAAGGAAGCACTGATGTTCCTGATAAAAGCCACATCTGTGGGGAAGACGCCTACCTATTACAGAACCAAAACATAATTTCATACGGTGATGCTGTGCAGCAAGTGTAAAGAACGAGACATTTGTGCACAGCTGGGTCTCAAGCACAGCCCCTCGGGTCTCTCATACACCAGAAAAGTGTATGAAAAAGAGAAAAGTCTTCCCTGGACCTCCTCACTGAGTTTCAGGTGCTTACTTTCTATCTGGGTCTCAGTTTCCATCTTTTCTGAAGACCTGAACCTAAGAGCAGTCTGATCTGTGCTAGTGTTTGGTTGAGGCATCCAGCAAAACTCTCTGTAAGTATGATGGCTCCTCTTTGCTGATTTTAAGAAATTCCTTGCAAGTGGCTCATTCTCATTCTGTTTTTCCACCCTGCACAGCAAGGCTGGGCGTATCCTTAATTTAACCTGGCAGCGAGAAGTACTGACATGTACTTTTAACTGAAGTGACTCTCCCTGACCCAGGTTTTATGCCTGCGTGGAAACCCTGTCAGTGAAAATAATTTTCCAGTGTCTTTCCATTTGTTCTGTTATTATACTTTGTCTTCAAATCTCCACCTTTTGAGCATGAATAGGCCAATGTGACCTTCTTACCAAACGATTATTGAAGACTACAGCTAACAAAGTGTTCTAGGGGGCTATCAAATGTCTCCAAAGTAAGGCATGCATAAAACATGAGCACATAGTTGTAAATAACCGGGCTCCTCTTCATTTATTTTAAAATAATGACGGTTGTTTAACTGTCTTGAAAGGGTTACTCTTTCACCCCTAGCTTGTTCGGAGCACCGTGGGAAAATGACATGAGCACTGTTTAGTTTAAGGGATGTAGTCATGCAAAACCTTTGCTGTACTTGTGGAGGAAGCTGGAGTGTTTCAAGAAATAATGAAGGTGTGAATCATCACAATTCTGAATTGTCTGATAAGAAAATCTTTTAATCTCTTGTAGTAATGTAAAGCCTCCAATTGCTGCAATTCTCTTTATAAGTTGTGCAATCAAATATAGAATAAATAATTGCAAAAGAATCCAGGATTATCAGCAGTCTCTTCCTTTGATATCAGTATTTCTGAACGGTGTTCTTTAAAGGCTTTTGCTTGTTAGTTTAGTTTTAGGAGACAAGTAAACTAATGAGTTCATTTTTTTTTTCACTTTATGGTCTGTTCTTTGCACACTGAGAAAACATTTGAGCTCAAACAGTTCATTTTCAGTTGTGCCCGTTAGCAGGAAGGATTTCCATTTTTCAAAAACAACTTAAGAAAACAACCAGGACGAGATACTGCTTTCATTAAAAGTAGATGCAAAGGATGAGGAGTTTGGTTGTTTACTACTTCTTTTTTTTTTTTTTTTTTTTTTTTTTTTTTGTTAATATATTTAAAATGGTATTCAAAATGTACCAAAATATCTTCAGTTTTATACGTGTGTGTTCAGTCAAAAAACCCTCAAGGGCTCCCTTTTGAAAAATATTCTCATTTCTCATTGTTTCTGGAATTTGGCTCCACGTGCTCTATGTGATTTTACAGGACGACATCTATGGTCTTTTATTGAAGTTTTATGTTTTTATTTATACAAAAATCACACAATGCAGTAGGATGTCAAGAAAGTGAACAGCTTGGTAAGATTTAGGCTTTTGAGGTTCCTTTTATGATCAAGATAGATATAAAATCATGTAAATCTCTCAAATTGGAAACCTCAGAACCTATCTTTGATATATGACTCTTCTCATAATATACAATAAGACTTTGATTACAGCTTTATAATTTCATTTATCACTTCCCAGGCAGCAGCTGCCCATTGGCTAGAGAGGAAATCGAACGTTTATCCACTGCTACCTTTGCCTGTGGACGGTAAAAAGGTATCTATAATATATGACAAAGTCCTGCCATAAAAGATTACAATAGTGGAGCTAGACAGGAAGAATGAACTACAGCCATAAAGAATAAAATGTTTGGGTCAGATTCTATTGTGATTTGTCCACCAGCTCCTTGCTCAGGCTGTGCTATGTCCCAGCAGCCCATCCCAGGTAAGAGCTACAGAGCAAGGCGCAGCTTTTTGCCGGGTGCCCGTGAGCATCCTCCATGCACGCCGTTTGCAAAAGGGTGCGAGAAAGTGGCAAAGCAGTTTTTGGAAATGGCATGCACACTTGCATTCTGGATGTTTTTTTTTATCACTGGAATACATTTTATAAATATTTGATGCATGTGTGAAAAACGTGAAAAATCACATTAATTTGGTAAGATTGCTTATGGTGCTTTAACGTATTTGGTCTATTTACTTTCCACAGAAAGTTGTTAGGTAAAATATCTCTGTGTGCAGGCTGAAGATGTGTGACACGCTCTGGCTAAGTGTCGAGATGTGTAGCTCGGACAAGAGGGACGAGCTGCCTGGCCCCTTCTCTGTCGCCTCCCTCCTTTCATACAGCTGTTCACGGCCAGTAGTTGACTTGGGAAACAACGTGTAGTACAGCCACTGTTCTTATGTCAATTGTGAGTGATTCCTTTCCACAAATAATTCCCGAACCGGCTACGAAGGTACCAAAATAAAGCTACTTCAGTGCTTTTGTAGCCCCAATTGCTTCACCTGCTAGGCTTTGGATGCTGGAGGTAAGAAGCCAAGTGACTGCCAGCTGATGAGTGGAGATCAAGTGGGTTGGTAGTGGCATGGGGAGGCCACCTCTGCTCGAGGTCCTGGGCATGTTTATGTCTCCTGGGACTCAGAAATAGGACCTGTGGCAGGCTGGTAGTATAGTGTCCCTGGAAGCTGAGAGAGGTCCCGAGGGTGAGCTGAGACCCCTTTGCAGCTGAGTGAGGGGATCTCGGTAGGTGGTAAAGGCACACCTTGAGGAAGAGGTGAGAGGACTGAGGATATGACAAGGAGTAGGTGGAAGACAGCATCTGGCTATTTTACGTGCACTTCATGGACTGAACTGGAGGACTTGCCGGGCCCGAACTCTTCTCACAGCCTCCTGAAGTGTTGAGGTGGGGAGCGTGGTGATGGACCTGGGAGGGGAAAGGGGCTGCTCAGGGTTACCTCTGCGCCGATCAGCCTTGTGCTGAGGCCAGCTGGCCCTGTCCGGAGCTCCGTGACGCGGTAATGATGTCACCTTGCCGTTCTCCTGCTGTGGATGCATCCATGAGCTTGCGGTCCCCGTCGTGCGGAGCAGTGAAGGAGCTGTGTTGCTGCAAAAATGATCGGGATGCCTGTGCATGCGTGTGATTGTATTCTGGCTGTAATGGGCTTTAAATACGATCTGATTCAGATATAATCTAATACAGCATTTTGGAATGTGTGTGAACTGCTTGATTTCCCCTTAGGTTTTTTTAAATATGAGGCAATTGCACAGCAATCTAGAGATAACCTAGTGTAGAAAAATAATAGAGATGCTTCTGTTGTTCCCTTGCCATTTTTACTTCCTTTCTTTTTGTTTGAAACTACCAGTTATTTCCCTGTAGAGCTATGAAGTAACAGGAAACAAGAAACCCCCCAGCCAAGCAAAGTCTCTTCTGCAGAACTACAGGAGATCACGTCCTGTAGAAAGGTTAATGAGGAACTGAGACTTTTGTGTCAGGATAAAGAGAATTGCTCACTTCCTAGTGCTCTAGAAGCATTCATGAAACCTTTTAAGAAAAGACATAATGTATTTTTAGTGTAAAATGAAGCTAGAAAAAAGTTGCAAAAAAGCTGTTCCATCAGTCCTGGGTTTGATACATCAGACACTCGGCAACCGCAGGCTTTTTGCTTCTTTCTTTCATTTAAAATGGATGCAGAGGACTTCAGAAAATACCCTTCTTTTCTCATTTTCTCATCAGGCTCTCCCTAGAAAATCCACGTCAGTCAGCGCCCGTGAGCCAAGCTGGTGCTGGATACCAGTCCTGCTGGTCCCCAGGCAGAGAGTGCCGCACAGCCCTCCCTTGCCCACCTCTGAGAGGACTTTTATGGCTCAGTGCCCATCGCCATTTCCCTGCCTCCCTCTCCTGGCCCGCAGCAGCTGCTTCCAGGGCTGCTACTATGCACACTCAGAGATTTTTATTTTTTATTTTTTTTTCGATCTCTGCATTTTAATTACATGTCCTCCATTTCAAAAGGCTGGATGTTCTGAGATAATGAAATGTTTCCACAGGTCATGCTGCTTTCTCTTCCTCTGGATTCCTCTATTAACAGAAAGCTACTGGTTTCCAGAAGGAAATTGTCTTGATTTCTTTATAGCCTCAATCTGTTCTCACCGAAGCCACTGGCAAACCTTCTGTTTACTTTTCAGGCACACATAACTAAGCCAAATGCCATCAGGCAGAGATCAGAGCATATATTGAACCATGAGTAAGGCCTGGGGAGCCTAGTTAAGTCATTCATTAGAGCTACTTTGAAATTCCTCACTAAATAGGTTTGGGTTTGTTTTTTGCCAGAAAAACTAGCTTGCTGAAATGGAAACATTTTGTGGCAGTGTATCAATTTCTGTTATCCAGAAGGTTATTTTTGGGTCCCAGGTGAAATTTTATGGGGAGAAAAGGAAGTAGAGAAGGACTTTTTATCTGTCATACTGTACTGAGCAAATGTAGCTACCATGCCTTCTGGGCTAGAATTGCTTCTAGTTGTCTGAACACATCTGGGTAGATGGACTCAGCCCTTGATTTCAGGTGTCTAAGTTGAAAGGCACCTGAAACAGGATTGGAAGGGGGTTAGACTGGATGATCTTTAAAGATCCCTTCCAACTCCAACCATTCCATGACTCTATGAAGTATGTAAGTTTGCGATGTATAATTACTAAATGTTCCTATTTACATCTGGTTATGAAAAATAATGTCGGAGTGGAGAGGGCCATCAACCTGGGAAAAGCAGAAGCATCATTTAAGCCCACTCTTTTTGTAAGAAGTTGGATTCCACGTCATGATGAAATGTTACACTCCCTGTCACAGGGCACAATGTTAATTCAATGCTCAGAAAGCAGTTAGAGGCGTCACAGAAGACCTTGTCAAGAACTATAAGCAAAAACTCCTTTTAGTTCAAGAAATTGCTGGAAACTGGGAGAGTACATCAAAGTAATACCATGCTATCTTTACCTTTTTCTTACACCTTTCTCTAGGCACGTGGTCACTGTCCAAGCCAAGATGCTGGGCTGAAATCTCTGGGAGTAAAGTGTCCAAATATTTTTATAATCTGGGTCATAATAAAGCCAATTAATGGTGTTTGTGTTAAATCAGACAGGTGATTTGTTTGACATTTGGGCCTGATGGCAATACAGGAAAGTACCAGTTACTCTCAAAATGTTTAAAAGATCACATGGTTATCTTGCATTCGAAACACCACTGTCAGCTTACCTCACTGTTGTGTTGCATTGTGTTGATGTCACAGGCAGTATACAAGCATAAAAATGAAGTAACTAATGATAAATGCTTCCATGATTCTTGTATTCCAACACAAAAACAGAGCAAGATTAACCTTGTGTTTTGATTACAATTTTCTTTATAAGTAGTACATATTCTAAATATTATTAACACTAAATGAGCTAGTCTGTCCGACAGTATAAATATGAAGTTCTGGGGTTTTTGCTTAAATCCTAAGTCCACATCAGTTGTATCCATGGTGATAATAAGATTCTTGTTCTGATTCCATTTCAAGTCAGTGTTGTGATTCTTGGTGATTTTGAAACTGCTTTTCAGTAATTCTAAAAACTAATGGTTAGGCAAGTAGTCTCAGCTTTGGCTCAGTCTTCAGTGTGCATGAATCCATTATTAAGTAACAATCTACAGCAGCAAACCCTTTCATTGTGGTTTGGGTTCTCATGTTGTGTCTGTAGGGATAAGATAATCTATTTGAACAAAATCCGGTGATATTGCACCAAAGCTTGCTACATGCTTTATTGGGAAATATAAAGGTCAAGCTCTTTCTTTGTAGAGGTTGCTGGCTCGGTATAGCTTTAGTAGTAGGAGTGAGCAATAGGAATGAGGGAGTTGGGTGATAAATCAGAGGAACGCTTGCTTCAGTAGATACGTCTCTTACAGTAATTTGCTCTTGGTAAGATATTTAGGGTTTGTTTATCATTCTTTCTTTTCTGTGGGTGTGCAGCCTGGAAAATTTTGGGGAAAAAAACATAAAGCAAAAAGAGGGGACTATAGGGAGAAGGCAGATTATATAGGTAGGGATCCCCCCGTATATGTTGCAGAGGGAAGGAGTGAGGAAGACAGGTGATGAAAGTGCAGAAGGGTGTGCGGAAGCAAGACCATGGGAAGCAAGTGAGAAATATTCTCAATTGTGATAGCTGTGGAGTGGGGAAACTTTGGTTGGCCACCCCACGCAGAGGAGGACATGGATGCCAATGGGACCAGCAAGACCCTGGGTTAGCCCAGAGCGTTGGACATGCCAGTGGGAAAATTGGTGCGTGACAGCTACAGCTCTTCCTCTTGGTGTCTAAAAATTTTTCCCAAAGCTTGGACTGAATCAAATTAATACACGTCTGATAGGAAACTTGAAAATCTTCCTGGTATTCATCAGGAACTGCAGGTTTCCAGAAATCCTGTATTGCTAAGCTCAGCCTGAACAAAATGAGGAAGTGCTCCAGAGATTTGCTGTACTGTGCCCTTGAACAAAAGTGAAGCTTAAAAAAGCTTTAACAAACATTTGTGCTTTTCAAATGCTTATCTGGAGCTCCTGCCTCCCCCGTAGCTGTATAGACTGAAGATGAGGAGGGAGGAGTCTGCACTGTGGTTGCTCCCCCTGACAAGGGCACCTGGATAAAATGGTTCTTGACTGGAAGAGCCCAGTGAAGGGTCTGTGCTGATGCCACATGCGTGGTTTGTCATTAATATACATTAACAGTGACTTACAGTTAACCTGAAGTCTTGTTTCTGTAATTGTGTGGGGCTTTTAAAGTTTCAAGTATACAGCCGAATGTTTTCTCTGTTTCCTCTTCAAGTGAGCGTGCAAAACATTCAGCTCTGGCCATTCCTCACACTTGCCGTGAGTGAGCTCTCCCCTGAGTCAGCGATGACAGAATGTGGTCCATTTTGTGAATGGGGATTTGCAAACTCAAACACATTCACAAATCACGTTCAGTCAGGAGATTCCTCGCATTCCTGCCCTGAATGGTCTCCAGACTCTATGGAAAATACAACTGGTCTGCACTCCATATGACCATGGTTTTTTAGTTTGCTCATGGGAATGCCAAACGATAATCACTGTCAGCCAGTTTCACAAATGGATAGAAAAGATTCTCAAAGAAGATAGTCAGTGCTATCAAGCTAGAAGGCATCTAATACATCTTATACTACTTCTGATGTACAATGAGATGCAAAAATCTCTCTCTTTTTTACAAACAATTTGACTGATGGAAGAGATGCTTTTAATATTTGACACTTCAGTTGGTGGTGTTGTAATATCTTCTGGAGGACATGATCAGAGTTCAAAATTAACTTGGTCAGACAGAGAGATGAATAGAAAATTTGTCAGAGAGATGAATAGGTGAATAAACAAAAGGATGTTCAATGTACCAACTATGACATTTAGGAAGGGGAATACAAATACCAGGTGGGTAGTGTCTGCTAAGCAGCAATATGGCAGAGGAAGATTTAGAGATGAACGCGGAACACAGTATGAATTAGTCAGCAGGATGGTATTGCAAAAAAAGGAAATGTCACCCTAGGCTGAAGTTGAGTTTTAAATAATTTGGTAGTCTTAGAAGTCCTTCACCAGTAATTCTGCGATAAATGCTTCATTTAGGTTTGATGGCCACTTATTCTTTGCGTAGCTGCTCCGTTTGTTTTTACAAAGCTAACTCATTCGTTATAGCTAGCTCTTAGTAAAGTGAAGCATTCAACCAGGTAGGCTGGCTTATGACAGTGTCCTGGTTAAACCACGACAGACAGTCAGCTTAAAGACATCTCTGAATTTGTTTTTAATTAGTTGATACAGGCCCAATGTAACAGCTCATAAAGCCCATGGGTGGTGTGGAGTGCCTCGTCTCCTTGAACTTGCTCTGTGAGAGTGAATTGTTCAGTGGAGAGAGACATAGTGCCGCAGAGGACATCTCGGGGAGTCTTCCTAGGACTCTTGTAGTCTATGGAGGAGCCCAAGGAAACCCACCCAGGCTAAGGTAATTTTGTGTGGCTGCATTTATCCAAATGACTTGACTGACATAGGTTGATGATGAACACAATTTGTATGTTGAATTCTTCTGAATTCTGCACTTTATTAGCAGTGGGAACCTCCTGAGAATTCTCTTGCACATAGACTCTATTTTTCTTTTTTTCTGAAAGCAGAAGGAGTAGAGCTATCTTCCTGAGTTTCCCGGGGCTTTCCTTATCTGTACATAACTCTTTAGCTGGTACACACTTCAACAGAAAAAGCTTCTTCCCTGTGTACTGCGTATTGCACGGATTTGCCAATAGTTTAGCTTTTCATTTTAGCTTCTCAAAACTCGGTTTAAGCCCTTCCACATTAGCACCACAATCTGCTGAAAACAACGAACCCCATGACAGTTATGAATGCACAGATGACTTGACAGCCATGGCACATTTAAGGTGTGACGGTGTATCATTTGCCTGAATTGCTGCTAGTGAAGGAGCTGTATACCTAGCTGGAGGTATACTACTTTAAGGAAATAATAGTGGGGAGGAGAACAAGAAGGCTGGTGGCAGGGTTAGCTAATGTGACCTGTGAAGAAGGCTGAAGGAACTAACCTTGTTCAGCCTAGAGAAGAGAAACCAAAGGGGGAGCAGGGCAAGTTTTAAAACATGAAGACCTTTTTACAAAAGAGAGGGTGATCAGTGGTTGTCCACAACTGCTGGAGAAAGGACAGGACAACAGCAGCCTGGTTTACAGCAAAAAGAAATTTAAAGTGGATTTCAGTGGAGGCAAAACAGCCTGTATCATGAAAGAGTGGAATGAATGTAACAGGGCAGTCTAGGGTCCCTCTCAACACTAACCTCTTCCTTTAGGAATTTCACAAACTTCTTTTAGGTATAACCTATTAATCTTTAGTCCTGACTCATCAAAGGAGGGCTGGGCTAGATGAGATCCTTGAAGTCCCTTATGGCCTTTAACTTCTACGACTCCTTCATTTCTGTTGTTTGCAGTAATGCTGTATGTCTTCAAACTCCTTGTAGATTTGCGCACACTGAAAGATGTTTCCTTTGCTAATCTGAATGCATCATCAAAATTAGGCAAAGCCTGGAGAAGCAGGCTAGCTGAGTGAAACATTCAAAATCTTGTAGCTACTACATCTTGTCTGTCCATGGACACGCTCTGTGTTGCAGCCTCTGCTCAGTGCTTTGCTTGCAGAGATAAGTTTGTCTTATCTGAAAATATCTCCGTACTTGAAGCTTATAAGCACAGCAGATATACACACCTCCTCATACTATAAAGTAATCTGTAAGGTTGTACTATCTGGTCTCATAAACCAGAACCTATCACCAACAATCTGCTTTTTGAAGTTGCTGCATGGGTTAACTGTAGAATGGTATCTCCCTCAGAAGACAAGATCTCAAGACTGGACCTTCTCTGCAGCTGTAGTTAAATGTGACAGGCAAGGTTGTTTACTTTTTTTCCTCCTCTCTCTCATACACACACAGAGCTAAACAACACATGAGAAAACCAGCAGAAATAGTCAGGAACTAATTCAATATAAATTCAGTATCAACAGCCTCAGCCTCTGCAAAGGTTTAAAAGCATTTCTGACTGACTTAGCTGACAAAACCCCATCACTCCAAATCTTGTTCCTGGTATTTTTACCTTAGTAACCAGGAAGATGTCTCCCAGAGAGACTATTGCGCTTGTTTTTCCTACCAGTACTGCAGAAATTACATAGACCCACAGCACTTCTGTTCCAAACCATCGCCTGAAGTCAGAAACAGGACTTCACGCGCAGTCTCCGACAAAGTCAAAGAGAGCGGTGGGTAGCCCTTGAGATGTGTTGGGTTCACGGGCGGTTCCAGCCCAGATGTTACGCCTGGGCTGCCGCACGTGACTGTCAGCAAGGTTGTGCTGGGTGGGGGGCTACGAACCCATGCCCAGCTGTGGGGGTAGGTGAGCCAAGCGGAGCAGCTGAGGCCGATGTCCCTGGTCTGTCCTCGAACCCCATCCCACAATGGAACAGCAAACCCCCCAGAGGCTGCTGTCATTTCCTGCCTCCGAGCTGTTCCCAGGGTTTCCCAGGCTCGCCAAGGTGTAAGAAGTTTGTCCTGTGGCTTTTCTTCCTTACAAGAGAAATGTCAGATTTTTCTGACCTTTGGAGAAAATTATGGCGTCTCCACAGAGCGTAGCTGGTTGGAATATTCTTAGGGTCTGTCTTTTGGATTATTCTTCCCAAGATCAATCAAATCTCTTCTCTGCAGTTCAATTCTTCCAGTCCACAAGATTCCTGGCCAATTAATTCTTTAGCACTTTATTGTTGCACTCGTCTGAGCTCAATAGCTATGGAAAATTCTCTTGATATTTTGGATAAATTGCAAATACTTTTTCCTTATACTCTGGAATAAGTGTGCATTATCCCTAAAACTGAGATTTCTTATATTTTCCCCAAATGCAAGTTTAATATTTATTGAAATCTTCTGTTGATTAAATGCTCTGAATAGTGTATCCAGAAGACTAATCGATATTTTAAATGCACTCAGACATATTAGCTGCTTACTGGTTACACAGAGAAATAATGAACTTGCTATATGAGAAGGTAAAATTCATGAATAATTCATAGCTATTAATTTATTCAGTTTTGCCTTTTGAATTGATTTGGCAATTATTCTTGTACTGCACATCATTTACAAATGCTTAGATATAAATATTTACAGTTGCAAATTTGTGGTCAAATCATTTCTATTCTTGATTGAATGGCTTCTGTAGCACACCATGCAGTGCAAATTGTGAATTTTACTGTTAAATATACAGCTTGGTAGAATGTGGGTGCTTGAATGATCAAATAAAGCAGATACATACTGACTGTAAATATGGTCAAACTAAACGTATTTCAAATATGAATGAATATTTGCAAACAGGTTTCTCAGCATCAGTCATTGCAGTAAGAATGAGGGAAAGATCTTGTGTGTCGTGCTGCCACAACAACAAAGACCAATGTCCTTTGGCACTGATATTTTTATTGTTTATTCAGCTCTTCTCTCTTTTTCCTTTGTTTGCAAGTTTTTTTTTTTCCTGCTGATTGTGTTCTACATTTTTCAAGGATGATTGCAACATTCAGGAAAATGAGAATTTGCTCGAGATGTGGATGACTGGCAAAAAGCCCTCTGTTTCCCTTAACCCCATGGTGAAGCTGTGTAGCTAGAGGATCCACAAGCAGAATGTTGTGGATCTGTGAGGGAACTGATGGTCTGAGTGAAAGGGCTAACTCACAGTGACTTACTTCAGCCAAAGGAGACTTGCCTCCTAAACTCCCCTTGTACTTACTGGAGAGACTTCTGTAGACTATGATTCAGATCAGGAGCCTAATTTTAAGTGCTCTGAATCACTCTGCTAGTCTGCTTATTTTGAACGGTGCAGTTTATCTTCCCTCCATTTCCTACTTGTTGCCCTGATTGATGAGTCAGGTTTTATGCAGAATGAATGAATTTCACCTTTTATGAATAAAGCATAGCCCTGTAATCATTTAGAGCACTTGATTTGAGACTAAAGAACTAGTGAAAGCATTGAGGTGTATTATGTTATATATTTCTTTCTCTGAACAGTTAGAAGAACCTTGAAAAATTCCAGCTTTAAGCATTTCAGTAATTTAATACATTGCAATAATTCAAAGTAATTTAGTGTGATTTTCCGTTTTCTTGAAGAACTCCAGAAAATTATTTTTCCAAAGTTCCTTCACTTTGAAATGCTTCCACAGAAGCACTTGAGGCTGAAAGTAAAGTTAATCCATTTAGAGATAGCACATTCAGAAAAGAGCAAAACCTATGAAACTACAGTTTGTTCTAAAGGAATAAAGGTGAATGCATTAGCATCCAAAGAAATCCCAAAGGAAAACTAGGTATTTGGTTGTAAACACATCTGAGAAATGAGAGTGGATGCTTAGGTGGTCTTAAGGCCAGGACAGGCCAGGGGTAGCCTTAGGACTCCTGTGCAGGGATGTTAGGGATGCTCAAAGGAAATTTGCTCATCGTGTGCAGCTCATGAACAGACATGAAACCACGTTCGAACTTTTTGTGGCTATTCCTATCCTGGGATGAAGAGCTGTTGCTCGGAGCAGACCTTCACGACCACAGCAAAACTGCTGAGGCTGCTGCTCTCAACTCTTCACCTTCAACTCTTCACGGGGCTGTGTGAGCACCTCCCATCTGAGTAAGTGCTGGGTCACCCTGCTGAGCTGCAGCTGACACCTGGGAAGGAAACTCCTGACCAGCAGCCTCCATGTAGACACAGGGCCTGCTGTAAGTGTTGTCCACAGCCTTGCTCTTCTTGGTGGACCCTCTGTGTCTTTTTCTGTGTGGCGTTGGAGATGCGCGGTGCTATAGATGACATTCTTCTAGCACATCAGCGTCTTGGGACAACCACTGCTAATGCCTCTACATTGAAATTAGGTGACTAACAAATGCTTCTACAGGTGTTGCACAGTGCATCTGTATGATGGCCCCCAGCAGGACACTCGGGATGGATGTCCCGCTCAGGACATCCCCCTGCCAGGGGCTGTTCTCCAGGGACCTCCTGCCCCAGGCACCTGCCGGTGGTCCCACTTCCTATGCTAGTTGCCTGCTGCCATCTGCTGACTTTTTTCCAGCACCTTTGTCACCCCTGTACTCGCCAGGGGCTTAGTAGGACCTCCAAGGAGCCTCCTGAATGGCTTATCATAAAATGACTGTTTTAAATACAATTTCCATTGTGGGCAAGGTCCATACAGGGTTTGCTCCAGTTCAGAAGTGCCATAGCAGGGGAGCCATGAGGGAGCTCCTCAGGGCTGTGTTAGGTGCCTGTAGAGTGTGTGTGCTCCCCTTGGTTCACAAACATGAATTGGGAAGAGAGGAGGCCAAAGGGACGTTGTACTGAGGTGAGAAACTGTGCTGGTGGGTACTGTGACAGTATAAAGGATGCTTGAACTTGCCTTCCTGCTCGTGATGTGGTACATTGTGGGGTAGTGTGCCTGTGATTAAATCTTCCTCCCCTGGGTGAACAGACAGAAATGATATTTGCTTCTTAGCGTAGTGCTAAAACGCTTCTGTAGTCTCTTCACATTTTTATCTGAAAAGTAGGAACAAAATTCTGCTGTCAGTAAAATGAATTGTCAGAACAACTGCATGTACTGAGTTTAATTTCATTTAATATTTAATGACTAGCTAGCTTTTCCTGGGATAATGATTTCACAAGAAGAGAAACATCAGAGCAGACCTCCTGCTAGTGTAGCACAGCTACAGCAGGAACTGCAGAAATGCCGGGTCAATCCAGCAGAATGAGGTTCTGCCATCTGTAGTCATCGTGGATAGCACTTTGCTCCTCGAGGGTCTGCACTTGCGTCAGTTGGACTGCTGTAGAGGAAAGGACACATTCAGCATGCACTGAGGCATAGAGTTTGACCCTAACTGCAAAATGGTCCCTCCCTTGGAAAGCGTAAACTGGGCACGGTTTAAGGCAATCCTCTATATCTTCTGCTTTTTATGAGAGGGGTAGGATGTCTCCTCCCAGATCTCACATGTCACAAGGCTGTGCTGTCCAGCCCTTTCCAGTCACATAAATTCCTCACTCAACCATGTCATGCTGATGTTATTTTCTATAAAGAGGATTTTTATACAATAACTTCCACAACATGTTTGGAACAACAATCTGCCTCCGTTTCTGTATGGCAAACAATGCTAGAAACACTTGACCGTCAAATAGTATCTGTATGGTTTTGACATCAATGTCAAAAGTAATGTTTCTACACTCAGTGGGTTAGCAGATATAGGTGTTACTGGTCCACATGGCAGAATAGGCGCTGATTTGTTTTCTCACAGTTGTATTGGCTCTGCAGTGCTAACAGTCTTGTTAGTTCTTGTCTTTGGCATCCTCAGATACATTCCTCTGAATTTCGAAAGTTAGAAGAACCATTAGGGAGAAGCAAGGAACAAGAAGACCCACAGCATATGTTCAGTCTGCAGGCGAACAGTACTGCCTGTGCTAACCCTAATCCATGTGTATAAAGATGGTCTGGGAAGCTAATTATGACAGGCAGAAAAAAAAAAAAAAAAAAAGAAAGGACTGCAGGAATTTGCTCCAAATGACAGCAAATGCAGTTGGCAGAAAGACTGAAACTTGGTCCCTGAAGAATCCCTCCGGGATATGTAGCTTTCCTGACACAAAGTGAGTGGGCTTATTGGGTGGATTCAATAACTTTAGAGTCGTTTTCATCCCATTGCCAGACTAACACCTGTAATTCTTCCTCTTTCTATTATTTTCTTCTGCTATTGGATAGGGACCCGCTCCATAGATCAATTTGTTTATTTGTGGGTTTTTTTTCGATGATGGATGAATTACTGATAGTGTCATCACCACCTTGTGAACCCAAGGATAAATTCACAGGCTGTTAGCAAAAGCACTGCCTGATGCCTGTCATCTCTACTGAGCAGGCATTGCTTCCTCCTCCCCAAACTCTCAGGATGGCTTGAGGCTCCTTTTCCTTTAATGTTTTGTTTTTCACTGAACTGCATCCTGTGGTTAATTCTCCTTCTTACTTTGCAGCTTCTCCTCAGCAGCCTGCACCGTTATGTGGGTATATTCCTCTTTCAGATCTCACAGTTTGCCAAGCACGAGGTGCAGTAAGAAGCAGTGACACAGATTTTAGAGGATCTGGCTACTTTCTCTCCTGGCTGGCGTTAAGGAGCAAATAACTGAAGATTTGCCCCTGTTCATTTGAAATAAATCCCAAAAGATCTGTGAACACGTAGGCAAGATGGTTTTCAGGTATTGCCCTTGCGTGCCTACCAGATGCCAACAGGGGGAGTTTCAACTCTGTCTCAGATTTATGCTTCTGACAGTATCCTCGCCTTTAGTGATATTGATCATGACGGATAAAAGTTATTTATTTTCCCACATTTCAATAACATTTCTTAACGCCTCTTTCCTTTAAAGAAACAGTTCTGTAGCTCTGCTATAGATTGAAAATGAAGGCACCATTCGTATCTCTTGTTGAAATCCTTTTAAAGACACCAGTGATAGAATAGTTCTACCCTTGCTTTGCTAGAGTGAAAGAAAATTAATTTGCCTCTGAGATGAATCAAACCCAGATTTTAGAAAACTATCTCAGTTTCTCCCTTCTCCCTGAAAACCCTGATGACTGAGGCATAGCTGACTTCTCTTGCTCATTTTGTATAAACTAAGATTTGAATGATAAGGTCTTAGAAAATGAAAGATCTGCCTCTGACCTATCAGTTTAAATCAACTAATTCATAGCCAGATAGAAAACAAATGTAGAAAAAATATCTCCCTTTGATTTGTTTGTTTATTTGTTTAAGGGGGATGTAAATGGGGAAGAACTTCACTTGTGAGGAGGCAGAATGACATCTTAGGGAAATGAGGTTCTGTCCTTAGAAGGGGGATGTAAGCCATGCCTGTGTGGAAATAAATGGAGGAAGACTTTTTGGAGAGACATTTTGTCTCTTTGTAAATAGGACAGAATACGACTGTGCAGCACTGCAGTCAATTCCACTAGGTCCCAGCAAATTGCAGTTTTTCTTTTCACAGAATTTCTCATTTATTTCTTATGTGAAAAATTGTCTTTGAAATTGTCTTCAAAGAGCAAGGGCTGCATCTTTTCTGTAACATAAGTATGATATTTTCAGTTGCTACTGAAGAAGGTACCTCCTGTATATTGAGCCTCTAGGGTTCACTCAAGTTGCATTTCAAGCATTTTTCACTGCCATCCAGACCAGACTTCAACTTCAGAATCTGCTTCATTTTTTGGGTGTTAAAACATGAACAGATTAAATCCAAAGCTCTTCAGGAGAAAACTGCAGTGTCCTGAGTCATCCAGTGAGATTTGACACTAGCTCCTCTTTTCAAGGTCTTATTACCTGTGGCTCTGAGCTTCAAAACTATAGCTACTTTCAACTATGACATCTCAGCTGACAGGGTCCAGAGCCGCGATCTTGTCAACAGAGGCCAGGGTGGAAGAAATCTCCCTTAGGCAGTCTGTCCTCTTTGGGGGAATCCTGCAAAATGGACTTCTTCCTCGTTTGTGGAAGGAGCATTTTTAAGGGATTAAAAGTTCCTCAGCTTCCACTTGGCATCTGAATTTTGAATTCACAAGCTGTGTCATTCTTTCCATACCCACATACAGGAGGACCATGCTCTGTGTAATATACAAAAACATGTAAGTAAAGATGTGTGTGTGTGTATATATATATTTTTAAAAATGTGATTGCCTACTTCAGAAACCCAAATTAAAATTAATGTCTATAGCAGTGATGCTCATCATTTCACTCAGTCCACTTTCACAGTCAGTTAAAAACCTTTTTAATTAGTAGCTATCAGCAATTCGGTGAGTGGGTTGCCGCAGTGGAGAAGGTTAATGCTGTATCTGGGGGGGAAGGGAGTCAACTTACTGCTGCAGGAAGTAGGACATTTTTCTTGATTTGATGAAATTATGCTGGAGAGAAATCCACTGTGTCTTGATATTGACATAATTGCGTTGCATATGCTGAAACGGCCCTCTGTAATGGGCTGATCCGGCGCATGTACCAAAGGGCAAGGGTGGCCCAGTGCAGCTTGCTGAGATGCTCTGTCTATTCCCATGCCAGCAACTCGGCCAGAAGGGGTGAATGGTTCCAGGGGTATTAGGAGGGTTGCCAAGATCAGTCAGGGCTGGCAGGTTTTACCGGGACAGTTGCAATATTGCAGTAATACATCTGCCTGGGTCTGGCTCTTGAGTAAGAGAGTAAAAGTAATTCCCAAGGATACTGAAGTAGGTCATCTCCATCCCTGACTATGACCCAAATATCTCCCCTGAGAATGAAGCCTCATTTCACACCCTAGCCAAAGAGTGTGAAGACAGGTCCGGAAACCCTTCCCGTTTCTTCTGTGTATGAACTCCTTGTTAAAACCCAGATTGGTTGTTCGGACCATTGGCAGAGAGTGAAAGAGAGGAAAGGCATGTGGACCTAAGGAGGGTGTTTAGGTCAAGAACTGAGAGAAGCTGCGTCACAGGATTAAGGCAGCTATGCAAGCTGGCACAAGTATTTCCACTTATGCTGTCCTCACACCTTCTCTGAGGGAAGAGATGTTAGTCCCGAACGCAAGGACTGCTTGTACGTTGCAGGATACATTGCAGTGCATCACACAGCCGTGGCTTCTGGGCACACCTCTGCCTGTGTGGATGTGCCGGTTTGCACCGTGCCAGCGTGTACCCTGCTTTCCTTGGGAAGGAAACCGGGGTGCACATGGGCAGGGAAGGACCTGGCGTACAGCAAATACTCCTGGTTGGGGTGGCAATGGGACCAGGCCAGTGGGGAGTTCACAGTCCCGTAGGCAGCCGGAGGTCGTGCTGGGGGACCAGGGCTGCGAGTGCATCGGTGCCCAGCGAACGTGACTTTGAGGCAGCGCTCTTATGGTTGCACAAATGGGGCTCCTAAGGCTCTCATCTGGAACTGTGGGATCGGGGCCATGCTCAGGGAGTGTACAAAACGTTAGGGCTGCAGTAGGACGTGGCATACGTTTTCTGTGCCTTTGACCAAGAAGACAAAACTGGTGGTGTTGCGCTAGTAAACTCCATATAAAGCACTGAGGATCGTGATGGTGTTTTAAACAAGATAATCAAGACGATGGGTAGGCTGCTGGGTGCACCATATGCACAACTATCCTTTGTATATAATAAAATCAAAAGCCTTGTGAAAGAGTAAGCAGGAATACTTAAGTTAACTTATAGTATGGAGGTGGACATCTGAGGTAAGTACATTAAAGACATTTCACTGGTAAATGAAATATCAATGGACAATGGCTTATGTCTCTACCTATGACTTCCAGACAGGCTTACATGGACATTAAACAAAACAGTGTGCTTTTCTGGAATAGGGCCAAGATGCTGTCAAGGATCATGCGTCTTTTAGTCAAAAGTGGTAGAAGATCTCACTGTCTCTAAAGAGAAAAGGGGTGTCTATGGAGGCAAGTGGAAATATCTCTAGAAGAATTGTTGGTTCTGAAAGCCATGTGTTTAAAACACAAAATCCCGTGAAACATTGCCAAGAATGGGAGAGGAATGAGAGGCAATGCTTTAGAACAAAACAAAACAGCAAAAAAAGAAGCAAGTAAGAGTTGTGTCTACTATGTGCTTAAGGACAATAGCGCTGAGTCAAAACCTGCTGGACTCAGTTGGGAATGCTGTGGTTTAGCTAGCCCAACTGAGCTGAACTGGAATGCTCTTTTTGTCTTTAAACAAGCCTGTAAAAGTTGGCAGAGATCAGATCAGCTGTTCAAGCCCTGCTGAACAGTCCTCAGAGCTCAGCTCTTATATCTGGTTAGGGGCCCAGCAGAAGAATGACAGGTCAAGCAGGTTGTGGGCTTATCTGGCAGTTGTGTTTGAGAGGTGTGTAGAATAAGATGGGTTTGTCTGCATGGAAGAAAAATGTTGCTGCAGAAAGATGTGTCCTTATACACTCTTCTCTTCTGAAGCAGGGGCTTGCTCTGTAAATAGGAACGTGAGCAGGAGCTTGGGGAATTATTTCATGCTTGTGATGTTACACAGACTAGCTTAGCTCTTTTTCTAGGGGCATACGTCCAAGGTGATTTAGGTCTATCTAAGTCAGAGCTACCTCAGTTTGGTCCCGCACCTTGCTCCCTCCCTCCTTGCCAGCACTGATATTTGTCTGATCTTGTCATGAGCCAGTTCAGGGAGCTAAACTGATTAGACTACTGCTTTTTCCTGCAGAGTTACTTTTTACCTGGTTTAACTCCCTGAACCAGCTCATGGCAGGGTCATAGCAAGGCCTAGTACTGGCATGCAAGAGCTAGCTGGAATTTGTGGCTGGGGTGAGAAGGAAATGGCAGGACTTGGCTTAGTCGAGCTCTTGGGGAACCTCAGCCTACAGAAGTTTACCCTTCCTCCTGCTCCGCTGCATCCTCTTATAGACCTTCAGTCCCCTTATGTATTTTATATTCAAGTTTACCTGAGTATGGACTCTTTACGTGAAAATATTTTGTAGTGCATCTGCATACCACTGGACCTGCTTTCTGCTTCACAGTCAGGTTGTGCCTAGAAAGGCTGGACTTTGCACTGAGCAGCATAATGTGTCCACCCGTATTTGTGAAATGCTGTGGGCCCAGCTTTGAAGGCGTAAATCCCAACACCCTGACGGCTCCCACTCAGGTCAAGGTAACAACGACATAGAGAGAGGTACAAAGACACCCTGCAGTGCACCTGCAGGGGTGATGCTAACTTAATCTGGGCATATCTTGGGAAAGCAAACGGGTTGGCGTCAATGTCTTGGCCTCATCCTATGCTGGTCCCGAGAAGAGAAGGTGTCACTGTCTCCAACCCCATGGGCTTTCTTTTGTGCCCTTCCCTTGGCTGTTCTGTAGCCCCATGTATGCTATGTTGGTGGAGGCAAGGCTGACAGAGGCATGGAGAGTTTGGCTGCATGTGCTAAAAGTGCTTGTGGTGAATCTTAATAACATCACTCAACCTCTGGGCATAGGCAGGCTATGCAGTCACTTCCATTTTATGTTAGGAAGATGGCTATGTAAAAAAAAGCAATAAAGCTCAGCGTGGTAATGATTTGGTCCTGTCTTCTCCCGTAAGGGGTCAAAAATGTGCACTTTGGGATTACTAGCAGGATGCAGTGCTTCAGAGCATGCTCTCAGACAGTGTCCTCTGGGAATCTGCCTTACCAAACAATGCAGACTCCTTCAGTTCAAAGAAAGTCAAAGTATTTTCAAAATTTGGCATGTAAGTAGTAGTTGTAGTTGCTGCAGAGATATTGAACAATTGTAACTGAGCATGGGAAGTGGCCTGTGAAATCATAAAAGGTGGGGAGAAGTCCCAAAAAACAATTTCTCTCCTAAGTGTGGGTTCCACATTTTGTGAAGGCCTGAGAGCCTGCCTGTAATATTACCTTTTCTGACAGTTTGACTTCTATTTCTACTTGCCAGCCATTGCCATTATTTTAAGCCTCCGTCTCTCATCTGTTTACCATAGCGATTTCTGCTAGCTCTAGCCCAGCCTACATGTTTTAGCTACTAACGGTTTCAGACGGAGGGACTTGACCTTCCTTCCTTAATGTTTTCTCAGTGTTCCTTTGTTGCCGGGTATGGGATGCAGGTTTGGTTTTTGGTTTTTGTTTTTTTGTTTTTTTTTTTTTTTTTTTTTTTTCTTCCTCAGAATGAGGCTGTAGTTACCTGAGGGTTGAAAAAATGAACATTGTAATTCAAGGCAATAGCACATAGCAGTGAAGAATGTAAATGGTGCTTTTCACTTAGCCTGATTTCTTGCAACCCCTTTTTCACCAGGAGCAGACAAATGACTATTCCAATAATTAAAAGGAATACACCTGGAGAATTAGCCATATAATGAATGCCCCAGAAGTTGAAACTTCAGCTCTCTGATTGTGCTTTCAGTCCCCACAGGCCTCAAATACAGAAGCCAAATTTCAGTTTAAGGCTGCTGCTTTCAGATGGCAGAATGAGCTCTGGTACCAGCACCATTTAAAAAACATATTCTTCTTATATTAATTATCCTTCTCCAGTGCATACCTTAAAGTGACATTTAGTGGGAGCAAGAACAGGGCAGAAATAAATGCTGAAATGCGATAGCATGCATTTTATGTGGATTATCCATGGTCAGAAGAGGAAGTAATGATCTGATAAGGGTTTCAAGTTCTAATATACCTGAAAAAGGGACAGAATAACTCCCACAATGGAGTTATCGATGGCTGTTCTTGGTCATATGGGAAATACGTAGCTTCTATGCCCGTGGGGGATAGGACAAAATCTCCTTCATGTATGAGCAAACTGAGTGTTTTTCTCCCTTATTCAGAAGATATTAATCTTGCTTTTTAATCTTAGAACATAACCAGTGCTGAATCTCAGAGAAAAGGCTTGAAAACCAGTAAGTTTCTTTTTCATGTTATACAGCTTCGGACACCCTTTTAAGAATAAAATGACATGGCAAAGTGTGAAGTAACAAAGGAATTGTAAGCAGTGGCCACCATGTGGAAAGTCAAAACTATCTACAGCTGAATAATGTTCTTATTAGAAATGAAGGGCAAACAGAAGTGTAATTTATTATTGCCTCTCTATGTGGCTTCAGAGATCACATAATCCAAAGTAAAAAATGGCATGCATGTGGTCCCTAAGATATTCTTCAGAATGGAGGGGCTATATATCAAAACCTTATTTCCTGGTAATGAATTTTAAATAAGTGCCCAGGGCATCAGGTCATTGATGTTTCCACTTTGCAAACTGGGTGGGCTATGAAAGCCCCTAGAGCCCTTCAAAGGCGCCTTAAAAAAGATCCCTAGCTTTAACTGACCAAACTTTTCAAGAAAAATACCTGAAACAATTAGGAGAATGAAAACCAGGAGGTCAGATTACTTGGCCCGTGGCTGAGGATTTACATAAATAGGCCTAACCTTTGACTTGAAAATAAAAGGTAAGTACAGAGCCCTGACAGAACAGCAGGTCATTGGTATTTACTCTGTAAAGTACTGCCTCTTATGCTATGACAAAAATGCCAGGAATTCCACTGATCACTGTGTGCTGATAGGGCTCAAAGGTATGCAGCCAGCTAACAGAAACCCAGCCTACCTGACTGATCGAAACTGCATTACTCCCACGCATTTATAACCTGCAATCTGTGAGCGTGGGAAAGTGTGCAAGGCCTTAGACTAATTCCTGAGAATAAAAATGGAGAAAGTTGCTGTCTTTAACACTTTTTTGAGCTTTTTGTGGCTTGGGCAACATATAATAAAATTAACAAAAAGTCTCCCAGTGAGCATCTTAAGATGTTTTCTTCACTATGCCTACTGCTGTTGAAGAGACTCCAGAATTGGTGTTGCATGTGCAGGCTGAGATTGGTACCACATTCAGCATCGTGGGACTTTGTCAAAGATAATCTGTACTTACAAGCAGTCTTCAAGTGTCGAAATGGTAACAAGCTGTAGGAAGCCAGTCCCTGGCTCAATTTTTAACTGATGAAACTCTAGACAGTAAGCCTACAGGACAAATTGTATGCTGTGGGTTTGTGCTACATTTTGTCGAGCAATGGCTCTGCGTTCACAGGTCAGAGAGGGAAAGGTGAACCAAAAAAAGTTTTTTGCATTTTTATGTCTAGCATGATAACAAACGTGTTTTAGATATTTTTTTTCTTTTCTACATGGATAGCAGAGAAAAGAGTACCCCTGTGAAAGTGGAAACAATAAGTGCAAAGTTTTTATGTTCATGTTTTATGGAGAAAGATTTGGTTTCCTGTTCCAGTCTGAGACACAAGCACACACCAAGTATCCTGCAGGCTGTTTCAAACTTGTTTCTCTAATTAATCAAAAGTGATCCATTACAGAAAACCTGCAGGAATGTCAGAGATGGATGCTTCTGCTGTACTGTTTTTGACTTGCTTGTTGCAACAGAGGGGGAAGCTGTTAGTGCCTGTCTAGTAAATTATTGAAGGATGGTGTAAGAGAGCCTGCCGCCTTCCTCTTGAAGGGCCAGGAAGCCTGGGGCTAGCCAGCCCCATGCTGCTTTCCCTGTCTGCTAGACTGCTGCGGGATTTTGGAGGGAGGTGGAGGAACACCCCACAGCTGTGGACTGATCGGAGGAGAAGACAGGCTGGCCCCATGCCCTGGGTGCTGCCTGGCCACGTCCCATGGTTGGGAAGTTGGGCAGGCGGTGATGAAGCAGGAGGAGGTGGAGGCCGCTAGAGGATGGCCAAGCGGGGTGTCCTGGTGAGGAGCCAGTTGTCAGTCCCCCTACGCCCGGCAAGTTTGAGCGCTGTGCGAGGAGAAGCCCAGCCCAGCACCCTTCTCTGACCAGCATGGCCTTCACAGGGTGCTGCCGGGCACGTCTCCCTTCCCTCGCTGGCCAACAGGCAAGAATCCAAGGTATAATTTTGAAGGGAAATTAAAAGCGTTTGAAGGACATCCAGTCTCTGGAGGGTGTTCACGGTGACCTAGAGCCCCTTTGGCGTTAGTTCTGGTGCGTCCCCTTGCCAGGCTCAGCTGCCTCCACCTATGGAGCCCGACTGCCCTAGGTCTTCCTGGACAGAGCGGTGGCCAAGTGCCCCCTCCTCTGAGTCAATTCTCTGATCACCCTGTGCAACATGTAGGCTGGTCTGCTTTTGCCTCCATGCGTAGTGGTGCTGTGCTGTGCTGGGACCGTTTCACTGACGTGCTGGACTCGGAGGCAATGAGGCAGAGTCGTTACCCATCAAGTCCTGTACTGCACTATGAACTGCTTGACATCTTGCACGCTGAGCTGTGGCTATCTGCCCTGCTCTGTCAGGCTGACTGCATCTGGCAGAAATGGATTTGTTATGTATAACTACGAGGTTAGCAGGAGTGAGGCTATCTCAGGGAATTGAGGGCAAGAGTTCATAAACAAGCCATTTCCAAGAGGTGTGCGGTCCAGGACAGGGATCTGCCACTGGTGATAACGCTACCTTGCAAAATGATGGGAATGAATCCCTGATTCAGGGTAAATAAGGAGTACTTCTGTCTTGCTTGGGAGTGACAAAAGGAGAGTTGGAAGCCTAGACAATTTCCCATGGACTCTCTTGCTCATCTCGATCAGCGTTTTGGTATCTGCTGTGAACCTTAAGGGCGCCTTCAGTGCTGATCTTCACACGAGCCTGCTGTAAAACACCTCTGGACCTTCTTGATTTTTGAATCCCTAACCGTTATAACTGCTATTTAACCAATGTTCCCCCTAATCACCATCCCATGCCTTTGAACACAGCTCTGTCTAGTCTTGAGTGTTCTCCCTTACCTGGGCAGCGGTGCCAGGAGCATGCCATCACAGCATCTGTACTAGGAGCCTGGAAGACTTTGTACATGGTCTTGTCCTCAGCTGGCGCTGTGATAAATGTTGTCCATGTTTATTTCTGTGGCTGAACAACCTTTTTCCTTCTTCCCCTTTAGGTGGTATGTATATAGTTTGGGTTGCAAAGTTTGCTTTGCTTTTGACAAAGCAGTTTCCCAAGTGTAGTTTGCTTAAAGACTTCCTCCATAGCCAAAGAATGATGTACATCCCATCAGCATGGTTATGCAAATCCAGGTCCATTCATATGCAAAATGCGAACAGTGCCTGCAGTCCTTTTGCCTCCGGAGAAATCATATCTGGGCAGATAGTTTTTCTCTTATTATAGGATTTTGAGACAGTTTCAAAATTGTGCCTTTGGGAACTCTGTGCTTTAAAGAAAGTGACCAGGCCTTTCCTGAGGTCACATTCTGTTTCTGGTTCCTACATTGCAGCTATAGGAAAATAAAACTTAACAGGAAGGTGATTTGCTGGGGCCATTTTGGCAATGGCAACAAGTTGCCTATAGACTAGGGCCAATGCACCCTCTTCTCCTTGACCGTGCTGTTTCCTAGTTTTTTTTAGTGTGCCTGATGTAGACGGTGTCACCTCCTAAATTGAGGTGTAAAATTGTAGCAGGATGGGATCAATCCTTGGGGGATGTCTGTGGGCAGATTAATTTTGTCCATGTTGTTATCTCACTCCCAATATTCAGGCTCTTGTCAACTAATTCCGTTTCTCTGGTAGTCTGTTGAGAACTGCATCCTTTGTGGACTGACTATCCCTGCATAGTTTGCTCACAGACTGCTCTTGAGTACTCTCAGGCTAAAATTTTGGGCAGTGAGATAGATTTTGTGGAATGATGAACTTTGTACCCCTGCCTTGACCAGTAAGGGCAGTAGCCTTTGGCTGTATCCAGCTTCTGTTCCTCTTTTTATTAAAATGTCCTGTATGTAAATCCTCTTACCCATTATGCCATCAAAAACATGTTCTGGCTTCCTGTGAAATGTCTAAGGGCAGTATTGAATTCATCCTCTATATGATCTCTGATGGCAGGGGGCTTTTTATTGATGGCACTTGTGCCACTCCATTCTTGCAAAACCACAGGAAAATACCTAGAATGAGAGGATTTTCAAAACGCTGTGCTGCCATTTGCTTCCTTCACATAAGTATTTGCTTCTTTTTGGACCGCTTATAAATGTTGTGTTCACCCTGTCATCCTATAGCGGCTGGGAAGTTCATGCATTCAGTAGCTTTTTCTGCTGGCTCTGTACCTAACAGAGCAGTGTACCTCTCTAGCCCCTCTTCTAGCTTCTGCCTTGGAGGGAGTGCTAAACTTCCACTCCCTGCAAGAGCTGAATTGAAATTTTTGGGGGAGACTGTGTTGGGGTTGCACTCTTTTAGGGCTATTCCCTGCCTGCTGGCACTACTCTCCCACCTGGCAAGTCATCTTCAGTCCCTTCAGTCTCCTCCAATGTTGTTTTGTCCCCAGCCAGTAAGTTCTGTGCCTCTCTCCCCAGATAAAACCAAGAATTTGATGCAATTTTAACCCCAGGGAGATTGTTTTCTTCCTCAACTCTCCATTGTTTCAACATGTTATTTATTCCTCCATTCATCCATTTCCTGTAGTGCCTAATTAGGGTAAGACCGTCCCTATAAATCCCAGATCAGTCCAGCTTACCTTCTTTTGCCTATAGATTTTCCTTCAGACCTAGCAAGACCACAGGTTTGGGTACCGCCATCCAGCTGGAAGTTAAGGTGCCCCTTTTGCTGGGATTGGTTGCCTGTTCCTCTCCAGGCACGGTGCTGTCCCTGGCTCCGGCAGAGGACTCTCTTGAGTGGTACCGACCGCCTGCATCGCTCTTGCACATGCTCTCCAAGCATTTGTAAACATTCCCCCAGCAGCCTCGTGGAGCTCAGGCTTGTTAGGTTGCTTCCTACTGCACAGAAGAGCCATTTCATATATTCATTGATAGCAGGGAACATAAACATTCAGAAGCAAAACATTACTCAAAGTCATAAGGAAGGCTGTATTTGTAAAATCTTGTGTGGAGAAGCCCATTTTCTCTCATGAAGAGCTCTCAGGCACCATATCGAGCTTGTGTTTTGCTAGAGGAGGCATCAGCTGAAGCAGCAGCAGCCAAAAGGCTTTGATTCGTTTCATTTATTTTTAACTTTCCCATTGAAATGCCTAAGGAAAAAAAAAAGAGACCGCTTCCTTGGAGAGCCCTTCAGCTTTGACAAAGATACCTGCTGCAATCTAGAAACAGGCTCGTTCTGGGAACAGCCTGGCCAGGCACTGCCCAGGGGGCTGTAGTTTGTTCGTTCTTTCTTTCTTTATTAATTTTTTCCCTGAACACAGGAACCTCTTTCAAAGGCTGCTGTCGCGGGTTGGGGTTTTTTTTGGGTGCTTTGTTGGTGGAGAGCTGAGCAGGCTCCAGCTCAGGGCAGTGGAGAGAGGAGGGAGAGCCCGAGCGACGGCCGGCTGGGCTGCGTCAGTCGGCCGGTCACAAGGATGCCCGTCATGTGCTGCTGCTCAGACAAAGGTCCCTTTCTTTCCCTCCCTGGTGGGTTCTCCATCAATGAGAGGACCTTGTCCTACAAACAGAAATCAAACCTCTGTAATTGTGGTGTCACTGATAAAACACGACTCCTTTACCGCTTTGTACAAGCACTTTGACCTCTTGTCTTGGTGCAACAGACTTCGAAGATTTTTCGGCTCTAGCTCTTTTATGGTTTTGATGGAAATACTGCAGACCTGTTTATTTGGGGAGTATTTTTGATCTATCTCAAGCAAGAATCTAAGCTTGTGCACTTGCAGTCAAAGCTACTATGAATTGTCTGGAGTGATTGTTAGCTCTAAATAAAAATTATTTCAGGTTATGATTTACTTTTTGTTTAAATTCAGAACTAATTTTGCATGAATAATTAGTGTTACGTGTTTTCAACAAAGATGAGAACAAAATTTCTGCTCCACACAGCTTCCATTCCTAAAAAAAGTGAAAAATTTAAGTAAGAAGGCAAAAAAAAAAAAAAAAAAAGTAGTTCTGAATAGCACGGCTAAGCAGCTGTGGGTTTTTTTTTTTTCTTCCCCCAATTGAATTATTGCTATAACTGTTCTTTCTAAGTTAAGATCTCACTGGGGGAAGGAAGAAAGTTTCTAGGTTTCACAGCAGGAAAGTCTTTAACAAGAAGTTAATGTAGGATAATGAAGGGGTCAGGAAAACTGTAAGCACAAAGGGATTGTCCAGAAGACTGTGTAGAGATAAGAGTGTGAATAAAGATACTAAATATGAGAAGAAACATGCAGCAACCATTTGAATTTTAACCTAGCTGTTCAGTGACAAATACATACCATATCCACCACGGCATATTACCCTGGGCACAGTAATCAGCAGTAGTCATGGTCGTTGTCCCAAGTTATCAGAGAGAATGAAAATTTTGTGTTTGTATATGTGTTCTTCTTTAAAGGGAAATATCTAACATGTGACAGGATTTAAAGACTACAAGATACATGGGAAGACAATACTGTTCCAAAACAAAGCCAGACTGAAAATGGAGAGAAGCAGGTATTTGTGGGATTCTGGGAGTGTACTTGAAGTTTCTAATATTTAACTCCTACAAAAGAGAAGTGTATCAGAGAAATTAACAGGGCTAGCAGATCAGTTAGCTTTGCTGTTGCTTTTCAGTCAATAGGTCACTTCCCTGGGTTAGGGGTTGTGCTCTGTCAAACAGCAGGATTTTTTAGCTGGTCCTATATCGATGAGAAAATAATTCTCTGTTTCTGTGGTGCTGTAGGTCATCAGTAAAATAAGAAATTATTATATTCTTCATTACTGCAAAATCACTGCCTTTACTATTCTTAGAATATTAGATTATTTTTAAATTAAACTAGATGTTTTTCAAATATCTTAAAACCCCACCTCAGCAACGTATTTTTGCAAGGGATTTTATAGAAGTTAGCTTCTGAATTACATACGAGATGCTGCATACTGACAGTGCTGGTAGTTAATTCAGATTTAGTAACCAGAGTGTGATTTTGCCAGTTAGCTCCCTTTAGGGTCAGGCTGGGACACTCCAAAGTATTATGGCCATGGAGACTATTTCATCATACAGACGTAGGTACCTCTCTGATCTATGTAGTTGTGTTTGCTTTGATATCCCTAACAGTGAAATAAATTGACAGCTTTAAACACTGAATATGATGGACAAAACTCAGCATTAGTAGCATTGAGTTCCATGAATAAATCTGTATTGTTGCCATGAATTAAATGAATGATTAGCAAAAGAAAAATGTTATTTCCTCTGCCAATTTCTGGAGATTTTATTATTCCCTCATAGGATAAGAAGATACTATGTTCCTTATTTCAGGGGGAAAAGAAATGTCTTTATTTGTGAAATGTCCTCTCTTCTCAAGAAGTAGATATCACAGGCTAAAATGCCTAAACATTAAGGAAAATAACAGCTCTCCCCTTTCCTTTTGCCCTCAACAGAAACCAAGTTTTGGCTATCTACTGGTATGTTGTAGGAATTATGCTTGCTCAGTTATTTATTTTTATATTGCTGCAACTTTTTATCCTGATTCCTGCAGAAATGGGACTTATGCAATCCTGCTGCATACGCTTGTATCTCCGTCACTTCCACACCCCCGAAATCTTTTGAACCTATTGACAAATTTCAACTAATTGATCTCTCAAAGAAAATCAAGTTCCTGCAAGCTTTGCAAAAATAACCTGCCAGGTAGTGCTCTCACAGAGGGGTAGGCTGCAGTGTGAACAGGCACCATTTTAGACAGCGGAGAACCCACTTGTAAGAAAGTGTTTATTTATAAACGCCTGTCCACGGGGAGCATTTCAGGGAAAGCTTGTTCCTTCTTTGATCTGAAGTCAATTGAGTCTGAGGCTCAGGTCTTTCAGGAGCCAGGCTTCATAGTACTGATCTCCACAGCACGTGGGGATACTGCTTTGCAGTAATGATTTACCACCTTAACTGCATTTAAAGCAAATGTTTTTTAAAACCACTTAATTTTCTATTTCTTTTCCTTTTTTTTTTTTTTTTTTTTTAATAGGACCAACAACTGCCCAATAGCCTGTCTCTTAAGACCGAGACTTTATGTTGTCCATCACCCTAGAAGTCAACTCTTGACCTTTATCACTGTCACTTTTCTCCATGGATTCTCTGAGTTTAAAGTTACAGAATTGCTGAAACAGATAACAGAGTGCAGAAGGCTGAAAAGTGACTAGGACGAACCTCCAGGGACAAAGTTTATCTGTTGGAGCATTTCCTGTGTGTACTTTGAAACCTCTCAATTTAACTTGATCAAAGCGTGAGCCGACACGTTTCAGCTCCCTACTGAACAAACAAATTTACTGCTTATCATTGTTGCCACCTCAGTCTTTAATTTACTTAGTAAGCCAGTACATGTTAAATGAACAACCTGGTTATTACAGATGCTAGGTTCTGGTCTCAAAAATAGGCTAGTTTGCCTGACATTAAATTGCACAGCACATCACAGACCCTCTCCTTCCCCACAATCCTGATGTAAAAAGGAAGCTTAAACCATATATAGCCAGTGTGGACAACAATGGCCTCTGTGGGACCACTATATCCATCAGCATCTGTTGGATTTTTTTTTAGTATCTTGGGCTTCCTCATTTCTTTTTCATTAACTCCCTTAGGACATACATGGACTGAGAAAATAAATGGTAGTGTTTTCAAAATGTGTTAGTTAACTCACATTAGCACATTTCAAAGCACTATTTAGCATGTATGGATCAACAGATCATTTTAAACATCACTTTTTTTTTGTCAACAGTAGTAACTAATACTTCTTTTAATTTTCTGGTTGCTGGGAATTATTTTTTTTTTTCCATGAAAAAAAGTCTATACTTAAGTTAATAATAACAATAATAAAGACTGTTGTAAGGTGTTGCATGAAGACAGCATGGCCAGACAGCCTGGCTTGTAGAAGATAATGAGGTACAGTGGCCGCTTTTCTGTTTTTAAACCAAAACAATTTGGTGAGTATTTCTAAACCGTGTCAAAAATATTTTAATCCTTTTCCACTTACTTAAAACTACTGGCCCATATTTTCCAGCTTATGTGGCCTTCCTTATTCTCAGGGAAATTGAGTCCAAATGTTTTGATTTCCCTGGTTAACTGTTGTTCATCAATAGCGTGTCCCCCTGGAACAAGAGCCAGTGTGGTGCTTGAGGTGAGGCTGCTTCTCTTTCAGGAGGCACCTGCAAGGGCAGGGACTAGTGCCCCACATTTGGTGACGTTTGTCCTCAGCTCTTGAATGCTTTTCCTGTGCAACTGCAGAACCCCTGAACTAGGAAATTGCTCCTGTCCCTCCAAGGTGTGTGTTTCTGTGTCCATAATGCAAACATTGAAATATCCTGGGTTAGAGAAAATCAGTCAATAAACCAGCCTTCCTCCCAGAACACTAAAAGGGATCTTTACTTGGTATAGGTAGATACAGATATAAACTATTCTTCAGCACTCCAAACCGTGGTTGCCTTTGTTGACTGGCAGCTTCTTTCCTTCTTTCAAGCAAAAATAACTTCTTCAAATATTCCGCAAGCTCAGATATTAACGATAATCATTTTTTATTCTGCTTCTGTGTCATCACTCATTGAAAATGCAAAATGCTTAGACGATGTCAGGTATGATGGAAATTTAAAAAAAAAGTGCAGCAACACTTCTCCTCTTAGAATTCATGGGACATGTGTGACGCTCTCCTGTGCAGCTTGGTAAATGTCACTCAGACACTTCAGAGCATCTATGTAAGAAATGACAGGAAAGCCAGCCACATATGGCAGTGTCTGCTGACACAGATCAACCTCCACACGCAGTTCAACTGATAAACGCATCATGTCTTTTCCCATAATAACCACAGACTAGGGATAGTCGAGTTTAGGGGTTTGTGAAGTTTGTAGGTGACATTTTGGTTTTGCTGGCATGTAAAACTATGTCAAATTCACAAAATTCCTTCACAATTTGGACTTGCATTGATTATTTTCTTCCTCTGATGATACTAACTTAAACAAGTTAGATGACTTATTTTCCCACCTAAACGAAGCCTGTGCCATAGAAAACTCCTTGCCTGAAAGATGAGTTAACACAAATGAATGTCCCGCATTTTTGCATTAGCTATGATGAATTAGCTGTAATTATTGAAATAATCCAAGATTTATCATTTTGCCACCCTACTTTTAAATTTGTCAAAGGAAACCTTGATGTAACTGGTTCTGCCATTTTCAAGAACAAATTTAGACAACAGAGCTGGGTGGGAAATGTTCCCATGCTGTTCAGCAATGAAGCCGATCTCTTCAAGTATTCTCCAAAGAGGGAAAAGAGCAAGTTTGTTCTGGACTAGGTGGTAGCCTGATACTTGCACTTCACACTGGGGCTATTGGAGAAACAGGTTTATACCCTTTGTTGGCTTGAGCTGGGTTTCTCATGTGCCAGGAGGGATTGTCCTGACACCAGTCCATCAGCTGCTCTGTGATGGGTCTCCTTAAATATCTCTGGCCATATAAGTTGCTTGTGCTTCTCTAAGAGATGTTGTCCCTGTGGGTGTGGGTTTGAGCACTCCTCTGGGATGAGGGAGACTCAGATGCATGCTCCTGCTCCAAGTGTTTTTTATTTACAAAAAGTGGAAACTACTCCAGTGGGTGGGCTTGGAGAAGATTCCTTCTCCTTTGCATCAAACGATGCTGGTCAGGAGCACACCTAGTCCTGAAACTGAAACCCCTAGTCCAACTCTGGCACAGTAGATATGTTGGCTCCTGGAGCAACAGAACCTGTTATTTTTACTGAAAGTTTCACTGTAACGGCTGTATTTCCATAAGAACCTCTGTTTTTAACAAGTCAGCAATTTGTAACAAAAATTATTTTGTAGAAATTTCCATAGCCGCCCTAGAGAATAGGAGGTAGAAGGACCAGTTCCTTGGGCTGCTCTGTGGGCTTGGACCTTCTCACTCAGTCTTCAATAAAGCTTCATCCTTGTGGCTCCTCTTCTCAGCGCAGCTGCTCTTGGCACAAATAATCACAGAAAACCACAGCTGATGCTGTCTGGAGCATGCTGCTAATTGCTGCAAATGCTTTTGCAGGTATTCCTGACTGCGCTGAAGCAGCTGAATGATTCAGGGCCCTTAAATGAGTAGGGCTGCATGGAGGGCAGCAGTCCAGAGGTGATGTATTGTATGTAGGCAGCCCTTACACTGTTTGTGGGGATTTTTCAAAGCAGAATTGAAACAAAATGTTTTAAATCCCCCGTAAAGGAGTGGTCATCGGCTCCTCATCTGTACTGGAAGTCCTGTCTCAATGGCAGTCTGGTTGGATGGCTGGGAAGTAGAGAATCCCTGCACACCCCTGGCTGCTAAAGGAGTGGGAGCCAGGATTTGGGGGCCTTCCATGCTCCTCAGTCCTCTGCTGGATGGATATTACTGACGCTTTTCTAGACAGTTTTATGGGTGGGTAGAGGCAAAAGAAAAAATAGACAAGAAAAAACAAAATCTAGCTATTTGTGTGATAAGGCCACCTGCTAGTCTCTTCTTGGGATGGTGGCCTCGTGTGTACTGCTCTTCTTTTCCTCTACAGACAGCCAATGTTTCAGATGTCTGCAATTTCCTAATGATGAGTTATATTAAGTTCAGACACCAGTTTTAGTTTTCAAAAATTAATCTTTGGAAAGCATCTATGTCAGGAAAACTGCTGTCCATTAGTAGGAAATTATTCAGAAAAAGGAAGATGATTTGCTTATTTATGTAAGAAACTGCTGTACAATTAAGTACAGATATAGGTCAGTAAAATAAGTTCTTTGATCTATTGCTACAAGGAATCAGTGTAAATACGTTTCCTGATAAGAGTTGCTACTGCGTAATTGCATTTTACAAACTGCGTAGTGTGCTATTACTCAGGAAATGTGTTTACTGATATGCATGTCTCCACTCAGCCTCATGGCTGAAAGGTTTGCTTTTTTAGATATTTATAGTTCTTGCTCATTTTTAAATAAGGCGATTAAACTCGTGAAGGGATGGAAGAGAGTACAAATAGGGAAAATTGATTCTAGAGCATACAAAACCACTATTGAAATAGAGACCAGTTGATTGTTTTTAAACAAATGTACGCTAGTGGCATTTGAGATTAAACTGCAAGACTAAGAGGGATTAATTTATACTGTCAACTCTGACTGCTCTGGGCTTCGTCCTTTTGTTAGAATAGATGGGAGTGTGACTCCATCACAGCTGTAGAAAGGCTTGCTCTTCATGGAGTTCTGTCCTATTTTAGAGAGAATAATACTCACTGTAGAAATTGAGTCCCTACAGAGCTTGCACAAGAGCTGCTAACTGAATGCCAGTGGTATTGAATGCTCACTAGTTGCTCACCTAAGGATAGGCTTGTCCTGGGCTTTAGTGGGATTGCTAATAGAGGAAGGTGGGAATCAACACAGTGTTATAACTCCAATCATGATTCCCTATTTACTAGGGATGCTGCTATAATGATGAAGGATATCCAGGTAAATTTTTCAAGTTTGGGTTTTAATTGTTGTGAACCTACCTAAGCAGTGCTTGTTGGATAGAAGCTGTTCAGTTAGGCAGGACTGAGCTTATTAAACATTGTCTCAGCATGAAAATATGTATACTAGTGTACAGGTTTAAGCAAAGCCATCTCATCATATTTTAATCTGGAGGATATGAAAAGACCATTGTCTACTTAAAAACAAGAGGGGTGGAAAAGTGGTTCCATTTGTATTTCTGTGTTTTGAAGAGCACATTGTTGAACTATCAGAAGCAGAAAACTGCTGCAGGATGGGAAGGGAGCCCTCGCAGAGCAGGAGTGCATCTCTGCACTCCGGTTTCAGAGGCTGTGATTCGACTAGTTGTGGGCTGCTAAAAAATCCCACTTTGCCGAGGCATGGTATTCATAACAGGGTAAACAATCCCTTTTAGGCTGGAGTGGGATGGCCACCATTTTCGCGGTCTGTAGTAGGCAACAGAGGAAAAAACAGTGGGTCGTTCCTGAGAGAGAGGATGTGGTTCTGGGTTCGTGGCCAGGGTGGGAGGCAATTCCCGCATCCTGCCTTATCTTCGGGTTCTGGAGCCAAGCATGTTGCTCTGCACATCTTGTTTTTGTTAATAGAAAAATGATTTGTACAGCTGTCTTCTCTGCAATGATTTCAGGACAGGGCCTTCCTGGGACACCCTAGGGAAAGCTCTTGCTTTTTCTTATTGGAGGTACAATATGCAGTCACGTGCAGGGCAGCCTGAAATCAAAATGAAATTGAAACCCAATTTGTCTTTGCCTAGTTGTTTTGGAGGAGCAATGGGAACCATCGTCACGTTCTCTGTGTTCAGTGCATGGGGAAAGAGGTGCTGCTGTTTGGTTGGAGCCCTGCTTTGGGTGTCCATCAGAGGCCCTAGTGCTACCTTAGGGACCAGCCATGGTCCAAAGGTCCAGTGGGCCTGAGCTGAGTCAGAGCTACGGTGCTTAGCGTACAAGTGGCACCATTCCTTTTTAGTAACGTTTGGTGCAAAAGTAGGCTGTGGTTTACATGTAAGTCAACTACAGAGCAGAAAAAAACTAATTAGGAATGAGAAAGGCCTCCATCTTATTCTTCTTGCTTTTACTGGAATGGAGTGGGGTGCTTCAACAGGGTGGTTGGGTGTCCTTTGATGATGGAAAACTCCATAGGAGGCAGGGGGATGGTCATGCTCTGGTTTGGGATTTAGGTGAGCCTTGTGCTTCTCCATGACTTTACTGCTCCTGACCTCTTTGCTCAAGATATCTCCCTTCACTTCTCTGGAAACCAGTACCCCTGCGTGAGTGTGAAATAGTGAGAGTAGCACTTGCATTTCTTCCTAACTCACTTTGGGATCTACTAGTGGAAAGCATTAGGTGAGACAGTCTGAGTTCCTGATAGCAGTTCAGGTTGCGATCAGGTTCTGCAAAGCTAGAAACTGTTGTTCCTGATGTTGTCTTTGGTGTGGTTATAGCTCCCAGAGTGTGCAGGAAAAGACCTCTCCGGCCAATGTTTAGGGCTATGTAGGATTGGCACTGTCATAGTTGTTAGAAGAATAGTTTTCTTTTTTTCTCTCTGCATCTTTTTTTACTTTTAAAATACCTTAGAATGTTGAATAGGAGAGGGGGGGAAAAACCCTATAAACCTTAGTGCACTAAGAATATATTTTAAGCAGATGCCAGGAAACGACAATATTCAGGTTGCACACAGAGTCTGAATTTGGCTCCCTTGTGACAGTACAGTCTCTAATTACATGAACAAATATCATTTTCGAAGTCATATGATATAAAAATACGGACTATTTAAAACCTTAGACAAACATGAAAGTCCCACCAATTATGTTACACTTACGCTGCTTTATTGTCTTGTGGGTACGCTACTCATTTTCTACAAGAGTTCATTGACAGTACAGAGGGTCTGCAAGTGAGTGCAAATGTTCCTGACTGCAGTGCTTATATATTAAAATGTTGAAATGCTTTCATGACTCAGGCCCGTGAAGATTGCTAGCAGGGGCCATAGCTGGAGAGCAGAGACCCTTGGCTGGGAGGACGATGTCCCCTTACCTATTAGAAGAGCAGGCCTTATCATTTTCAGATTTCTGAAGAGAAATCAGAAGAGAAGTCTGAAGGGATTTCTGAAGAGAAATCTGAAAAGGGGGAGTAGTCTGGGCCAGACCGAAAATTGTTTTTCCAGTCTATGTGAAGCATCTAACCTGACCATCCTACTTAGGGAAAAGACACTGGAAGAAAGGTTCCAGATACTACGAGATAAGGCAATTGATAAGGTACCTGAAAAGCACAAAAAGAAATAAGGTATCTGCTTCAGACAGCTGCATCAGGCTTCTCCTCGCTCTCCTGCCCAGCAGTATTAAATGGAGGAATTCTTCCTTCTGTACAAGCAGTTTTTCTAGTGGTTAAAGACGTTAATGAAGGCTGAGACCTTTAAGTCCTGTTTCTTGCCTGCTCCTAAAGGACTCTATGAACTCAATCACATAGTTTTAGTTCCCTGAATTTAACTTTATTTATCTGTGAGACAGCCTTCTATGTTATATACCTCGCACAGACTTGGGACGACAGACTTTATGTAAAGCCAACAAGGATTTGCTGGGAAAAAATGTGGTGTAATCATGACATATTATAGTTATTATCAGTTACCATTAAAAGAATTGTACTTTTGCGTGTGAGAAAGGGAAGAAGGAAAGATGCTCATTAGCAGCTTCCTTCCTCAGGCTATGAGCTTCCACGGGCTCCTCTCTGATAAGCGTGTACGTACGTACACAGCTGCAGTCCCACAGCAGCCTCAGCTGATGCAACGGCTGCTGCTGCAGTGCGGTGCCACCGCCTGCCCCTCTCCCACAGTCCCACTCCATCCCCTGCCTTGGCTCGGGTGCTCTCTGCTCCTTCGCAGAGCCATTTTGAGGTGTTAACGTGGAAGAAAACTACTTGTTACTTCTTCTTTTTTTTTTTTTTTTTGGTGGGAATAATCTCTGCTGAGGAGAGCTCTGAAGTGTGGAAGGACGTGTCAGAGGGACCCTGAAGGTGCTGCAGGAGAGGGGCAGGGCTATGGGGCAGAAGGCAGGGCAGCAGGGGTGACTGAGGCTGCCAAGGAGCTGCAGCCTTCCTCTCCAGGCTAGAGTTTTCTGGTGCAGTGATAGCTGCTGCTGAGACTGTCCGCCTTACCATATAGCCCCACAAACACCGGTGTTGCCCCAGCTGATGGGGAAGTGCAAGGGTGAAGAGGAGTCATGGGGAAAGGAGAGGAGTGAGGATGCTGTCAGATGGGAATACAATCAAGAACAAGTTCAAGAGAGAGAAATAGGAGTCGTTATGGAGAAAATGTTCATTCATGGCTCTCAAGAAGCTGACGAGACTGGGATTATTAGAAGTTTAGCTAATAGCCTTGAAATACCTCTTTCCCATAGTAGAAAGTGCCTGGTTTGCTCACCTGTTAAACACTGCAGGGAGTTCTGGTCCCTCCTCCCTGCCTCAGAAGGGATGATGTAGAATTAATAAAGGTTCAGAGAAGGGCAGCAAGGATGAGTGTAGGTAGAGAGCACCTCACCCTCTCCTATGGGGAGAAGCTAAGTAGAATAATCCCCCCTGAGTCTGGAAAAGAGAGATCTGGCAAGGGCAAAGAGGGGGTGTTGGTTTGTGGTGCTTCATGGAAGCATGAATGACATGGTCAATGGGTAAGAAGAAAGTGAAAAGACAGAAGCGTTTCACTATTTCTTGCTAAAAAAAGTGGTGGACACCCTGAGATGTTATAAAGACAAGATGATTTGGGTTGAAAGGGATCCCTGGGGGTAATGTGGTCCAACTCCCTCTCTAAGCAGGGCCAGCTTAGATCAGGGCTTTGTCTTACCTGGTTTTGAATACTTCCAGGGATGCAGATCCTACAGCCTCTCTGGGCAACCTGTTCCAGTGTTATCAGACAGAAGATTTTAAGCAAATTAAAAAAAGTGGTTTATGCATTGTATGATCATTGGATATGTTTAACTCATTACTTTGGATGCCATGGGGTGGAAAGTCTGAGTTGCTTCATAAAGTGACCAAAATCCTAGAAGAAAAATACTTCCAGATCTATTAAAACTGTGAGGACAACATCTGGCTTGAGAACGCTGTAAGCAGCAGATTGAGGCAAGGTGGGAATACACTGTGGGGGGAATCACCACAGATGACTTGTCATCTTGTCCTCTTCTCCTCCAGCACACCTACTATTGACCACTGTCAGAGGTGAAGTACTGGCTTTAATGGGCCTTTTTTTCCACTCAGCGTGATGGTCTTTGGTCTCATCGGTGGGTACCTAAGCCTGGGAACATATCAAGTAGGGTGAAAATGTATTGGAGCCCTTAATGCTGCCTTCAGTTTCACAGAAGGACAGCTGCCCAGGCAGGTTCGGACCTATTTCCATCAAGCATTAAAAGTTGGTTTCATAACACGTATTTTTCTGTCAAACTTTGTGAATAAAACAGTGCAGGAAGATGTCGTGACTAACGCGAAGCTTTTTATTCAGGCAGCAGATGAAGTGGGTTAGTTTTAGAAAGGAGTAGGAGTCAGAAGAACATTCAGCTTAAGCAGACAGACCAACCCTGGTTAAACTGAAGGGAAAAGCAGTGACACTGGGTCTTGCATATCTGATGTGAAAGACTAGGAATACAATACTGGATTTATTGTTCAGGTTATACATTATCCCAGAATACCGTGGTTTTATAGTGGTGACATCTGACCACTTGCTATCAAGAGATAACTTGAAAGTGCCGCATGATAGGAAAGCTGTTCCTTTCTTGTTGCAGTTATTTTTATTGACGAGCTTTCAGACACCATGAAAGAGTCCACTGGTACAAAATACCATACACAACCAGTCAGAGTAAGATTGGAGGTGTGAACAATAAAGCAAATGAATACCCTGCTGCCTCTCTGCACACATAGCTGCTTATTCAACCTTCAAAAATAAGTGAATAAAACGCACAGATGTTTGGATCCAGAGATAAGATGATCCCATAGTGCAGGGACCTCTAGCATTTTTTGGATTCAATGTGCCGCATCTTGCGTGAGAGGTGGATGTGGGGAACGCTTCTTTCTGCAGTATGTCATCTGCAGCATAACCCCCTGACACTCACATCAGACCCCTCCTTTCCCACTCACGAGTTGAAAACCTCTTTGTTGCAGAAACATTAATTGATTGCTTGGGGGAAAAAAATTACATGGAGAAGGAAGGCAATGCTTTATTTATAGGTTAGTTGTTGCTTTTCTTCCTGTAAAGTGCTTTCACTTCTGGTGGTTGATTATTAAGGAGAGCAATGGTGCGATCACGGACTCTGGGCAAAGTCTTTCTGGTGTCTTTGTCGTCTCGCTTTAATTTGTGCTGTTCCCCACGCAGAGCTCAGCTGCAAAGGGGAGCTCTGCTCCAGTGGGGGTGCCGGCCTGGGCTCAGGACGGCACAGAGCCGCGGTTCTGCAAGGCACGAGGGCTCAGCGGGCAGGTCCTGGGAAGGGGATGAGTCCCGGGACCTGTGATGGGCACAGCTCCTGCATCTATACAGCTCCGACTCGAGAAGCTCAGCGAGCGTACCCAGGCGTCCCGTGGCTGGGACCTGGTGGACTGAGCTCAGCCAGGTGCCATCACAGCTACCGGCCACTACAGATCACGCAGTGTCTAAGCCTATTTACGAGCAAAAAGGTACCCTCGTATCCCCTCCCCATGGTCTTGCGGGAAGGGAGGGCTCCATCCCAAGATGAGCGACCCTGGAGCCGGTGCCTAGCCTGGTGATGGCAAAGAAAGAGCAAGCCCGCTACCCAAGCTGGCACACGGCAGGGATCGGGAGACAGTGAACGTGCACATTCTTTTTTTTTTTGCAGCACGTATCTTACCCAAGCCTTTTTTTTTTTTAGCGATCTCAGTAAGAACAAGAGAAATGGCAAAGCTTTTAGTAAGATCAGTTTCTCTAATGACTCACCAAGCGCTACAAAGTCAAAACAGGTTGCTTGTGCTTGAAAGGTATAAAACAACCATGTCATTTTTATGGTTACTGTACAAAACACTGCATATATGCACGCAAGGGAACATTTTAAAACCTCATATAGCTTTTTTTTGCAGCTAGAGGCTCCTTTCTCCTGGTTTTTATTAATGTGTCATGCTTTGTATTAAGTGTTATTGCTTTAGCAATTAAGCTAATTTCCTCACTGCACTCTGCCAGTCAGAGCGTTACTCCTTTGTATTCCTAAAAGAAAGGAGGAATTAAGTTGAGGTACCAGTGGCCCAAACCAGTTCCCTCTGCAGTCCACTGAAGTTCTCCCATTGGCATTAGCAGGGGCAGCTACTTTTGTGAGCACTGGGAAATGAGTAATAACTACATATCACGTCCAAAAAAGACCTACAAGTCCATCAACTTTCTGTTACATAAAATTATTTTCAACAACAACAATACACCTACGTTTCTGTAATGTCTTTCATTCCAAATGAAATTTCACCACCGTAGTGTTTCAGGAAAATGTGCCTTTTTTTCGTAGTTACACAAGATCTGACAAGAAAAATATCCCTTTCAGTGAAGTCTGACAGAAAAATGAAATTCCAAGGAAATAAAATATCTCGTAATGCAATTAGAAATTTTTACCAAAAACTTTTGAGAGAGATAAATACCCTTATTCTTCAGAACAAGACAACCATCTTAGGATTTTCCAGTAGTTTCTCAATCTCTCCCCCCCCTGCTTTTTTTTTTTTTCTAAGTAACAGGAAGCATCCAGAAGTATTCAAGCCCCTAGAGGACATAAAAGAATATAAATAACAGCATGTGATATTTCCTTGGGTGGAGAATAATTCTTATACATCGCATTCCTTTTGCAAGTTAGGGTATGCCTCTGCCACAGCGCCTGGGTAGGTCCCGGGGTGGTTAATCCACGCCAAGCTCCCACTTCCACAGCAGCACCTCTACCCAGGCCCCCCCAGCTGGCATGGAGCTTGCCTGAGCATGCCGGTGTGAGCTGCAGACAGAGGATGCTCTAGACATTCCCAGGTTGCTTCTGGAGCTGCCTGAAATGGACTGGGAAGGGAGCTTATCTCATGAATTAAAACAGCAACGCATACAAGAAATAGCTCCCATCCTTGGTTTGTCACTATACAAAGGCATGTTACAAAATTCCTGTTAGGACTCAGTAAGGGGTAGCAAACACTCTGTAGATCAGATGGTCTTTTTCTTCCTCTTCTTCCATGCTGGGGAATTGTGCCAACTGTTTACCCAGGGTTTTTGTTCTTCTTACCATGCTGGTTACAGTATGAGGATTGCTGTGTTGAGGATGGGGATGAAGTCCAAGTTTTGACCACGCTCTTCTTTTGCACCACCGGCTTCACGAGGGCACCTCCCCTCCCTGGGCTGTGATGTGGGGAGGTGGTATAGGGGCAGGTGGAGCTGCATCACTCCCATATGGACCTGTGGAGGAAGCCAGCTTCTCTGGCTTTTTTTCTACGCTGTTGCTCTGTGACCTGCATGAGCTGTTAGGGAACTGGAGGGAAAGAGTTAAATGTGATGGTTTATGGGAGTGCCTTCCCAGCTCGATGCAGGTATTTCCTGCCCAACAGCTCAAAAATGGTAATTCATAGAACAGGATGCACATTTCTTTCTGCTTTCTGCTCATTAAAAAGTCAGTGATGACAGACACGATCTCCAGGGCAGCTGCTCTGTGCCTTGCCATGGGTCTAGCCTGCCTCCAAGCGAGAGGGCTTGGCGCTGGTGAGTACCAGGGCACATCTCTGGGGCCCAGCCACATACATTGCGGGGGAGAGAGGAAGAGGTCTGGATGGCTTTTTGACCCTCCAGTCCCTACTCTTGTTCACATCCTCGCATCATCACAGAGGCCTCCAACTAAAGCAGTCTTTGAGTCCCAGGAGAAATGTGCTGATCTGCACCTCGTGCAGTGCCACGGGATGGGAGACATCCCCAGCAGGGAGGAGTTGTAGAGGCAGGATGATGGAAAGGTGGGCTCGCCACCCAAGGTTGACAGACCTGCACCTCAAACTGCCCCGGGACTGTCCCCGCAACTGCTCTCGGCTCTTGCAATGATGGCTTGCATGTCTTCCTCCAAGACTACTGAGCTGCTCTACTTCTTCAAGCTTTTTAAATTTGGGTTTCCCCACAGCCAGACCTTTCTCAAGCTGCTTAGCTTTTTTTCCTAGTACACCCACATAATTACTCCAGCACAAAGAGTGGGCTTGTGAAGCAGCAGCATTTTAAAAAACCACAAACTCTGATCTCAAGGCAATCTTTCCCTCCCACTTCCTCCCCCTTCAAGCAGGGGTGTCAGCCGTGCTGTTTCTTTCAAACTTTCTCTGAGTCATCTCATCAGGCAGCTTGTAAATACTTGAATGCATCCATCAATGTCAAGTCAAAGTAAGTAAGTAGCAGCATATGCTGTGCAATGGAGTTTCCCTCGCTCACATTTGTCTCTTTTTTGGAGGTGCAGAGAATTTAGGGGTGATCCTATCTCGCCATGTTATCTGTGTACCTACATACATAGATGTCGTCAAAGATGTCCCATCAGAGGAACAAGACACAAGATAAAAGATGAGGTTCTTACAGTTGAGAAAACATACTCTTCTGAAACTCCCATTACTGTACGATCCAGAGTGGAATGCCTTCATGCAAGATGCTCTTAAAAACTGGAGTTAGAGACTCTGAGGAGCTGCAGTACTAGCAACCCTTTGAGAATGTACCGTTGCTAACCATTTTGGACCAGCTGGTCACAGCCTTATGAACTGTTGCTAGAAAAATATTATCCTTTCGTATTACAAGGGTGTAATTTGCTGTGTCATCGCTGCATACCAAAATCTAAAAAGCAGAATGTGATTCAGAGGGTGTATGGAATACAAACCACCTCCTCAGAAGGCAAAAATCTCTGCTGAAGAGCAGTAATGCTCCCAAGTATGACTGATAAACATGTGAGTTTTGTCTTGAGCTAAATGGCAAAATATGGACCCTGCACAAAGGCTTTGCTCAGCAAGGGGCAAAATTCACCAGTTTGTCTGCTAGCAGGCTGGTTTATGGTAATAAAAGCATTACAGTGGGAAGAAAGGAAAAGCCTTGCAATATTTTTGAGTTATGGCCTCCAGATAGCTTGGAAGGAAGGTCTGGTGTTGTGATATTTGCCTAATGTGTATGAAATGGTCAATTTAGGTGGATGAGTGTACTCCCAAATATGCATATGTGTGCAGATATACTCCCCCCCCCACCCTCCACCCCAAACAGGTAGGTTATGTGTGAAAATTACATTGGGAGCCAGGAACACAAGCTTACTGTTACCTTATGGAGTAGTCTGGGGGAAACCAGCTGAGTGAGAAGAATGCTCTTCTGCAAAATGGTAGAGAAAATGTCTTGAAAACTCTTCCTCCTCTCTGCTACAACCCACAGTGAGAGCTTGGCAGAAGTAGTGCTGAGGGGCAACTCATTTGCATCTGTTACGCTTTTAAACATAATGTATTGGGATCTCTCTCTGGATCCAGTGACCTGTGAGAGTAAGATACCGGTCAAGGTGAGTACGGATGGTAGTACTGATCGGTAAGCAATTTTTTCCCTACCATGACCAAGGGACATTTCAAGCATTGCTCTTCCCTCTTGTTTCTCATGTAGTGCAATTTGAGAATCAGGATAATCGCACAGCAAAAATGCTTTCGATCTCACTCCTTTATTTACTTTTTTTTCGCGATTTCCTTCCACTCCCAGGTGAAGGAATGTAGGCTGTTTGAAGAGCTGATCTGCTGGGGTGGGGCATTAACTTAATTTGAAGCATTGCTGAATATTTAGTCATGTTCCGTAGGAGTATTAGAATCATAAAATTCTTGGATTCCTAACAAAACATGCACGTGTACACAATCTCCAGAAAGAGAACAAGTGTTTAAAAACAAGGCTCTATACACAATTCTAAAGTCATTTAAATATAAGATATATATATAATTCAAGTTAAAAACATCTTGCAGTACTACATTACTGACAGCTTAAAGTCAGACACCAACTGTGATGGCATAGCTGCTTTAGGGAAAATTGCTAACTGGTATAAATCTGATTTTAAAATAAAGATAGCACAGAGGGGAGTTTGAATTAATTTAAATAGGAGCAAGTAATTTATAAACAGAAGTCTCTTCTCAGTGGTCAAATTGGTCAACCAACGGTGATTTAGGAAGGTAGCGCTCTTATTTTTAAATCCATTAGCTTGTGCTGTGGCACGTAGGACCTTGGTTTTGTGACTAATGTCTTCAAATTAGGATGCTTCCCTAGATCTGCTAATAGCTATAGCTAGGTCAGAACCAAGTTTCTCTTCTCTTAAAGATTTTGTAATAAAAAAAAAATTAAAATCCCGTTTTGGACAAGGATGAACATGAGAGCTTAACTATTTCATCCAATGCTTACAGAAGTGTTTTAAGTACAGAATCAATTAATCTCCAATTTTTAGCTTTTTAGCTACCATGAAAATATAATGTCTTTTTACTGTTCAGATGTGGAGTGCCTGTCATTGCAGTGCTGATGAGACACCAGTGGACAAGCTCTTGGAGGCTTGTGAAGGCTGGTGTTAGCTTTCTGTGCCATCCAGTCCACATACTCCCAGATGGAGACCACCAAGGGAAAATTCACTTAATTTTTCTCAGAGCGACAGATGTACAGGTTGTTTTTAGAAAAGCGTGACTACCTGGCTAAGTGATGGCTTTATAAATGGGCCCATTTCTAATCCTGCAGACTCAGACTAGAAATCGAAGTCACCTGATGTATATTGGAGTGAGGTGCAACCAGAACTGGACCCAGCATTTTCAAAGCAGGTCCACTAACAGTTCACAAATACTAGCTTCTGGCTCTTTCAGTATCAGCCTTCAGAGGAAGGCAGAAATCATTTGTAAGGCAGAAATATTTGTATGGTGAATATGCCTTCAGTGTGTGAAAAATGAGCTCAAAGCTGATGCTGGATAACAGATCTGGAATTGACTGATTTATCCAACTTCCATGTATAGTTTTCCGGTTGCAGCTCCAGAGCCATAGTCAATGATATTTAGTCATCTAACTACTTCCTTGATAGGCATAATGAAGTAATTAGCTGTCTAAGTGCTGCTGTAAGATATACTTACCTCTATGTGCCCACAAAACTGCTCCTTTGAAAGTCTAAATACAAACCTGGAAGTGACTTCAGGCCATAATGGTGTGTTCACAATCAAAGTGAGGCAAAGACAGCTGCTGTGTCAAAACTTCCCCTGACTTCCATTGTCAAAGGCAAATTGGCTTGCAGGTCTTAACGATCGTTACCCAATTCCTAGTCATTCACAGTGGCTGAGACGCAGCTCTCCCACAAAGCCACGCAAGCATCATTCGCTCTTACGTACCATGTTGGCTTCGACACCGAGGTACGTCTCATGCCCTGACTTATCTTTGTACATGTTGTCTATGAATAATTCAGGACGTCTCCAGACAAGTTTACTGTTTCATTCCAAGTGAATAAGCACCAGTAACAAATCTGATGTGAAAGTGTAGCAACAGACTGCATAGCTAGTGTAAAGCAAGAAAGGTTTCCATGGACACCCTTTTGCTCTGATAGGCGGTTTTAAGAGAGGAATACAGTATTAGTGTTGCAGGTTAAGGACGTAAGAGAAGACAGACTGTTCCAGAAAGTGGCATGCATCAGTGGTGTTCGACTGGTCAGTCGGGCAGGTGTGTTTAATGACTGTTGGAGGCAGTTGGTGCTATAAAAGATGCACAGTATGCCGATCCCTACAGTCCTGGGCTGGTCTGAGCTTTGCCGGCGTGCTGTGCCAATTAATCGCTATCAGTGTGATGACTCGTAAAACTCCTCCTGTGACATACACTGCACTCTTGACATCGCAGGTGTGCCAGCTGCTCAGATCTCAGGTGCCAAGTCAGGCTGTGCAGGACATGGGCACGCACAGATAGACCTAGACACACAAAAATCCTTTGGGAGTGTAGATGCTTCATTATAATTTTACATCGTTGCTGGGTATTGATAGTTGCCTGAATTTTTATTTTAATTTATTTTTTTTTTTAGCCAGAAATTGTACCAACCAGTTCAGAGGCTTTTGTTAGAAATAAGCAGAATTTTTGTGACAATGTGTTTGGCAAGGATAACACTCAGCAGATTTCAAGGACATTTTGACAGGAAACTTTAGGATACTTTGTCAGTGCTATAACGAGAAAGAATATCCTCCTATTAACATGTATCTAGATTTTCTCCTTGATTGTTTGGTTAATGATCCCAGCCTCATTAGCTGCTATCAGGGAAGATCCAGCAGCTAGAGATCTGAGATGAAGACGATGAGGAATCATGGATTTCTGAATTAGAAAAGTTCAAAGATAGAAACAGGTAATGAGGAAATGAAAAGAAAAAAATCTTTGTGATCATCATCCAAACTCTAGGGGGAAATAAAGAAATCTGCTGTGGATAGGAGGTAGTCTCCATTCAGCCCTTCAGGTCAAAGGGTTTTCTGAAGCTTCCTTCTTTCAAGAGAGAAAATAAAATGAGCATGGGTTTAACAATATGGGGGGAAACCCTAATTGTGGAATGGAAATGGGAAGATTTGGAAAGGTTGTGGTATTTGGGTCGTCATTGGCCTTAATCAGTGGGGAGGAGAATGCAGTTCTCTGGGCAGCATGACTTTAACCTGTCAAAACTTGTCATACCTAAATTACTTGACTATCCCTGTTATATTTGTCCCTTATACTGAGTAGCCAAAAGCTGGGCCAGCTTTATAGGTGAATTTGTGAATTTGTTTGGGTTCCCGGTTTGAACTTTTAAAATCTTTTATTCTCATATATTTCAGCACAGTTTGTTTCTTCTTTCCACTGTTTTCTGCAAGTTCTCTGAGCAGGGATTGTCTCCTGCTATATTAATATATCCTTCCTGCTAAGATGGGTCCTGCTCTGGGGCAGGGGTTCCTCTCTTGCACAGAGCATATCTAACTTTTTATTTTTACAACCAGCTTCTAAAGGTCTGTGTTGTCTTTTATCTGTTATTTAGGTAAAGAATCCACAGCAAAGAAGCCTATAAGTCTTTCCAGTTATCTGCCAAACTAATTGAAAAAAGACTCATTAATTTCTTTTGGGCAATTATTACGTAGTGAATAATGCAGTAAGTCACTACAAGCTCCTGTATAACGTTTTCTTGCTTTATGGATTGTTTCCTAGCATGCCTGCAGCAGAGCTGTTTATGTTGTTTTCCCTTTGTAATTTTGTGCATGAAGAACTGCAATAAACATAATTAAAACCAAATTTCCCTATCTCTCCTCCTATTTTTCTTCTTGTGAGTCTTCCCTTCTCTTAATCTTCTTCATTCTCCTGTTTTCTTTCTCTCAAATTTCTTTTTCTTTCTTTAGTTTTCCTGATTTGTCTTCTGCTTCCTCTCCCTTCCCAGTTCTTTTCTGCCTTTTTTTATTCCATGTATTTTCAGAGATCTCAAAGGGCCTACACTTAGCATAAGCTGGGGTTTCCAGAGTTGACAAGTCTGTGGGCAGAAGCCAATAAGATTTGAAGCTGAAACACAATCATAAAAAAGATCTACAATCTCTTGCAAAACTGGCTTGTATAGACTCATACCTGTGAATGACATGTGAGCAGACTGTCTACATTGCTTCTATTTTCCATTTAAGGTGATCAAATGTCATCTTTCCACCATTCATCCACCTGTCTTATTTCATATCGATCAGTACTTTTCATTTTAAGGAGATAGTTGTTATGATATGGAAAGCAGAGCTGGAATTTATTCCCTGAAATGTTCTTTCTGCATCTGGGTTTGTGAGTGCAGCCCTCTGTTAGGCGTCTGGGCTTTAGGGCTCTCCAGGCTTTGCTGCTGGGTGACCATGGGTCGATCGGTTCATCTTTGGTCTTCTGCTTTCCCATCCAAAAGATGGAGATACCGACTTCTTTGTAAATTACTTGGAGATCTACAGATGACAAAGGTCTTTACTATAAAAATGCTTTCTTCTTTTATTTATGCTGAGAAAGCACTAAACAGTTCTTGATGGGTGTTCTGTCCTTGCATGCAGAGCAGATGAACGCTGACCACTGTGGTGAGAGAGGTGAAGTTTTCTGTAAGATTTAGCAGTTCATCTGAACAACGCGCAGAAGCTGATGAGCCTTAGCCGGTGGGGTTTTTTTAATGACTTCTTCCTCTGCGTCTCAGGAAATGCCATCATATCTCATTACGCAGTTTCTGCTCACTTAAGAGGGAATAACTGGCTATTGGAATGACTCTGCCTGAGGTAGGCACTGTCCATGATGTTATGACAGAAAGCGTATTCCTTTGTTAGAAAGAGATGACGTCCTGACTGTGCTGAACACCAATATCAGTTTGCATTTTGCTATCTTTCTAAAGTGTCCCTGTAGCACCAGCCTGGAAATTTTGTTTGGCCACTGGCAAAGACGGTAGGATTTGGCTTTTAATGAAGATGATAAAAAGTTCACCTTGCCACCTTTCAGAAACGTCATATTTGTGGTTTCAGGAGAATGCTCCTGTTCAGCACAGGTTTTATCCTCATGAATCCTGTTCTGACAGACATAATGAAATATGGATTAATGCTGTCACGCTAAAATGCTCTCTCATGCACCTTTGCTCACTTTGCATTAAAAAAAATTATCCCAACATGTAAAATGGGATCATATTTTGTTCTTACAGCTGCATAGCTTCCAAGTTGCTTTTAATGTTATTTACCAATCAAAGAAAGAAAGGTTAGTGTCCACCACCCCCAGCCCCCATGCTTGCTACTATTACAAAATATCCCAAGCAGTTTAACATCCAAAAATTCTCGACAGCCATCTAGGCACTTAGTAGCTACAGATGAGAAGGTGTTAACCTGTCGTAAGCTAAAAAGAAGAAAAGGCAGCTGTTCTTGTGCTGCCTGCAGTAGGCAACCAGGAGCAGCATGGGCAGAAGCAGTCATATGGAAAAGCTTCCATTGCTGGAAGACACCAAGTATCAACTTTTCCTTCTTTGGAGAGGCAAGCAGAGCAAAGGGCATGATATCTGTGGTAGAGGAGGGTGATATTTTATGATCAATTAATAGAGCAGGTCACAGAGGAAGCTTGTTCTTTCATCCATGTACTCAGGCAGTGCTGGAGAGAGGCCTTTGTAAATGTACCCATACCTGAGCGGTCCCATTTGGAGAAAGGGGCATGGGTTTCCAACAGGCTGTATGTGATCATGTATAGATGAGGATGGTCAGAGAAAGCAATATGCAACTCAGTGGGACATATCTCTTCTTCTTTATGGTGGTCTCTAGTGGAATACAACTTTGGAAAGGAACTTTTTGCATCCAGTGATCCACTTAAAGTGCATTTTCCTAGGTATTTTCCCAAATGATTAATTTGGTCAGGAAGACAGTCAAGCCCTCTTCTCTTCATGGATACATTCAGTTTTAGGTACCAAATCTTCACTAGGTACAGGTTAGCCTGATTGCCCATCAGAGGAGAATTATGAAGATGAATTAATAATTGGGGCTCTCAGACACAACTATGAAGAGGACCTGGGATAGTACCTAGGCAGCTGGGACAATTAAATCCTATGTTTGCCAACAGCTGAAATGGGCCCACTTACAGGAATTAGCAGCAAAAGATACCTTTCATTTTCAAGTCCAGAATATCTTCACTTGTAAATTACGTGGTACAGGTGGCTCGGTGTAAATACAGATGCCACTATTTCTTTAATGCTGTATGCATTTAAAGGCTCTGGTAGCATGAAATACAGCAGCAATCTCCACCTGACAAATTTTTCTACCCACTTAGTTGCAAGGTTCCTTGCTCACTAGAGGGGAAGAAATAGGGCTCGATCCAGACTTTGTGAAAATCGACAGACAGACTTCCCCTTGTCTTTGCTGGCTCAGGTCCCTGGACACCACGTACATGTGAGTTTTAACGTGGACATTTCTCGTCCATCTCCAATCCAACCCGGGGATCTCGGCAGCAAGACAGCCTACAGGGGTGACCCAGGTTTGATCTCACGCCGCACCAAGGGCAAGGCAGCTCTCTGTTTCCATTTTAATTGTGTCACTGTTGAGCCAGGGCTCGCGTCTGCTTCCTCTCTCACCCCACAAAGGGAAAATGTGTGCCAAAATGCTTCCTGTTTTTCACTGCCAGCTGAGTCGCACGCTCGGGGTGAAGCTCATTAAGGCAGTGTGTGGCATTAAAAAACGGCAGCCTCCAATAGTGGAAACAATCATGTTTCAGCATCCTATTCCTGAGTGGACTCAAGTGGAAATCAGGCTGCAGAGCACAATCAGTCCAGAAACAAAACCTGAAAGAGGGAAGGCAGTCACATTTAGTGATCTAAATAAACCAAGGAAAGTGGGCACGTATTCCACATAGGCAGTGTAATTGTTCTTTGCTTCAGACGAAGAAGGAAAAAGAGCCCGATAGGAACACCTAATAGTACAAAATTGCTCATAGTCAGAGGGGTTTGTCTTCTTTCCCATAGTATGAAGGGGTTGTCCGTTTTGGCAAAGCTTTTCTGGCTGACAGTGCCAGCATTTGTTATAAAAACATTATCCTGTTAATTAACCTTCTAAGAAAGAAACCACTTCTTGACAAAAGCACACATCTCTGTCCTTACCACACTTTTCTGTACTTTATTTTCCTCATCTGTGATGTTTCTCCCTCCCTCCTTCTCAGCTACCTTTTCCTAAGCCTTTTCAGTCTAAATTGTTTGAATAATTGCTGGTCATTTTGTCCTATAAGGGCTTATTTTTCTCCCAGAGCAGGTTACAGGGCTGTTATGTCTAATTCCAATCTCACACGTGGAATACAAGGCAAAGAAAAGCTGTCTAGTGTTTCAGTCTCTCACCCTTCTTGGTGGCTAAAACAAGATTTCATAATAATGTTTATGTTTAGAATTTCTGCAGTAATAAGCAGATCAGTATCAGTGTGTATGTAGTAAGTTTAAAGAGCTGTTAATAGACAGTTGGATGGCTCAGGAATTTAAAACCTTTATTACTATGTCATCAGTTCAAAGTCAACTCAGTTTACCAGGGATCCCTGATAGCATCAGTCTATCCTTCCCAGATGAAGCAGGTATGCTTGTCCAAACTTGGAAATGCAATTCCACAGAAAATTCAGAAATTGCAATTTTTCTCCACATAGTTTCCTACAAAACAGCATTTTTTAATAAAATGGTCTTTAGTTCGTTTTTTAAAATTTCAATACTAATTTTTAAATTTCATTTGGTTTGCAAAACATTCATAAACAGCCAAGATTAAAAATATGGCAAAAAATTAAATGATGTAGCAATAAAAATATAAAAAATAAGAGTTTTCCTGAAGAAATACATTCTGAAACTATATTTTATGGTTATGGTCAAGAAAGAACTTATCCTGTCAAAATGTATTATTTTGGTTATTCTTCCAAAGTGAAATCATGTTGAAAGTCCTATTTTGATTATTTTTTTTCCTATAGGAAAATATGCCTATTGAATCTGCCCAGTGAAACAGGTCAAAAATCCAACACAGCAGTCAGCATAAAATGTGTTGGTAATTTCCATCAAACCTGGTGCTCCCTCACAAAGCCTTTCTAGAGCAGGGGATTTGAACAGCCTCAGTGGAGCATCTGCCTTACTGGGTACAGCGATGGACTCATGTCACCTCTAAAATGTAGTGGCAAGGCTGGGACTGAGGCAGTCTTGTGGGAGAAGTTAATTTGTTCCTTCCTTTCCCAGTCTGATTTTTAGCTGCACACAACCTTTGGTAGTTGTCCTGTGCTATTAACAGAGCCCCTTTTACAAGCCCCCCTGTGCTTTAAAGGCAACATCGAGAAATTCTTATCTATGGGCAAGTTTGAAAAATAATAACTGTGGAGACAATTTTGGTACATGTGTTTTGAATGTCCATCTGGTTTTGTTTGTATACAAATTCTTTAGGATGAGGGGATAGGGAAGACCTGTTTACTCAGAGTATTCCATTTAGGATGTCCCAATAATTTGCTAGTGATCTTGTGGTCATTTTCCACAGCCACCAGTTGTGATCTTGCAAAAAGGACTGTAACAAACAAGGAAGTGAGAGGGAAAGAAGGAAGGAAAAAAAGAAAGAGAAAAAGAAAGAAGGAAAGAAGAAGAAGAAAGATACAACACAGTGTTTCTTTAACTGTGTAACTACGACATGGTAACTGTCTGTTACAGGCTGCTTTGCCACCCCCAAATTGCTTCATGACAGGACAGTGGGTCTTTAACAATACATAGTTGTAGTTTTTAGATATTTTCCTGACTAGTCTCACTAAGCAAGGCCAAAGGGCTGAAATACAACTTATTGTTCCTCTTCCCATTTCCACCATCATTGGGAGAAGCCAAAAGTTATCTACAAGTGATTTATTTCTGCCTTCCAAAGCCAAGTGAGGAGTCCAGAGATGCTGATTCTTTTCTTGTTTGTGAAAAGTCACTTTGCGTTTATCTGCATTGCTCTACTGAGGGAGGATTTGCTTAATGAATTGGATTCTGGTGGTGAGAATGGATAAGATAAGGGTGAGGTAAGTCCAATTTTCAGCTTGTGAAATGCTTGGGATAGTGGTTGTATTTACTCCTATATTAATTAAGGAGAAAAATTCATCGTCTCTTTGCCTCTGCCAGTGTCAGTTGGAATGTAGGTGTTAATCTAATGTAAATAATAACAAAGGAGGCAATTTTCTTAAACCATAAAACTTGAATATGGAAATTCTCCACTTTCATTCCTGAAAAAATGTCTTGGGCTTTATTGCTTTCTTATTGAAGATTTCCTTAGCTATCACTCTTTCTTCTAGTGCCATTTGTCTGTGAATGCTTCATGGTCCGGAAAGTATTTCTAGGGTTCAGAAAAAGATGAATAAGTAAAGAAAGTTCATATATGCTCTAGAGTGACCTGCACACATGAATAGTGGAAAAATGAAAAGGGTTCGACATCCAAAGCAGCGATTGCAGTCACTGAGAAGTAGACGAATCTTGGACATGGATATCTGGGAATTATATGTTCAGTCTAAAAGACTTTCCCATAAACGACTTTACAAATAAGTTGAGGTGATATACGATTGTTTCATGATACTTTTTAAAACATGCAATGAAACTGATAAACTGGTATTCACTTCAGAGTATCTAGGAAAGCCAGGCAAGTTCAGGTTTTCGTACATACAACAGGTAGGTCCTGCTTCCCTGAGATGAGACATTTTTACTTACATCCTTTCTGAGTAAGCATGGACAGAAAGATTTTTTTCCATTAGAAAAATTCATGGTTAAAGAAAACCAGTGAACTAAATCACTTATTAATATTATTTCAAAAGAATAATGTAATGTGGAAGTGCTCCATTCCAACCATCGGATTGTAGCTTCCTATTTTTTCTTTTATATTTTTCTGAGCTACAATAATGACTTGTTTCTCCTGGTATGGTATCTGTCATCAGACTTAACCATGTGCTCTGCACTCTGGGTAAATCTGATGGGTTTTGGTCACCTTCTGACGTTCTTCTGTATCCTGTGGCTGGAATCAGGCCTTGTCTCTTCCCTGGTAATGCACCTTATAGGAACAGGCACCAGCTGACATGCATGCTTCTGTATGTAAACTGCCCTTTATTTGCAAAGCTTTGTCCCATTGTTGAGAGAGACCTTTTGGCAATTATTATTATTACTATGAATTTTTTAGAGACAGAAAAACTCTCCACACCTTTTCTGCAAGGCTGCAGTTTCACTGTGTCCAATAAAGTACTCACGGTTTATATCATCTGAGGGCCTGAATCAAAACAACCTTTTACTGGTGGTTATATAGTTTATACCCACGTGCACACGTGCACACATGCACACACACAGATATGTGATCATATTCACATTCAAGGTGAATCATGATATATATAACTAGAAATGACTCCCTTTCCCAGTGGTTTTAACCAAGGGAGACAAGGAAAGAAAATCATTGTCTCTTTGACTACATCAAATCAGTGGTAAATGTAGATGTATAGTAGTAAATGCTTCATGTTAAGCTACTACATCTCCAGTGATATAGTGCATCTGACTGAAGGGAAAAATTTAGATGAACGACTACTTTTCTCCTTTGGAAAAGCCAGCAGTCGGTTGTTATTATTGAACTCTGAGTTCACTCACAGAAGGAGGCAGCTCCCAAGTGAGATTGTGATGAGGTGGGAGATAATTCCCATCACTAATTTCTAATTTATACTAAACAAAAAAAGGTTGAACAAGGGGGCATATTAGCTTCCACAGCACAGAATGATGCCTTTCCAGGTCAGTGTAGCAGTATATTGGGGTATAGCTTTCATGCAAAATCCCAGCTTTAACTTAAAATTAACTTAACTTTTTGGGTCAAGACTTTCAAATTTTCAGACTGGCACCTACACAAGTAGGTGAGAGCTAGAGACACTAAGAGACAGAGATGCTGGAGTCAATGAGAGTTACATGCATTGAACATCTTTGGAAATCAAATTACTTGTGCCTCTCTATTCTACAAAAACATGCACATGTGCTTGATGCATGAGCAGTCTTGTTGAAGTCAGCGGGGCAGCCTCCATGCATACAACTTAATATATAAATGTTTGTAGGATTGAGACAGTTATTTTGTGATTTGCACATCTTGATCTTGACTTGAAACCAGTAAAGCTTGAGAATATTGTCTTTGCTTCTTGTAAGAGACGAGGCAAAAAAAAAAATGAAGTTACTGTTTATACTGGAGAAATGTCTGAGTAATCTCAGGACAAGGTAAAACAGTTAAAGCACATGTTTGTAGCCAAACCATGAATCATAATTGTCAAGTTGAACATCTTAAAACTTACAAATGGCTGCAACTTCATCAGAAAACCAGCTGAAGCCAGAGATGGTGGCACCTTGGAGAATCCTTCTGTGAAAAGGAGGTGATATTTTCTAGACTGCAGCATCATTTCACTTGCTTGTTATTTGCAGATGCCCATAGCTGAGGCAGTCTGAGTCAGTGAGATACAGGAGTATCACAGGAAAGTTTGTATTTTCAAAGGAACTGAGTAGCGATTGCAAGTCATCATGATTGTCCAAGTATCTCTGAACTTCTTCTCACAACTTCATGAGTGCAAAATGGAAGATCACAGGAAGGTCTGAACTGGAAACCAGTTACAATGTCACTTAACACATGCAGTTAGAGAAAATGGCACTATGTCATCAGTTCAAAGTCAACGCAGTTTACCAGGGATCAGTCTGTCCTTTTCAGATGAAGCAGGTATGCTTTCCAAACTTGGAAATGCAATTCCACAGAAATTTCAGAAATTGCAAATTTTTCATTCCATATTTTCCTACAAAACAGCATTTTTGAAAAAAAAAAATGGTCATTGGTTCATTTTTTTAAATTCAATTCTTATTTTTAAATTTCATTTTGTCTGCAAAACATTCATAAACTGCCAGGATTAAAAATATGGCAAAAACTAAAATGACATAACAACAAAAATAACATTTTTTTTTCTGAAGGAATACATTCTGAAAATGTATTTTATGATTATGGTCAAGAAAGAACATAACCTATCAAAATGTTTCATTTTGATTATTCTTCCGAAGTGAAATCATGTTGAAAGGTCCTATTTTGTTGTGGTTGGTTGGTTGGTTTTTTTTCAATGGGAAAATATGCCTGTTGAAGCTCCCCAGTGAAACAGGTCAAAAATCCAATGCAGCAGTCAGTATAAGATGCATTGGTATCTTCCATCAAACTAGTTGCTTCCCCAAAAAGCCCTTCTAGAGCAGGGGATTTGAACAGCCTCAGTGGAGCATCTGCCTTACAGCGGTAGACTCATGCCACCTCTAAAATGTCGTGGCAAGGCTGGGACTGGGGCAGTCTTACAAGAGAAGTTAATTTGTTCCTTCTTTTCTTAATCTGATTTTTAGCTGCACACAACCAGGAAATTCATTAACATCTGTATCTTATATATATATATTTACACTGCAGTTTGGTTTGGTGGCCGTATTACCATGTGCTTGAGAATCTCAGCTGTGAGTATCAGGAGTTTCCTGCATGGCAGACTTGTGCAAAGAGAGTTTTCATGAGCTTTTGATATGAACAAACTGTTCTTTAAATCCTTGCTATGAAGACAGAGAGCATGAGGGAAGAATACACTCTATGTTTAAATTATTTGTCCTCACAAAGTGAGAGCTTGGCTTTGGTGGTCAAAGGAATGGTTTGTTCAAGGGCAACCCAGTGAAAGATAGAATGGAATTCCGGGTTCCCTGTAGGCAAGTCTCTTTGGTTTCAAGGACATCCTTAAGTGGTAATTACAGAAAAGAGCTTGCGGTGATTGTTTCAATACCTGTGCAACAGAAAGCATGTATCACAACATGTTTTATGAAATGCTCCCTGGGTAATATTTGGAAGTTAACTTTGCAATATGAAGGTAAAAGTTCCCCTCCTGTTTGGAGGGTTTCATGAAAAAAAAAAAAAAAAAAAAAAAAATGGATCTCCCACTGACAATTTCAAAGACCAATTTAAACAATATCACACTTTTGTTTGTTTATAGTAAGGCTCTTGTCTAAACTTGAAGATTCAGGGTTGTTTTGCCCTGGAGTAGTTTTCTTGGCACTGTTCATAATCTTTTAAATTCCAAACTAGATTTTGGAGGGGAGTCAATATATTACTTCATATGAAAGCTATTATTCCATATGAATAATTAGCACTCCATCCTGCAGGACGGTGAATATAAGGCTTAGGGCTGAGCTGCTGCTAGGAATGCTGACTGTGGTTTTTATAATTTGCAGTCCAAAGTGGTATAAACTATGGGCTTGGGTTGCCTGAAACCTTGTACCCAGGTACGTGGGCTGCTCGTTGAATAAGCGTTCTTTGGAAGAAGCCTTTCTGTGCATATGGATGTCCGTCCTCCCCAGCACCAGGTACATCTGCAGGAAGAGCCGCTTGCAAAAGTGAAAATGGCTGCTGTGTAATTCCTTGCCATGTGGGGGATTACAGCCCGTAATGTGACTAGACTGCAGGCACTTGCCCAATGTCCTTCTGTCCGTAGCAGCGTCGCTGCAATTTTTATCCATTCCCAAAGAGGTCAGATCCTAAAATGGCAAAAGGCTGATGGAGAAGAGCAGGACGAGGCAGATTTTCTTTACATACCATGCTTTTCAGGTTGTCAACCCACAGATCTCTGTGCAGTGAGATAATTTCTGGTCACACTTAGAGGAGCTTCTTGCTATCCTAACTAAAACTTTATTTCATCTGTTTTCTGAATTAATCTGTTGTAGTGATGTAGGAATATCTGTTGGTTGCTGTAATCTATATAAGAGAGCCTAGATGTCTTTATAGATTATTAATTCTAGTGTAAACCGTTTACCTCAACACCCATATAACTCATATGTGAGATACTGATAGTGTTGGACTCTTTTAGAGCATGGGAGGCTATTGTATAAAGAATCCAGTACGCAAACCTAAAATATTGAAAAAGGTAGCGTGTTGTTGGTTATGGAGGTACAAGCAGTCATAGCAACCTGGAGAAAAATTAAGCCATATTCAGCACTGCATCTCTGACATTAAGAAAATGTGGTTATTTCTAATGGCAGGCTATGAAAACAGTTTTAATTCCAGGACTTTTCAGAGTGCTCCCAGGAGTTTGAAATATCTCAGGAATGACATTTCCACATGAACTGTGGAACTCGTTTATGAGAGTCTGAGGTTGAGACCACAGGTATTTGCACATGACCTCAAAGGTCAGCTAGCTTACTTGTGAGAGGACAGGTAAAATGAACACTTCGCTATTGACCTGAGCTATTTTTACCCAACATCAGAAGTTTTCACAAACCTTGTCTAATTAGTGTTTCTAATTTTTTTTCTTTTTTTCCTCTGCCTTGAATATTCTGGTAAAAGCGTGGAGCCTCAACAACTACTAACTGTTCTGGAGAACAGAAGAATAGGAATTTGCACCTAGTGAATGTGAAACCTTTGTACGAACACTGTGGCCGTATCACATTTCTTCCTGAACGGGCATGTTTTGAGAGAGAGAGAGAGAGAGAGAAAGAGAGAGACACTTTATTGAAGAATTTCCAAATTAAATACTCCTCCCTTTATGCCACTGGAATTGAATGCTAGACACAAAGTTTTAATGCCAGAAAGGACTATTTCTGATCATCTCACCTGACAAAAGCCGTAGATTTTTATCAACAGGTTTCTTCATCGAGCCTCTAACTGTTAGTAGGATACACAGGTTCAATTTCAAGGCTTCACCTGAGAAGGAATCCAGTGTACCCTTGAGCGAGCGATTTGGTTGGAGATCCTGACTGTTAGGAATGCATGCCTTTGCTCCTGAATATAGTTAGCATAGTTACCAGATGTTGGATCTCGCTCTACCGTTTTCCATTAGTTTAAAAAGCCCTCTGCTATCAGGGGTATTTACAGACCATGTTCAGATCACTTTTTACCTTTCTGGGGATAAACTAAACAGACTGAAGTCCAGGAGTCATAAAATGCCCCCTTACAAAAAGCTTTAACTTTAGATTGTTGCTCCCTCTGAAAGGTGACTGTAAAAACAGTACTGCGGAGTTTCATGTTTATGGCTTTAATGGATTCTATATAAAGGGCTTCGGTTTACCAGTTAAAATGCAGCGTGACTGGCTGCCAGACCTTTCAGTTTTATCATAGTCTCTGAGGGAAGTTGAGATTTTTGCATCCTGTCTGTCATCACAAGCAGTAAACGCAGATTAAAGCAGAGCAGGGCTTGAAGACTGGTGCTGAGGTCCACGGCCTACCTCCCGCTCCCCTCAGAGGAAAGGGATCGCAGGCCTGGCGAGATCAAGCCGTGCCCACTCCAGCATCTTCGCTGGGTCATGCTGTGCCCTCAGCTACCCCATGGGATGGCGGCACCGTCGTCGATACCCTTCCTTGGGTCGGCAGCGAGCGTCCCCCTGTGAGGCCGGGCAGGTGGCCCTGTTAATGAGTCACAAGACGGAGCAGAGGTCTGAGCTCACTCCTTCAACCACGCTAGCTCTCCCCTGCAAGTACCAAGCGAAGCGGTATGCTGCTCTCCAAAAAAAAAAAAAAAAAAATTAAAAAAAAATCAAATATCCCTTCCTGCAAAGAGCGGCAGTTTTGTTCAGTGAGAGAATTTCACTTTTACACAGCATTTTTTCACAGCGATGCTGCCCTTTGAGGCAAAAGAAGCCTTTTTTCCCCTCTTGTTGCAGTTGGTGGGTGTAAGTAGAAAGAAAATTCCATACTTTAAAGACAGGAGTTACTAAAATAGTGGTTAGATTGGTGACTATAGGGAGGAAAGCCTAAATACAGAAGGAGGGAAAGAGAAAGGGAAGAAGAAATGAAGAAAAGCAACAAATGTTTGAGGAAGGAATACACGGTGTTTCTTTTTCACTCTATTATTCTTTCTTCCCACCGCTCCTTCCAATTTAAATCTTTCCTTTGGTTGTAGGCACCAATCCAGCAACTATATGAAGCAAGTAATTAATGCTATGTATGGAAATAGTGTTATTAACTTAAGTGACCACAGTCAAGATCAGATTTCTGTTCCTTTTTTCTATAATGTACATGTAAAATTATATTTCCCGTGATGGAATATTCCTTTTGCAATTTGTTAATTGTCTTTTTTATTATAAAGAGAATTTGTAGTTGGAGAGCTACAAAAGGGCACAGGGCTCCAAGAACACTTAGAAGCACAGTCAGATCTGCAATGAGAAATAAAGGGATGAATTAAACAATCCCCAGATGCTTTCCAAGCCTGGAACACAAGCTATGGATACGTCTTTTAGCAAGTTAACTTCTCCCTAAACACATCCACACTGTCAAATAGGTAAACCTCAGACTGCGCCCAGAGCTGAGGAAATCCAAGCTCTCGGGTGTTAGAGATGCACGTGCCAGACTCAGAAGTGCAGCAACAAACACCTCCAGTTGTCTTTTAACGGGTGGGCAACTGGATGCTAGGTCTTGGGAAACCACGTAATTCCTGGATTTGCCCCAGTTGCAGGGTAACAGGTGCAATGTTACTCCTGCTGGTCTCTAAAAAACTAACTAAAGACAATAATGCTATTAACCTTCATCCTAAAATGCTGGGAATTCAGGCTGCAATGTTCTAGGCTGGGTATCATTGCCATCTTTCCTCTGTCTGATGTTTTTACTATATGGAAAAGAGATTTCCAAATACATTTCACAAGCTCTGTCCTTTCCATTACCATTAATGATATTTAATTCCTGAAGATACATGTCTGCTTAAATATTTATTATAAATAAGCCTGCATTATAGAGTTATAGTCCATTTTAAAATACAGATCATCTCTAAAAAAGAGATTTAATACAGATCTTATGCAATATTTATCAATTAAAACTAGGTTCAGGAATTCATAGTTGCATAATCATTTATAAATAAGAAATAATACTGGAGGATATGTTACATTTAAACTATTTTATATTTTTTTAAAATTCAGTTATATCTAATATTTTGCTAGTTAAACTGAAATCCTGGTACATTATTTACATCTGAGAACATAAGCTAACATCTAATTTAATTTCATCTTCTTTAGGAAAGATATAAACTATATTCTGCAGATTCACAGGAATGTTGTATTTGTGGGATTTTCTGTAATTAAGCTGGCAGGTCATAAGAAATGCAGGTATGGTAGTCATTAGCAATCCTCCACCATCGCTAGAGTCTTTTTGGAAAGAGGCTTCTCCCTGCTCTAGCCAGTGCAATGTCACTGCTGACATTTATGTACACAATTTTCTGAAGGCCGTAGAAATATCTGTTGCAAGTGTTGTCCAGACCTGGCCCTACCTACACTGTAAGATCTAACACAATTCTGGTGTTAGGCTGCATTGGTTCAAAAGAAAACAGCAGGTTTTTTTCTTCTGCTGATGTCTGAAATGTTTGGCTGATATAGCCAGTCCAAACTGAAAGAAAGCCTTCATAGGATTTACTGGATTTACCTTCCTGTATGTATTAATTGGAAAGTTACTCTTTAATAGTTTTGCATTTTCTCAGTTAACATTTCCCCCCCTCACCCCCCCCCAAAAAAAAATTATTAGGAAGGTGGTATTGATATTTTGTATTCACAGAATATTTGAAACTTCCTGAGCCTTCAGAGGATCATGGTGTCTTAAATGCATTTACAGATTCAGAATTATGTCCTGGTATTGTTGTGTAGTTCAGTTTGCCCTATTTTCCTGTATCCCTCTGTTGCTTCTTGTCTCAGTCTTACACTGAAAAACCCTTCAGGCACAGACCGACTTCTGCTTCTGACATTCTGCCCACAGTAGGGTAGTCTTGCCCCATGAAGCCTCAATGGTACAAATAATCATAGCAAAAGGACATTGTGATCATCTGTTTAGGTCTCCTGTAGCAACATAGGTCTCAAGACTTCAAACTGATTCTTGTTTGAATTACGATGAATCTTTTGGGAAAAAAGTATCCAATTGTGATTTAAGTATTTCCAGTGATGGAGAATCCATCACAATCCTCTGCAACTGATAAATGTTAATTATCAGCACTTCCGTCAACCATTATCAGTCACTTTAAAACTATCACAACAACAACTACCTGTGTATGTTTACTCAAAATTGCAGGTGAAAGAGATCTGTTCAGTTTAGTAATCTGCAAGGTATCTTCATGCTACACCCCTCCATCCCAAAGGATGTGGTATTTCTCCTTATTTAACCCATGACACATCGAAAGGTCTTTGGGGAGATTACTTTACTTCTCTAAACAGATAACAAACAATAGGACTGAACAAATAACTCACAGTGAAATATGTAACACTGTGGATTTCACTTTTTCCTGCTGCAAAATGTCCATGAGCAGGTCATACATTATTTAACGTGGCTCTTCAGAATTACTCCATGGAAATGTACATTTGTGTGTGTATGCGAGAAAGAGAGAGATTATTATTCCTTCCCAACCAATTGCTTGGAAAGTTCCCTGTAAACATTTGGGTCTTGAGAAATATTGACTGTGATGGATTGTATCAGTATCTCACTATTATTTCTGGACTTAACTGGTACTATCAGCAGGTGGAATGTATTTGGACTTCAGCTCTGCCAAGCAGGCACACAGTTAGAAAATTCAAAAAACTGAAACAAACCAAACAAAATCGCCCCATCCTGGGCCAGTCAGGCCTTATCTGAGACATCATTATTAAAAATCTTGTGTTTAGTGGTGAAACCCATGGACAAACCATGAAATGGATGCACCTTACCGGAGTCGGGCTGTCCCCGGGTACCCGGAGAACATCTCCACGTGTCCCACCTAAGGTCTAAGAGTACGCTGCCAACAACCACCTTGGTAAGGGGAAGTGGGCGATGAGTTCACGTTCAGCCTCTCCTCTTACCCTCCACAATATATACGCACCCCGTGGCTTCACAGCCTTCAGCAACTGGTAAAACCTCAGGTAGGCAGCACAGGACAGCAACCCCAGTAGGCATCCTGGTCCACCCACTGCCTCCAGCCAGCGAGGAAGGGAGCGCTCCTCAGTAACAAGAATGTGGACTGGGTGCCTGCCAGGCACAGCGGCATCGAGGATTTGAGGGCATTAAATAAAGATTGCTTTTTACTAACAGTCCTCTGAAATTACAACCTACTTTTTCTGATTGATTGTTTGTTTGTTTTTAAGTACCTGAGACTGAAATGCAGCTAACAGCCATTCTTGGTATGGCTTGTATTATAAAACAAGAAATTATTTTAATTGCTCTAGCAATTCCCTTCCCATCGCTGTAAACAATATGAGTTCCTTCAGCAGCAGCCTGACTCACATTGTACTCGACAAAAGAGCTGCTCGCTCCCATCAGGGCTGGTGCCTCTCCCCTCGCAAGGACCGCAGGGCACGGGCTGGGGCTGCAGCCAGCCAGGGGATGCTACTGGGGCAGGGACCGACCTCTCGGCCCTTTGCTTCACCCCGTCCTCACCTAGCTCAGTTTATACGGGCCCTGCTTTTCTCACTCGCAACAGCATTTATTTACAAGCCATTTCAATGTTTCGGGTTTGGAAACAATTTTAACATAGGGAAAGGCAAAAGCACTGTGCTGAAAAAGCTCCGAGAGCCCTGCTCCGTCTGAATTATTTCTAGATTAAAGTACCTTTGTGAGGTTGGGAGTTTTTTTCCTTGAGCAAGTTCATCCCTGTAAAGGAATTAAAGTCAAGACAGAAAAGCAGACTGAGTCCAAAGGAGTAGGAAAGGGATATAGTTTCATGGGAAAAGCCTGTGGATTTTCTCTTCAGATGTGCTGATCTATAGATTGATGGTCTCAAGGCAAGACACAACTATTATGAAAATGCAGCTCTGGCACTGTGCAGCCTGCAGAACCTCCTCTGCTGGTGTTGGCTTTGAGCTCACAACTTCAAAATTATTGATTTAAACATTTTACTATTGATTGCACAATTAAAGCATGAGTGGGGGAAGGAACATGCAGCCAGTTATGGTATTCAGCTTCACTTTATATGACTCAGAGACACATTATTTATTTGTGTGTTGCTGTTGGATGAGGTTGAAATGTGTCTTTAGACATGATTTTGGCCCTTGGCAAGTAAAATACCTTGGATGAATATCCTGTCTTAAGCCGGTAGCACTATTATATGAAGACTGCACTTAAGCTTTCATCTTCTGGGTGCTTATTCATAATGCTGTAGTTAACTAAATGCTTGTAACTTTCTCCATAAGCGTAAGAAGTCTGTATTACTAATAAACAAGTCCTTTTTTGAGCCTTTGAAAGCTCCTCTATATACTCAAAGCTCAGGTGAAAAAGGAGGCATGAAGAGAGATTTTCCCAGACATTTCAGGGTGCAGAAATGACCACACTCTGACCAGTATAGAGCTTGAATTGTGTAACCAAAAACTGATGTTGTTTAAGAGACACCGTTAGGTTTCTACCTGTATCTGGAGAAGTTATCTATTTTTCCTTCATGTATCTCTCACGATGTTAGTGGAACTGCAGAAGTGTAGAGATGCCCCAGTCAGAATTTGCTCATAGACATAAGTCCTTTGATATGCATTTTAATTAAGTAAAGAAGAAATGCCTTCAAACTGATTTATGTAGTAGATGATATAGCAAAACTAAGTAAGGTACTTTTCAAAAGTGTGTGGTGAGTATCTTTGAATCTGATGGCAACAAAAGCAAAATCTTCCTTATGCAAGGGAAAGAGATACAGAGAGCATTTGGGAAAGAATGGAATGCGGATTCAATGACACTTCTTTTCTATTAAAATAAGGTATGAGAGTGAATGACAACTTTCTTTTTTGTGCCAAATTTTATTGTCAATGCCAAATAAGCTGGAACTGCATGAACTAAGAATTCTTTAAAAGATACCTCAAGTAACTCACAATATTTACCTAGCCATAGTCACAGCAGCATTTTAAGTTGGGAAATAATACTGGTTTCCTGTGGTGGCTGCACTTATTTAGCTTGAGATAAAGCAGAAGAGATGTTATTTATAATAACTCCTTCCATTAAACTCGTAGCTTGTACTCTGTACCGCAGATGAGCATCCAGCAGTCTACATAGTTCAGATTACTAACTGTTCAGACAGCAGTCTGGGCTTTGTCCCGTAATCAATAATCATCCATCCTCCATTTTTATTGCTACCTAAGCATAACTACTAAATAGATATGGTGGGAGATGTATACCACTATCAGCACTAAAACATATTTATTCAACATCCTGCCCATGACACAGCAACAGTCTCTTTTTTCTTACCCTTTGAAAATGCTTTTGAAAAGATTTGCTATATCGATGCAGTGGATTTGCCCTTAAAAGCCTGCAAACTGTTTTGGGAAATCTCATGCACCTATTTGCAGAACATTTTTTCACTTACTTATTTTCTAATTGCATAGAAATCGCACCTGTAAACATGAACTGCAGGTCTGAACACATACAGCCTATGGAAGATGTGATCTGAAGTCAAGATTGGATCAGAATTTTGTGAAAATTTTGCAAAGGTTTCTTGTTTTCATGTCATAAAACTCTGAAGCCAAACACGCTGACTTTGAGAATTCTCCAAATTATATGGGACAAACCTATCACTAATAAAAACCTATAATTTACAATCTATTACAAAGAGAGCAGAAAAGTCTCTTGGTATTGGTATTGTTGGTATCAGGGTTAATTATTCAATAATTAAATACATTTGGTTCAGATTATTAGCTTTTGCTTTCTTTTCTTCATTTGTTTGCATACCTGTGCCAGCTCAGTTTATATAACTGGTCATACAGATTGCATAGGATTAAGTTTCTTCATTCAGATTGCCTGATGCTTTTAAACCAGGAAAATTATAAGCAAAACACTTTTGGCTTTGAATTTTTCAGATATACAATCCTTTGAACTAAAATTTGTAATACTCTAGGGGTTCTATGAATACTTAAAAAAAATAGTGTGTATAGTTAGGGTTGTAAATAACACAATCCTGTCATTAACCTTAATCCAAATAAAATGGAAATATTTTTTCCAAATATACTGATCTTTCATGGAAAACCAAATGGTGTTTTGATAGTGTTGCTAATTTCTAGTTAGTGACCAATAAGTGGAAACCCTCATTATTCAAGATTGCTTTTCTCTATATTCAGGATGTTTATTATAAGTTCACTGCTTAAGAGTTGTGCAGGAATATTTTCTTGGCTTTAACATGAGTAGTCTTTCACCCCTCAAATTCTGTTCAGATCTCTGAAGACCATTTGCTCCTCCAAGGTGAATCGACGTAGAAGCATGGACTCGATTGCATGTAAATAATGTTGAGGACAAAACTTGACCTCAAATTTTGATTTTGTTGAAAACAAAAACCCAGATGAGAGCACTAGGTTTTCTAGTTCTTTATAAAAAATGAGCAGTATTGAGAAATCTAAGTTACTCAGGTGTGTTTGAGAAGTTCACAGTGCAGTCAAGGAAGATAATGTAGTTTTCAGGTCTGCAGGTTTAAACCCAGGCAATTTAAAGGAATGTTGATTAAACTGATCATCTTCTAAGGAAATATGCTCAATAGCTTCTCCAAAATGAAGAGTCAGCTAGCTTATCAGATTTGCCAGTACATATCTATCTACAGACCAAGAAATAAAGTTCTTAGCCTACGATTTAGGCTAATAGGACTTATTGGCCACAGGGAAGGGTTGAAAGCTTGTGCTTTGGTTGAACTGGAGTTGGTCACCTTGGGGCTGTTCACAACAGGCCTGGGTTACAGCAGTGCCCATGTTATTAAAAACTATAATCACAGCTGGGTGCATTGCAGACATCCAAAGTATCGAGGATTTTATGTCACTAAACCTCATGCCATAACTACTTCTTGGTAGAATTTGGCATTTTAAAATCTTGGACCTTAAATCTAATAGATAAACTGAAATAATTGAAACACGCTAGGGAAATCAGGACTCAGAATAACTCAATTCATCAGGATTAATTCTGCCTGGCACTGTATGGATTGGGCAACACGGATTACTGTTCCATATTTGTTTTCTGAATATGGTCTGAAGAGCATCTGAATTTCCACAGTAAAATCCAGAGTTAGGAATGATATTCTTTGGTTTTGATCAAATTAAAATCACACGTATACACCTCATATTTTGACTGGGTGTATTAAGAATTCAGTTTTCAGATAATCAGGCACATCAGAGCACTTACAGATCATCTCAGATATGATGGGAAAAACATCAGCTCTTGGGTAACCGAAACCTGTCCCAGTCAGGTATCTCTTCCTTCCAGGCTCACTGTATCATGTTTCTATGTAAAGAACAACATCCTTCCTGGAATGCTCCCCCTTAGGGGGAACAGCAAGGAAAAAAAAATGGGGAACTTGCGTGTGAGACAGTGTTATGTCTTTGATTCATTGATCCTAAGGACAGTGCTGAGACATCCTGAAGAATTCAATGGCTTTGGAATCCAAGTTCCAGCTTGCCTGTGGTTTTGCTATTCCAAAACCATGGAAAGTTGAAGAGGGTTGGTTTTTTTGTTTTTGTTTGGTGGTTGGTTTTTTTTTTTTTTATTTTCTGGCAGTGAAAATGTTGGTTTAATGTTTTGCATTTGGTTGGGAAGAACAAGAATTAGTCCTCCTGTCAGTAGTCTTATGTTCACCTACACTATGTCAGCATGAAGTTAGTAAATGATGCTGGTATTAAAAAACTGGAATCCTTTTCCTTTCCTGTATTTGGATCATCTGTGGATTATATCCCTGCAGCTGCACTGAGCTCCCAAAAGTCCATAAAGTTGCACTTAGTGTTTCCACATGTAGTCTGATTGCAGGGTTGCATTAAATGTAAATGTATTAAAAAGAAGGTTTCAAGAGCATGGCCTGTCACTCTGCCCTGTAAGTTTAGAAGATAACCATATTCTTCTTCTGTTATTCTAGCTGTACTGATATAACTTAAGATTTATTTTAATCTGAGTATAAAGTCTGTCTTAAAAGCTTCATATATTTATGAGTAATGTTATAAAACAAGTAATATTTTAGCCTGGAATGTCCTTAAGCTTGTTGAAACTGTAAAATCCTATTCAAGCTGTTTCTTCTTTATTTTGGTCCATTCAAAAAACAGTGTCTAAGACTTCCAAATACTGACAGAAGTGCTTGTTAACTTCATAGAAAACATCCAAACAGTTCATGGAATTTTTGCCTTGGGGAAGGATTTGTTTTTCTTCTTTGGTCAATTAAACACTGCTTTTCCTAAAAGAGGGTGTATTGTAACACCAGGCATGATAATAACCAGAAATACCAATGGGTTGTTGCAAAAAGTTTGGGTTGATGTCCCTGTTCCAGTTATGCATTTGGAGAGCTCAGGCACTCAAGGGAGGGGAAATGCAAACTGAGGAGTCTTCTGCATAACTTTCCTTGAGATTATTCGTACTGAAGAGCTCCAAGCAGATAAAAAGCAGCTTTCTTACAAAGATGATGGTGTTCTAATGGCAGGAAGCAAAAAAATTAAGCTACATGATTATTTTTTAAGTGTAAGTAAAGGGTATTTTAAATAGCAGTGCTATAAAGAAGTTAACATGGTGCCATAAAAAGTATTGGGAAAGCTTTTGTGCTGACAAGGAATAGATGTAAAGAGCATATGAAGTCTTGAACTGGATGAACACTTAGAAAGTTCTGATTCAACACAAATTGATAAATTTGACAGAACACGATGATTTTGCCAACACCTTCACGAAAAATTTTGTTATATTTCAACACAATTAAGATACATGATGTTCACTTTATGTTTTATTTTTATGCTTAGGTTTTAGATTTATCTTTTTTTTTTTAATATTAGAGTAGAAAGATCAAAATTATATAAAGCTGCAGTGAAGCATTTTTGTAATTCTGAAGTGAACCACTGATTTTAAATTATTTCAATCTTACGCAAAATCAAGGATTACAGATTTTGAAGCCTTAGACTTCCCCATGACGTGGGTCTCAGGTGGGAAATCATTTCTTTGCTGGAAAGCTTTTAAACGTGTGCTTAATTCCTTGTCCGGGATTGGGAGAGTTTGAGCATGTACTTAAGTGCCCTGGTTACCTGAAGGCTCAAATAGGTGTGTAAAAGGAGTTGTGAAGGAAGCTCAGTCCCTGAGAAAAGTGGGATGGATCCAACTCAAGCTGCTGTGGGCACCTGCAGTGCAGCTGCCTGGGGATCCTGTGTGCCTACTGGGCGAGCAGAGGACGGTTCACCGGGCTGAAACCTTCATGACAAAATTAGTTGAATTGTGCCCAGGAGACTCCCAGTCATTTTCTAAATTTCACACAAAAAAGTCCATGCAAAGGAGGGAAATCTGGCAAGTAATAGATAATCTGTTTACAAAAATAGGTCTTACAAAATTTTATAGACGGGTAATTTCAGACAGTGTGTTTCCTTTCGTTGGTACCATTTATAGATACTGCCTTCACAGTCACAAACATGTAGTCAGTCCAGTGCTTGCTCTTTTCAAGAGGTCTGCTTGTAGAAGCGCATTTAAGAAGATCTGTCCCATTCCTCTGTCCTTATGTGAATGGCTTTTTAGCATGTCTCCAATGATTTAAAGTAGAATAGAAGATGTGTTCTTCAAAGTTTCAATATAACTACCGGTGAGCTTCCTCTTTTGATTTTGTACCTACCTTCTCATCCTGAATGGATTATGTTAAGGATGACACTGGCGTTGGAGATGGCTGGAGGAATAGCCATGTCTACGCTCCCTCCCCCTCTCCATTGGGTTGGTGAGCACATATAGAAACACTGGACTGCAGTCCCTAGCCGGCTTGTGGCATACCATAAGTAAGCAGGACATGTTAATTGTGACTCTCTCACAAAGTCCTTATTAGGCTAAACCAGCAGATTTTACTCTCCTTCTTGCTCCAGGTTGCTGTGGGAGTGTAACTGATGCGCCTCATTAGAGTTTGAGATCGTGTGAGTAATCCTATTGTTTCTATCATTCTGTGTAAAGTGTGTATAATCACCCTGCTTCCTCATGATGGTATGAGTAACCTCGTTTTATGACAAGCTTTTTCCATATTCCCTATTTTTTGCTCTTTAACTTGTGATTCTACTTCTGTAACTTTGGATTGATTCAGGTGAGGGAGGAGGCTGGAAGGTGGGAAGAAGGAGGGATGCAAAGGGAGAACAAATGCACTTTTCGTTCCCTCACCTGTAACCCTTACGGTTCAATTTGACTGTGGGCTAGAGATGAGACGATAAGCCGGAGGAAATCACACAGACAAAATTCATGTGGCTCCCACCGCGTCGCTGCAGAGAGCAATGCCTCAGTGCTGCTGCAACGGCAGCGTGCGGGCTTGTCTTCTGCTGGGTGCCTGGCCCCAGAGGAGCCCGCGCAAGAAAGTTTGCACCCTTTTTCACGGGCAAGTCTGACACAGCTCTGCTTTGGAGACTAAGAGGGTGCACGGAGCTTACGCATGGGCTTTGCGGACCATGCCCTCTGGCAGGGTGCCTGTGGGAGTGCAAGGAAGGGGAAAGGAGAGCATCACACCTGGCAGTCACTCCTTCTCCCGAAGGGGAGTGAGAAACTGCCCTCCGGCTGCTGCTCCCTAGGCTGGGGGTGGCATGGGAGGTGACCCAAATCACCGTCATGCAGCTGCATCCTCCCTTTCACGCCTCATGGTAGAGCCAGGGAGGAGGCAGGGTGGCAGGGAAGTTTCTCAGAGTTCCTTCGGAATGCGCCTGGAGCACCCTGCGCGACTGCTGACGGGGGGGGTTCCGTGTGGCCGTCGCAATGGAGGTGCCTCGTCCTGTTCCCAGCGGGTGGAAGCGGTGGCTTAGTGAAGGTATCACCATCTGAGGGGCTTTCTCTGTGTTGCCTCTGCCAGCGCTGCTCCCGCTGGTGGAGCCAAACTACTGGGATGGGAAACCTGGGGCCAAGAAATCAAGTTATGGCAATGTCTAGCGTTTGTTTACTAACGAGTTTGCTACCGAGGTGAATCATAGTGTAATAAATTACCCTCTTAAAGGCTACACAAATCCAGTCACTGGCTGAGAATTATTGCTGTGTCCTGATTAATTCCAATTTAAGTGATGATAGTCTGTCTGTCCGAGTCTTTTCCTTGTCCTCAGCTACTGGGCAAAGCTGCTCTGTTCAGTTCAGCTTCCATCATTCACCATACAGATATTGTTTTTCTTTTGAAGTTCTTTCGAGAACTCTGAAGAAGGATCTGAAAACCAAAAACTTGGGCTGGTTTTGGGCACGAGGATAGTATTGCTCTTTACTCATGTCTAGCAGTTACCTGAAAGCACTGAACGTAAAACTTAGCTTCATTATTTCCAATGATACCTTAATTTTCCTCTTGCTGCATATATCCTGTTCTTGCTGCTACTCAGTATTCAGTAATGCTGGCACATCCAGCACATCATAGTGCTTTTCTCAGTGTGTTCCTGTGTTCAGCTCCCCCAGTCAGAGAAACAGTCATATCGAGTTCTACAGTCGCGTGTATTTTGCAATATCCCTCAGCCAGTCGTTTCCACCAGTACTGCGTCTGTCTGCTGCAACGTTTTGCCGCAGGAGATGGGCAGTGTTGTTCAGAACATTTCCCAAATGCTCAATAAGACTTTTTGTTTCTGCAATTTAAGGTTTGTTGTATTTCCTGGGGATAAGACAGTTCACGGTTTCTCGGAAGTGCAGGAGAAGCAGACATACACAAGTCTAAGGGAGAAAGGAGGTTAAACATCAGCCACCGGATTGATGGATTGCTTTGCTTTACTTCCTTCATAATATATGGACATAAAACAAAATCATACATCTTGCACTTTGACATTTTTGGCAAGCATAAAATATAGAAAAACAACAGGAGCACATACCAGGAGTCAGTCCCACAAAATCAACCTTTTTTTACCTTCCTGCCACAAAACCCTAACCCCCATGTTGTTAAAATATTTGCCACTCTTCTTTCCTCCATACAAGCTCAGCCCACTTGATAGATAGTCCATTTATTTTTAGTGTCTACTGTCTTTGTGGTGACATTTTTATTTGCAGGATGAGAGGGGAGGAAGTCTACTGGTGACTTTGCTGTTGCTACTCATTTTATGCAAAATTTCCTCAGATGCTATAGCGATGGGTGCCTGGGCATCTTTTCTTCTGTAGTATCCAGCATGGAAGGGTCTTGATCCTTGTTACCCATACAGTAGATACTCATCATTAGCAACATATCAGTGCTTAGTTGATCTTAAATGATTGTTGTTGCCACTGGCTGGATAACAGAATAAATGGCAGGGAAAGCGTACCCTGGGCAAGTATTGATTGCTGTTTCAAGATATTGCCAGAAATGAGATCCACAGTAACTACACTAAAACATTACAGTACAAGTTGGTGAGACACCATGTTCTGAACCGTTTTCAACTTTGTCGAGAACAATATTGATCATCTATATCCAAGGGGACTTGGTTTCCTAAGTGTTCTCATTACAGCTTCTGGCTTGCCTACAAGTACACTGAACCGAGTATACTTTGTCTGGGGAAATAAGTGGTCTCTGGTCTGACTTTCCCTTGAATTGAAACCACTTTCTAAGAGACTTCCTCAGCCCTGACGTCGTCAGCAGAGAACAGAGCTGTGTTGGAACATGAGGGGAATATTAGATCATGGAAATTAACTAAGTGGAAGGACTTAATCTAAGTCCTTCATTCCTAGGTTGTTTTTTTTTTAAGTCATAACAAATTAGGAGGACTATCTAGTGCAGAAAAAAAAAACCCTTACCCAAAACAAAACCCTAGAAAAAACCCAGTAGTTCCAGGCTCACGATATCTTTGCCTTATGTTCTTATGTGTCCCTACTGATGTGATTTTAATATTCACTATGTATTTTTCAGAATATTTGCTCCACTCTCTTGCATGGAGCCGTGGGTTACTGATGCCACTGGAACGTGGTAGAAAACAGTTTTAAAATTCCTGGTAAAAAGGATTGTGCTGGGTATGGTGACATGATCCAGAAGTGGTGCTGATGATCTGTGATTTCACTGTTTTGGGAACATATATCCCAGGAGCAGGACTGATTGAAATAGCTGTAAAAAATAGACCTTTTATTTTAATTATTAATAAGAGATGATACAAGACATTTATTGCAAACTGAGGCTTGTGAACACATTGGTCGTGTAACAGGTCTCATACACTGGCACTGGCTGCAGCATTAGAGCATCCCTGAGTCTGAGGACTGATTGGGGCAGTTTCCCAGCTGCCCTTAGACAGATGGAGGAATGGATGGATGCCAGATTTCTCTGCGTTTTCTCTACAGGTTTTATGTGACCCAGCAGAGCATTACTAAAACAGCAGGTCCTGTACCACTCATGTAGTAAAAGCTAATGGGTTTGTTGCTGAAATTTTTAGGTTTTCTGTGTGCAGTTGTAAGCATCCCATTTATCTAACAGCTGTGCTATTGTTCTTTATGACCACTGACTTGAATGAGTTACCAGGAGCTGTTTTCAGAAGGGGCTTTTTGCCGCCTGTGGCTGTTTTTATCTATGCTCTTGTGTCCCTCAAAAAGAGCTGGGCTTTAAAAAGGTGTGACTCAGCACAGTTGTGTCGTGTCATTTATTATTATTGCTTGCTGAGAGCCTTGGGCATTACCTCAACGTGATTATGAAACAGGGCCTTATTGTGGCTAGCCCTGTTCACAAATAATCTGAAGGGTAGTCCTTTTACAAATTGAACTGTACAATGAGAAATACCAGCTAGAGACAATGAAATGAGTGCAGAAAAACAAGATGATATTGTAGCCATCAGTGATTGGGTCAGTCTGCAACTGCCACAGCTGAAAACAGAGGATTTCTAGTTTGTAATAAGCTCCTTATGAAAAAAAAAAAAACCAAACAAAAACAAAAAAAAACAAACAAAAACCACAAAAACCCCAACAACAAAACTTTACGCCATATTTATGAGTCAATCAGAAACAGAAGTTTTGAAGCTGTGAACCAATTGAAAAATATGGTTGCAGAATGATTGAAACAGGGTACTAGCAAACCTGGACTTGCATCTCATGATCCTTGCTGCTGAAGAACAGGTCTGTTTCTGTGGCTGGTGGTTGTCCTCCCAGTCCTGTCCTTCCCTGACAGCACACCTCTGCAGACTATTTCATGGTGGGACTGAGGGTGTGCTGAGGCTCAGAGCAGCTGGCTCAGCTAACATGTCCACCGTTCTGGAGAGGACTCCCAGAATCCAGCCCTGTTTCCATGGGAAAGCGCATGGCCACCAAAAGAGATCCTACTGAAATAAAGGTTTCAGAAATTCCCAAGCTCTCTGCTGCAGTGTGAGCTCAGTTAGATCAAGAGCTTCAGGACCTTTGGTTTGGCTCCATGGATGACTATCTCCAAGCAGCATGTCTTGAAAGCACTAGGAATGTACCTTGGATCCCTTGAGCGCAGGATTCCCTGGAGATCTGCCAAGGGTCCAGGCAGAGTCCACATGAACCATGTCTTCAGTCTCCCAGTGTTCACTGAGTATACTCTGTCTGGGGGTTTGGTTAATCTCTCACTGTTGATGAAGTTTTCCTCTAGGAAAACTCTGATGATCTGTAGTGGGTTAACCCTGGCTGGATGCCAAGTGCCCACCAAAGCCACTCTTTCACTCCCCTCCTCAGAGTGGACAGGGGAGAGAAAATATATCAAAGGGCTCGTGGGTCAAGATAAGGACAGAGAGATCTCTCACCAATTGCCATCACGGGCAAAACAGACTTGACTTGGGGAAATTAGTTTAATTTATTACCATTCAAAATCAAAGCAGGATCATGAGAAAATAAAACCTAAATCTTAAAACACCTTCCCCCCACCCTTCCCTCCTTCCCAGGCGTAACGCCACCTCCTCCCCTCCGAGAGGCACAGGGGGATGGGGAATGGGGGTTGTGGTCAGTTCATCACACGTCTCTGCCTCTCCTTCCTCCTCAGGGCCAGGACTCCTCACACTCTTCCCCTGCTCCAGCGTGGGGTCCCTCCCATGGGAGACAGTCCTTCATGAACTTCTCCAATGTGAGTCCTTCCCACAGGCTGCAGTTCTTCATGAACTGCTCCAGCGTGGGTCCCTTCCACAGGCTGCAGTCCTTCAGGCACAGACCGCTCCAGCGTGGGTCCCCTGCAGGGTCACAAGTCCTGCCAGAAAACCTGCTCCAGCGTGGGCTCCTCTCTCCACCGGGCCACAGGTCCTGCCAGGAGCCTTCTCCAGCGTGGGCTTCCCACGGGGTCACAGCCTCCTTCGGGCATCCCCCTGCTCCGACGTGGGGTCCTCCAGGGTGTGCAGGTGGAGATCTGCTCCCCCGTGGACCTCCCTGGGCTGCAGGGGGACAGCCTGCCCCACCGTGGTCTTCCCCAGGGGCTGCGGGGGGATCTCTGCTCTGGTGCCTGGAGCATCTCCTCCCCCTCCTTCTTCACTGACCTGGGGGTCTGCAGGGTTGTTTCTCTTACATGTTCTCACTCCTCTCTCCAGCTGCAGTTTCTGTGCCCCAGCAACTTTTTTTCCTTCTTAAATATGTTATTGCAGAGGTACTACCACTATCACTGATGGGCTCAGCCTTGGCCAGCAGCAGGTCCATCTTGGAGCCGGCTGGCATTGGTTCTGTTGGACACAGGGGAAGCTTCCAGCAGCTTCTCACAGAAGCCACCCTTGTAGCCCCCCAGCTACCAAAACCTTGCCACAAAAACCCAATGCAGAATTAAATCAAGGTAGAATTAACAAGTAAAACATGGTCTAAAAACCCACAGGGAATGGCAAGGCCACTACAGTAATCTACATATGGAAAACCTCTGAGTGAAGGGGATTGCTTATAGCAGGTGGAGTTGAACCACGACGAGGAGAATAGCAGGGTCCGTAAGGAGGCGTGAAACCCTAAATCAACTCTTTTTACTAGTCCTTTTCCAATTTAAGTTAGTCTTGTGGGGCATAGGCAAGGGGGGGTTGCCAGCTGAGGGATGAGGGGCTGGGACATGGCAGCAGGGTGGCAAGCCAAAGCCCACAGCCACCCCAGGCACCTGGGTCCCTCTCTGGGCACCAGTGGCCACCAGGACCAGCAGCCTCTTCTCCACCTGTTTGCTTCTACTGGTTCACTTTGCTGACAGGTTGCTGAGCTGTGTTACCTCTCTCAAGGGCCAAACAAGGCTCAGGAGCCAACGTAAGAAAATCTGCAGTTGTCACGGTTAGGAGGGGGAAGTAGGAGTGCCTTTTTCAAGCTGTAAGGCTAATTTTATCATTAAATAGCTGCTGGGCAACAGCTTGGACTTTGAATGCATTTAATCCAAACCATCCAATCTGAGTAGAGCTCAGAAAGAGAAGGGGACGTGAAATGGACGTTACAAAAATAACTGGGGTGGAAGGAATAGAAGAAACAAAAGAGCGCAGGAGAATGGCCTGATTGGTTGCATGACACGTTTTGAACACCTAGGAACATCCATAAGCTCATGAAAACCTTCTAACAAATTCTACTTTCTGTAGAAGTGAATTGGGCATATTTCTTACTGGTAGTATCTGGGTTGGGGGTTCTGTGTGAGAGACAGTTGTAGGAGCTGCTAGTGTCAGTGGCACCTGAAACTGGGTAAAGCGTGGCATATCGCTCAGCCATTCACGAGAAACAAAAATAATGTATTAGGGCTTTGGTTAGTAGGCAAAAGGAGGTGCTCGAGTGTGTAATTTTTACATCTCTGTATAGTATAACACCCTTTCACATTGATCCAAGAGCACATAGAGCTTCCCACTAAACAAATTTTTCCCTGTAATGATGGCTTTCTCCTTTACAGTCCTCTTCCCACCTCCCTTCAGGTGTTCAAGGGACCAGACCCTGCTGCTGCTGGATAAAGCTGTTCAGCTGAAATCTGTGAGGCCACAACTGAGTACTGTCCCACGGATTGTTGGGTCTTCTTTTGCCTGAATGGCCAAATTCTTCTCCCTACAGTCCCTTATGTAGTTCCTGGGAAGCTAAGACACCCGCCTGTGTGTGCAAGCCAGGCAAGCAGAAACTTGCCCAGGACTGCCCTACTCCAGTGTCTGGTAAATGGCTACCACAGCGGTAGGCTCCACTGGAAACAAATCAGGCTGCTTTGTAATGACAGTGCTTTTAAATGGAGCCTTAGAAGGTGACAAACCAAATTTGCAAGTCCTTTAGAAAAGCATGAAGCTCTTTTTTTGTATTTTTCCCAGTCCCGTATAAAATGCCAAACACATTCCTTGCTCCTCTAGTGTTGGGATCTGCGCAGCCTGGAAGCAAGGCTAGATGCGGATGGGGAAGCTTTGCTGCCATGTGTCTGCAGCCCTGCTTGGTCAGGGGACAACACAGCTGCTCGGGGACATCTGGCCCAATGGCCCTGTGGTCCCCTTTCCCACCTGCAGCCCCCACATTGGTTTGTGCCACTTCTGTCACTCTTCTTTTGCTATGTATAGCATGACCTAATGAGCAAGCCCTGATTAGCCAAGGCATCCCACTTTTCCTAGTCTGGACTGTATGCTTCAGAAGACTGAGTTTAACCTGCTCCCCACAAGTACACATAATGTCTACTTATTTTCTGGAGCTGTATTTTGGTTTGTTCCTCTGTGTTCCAGCTGCAAAAGCTGTAGAAACAGAATATTCCTCTTCATGAGGATAGGTTCACACGTTTGTTCAGGAATAGATTCTGTGATATGTAGAAGTTAATTCCCCAAAGTGCCATATCAGGTCTATGTACCAGCACACCAGTTACTCGTGAGCAATTTGAAGTGACACAGAACCACTCTGTGGTGCGTTCAGCTGGGGATGTTACAAAATGAAGATGTAATTTAGCAGCACTTCCTGAAGTGCCACAGTTCTTTTTGGAAAATAAGAATTGCTGTCACTCAATGAAGTATGTGCTGGTGCCTGCCCTGCTGAGGACAGTTTCTGAGCCACAGCAGGTTGGTGGTTTCCAGACCAAGCGAAGGTTGCAGCAGAAAGGCCCCTGCCACTGGCCCATGTAGGAGCTCCAAGCAGAACATTACTGCTTATTTTCCAAGTAGTGAGCTGAACCAAGCATACAACAAATTTTGTAAGGTCAGCTGTGCAGCCTCAGAATGAGAATTTAAGCTGGGGAAAAAAGGATGTAAGAAGAAAATGCGCGTGTGTGTTGGGAGGGGAGGTAATTATTTTTACACTAAGAAATACAGTGTTTGGAAATAACTGTTTGAATCACATGGTTTTCTAGAGCTAGAGGAAGAATGTTCATTGTTTGGGTCAAGTAAAGACTGTAATTTTGGGGTGCCATTCTGAAAATAAAAAATGACGTGATTAGTACGGGGATTCTCTAACTGCCTCCCCATGAGAATTAAGCATACCTTTTTTCCTACTTAGCCATGCATACGTTTTCATGCTGAATGGGTGATTTTGGGAGCCTGACAATGCCAAGGGTCTAGGCTGGCTATCCTTTTCTCTCCAGTCAAGAAGTATACTGTGAAAACAATAACATTTTAAAATTAGACTAATCATTAAGAGCACATAATTCATTTTATGGCAAAAAATGGTTTCAGATAATTTAGCAAGTGGCATCTGTGTTGTTGCCAGCTGCAACTGGATCTTGTCCATCTCCCAGTTGGCGACTTTCCTTTCAGCTGATACTGTCATTGAAATAGCTGAGTCTCAACTCCAGATACCTTAACTTTCTGTTTTCTGCTTATTTTAATGCTGGCTGATTCTCCTGGATTCCCTACTCTCCTTATTAATTATACATTGAAAAGATAACAAAATATTATGAAGCACTGCCATGTCTGTGGAATCCAGCATATTGGATTTTTTGCCTGGAGTGTCAAGCAAGATTAATTATGCTGATAATAGCAGGATTAATCCATTCATCACATAAAGTAGAAAGACACTGTTAACATTCGGGCCGAGTTATTCTTGGTCTTGAGAGGCGCAAATGGCAGAGCCGGCATTTAGAGGGCATTTGTGCCTTAAAAAAGCCCCGTTCCCCCGTTACCTTATCCTGCTCCTTGGGCCAAATTCTTGCTGCAGGGCTGGCTGTTACCATGGGGGCAGGAGGCAGCCCTGCGGAGGGTTGTGTAGGTATGAATGTTTGGCAGAGCTCTCGAATTTGAGGTAGACGGTATAATTACTCTGTCATTCAACACACGCACAAAAAAAGAAGGAAGTGATTTTGTTTTTCTCTGATTGCCTTAGTTCCTGCTTTCCTATGGTGAGGTTGTCAAGAACTGTTGCGCGGCTTTTGAAAGCTAATTTGAGGTCAGACAGTGAGTCAAAATCGATTCTTAATTTTTGTCAACTGTGAGCTGCAGCCGAAGGGTCTGATTTGGGAAGAGGGTTGAGTGGCCACGCTGGTGTGCTGCTGGTGCTTCCAGCTGTCAGCATCTTCTGGACCAGTCTCCAAGTTTCTGTGCTTCCCCTGAACTGATAAAACTCAGGGGCAGGATCCTTTCAACTTAAACCCCTCATGTTCCAAAATTTATTCTGTTTTGGTATAGGGAAAGGAAAAGAAAGTTAGATCTCTGGAATGCGGCCTCATTAAAAGGGGGCTCAGGCATTTGTAAGTGAAACACCTCAACTTTCCAGAAGTCTGTAAATGGATTGCTTTCAGTCAAAGCAATACACAGACATTATAAAACCTGCAGTTACTTTTACTGTAGGGCCATAAAATATAGATCTGTTAAAGTCTGGGTGCTGAACACACGGGCGTCCTACAGTTCCAACCAGCGCAGATGAGAGTCTATTATGGATGATGAAAACAAGGTACTAGAAAATCCATTAGAGCTATTTGTTCCCACTTGCAATGATAGTCCCTGTAACCACATTAAATCAAAGCAACTCTGGGACTTCATTACAAATTTCTTGTATCAATACTGTATGCTGATATAAATAATAGCGTAACAAAATCAGGGAGAAGAAATTACATTGCATTGTATGATTTAGGGATTTGTGATCAATTATTTAGCATTTATATCAGAGAAGCACTTTGTTTTCCATTGGGGTGGGACCCTATAGTGCTAGGGTCCATGTACATATTGAGCAAACAAAAATCACTGGCCCAGAGTGCTTTGACCATCCAAATTGAGTTAAGGACATATAAGTGTAAAATGAGAGAGTAAAAATGATTAAACTCCTCTCTAGATACTGCCGCTCTGGGATTGAAACTATACTCATATCCAGTAAGAGAATGGAAAGAAACATTTGCTTTTGAACTCTAGGAAACAGCAAGAAAGAGACCGACAGAAACCTGCGGTCACTGTGTGTAACACAGCTCTTTCCCCATGCTCTTCAAAGCCCCCTCCTTTTCTCACATGCCATCTACAAAGAGAAACAAAGAGACTGGCTGGTGTCTCTTCTGGAAATAATGAGGCTGGCCAAGAGTGGTTTGCAAAGAGAACCAAGATCAGCATGTTTTTGTGGTAATAAATGGAACAAGATTGTCGTCGTGCTTTAAACAAGAGTCTGGAAGGAAAATTAGCCTTGTTCTTCCTGATCCATCAGGAGGTTTGTATTTGAGTTTGCAAGCTCTATGAGCTCAAAACATAAAAAGGAGATATGAATCAAACATGCCAGTAAAGTTCAGTGAAAGTAATATGAACCCAAAACAATGATTTCCCCACACCCCCAGCTCTGTTTGCAGTATGTAATTATCACGAGCTGGTTGGCAGTCCTGCAATAACTAGGCACAACAGCATAAGTTAGGAATGTATCCTCAATCTTAGCTTACAATTTCTTTGCTTTTCTTGGTTTATGCTAACCTCATCATACTTAAATAGTGGTATGCATCTTCGTGGAAAATGTTCGAAATGAAAAAGCCCACCTAGAAATAAACTATAGTGGATCCCTCAATTTCTCGCATAAGTATGTAATTTGCATTTTAGAAATCTGAGATTCATACAACCCCAGACTATAAGAACTCTATGACTTGTTGACTTAGACGAGCAGATATATCTGTGTTATAAGTCATTGGTTTCAAAAAAATTTTAAAAAATAAATCTGAAACCCAAATATCTTAAATGCTACATTTGCAGAGACTGCCTGTGTGGGTGCAGTTCAGATAATGAGGGCAGAGACTCTAAGTACCTAAAGGATGTGAAAATCCAGTTTTTACTCAAGGTAGCTTTGCAAATCTCAGCCTCTTTATTCAACGTATTCACCTACATGCATTTGTCCTGTGAAACAGAAGTGTCAGGGAAACATGTTCCTGTCCTGAAGGATGATACCGCTATAATGAAGACAGATTTTCAGGAGTTTTCTTTCAGGATGCATGTGGGGGAGAATAGAGTGATGCTCTGGTCTTCCGTGGACCTCAGATGGCAGAGTACTCTTTGTCTCTGTCTCCCCCCAGGGCAAAAACCCTGGATCCCTTCCCCAAGCTCTGGGCAGCTGGAGTTGATGCCATCCCAGCACGCCTGTCTGGGCAGGAGTAAAGTCTTAGTACAAGCAGCAATGCTTGTTCCTGACCCAGGTCCACAGTCTTCCTATCAGCCATGTGGGCTGATAGGCCCCAAGACATCCCACAGCAACTGATCCTCTACCCTTCTTTGGGGCCAAAAGTCTGTATTTGTTGTATCATCTTCATTCCTGAAAAGAAGGAGCGGAGGTGAGTATCCTAACCAAAGAGAGCCTTTGGGGCAGTTGCTATTCCTATTTTGATCCTTAAACAGTCTAGTCCTGGAGAAGGGCTGAATGCCGTCTGTCCCCATCACTGGCATATATATGGAAAGCAGGGGACCCTACGAGTGGGTGTTACAGCATTATGTCAGTATTGCCCCTTTTTCTCTTCCACTTCACTGTGGAGTGGTACCAGGAAGGTGGATTTATCAATTATTTACCAAAAGGCTACAGATTTAATAAACACACAGCCTCCTTGCTCCCACCAGCCTGTGACTATGGGTTCTCCAAGCCGCTTGTCTGAATGCCATGTAACAAAGCCAAAAGGCAGGAAAACCTCCTGTCCTCACACTCTTGGCATGATACAACCAATGTCCATGTCTCTAGTATCCCTGAGAAGAAAACTTTTGAGGTTTCGCTGAAACTCCTGAGAACATCCTTGAACATGGCTCTGAACACATCAAAGTAACAGCTTTTATGTGTATACGTGTGTCTGTGTACATATGTATGTATATATACATATTTTTTTTAAAAGTTAAAAGTCGCATTCAACTTCCATTCCTGGCAAGTGGTGTTTTTTCACTGGGTTTAATAGGAGAGTAGAATCAAGTCCCAGCTCAGGAAAGTGCTTCAGCTGAGCTTTGAGGATGTGACTTGTCCCAGAGACTTCAATTAGGCATGTCAGCAAAAGCTTTGCTGACTAAGGACTTCCATAGCTCAGCTGGTGTGGAGGGCAGCATCCAAGCTGGATGCTATAGGATGTTGACCTCTCTCGAGAACCCTGTGCAGCAGCCAACCATCTGCAAAACATGCAGAGTAATCATAATAATTCCCTTGGCAGCCTCTTTCAGAGAGGAAAGGGAAAAGAAAGAGTAGGGGGGAAAAAAAGGAAATTCATTCTAGTTAGCGTTGAAATACTCCTGTGATTATTGCCTTCACATTTTTTAGTTTAGAGCTATATATTAGAACATTTCTACTCTCAACACCAAATGTCGTAACAAGGTCCTCAGGGCTAATGAGTGGTAAAAGGGGAAAAAGAAAACCCGTTATACTAGTTTTGTATTCTTCCCCCACGGACAAAGGTAAATCTTGATCCTGAAGAGGAAGCGTGTTTTGGAGGTAGTTAGCATTATTTACTAGTTGACACAAATAGTTTCATGTCTTACTGTAGGGATGGCCAACCTCCCTGACCCCATGAGCAATATACCAAAATCTTCATATGCCTCACAGCCTGTTGTCCCAGAAGTTATTTGGATCCCCTAATTGGGGAAGGTACAAATATTAGGGTCGTGTCTGTCTTCTTTCCAGTTACCTTTACTAAAGCTTTTTTTGCTTGGTTTCTTTGGGGAAAGAGGAAGGGAAAGAAGGTTGTGCGGTTTTTTCTTTTCTTTCTGAAGCACTGATATATGCAATACACTGATATTGCTATACCTGATGCACTGAACTCTTTCACTCCTCTGGAAGCACTGGCAATGGCAGTCGTCGTTTTGCTGAATGGCTGCCTCTGGTTAGTGACTACTGGGGAAGGAGCAGCCTAATCAGGCCAAAATGGTTTTACATGGAAGGCCTGTTTCCACAGGAGAGGTCAGAGGGTGGCGGTGTCCCCATGTGGAGACGAGCCTGTGAAGAGTCCCTGCAGCTGACTTTAAAGCAAAGGCACGCTTCAGCGGGTTTAGTTCTGAAATAAGTTGCGTGTACAAATGGAGGAGCAGAAAGCAAAATGGGAATTTGCAGGTAGCACCTGTAACCACCCTGTGAGCGCTTCGTGAGCCCTCTAGCGGTGCTCACCCTGCCCTGGAAACCTCCCAGAGCCCGCTGGAGCCACGGAGCCCTTTTGCCCATCACCGTAGTGTCAACGCTGCTCTTCAGGGTTCAGCGTGCGCATCTCCTTATTTCAGATTCCTATTAAAATCACAGAGATGAGAACTTTATTTCTGCCGGCCCATGATAAAACATTCTTCAAAACGTAAGGGGGAACTGGCTGAAACCTGTTTTCCTCTAGTCCTCCTTGTACAAGTTTAGTTCGTCTGCAAGAGATGCCTCCTCCACAGTGGGTGTCCTGGGGTCCCACCTCACAGCCGCTGCCACGCTCCCATGGCATCGTTCAAACCTATAGGCGCACGCACTGTACTTCTGCAGAGATGACATTACAAGGAGCCTCTGCGCTGCTGTCTCCGTGGGGTGGAAGCCCTGCCTGCCTGCCTTGCGCGTGGTGCTGCTGCCGGCCGGCTCGTGAGGTTCTGCTCTCCCCAAGGTGTGCGGCCTCTACGTCCCAGGCAGCCATGGTGGACAACGAAGGCAACATCATGCCTACCATGGTAGCCTCAGGTCTGGTTTTCAGCATGCCGCCCTCTCTGGGGGTTGCCGAAGCTGCGTGGTAAAGATACAGTGCTGCAAGCAAGAATTCACTGGAGAGGAATAATTTGGCTGGAAAATCCTAAACTCGTTTCTAAAAGAGCTCAGCTATGGGATTTCTGTGCAGTGAAAAGCATCACTCTGCTTTTATTCTAAACACAGTTTGGAGTGCTCCTTTATTTTTTAGGATTGACTCATAAAGACTACAGGAGGGCACCAATTAGTGAAATAAACCTCTAATCCTCAGTGCAGTGCCTGCTATAGGACTGCTGTTTAACAGCCTTCTTGCTAATCAATTCTCTTCAGTCAGCTAAATGCCATAGATGCTATGTAAATAAATGCAAGTTTAAGAGTGTTCTTCAGTGAGCGGTTAAAGCTATGCTCCTTCTACTCCACCATAAAATCAGCATGCATGTTAACAGATATCTACTCCACCTTGTACAAATGACTTTTCGTGTTCATTTGATTGCTGCAGCTTGGGAAAAACAGAAGCAGGGAATAGCAATAAACTGCCTGTTCTTCTTGGGCAACATTTTAAAAATCTGATACTTCAATGGCAACCAAGGCGTAGAACAAAGGTGCATATTTTAGAGACAAAATAATGTCCACATTTTAGGTTGTTATTTCACTTGTGTTGCAAATTTTAAGCCAGGCTGCCATCCTTCATCTTTCTGGATAAAAGGGCTGCTCCTCATAGCCTTCTTCATGTGTAACATTCATCCAGAGGAGATTTTTTTTTCCTTACAAGCTGATATATTAGTGAAATATATAAGTGTAGTTTGAAATGAGGCAGTGTGCAGAATCCTATCAAAGACAAATGAAACCCAACTCCATCAAGGATGATGGCAAAACCTACTTTGTTTTTAATGAAACTGGAATTTCAGCCCTCACGTTTGGTGTGTCAGTGAGCAACACCTTTAACTAACAAAACTTTTTTTCCTAGGCAGGGTCAAAGAAAGCTGGACAACAGTGTGTATTTGTCATTTATCTTCTGTGCTGTCCTGAGGCAAGAGCAGTGATGCTCAGGAAGGGATAATGAAACACTTAATAGTTTCAATACTACATCCTAGTATCCTTTAACACAGAGATCAGTGTACTATTGCCAGGAGAAAATGAAGACATGAGGAGATTACTTGCCCTGAATTATCCAGCATAACTTTAAATAAAGCACAGGTCTTGTGTGTTCATGGCATTGAGCAAACACTTAAAACAAAGTAAGTAAGATGATGCTGTGTCCTACAAGTTCCACTGAGTTGCTCACATAACATTCCTGGTCTGTCTTCATACTAACGCTGGATAACATATCTTGAATAAAGAAAACATTTTCTTTGAGTGTCTAGCATTTAAGAATTTTCAAGAGGTCCAAAATTTCCAGTATCTTACCTGTATAGGGAAATGTATCCTTTCCTCTTGGGGGGGGGGGGCAGTGTAGGTTTTGTTCATCATTTCTTATGGTGTGTGATACATATCATGGGTGACCTCACTCATTCTTTTTACAGATAAATCTTAACTATACAAATTCCTTCTGTATAATAGGTACTTATTAATCTAGCAATGTCTTACACATTAATAGTAACTAATTTCCACATATATTATTTATCAATATTTTAACATGTAGCGCAGGTGATGAGCTTTTCGCTGATTAAAATGGTGAGTCAACTGAGGTAAACTACTGACAGACCATATGCATCTGAGCTAGGACTGTTGAAACCTAAGAATTTCACAAAGCAAAAACAAACATACCACATTTTTTACTCTCCAAATGTTACCAGTTTAGGAGCTACTGCTCATTTCCTCCTATGCACACATAATCACAAAATTTTCAGCATTTTATTAAGTATAGAAAATTGAACCTATTGACATAAGGCACATGCAAAGCAATCCTGAAATCTTAAGTTTAATTAATAGGCAGTTAAATGATTTCAGAATATGTTTATAACAGGCAAGATTGCTTAAAAAGGAATCTTTCTGAATTCAGTAACAGAAAAAGGTGGTACCTGACCCTGTAAATTCAGCCCAGTGCAAACTAGAGAACAAAAGACTAGTTATGCGAAAAACTGGAGTTGAAGAGGACTCCGCAAGTCCTGGTGAAATTCCATAATAGCAAAATATAACAATTTCTTTGGAAAATATTTGAGAAGGTTGGGTTTTTTTAAAGTTTATTTCAATTTTCTTTTTAGTATGCGAGGCTCAGAAATTTTATTTTTGGTTTTCTTAACTTACCTAGACCCTATCCATTTAGAAAAAACATTGGGGTCTTTCTCTCTACCTTGCATTGAACTGAAAATATACATGTTTGGTATAAAACAGCTTTAAAATACATAGCATATTTTCCTGCCAAAAATCTGCATCTGCTGTTACTAGGGCTAGTTGTTTGTCATAATAAATCATACAAGTTGTCATGGGAAAAGTGCAAGGCAAGCATCATGAGTGTGCAGTAAAAAACATGGATGATTTTATTGAAATACAGATATTCTTTATTTTTAATACACATATTGAAAACAAGGAATAATTTGTTAACTATTTATCTTTAATTCAGTGGCAGCAATAGCGCGGAACCATTATTGCTTCCTCTTCGTTTCTGCCGCCCTGCCTGTGTGGTGGGAATTAGGTGTGTAATTTTGTGGGGCTGGGGGTTTCTGCCGGTGGTCTGCAGAGTCCTGAGCTCGCAGATGACTTCTGCGGGGGCTGCCCGGGGGTGAGCCAGCCAGGCAAGTCCCTGGTCAGTAGGGTAAAGCTCATGTAGGGATCTGTGATGGGACAAGCTGAAAATCATTGCTATTACAGATTTTCACAAAGGCTGCCTTGACCCTAGAGGCAGTAATGTCTCCGGGCTCCCTCCATGATCACAGCTGAGATCAGGGTGTCCTCAGCCACTCGCCCAGAGAAGTCCATTTCCCTCCACTGGTTAGAGGATCAACCCTGGCAGATGAACCTCCAGAAGCTAAAATTTGCCTCTGTGAATTTTGCCCGCTGTGAGGTCCCCCTCCATCCAAACCACAGGTGTCACAGAACGGGAGGGGGTGCCTTCACATGAAAAGCAGCTCCATCAAACCAACCTTCCACTGAAAAGGAAGGTCCTGCTCCCTCTCCCCTGCCCCCTTTCCCCAGCTGCAGGTACCCTCCTCCCTCCTCATATTGGCTTTGGCAATTGTGTGGCCTTAGGGCGAGTCAGCTCAGTTGACAGGTTGACATATCTGGCAGCAAACTGTTCTTTTATTTGCATATTTATTTATACGCAGTGTTAGATTTCCACTGGGTCAATTCTCTGAATTGATTTGCCCCAGGGCTATCTGATTGCTAGAGCCATCCCAAGGGGAATGAGCAGGTGGCTGGGGGAGGAGAGAGGATGAGGAGCAGGATCTCCTCCCTCTTCCTTGGCAGGACTCGGCGAGATGTGAAAACGTAACCAGGAGATGAAGCTCAATGGCAGCTCGATGTCCTGCCTGCTCCTGTCATGCACTCCTGTCCTGTCCTGTCCTTGCACCAGCTCCGGCAGCTGCAGGAGCTGACTTTGCAGAAAGCTCAATGCTCCCTTGCAGTCCTCTTTTTCGGCTGCATTGGCAGAAATGCATTTCCCTACTTGCTGCATAGGCAGGCAAGAGCCCACCCACCCTGGTGAAAGGGAGCGGGCAGGGCAGGAGGATGGGACCACAGCAGATAGATAGGATGCAGATGGGCTTGAGCTACTTTGGAAGTGCCTCTGAGATATCCAGAGAAAATCATGAGCTCTAGCTGTGAGATCGCATCCTTGAGAACCCCCCTGGAAGTGTTCACGGTGTCTCTCTTTCCACATCATTCTCCTCTTAAGAAACAAATGTCTCCTTATGGCAAGAGCTGTGGATTGATTTTAAAACGCACGAAGCCAGCTGAAAACAAAATGTGTGTGACAGCTATCACAAAACTTCAGCTTTAACAGTGACGGCAGCCTAGATGTCGAAACAGTGCTGAAAAAGTCAGAGGCACTGCAGCAGCAGTCGTCAAACCCTGCCATGATGGGAGGTATCCTTTCTGTACGTACACACAAGCACCCCAGAAGCCAGAACTGCCTTTCTGCATCTGGCTTATAAAAACTTACTTCTTATGCTACACGTATCAATTCATTTTTGTTTTCTTCTGTATGATGAACAAACGTGAGCATTTGGGTTTAGTAAGCCACAGTTGTGAGATACCTCTGACAGGGAATCTGCAAAACCGAATCCCCTGGTCTCATGAATATTCTCAAACCTAAGCGAATTCAGGCTTCTGTACACTGGATATCACACAGACTTTCACAAGATGTAAGGCACTGGCAAAACAGAACAGTAAGTTTAATTAAAACGCAAAAAGCAACTATGAGAGCAACTACGACAGTAACTAAGTACCTAAAAAACACAGAGAGTAAGTATGCCTTCTTGAGATACGAAGGATTAGCTGTTACAGGCCTGATTTATCACTGTATTATACCGATTTTATGCTGGTATAAAACCAGGATGATAGAGCTGTGCTGAATATCACTAGGTATGCATCCCTTCAGTTCTGTCATACGCTCTCACAAACGTAAAACCAGCTAACAATTGAGCAAATCAAAGAAAAATCTACTAAAAATTAAATGGTAGAAATGCCAGGTGCAGGGAAAGACAATCATTATACTCCTTGATCAGTGCAGTTTTACTGCAATAATCTGGCCTGAGGGGCAACAGAAATTTATTGAAAAGCTAATTTTCAGTAAGATGAAGACCTCTTGTAAAGCGGCATTAAAATGTCTTTGATAAGTAATTAAACCAGGCTGAAAGTTTCTTAAATACTCTAGAGTTAAATATACACCTTACATATTTGACCATCTCCAACTTAACACATTATTTAATCCTTGCAGCTCTTTGAACCCTGTTCTGTTATTATTGAACTTGTTGTACAGTACTTTATTGGTTTAGGAGACCCTTTGATTCACAGTGACTACTCAGAATACTATTCTATTCAAGAGAAACAAGCGCGTGATCCTCTCTATAAAAGCAGCACATTCTGAGTGGATATTATGCCACGTGTTGCAAAATTTATATTCTTCACAAGGCATATGTTTCATGTTGTGAGAATTCATATTTCTTCTTTAAAATTACACATGAGGCTTTCTCAAGTGCAAAAGGCATTAGGAAGTGCACTTGAAAACACTCTGAAGTTCTGGAAATGCCAAGGCACCTCATTTCTAAGCATGTTTATTTGAACAGAAACATCAATATGCAGAGTGATTGCTAGGCTAGAACAATGCAGGAAAAGAACTTGCAAAAAAGGAGCCAGCGTGGCTGGGATTAGCGTATTGTGAGAAAAGTACACCTTGCATGGTAGCAGGACATTTGAATAATGCAGTAACAAATGGCTTTGTTTAATTACACCTATGATTGGTTACTTTTAGCTATTTAAAATATTGCAAATGTATTCCTTATGTGATTGTTTCAAAGAAATATTTGGCTTGCTTTCAGTCAGTAATAATCAGTGGCAATGTTACTTTTACAGTAAATGTATGTGAAGTTTATGAGCAACTGCACAGTGGGACATAAAGATATCTATTTGGCATTTCCAAGTTTTATGAGTTTTCTCCAGAAGAAACTTCTGAGAAGCATATTTACCCATGTAGATATCTATATACTCTCATTTACTGTAAGTGAAAGCAGATTTGTATCATCTGTTACATTTATTTTGATTGACTATAGATTGTTTGCCCTTTGAATGCTGCTAATGTTCTGTGGAGCCATTTGTTTTCCTGCAGAGTTAATGGTGTTAAAGGAGAAGGTATTGCCTTCTTTTTAGGATGAATTAATTTTAAAAGTGTTTTTGTTTAAAAGGGGGGGGAAACCCAAACAAACAGTTATTGCCCATTCTCTCACCTGTCCACTTTAGGGGTGTGCACAGACACCTGGGACATGGAGCTTATTAACAGATTAAGGGTGAATATTTTTGTGAGGAGCACTCTGTTAAATTATTGGCCACTAGCACGTGTCCCTTGTGACACACAGCACTTGCGTTTCTACTAGCAAAAACTGGAGGGAACCCAGTCTAAATTTATCTACTATTTACCCTGAAAAGTTTTAATCAAGTCTTAACTGTGAGGGGGCTTCCAAGTCATGACTTGTGGCTGGTGAACGTATCCCCGTCCAGGGAAAGTAACTCTTCTGCTGCATATTTCAGAATCTTTGGGATTAGGAACATGGCTGGTGGAATTTATGAAGTGTAAATAAATAGATCAAGATGTGATCATTTGGAGGCTGCTTCTCATCACTGCTCTTTCTCCTCCTTTTGCCTTATTCTCCCCCATCGCTCAGCCCTCACTGCCTTCCTTTTGCAGAAGCGTGGCGGGCTGGGAGCCCGCGGGCAGAGACCCGCAGTCAGGATGGGTAAGCACCCACCCCGATGCGCTCAAAGGGCTCCAGCCTTCCTGGAAAACCCTCCAAACGTGCCTTCTCAGGAGAAAGCAATAAAATGAAGGCTTGGGGCTTCGTTGTCAGTGTTAACCAAACAGAGGTGCCGTACCTTCTGCGGGCGAGGGCTTCGTCACCCTACAGCCCTGCTCTGGTGATGATCTTCCTTCCTTTGCTTTCTGTGGAGGACTTTGTTGACGAGGGACTTTCCTCCACCTGAAAAACAGAAGCATATTCTTTGCTATTCGTCTTTCCCACTGGAGTTTTTCAATAGCAGGTGTGCCACAGCAGCACGGGAGAGCTTGAAGAGTCCGCTGCTCTCACACCACAGGGACAGAGAAAGGCACGTGGGCTTGAAGAGCCTTTCAAGAGACTCTTGAACCTGAACTTGGTTGCCTCTGTGCCTGTTTTGAATGAAAGCGAAGAGCTGATCGGTCCTAACAAAACTGGTATTGCAGGAAAGGGAGTTTAAATCTAAGCATGTTTGGCTTCAAGACTCTGCAGGCTTTTCCGTGTGGTCACTGGTCTGCCTTTTTATTCCAGTGCTGTTGTAAGAATGTAAGTTTGTAAATTAGGACTAAGAAAGAACAAAATGGCTTCTGTTCCCAAGTAGATGCTTAGGTTATGGCCATGAGATGTAAGTTTTAATTATGACCGAGGGAGTTGAGTACTAACATTTTTTTCTTTTGTTTCAGACTGTAATTATCTCATTTTACACCTTTATGGTCGTTGCTTGTTTTCATGGGCTGATTTTGTGCAGTCCCTCATACCATGTTAAAAAAGAACCTGAAATTATTAGCACCGTAATTAGGACTGAAACTAGGAAGAGCTCTTCCTAGCAATTGCAGATATGATGAGTAATTGCAATTTATGTTGGCTTTTCATGTCAACATGAGTTTTACCAAAAGCAAACAAACAAAACAGGTCAACCCCATGCTTCCTTTTAGCCAAACGTGTCCCCTCCCCTCCTGGTTTCTGTGAGCTGTGACCACACTACGGGAAAGCTGTGGGCTGAGCATATCTGTCTATCAGGTGTTTCTGCATCTCTCCAGAGCATAATCTGGGCATGAACTACACTGGAGCTCATCCACCTTACCCTCCTCCCTCTGTGCCGCATCCTCAAGCAGTGTCCTGGCACAAGAAGAAAACTGCATGTCGATGGAAATGAAGCGGTGCCTCTCCTTCAAGTGAGCCTGAGCTGTTTGCTTTTATTCCGCTTTGCCTCGTAGAAGGACAGAAACCTGCAAAGCAAACGAAGGCGGCTTTTAAAATAACCGTTTTAAAGCAAGGCTGAGAAGTACAAACGAGCTGGGCTGACTTCCACAGAAGAGAAAGGGTAACAAGCTCTGGCCGCTTTCTCCTCCTGCCTTCTGCCTTCTCCTGTCCTGCAAAAGTTAGGAGTGTTACCTATTGCTGCCTCCCGCCAGGCGCTGCCGGCCTGGCTGCCTGCAGACCCCTGGTTCAAGAGGAGAGGAGCCCCGTGTTCCTGCTCAGCAGCTCACACGGGTATAATAACTGAGCTGGCAAAGGCGGAGGACCCAGTGGATGGGAACCCACAATGCTAAGTATGTTGTGGAGCTACAGGAAGCCAACACAGAGGTGTTTGGCCTCAAATCCTCCCCCCAAAGTGTGTCTGCTGGGCAAGGGTCTGTTGCAAACTCTCTCATTTCAAGGCATTGCAAAAGTACTTTAAGAAATTAAAAAATTGTGACAGGTTTTTTCCAAAATAAGTGTTTATATTTGAGGGGGTTGCAAGCTTGCTTTTTGAGAAGTAATTGTATAAAAAAATCAGATATTTTGCATTTCAATCGCTTATGAACCTTGAGGTCTGGTGCTGCACTCAGGCAGATCTTAAGACTTAGAGGCTTGGGACCATCTGGCAGACCATCCATATGTTGTCACTCTGTCCTTTCAGTGATGACAGACATTAAAAAATTCTCACTTTTATGAATTGTCTTTCAACTTGTTTTACAGTAATATAAATATATAAATAAATCCCGAAAGTTGTTAGATACATGAACGTATCATTAATACCAGTGTTGAATGACTAAGTAAGATCAGAGCGCTTTTTCTCCTCCCCTGCATTTCCATGGAATAAGAAACTGGTAATATGCCTGAAAACCCTCTTTTAAAATGTTGCTTCACAATCACTGACTAGAAAGATCAGAACATTTCCTGAAATGTTGTGGTTTGCATAAGGTCACAGTAAAGATCAAATGGAAAAATTGCACCATGTACCAGTTGAGATACGTGAGTCTTTCGACCACTAAACTTGCTCTTTTGTCATTTTGAATATTTCCTGGCAAAAGAACATAATCAAGATATGTCTACATATTCTATTATGCATACATCTATATTTATATACATATCCATGTATATAGTCAGTACAAAGATATTGGTTGTTTCCGATGCAACTGCAAAAGTGAAGTTACTTCAGAAAATTAACCAGTAATAAAATGTTGTCATTTTTTTTGGAAAGACAAGAAAGTGTGAATAAAGATTAGATTTAAAAAAAACCAACCAAAATTCAGCTGGAAAAGCATGCCACTACAGTAAGCATTAACTATTGTTCTTCATCGCAGCGTGGTTGGATAGTCACCTACAGCTACGAGAGTGGCAGGTGTCCTTGAACACTACTGAGGTCTGCATGTTAATGGCTCTATACTTTTCTCAAAATTGTTAACCGAAATACATAAGAAGGTAAATTAAATAAAGTGAATATCAGAGTATCAGTCGTAATAGTGCGTTGGAAGCCGTACAGCTACGATGTGTTGTCTGGCTTACAGTGTATCTGAAGTTCATCTGAAAGTTGGAAGGGGCCGCAGAAGATATCTAATACACCTAAGAGATAACGATGTAAATCAGGTTTTGTGGCAGTTAAGGTATGTGCGGTGAAAACAGAGGGAGATGCATGTTTAGATTAGTGAGTTACACTAGGTATGATAGGTGCTGAAAATTCAAGAATGGGTTGCCAAATTTGTTGTTATTCCCATTCTGGGAAAATGTTTGGGAATATGAGAAGAGTCATTAACATCACTTCTCTCAACATGTACAAGTGTAATGATTAGCAAAACATCTGAAAACATGCTATGCAGCCCTCTGTAGAACTGGCTGCTGATGTGGACCAATAATCTTGTCTTACATTTTGTCATATTTTGTCTTTTGCCTCCTGGTCTCCTAGAATGATATTTTTCCATCTTTTTTGTCCTAACCCTTGATGTTGGAGACTAAAATGAAATATATGATGGAGCCTTCAGTCTTCTGGGTCAGTAGGAATATTCACTTGCTGAGAGTTAATCGCACATCCAAGAGGCATTTTGAATGGTCATTTTAACCCTGCAACACTCTGGCATGTGCCAAAGAAAACTGTATTGGCAAGGATCAATGTTTTTCACAACGCTATCTTTCCTGCTTTGTTTATGGCAAGAACCTATGCTTATAATTTATCATAGTTCACTTCTGAAGTCTGTTGTTGTCATGCAAAGCCAAACAGAGCAGATTTTGTTATGATGATGATAATTAACATTATTATTGATGTTGTTTATAAATGAAAGCTGGTTTAGGAAAGCACTTCCATGCATGCTTTAGTCCCATGGAACTGAAAGGACTGCTGAGCTACCCATGCTTGTTTAAATGCTGTTCTAAATAAGGATGAACCTGAACATATGTTTAAGTGCTTCAGTGAACTGGAGCCTACTGGAGCTATGGAAAGTCTCATTTTCTTCATGGGACGAACCCTTGTTCGTTCCAGACAGACCATGCAGGCATAAATCGTGCTGAACAGCCAAAGAAGTATCTCCCTGCATAAACCCCTGGATTGCTTAAACTTAACACCTAATTACAGAGCTGGTGAACCTAAATACACTGAAGGCGGTTTGAAAGGCTGCCTGAAACATCATGGGTTGAGATGCCTTTGTCGGGAGCATTGTGCTGTGATGTGTAACGTGGGTAGATTCCTGTGGGATGTTGACAGTTTGTGGGAAATGCATGTAGGAGTAACTGGGTTACGAAGACGAGGGGGTTTAAATTTTTTTTTTCTTTCTCATTGTACTGTTTGTGGGCTTGGGGATTTTTGGGGGTTTGTTTTGTTTTGTTGTCTTTTTAAGGTAGGGGGAAGGAAGAGCTTCTGGGTTTGGAAAAATCTGGCCAATGCATGCAGCATGTCATGAGTCACTTGTTCCTGGAGGTTTGATACTCTACCAGTCCTACCCTCCCAAAAGGATGCTGGTCGATGCTCCTGAAAGCTCTAATGTTCCTTTTTTCCTCACGGCATTTGTATGGAGTGATAATCACTTGATAAGCCATGGATTTATGTAATAAATTAATTAGCTTTGCAGCGTTTCCTCCACACTCTGCCTGCCAGTCTGTCTCTACTGGGATTTGTTCAGTTTTTTCCAAACAGTTACAAATAGTTCTCAGTATCATTATTTTCTTTTGAATCATTTGTCAGGAAAATGTTTTCTCCTCTCCACACCAGAAGTGGATTTTCTCCTGGGTATTATTCTGGCCTGAGGCACAGGACTGGCATGATCTGGGTCTGCATCAGCGGTGGGTTCTCTGCATGCAAACATGCAGAGTTTAAAGCTCACTTGGCTTACAGCAATGCAAGGATAGGGCCAGAAGCTTTGCCATTGGAAAAGGGTGCATCTTATCTTCATGAACAACTTGTGACTCTTGCGTCAAATATCAACAGGGCGTGAGTTATCACATCTGAAGAAGTAATGCCGTGAGTTATAGAAAAACTATTTTCACGGCACTCTCCCTCCCATACTTCCTTTTTCCTCTCCTGAATGTATGCTGGAATTTGCATATGACATCAGGCCAGGATCTGTTTAATCTGAAGATGGTGTATATAACTTCTTGAAAAATATTTCTTGAACTTAATGAATTTGCATATTCTAATTTTCTTTATAAGTGTTCAGTCCATTTTAATCCTGCTAGAACAAAGAGTTCCAGAGAATAATTTTGTATTTGTGTTGTGTGAAAAAATGCACTCTTTTATTACACCTTATGGATTTTTATCATGTAATGTTTCCACTTTTTGAATGAGAGAATTGTTGAATAGGAGCACAGGGTATTTCATCTGTATTAGAGCCATCATATTGCAACCTCTAACACATTCCTTCTTATTTTGTCTTTAAATTAAATGGACCTAATCCTTTTTATCTTTTTGTATAGAAAATTCTTCATTCCTCTACTTATTTTAATTATTTTTTATCTGAATCCCCTCTGTTACTGTATTATCCTCTGTAAAAGCACTGACGAAAACTGAATGCAGCATCCCAGTTGGCAGTGTATTATTCATTTACCTATCACATTATGCTGTTTATAATATATTTTCCACCCAGTTTCTTACGCCTCATAATATATCATTTGCTGTTTGGGGTTTTTTTTGCACAGATGACATATTCTACGGAAGCTTTCCTGCAGAGCTGTCATCAGGAGTGATCCAGTCCTTTTCCGGAGTATCACAGTTTATAAGTCAACAAAGCGTCTGTGGCTTTCCGATCGCTTCTACTAGTGGTCACTGGTTTTTATGCATCAGTATGTACCGGGCTGCCGTTCAACTGGCCTTGGTAGGGTCCTCGCTATTTTTTTCCTCAATTTCGGCCAATACTGCGTGTGCTCTGTGGGTGTGCGCGTGTGTGTTCTGCAGATGCTCCCACATAAAGCACGTAGCCCTTTCTTGGGTTCATTCCCAGCAACAGCCCTGCTAGGAGACATGAGACACCCCACCTCAATTTCTGCCAGGCCATCTCGGTTGTTTGTTCTTACCCTTCATTTCACGCCTCTATACCGTGCTCCAGTTGTTAGCGCAGAGCTGTTACCGGAGCTCACGCAGGCACATCTGAGCTGCCTTTGAACTTGTTAGCTCAGGTGAAGCTGGCAGCAGAAGGTCTGTGGGAGGCTGCGAGCCCTCCTGGTTTGCACAGCCTCTCTTAGGTAGCTGTGATGATCTCTGTGCTGATACACCTACCCTCCTGCAGCACGGGAACCGTGCTAGCAAAAAATGACTTGCGTAAAGCTCCTCAACTTTCAGCTGCACTTGTTAGTGCAACTTGTTCATGGCCTTCGTAGCTCAGCCATGAGGAGGTTTTCTCTGGTATCCAGGTCTGCCAAGTGTGTTAAACAGCCTTTCTGGAATAAAAACTTTATCAAAGGTTTTGGGGTAGTTCTAGTGCATTATATCCACTGAGATAACTCCAACTGATTTCCAGCTTTTTATAGGCCTCCATCTAACAAAAGTCATAATCAGTTGCTTAGTATTAAGCTGTTGCTAGTAGGATTTTTCCTGTGCTGAAATGCAAATGCACACTCCTATGCTGTACTCAGCGGCGGCTCTCTCTTTAAGTACTTGGCTGAAGAAGTAGGCTGTTTTATAGGATGTAAGTCTTTACATTTTAATTTCTAAAAAGCTGCTTTCTGTAGCACGCAGAGCAGGTGCAGGTTCCACAGTCCTGTGCTACGAAGCCTACTTACTGGTAGCTGGCAATGTTGGCTGCACTATCTTTATAAACTCAGGCCAAAAGAGCATTCAGATTAAGCAATAATTTGAGCAAGATTAAGAGGAAGGGAGAGAACACATGGCCAATTAGTCACCAGAGGTACACACGTATGCATAAAGTAAATCCCCAACCTGTTATAGTAATGCACTTAGTTACTGGAAATGCAATACGAGCTTACTTTCACGAGCAAGGATGAAAGAACTTGTTTAACCTTTATACAGCGTTTTCCACCCACGCAGAAAAGTGACATCAGATGCTTCGTATAGGTAAAAAACAAGTCAGCATTTGGGAGACTCCCGAACAAGAGACAGAGATACCTCCTTACCACTAAGTTTGTTCACTGAACTTGTAGCTATGTTTTGGATTTGTGCTGGAAACGGTGTCAGTAATTCAGGGAAGTTTTCATTACTGCTGAGCAGCGCTTACACAGAGCCAAGGCCTTTTCTGCTTCTCACCCCACCCCACCAGCAAGCAGGTTGGGGGTGCCCAAAAAGTTGGGACAGGACACAGCTGACCCCAACTGACCCAAGGAAGATTCCAGACCATAGGACGTCATGCTCAGACTGTAAAGCTGGGGGAAGGAGAAGGAAGGGGGGGATGTTTGGAGTGATGACATTTGTCTTCCCAAGTCCCCGTTAGGTGTGATGGAGCCCTGCTGTCCTGGAGATGGCTGGACACCTGCCTGCCCATGGGAAGTGGTGAACGAATTCCTGGTTTTGCTTTGCTTGCGTGTGTGGCTTTTGCTTTTGTCTTTATCTCAACCCACAAGTGTTCTCATTTTTACTCGTCTGATTCTCTTCCCCATCCCACCAGGGGGGAGCGAGCGAGCGGCTGTGTGGGGCTGAGTTGCTGGCTGGGGTTAAACCACGAAAACTTGCTACATGCTTAAGGTGGGTCACTTGAAACTTCTCATTACTTATTTCTGGATCTTAATGACTCCGACGCAGAAAGGGAACCCTTCAACCCTGTGCGTAAAGCACTGGACCTGAAGCACTTGCTAGAAGGTATTTTATGGTTGTGTATGCAGTATAAAGTAAGGCTTTTGCGTTTAAATTGGGGAATATTTTCCTTTCCAATATGCTGCTGATCGAATCACTGGCACTGAAGAGGGATTTTCACAAGGTCAGTCATTAGCTGGCCTTTAATTAAGAGCATAAAGCCTTGGAATAGGAGTGTAAATGAGCATCACTGAGACAGCTAAGTAAGAACCAAGCTGGAAGTGTCTACCTCTGTGCAACACCTGGGTGGGTTTTAGTCCACTTCAGTGTCACCTAAAAAGTACCGCAGGATTTCTCAAGTTCATTTCTAATCTTTGCAGAGCATCTCCGTGCTCATATTCTGTGTTACTTTCAAAACAGGGTGGGGCTTAATTCTTGCGTGTCCCAGCATACAACAAGCAAGGAATTGGGTTTAATCGATGGTTTTGACCTATGGGAACGCACTTATTCCTCTTTCGTCCCTCCTGCCCCCCCAAAGTGTTTGAGAAGTAAACCTTGAAGTCCTGGGAGAAGTAGCACGTGTTCGTGAAGGGAGAAGGTGGGGGTGGCGGAGGTGGTGGAAGGAGTTCAATTTGTCAACACAACAGCCAGGAAACAAGTTATTTATAACGCTTGTGGTGGAGAGGGGGCCAGCCCACATGTTTTTAAAAAAGCGTTCAGCTAATCACATGGTACAGCTAATTGTGTTATTTGTAAATATGTTTCACTTGCAGTCTTGGCGGACAGAGGGAGAGTGAAAAGAGGATCACGGCACGGGGCACGGCTGGTCTGGCTCGGGGCGTCTGCGCCTGGGTCCTGCCCCCACGCCACTGCCCAGCTCTCTCTGGACTTCAGCGATGCTCCTGAAAAGGACTTTGCTATCCCTAGAGAAAGTGTGAACAGAGGCACACAGGAACAGACGCTTTCTCAGAATTCAAAAATTCTTTATGTAAAACATGGCTCTGGCAATGCACAGCCTAAATTTTGAATGAGTTCTTAAACCACAGCATATCTCATTTTCAGCTGGGTTTCATGACTCTATCAAAGAGGAAGTTAACTGTGAGAAGCATATGACCATGAGACTATACTTGGCTGGACTGACATCAAAAGAAGTGACTTTTGGGCACACACAGATTTTTAAAATCACTGCTTCAGTACAGTCACATTTAGATTTTTATTTTTTTCCAGTGTAGAGCATATAGTGAGCTATTCTTGTGGACTGAACGACATTCTAAGTCCCATGATGTATGCATGACACGGACTTGCCACTGCTGCTACATTCCTTCAGTTCAACAGCCGTGTGAAAGCTGTATCATCCTGAGCTTAAAAAGGTCAAAAAATAGCTTTATCTCAAGAGAGATAGCCTGCAAATTAATGCTTGGCCATGCAAACTCAAATCACATGTGTGTGTATTTATATGTATATGTATATATATATGCATACACACAAACAGATATATATACACAACAGCGTTGTATTATTCAATACAGATATATTTTAATTTCATTTTCTTATAATAAAAAAATCAATAACACAAACGAGTCCATCTCCCTTTTTTTCCTTAAAGAGCAGTAAAAGAACCAAGCATATGACATAGCAGATTAAATCTTGGGGAATACACAAGTGTTTGTGCCTTATTTTTGTACTTGGAAAAGTAGAGAGAAGATACATTTTTAATCAAAAAAAAAAAGACCCAGATAAAAATCCATACTGAGGTCTAGCTTGTTAAAAACAAAGGCAAAAAGAGGGAAGTTGCAAGAGGTATTGCTGTAGCAACCTGCCTGAGTTACGTCCATTTACTGGTTAGAAAACTAAAATGACTTAAGGGGATGTCCTGCCGTTCTTACCCTGGAGTCCTCCCGCCGGGGTCCCGCAGTGCTCTGGCAGCTCGGCACTCGGAGCTCCGGCTGAGGACGTGGTACACACCATGCGGTGCAGAAACTTCACAGGTAGCGTGGAGTGAAATTTCGGGGTGAAATTCTGGCCCTATTGAGGTTGGCAGGCGTTTTGCAACTGGCTGCAATGGAGCCAGAATTTAATCCTCTTTCTCCAGAAAAGAAGCTAGGAACCACAATTAATACCAGGTACAGAGGTGCAGGGGTTTTATATCTTTTATTATCAGGGATCCACTCTTGGCTTGGAGGATCACAGGATGAACCAGGAAATGAAATGATGGAGCAAGAATCAGTGGCTATTTCACTGATTTCCTGGTGTTCCAGGGAGGTAGGAAATGAGGATCAGTGGTAATTTATACTTACCTTGCTGGCAAGATTTACCAGAGCTTTCCCACACCTGAGATTGAGAGAATATATTTGACAACTTTTGCTCTCATTAAAACAAAACAAAACAAAAGACATCCAACAGCAAACTTGGAAAGCTACATTTTGAAAGCAAAAAGTTTTAAAAGGAACAAACATTTGGAAAAAGATCTTTTAGAAGACAAACACTTTGGTATCCTAAAATGCAGGACACCCTATGCTCTTCCAGTACTGCATACAATGATGGAAATCGCTGCACCCTCAGCATCATCCTGAAGCATCTTAGTTCATAGTTAGCAGAACATGACACACCTGTATGGCACTAAAAGGAGTACTTACTTAAAAGTTACAATTTTTATCAAGTCTGTGAAGTCTTACAAATAATGACAGATTAAATGGAATCCCCGTTAGATTAACACGTAGATGAAAACAGATATTGTAGCAAGCAACTCTGTTTCACTTCTCAGGCCAATTAGACAGAACAGAAACCTATTTGGGGATGCATAGAGAGAGAAATTATATTTCCATTTTAGTAATAATAATGGACTGTACAAACTTCCATTTCAGCCTTTAGTTTATTTTTTTAGTCTAATATTTATATTCCTGGATAGACACAATGTATCAGCAAAAGCTGTCCCAGCCCTACAAAATACAAAGACTGGCTCTAAATAAACGCCAAAGGTATCCCAGCCCATCATTCCCCACTAGATGATTTGTTCAGCATAACATAGTTTAGCTTTTCCCAGTGGATCATAAACAATGTTTTCTCTGGGAAGTACAGGAGGCTTCTGCACCTTAATACTCTCCTGCATTTATATCAGGCTAATGTCTATGCTAGGTCCTTGTGTTACCTAAAATAAGTGACAGCAAGCAACACCTTCTGGGTCTCCCAACTATGATTTCTGGCTGATATTCTTCCCAGGAACGAACTCAGGCAGTCAAATCCCAGCACTCCCCTCCAGTTCAGTTGTAATAGTATAATTCTATACTCTCAATGTTGGATTATAATTTCTTGGGATTTTGTCTATGTTTTGAACCATGATCAACAAATGATAAATTTATATCATCTGCAGATACTATTAGTCTAACGTTATAATAGCTATGGCTAATTATTTAAATTGATTGCAACCAACTTTATGGGGCTTTTTTCTGTAAATTTATTTTTAAATGATATGTAATTATCTTAAACTAGGAAAAGAGTTTAAACTGGCAAGCAAACTGAGACAAATGTCTCAAAACCATGATCTCTTTTCTGGGAGAGGAAATTCTATAGTAAGACTGGCAACGGATGAAACTTTAGAAGATTTGTAGAACATATTTATACTGAAAGCCCGTAATATCTTTAACAGCATTAGTCAATCCATTTCCAACTAGTCTGTCCTTTCGAATCTGAGTATGGATCCAAACAAGAAATCTGTGCTTCCCAAGTTTCAAAAATCTTTGGTTTCAAAATTCTGGTTTTCTATGCATTTTATGGACTTTGACTAGAACTGGATCAAAAATTCCAGCGAGAGCAGTTTCAGCACCCATGATCCATATGTGAAGCTGCGTGCTAGCATTGATCAGGCTGTGTTGCAAGCATTGTGAAACTTGAATATTTGTTTTGAAAAGGCACACATCCTGAAGCTGGAAAGTCTCAGCCATGTTTTTTGGTTAACAAATTATTTCCAGCACTAAAGCACTAACTTTTTTTTTTTTTTCCTGTACAAAACATGGGTTTTGTACGTTTATTAATGGAAAATTATAATTAACCTCAAATTCATATTTTCTCATTTATATATTTGCAGGGTAGAGGTGGCATTTAATCAGGAAAGGAAGTGACCAGAGTTTTTCCTTCTCAACTGTATTGGTTTTGTCTGGCAAGGTTTTGGTAGCGGGGGGTGGTTACAGGGGTGGCTTCTGTAAGAAGCTGCTGGAAGCTTCCCCTGTGTTCGAGAGCAAGCCCATACCAGCTGTCTCTGAGACGGACCTGCCGCCGGCCAAGGCCGAGCCAATCACTGATAGTGGTAACGCCTCTGTGATAACATTTTTAAGAAGGAAAAAAGTTGGGACGGGGAGAAACAGCCGCCAGAGTGAGGAGTGAGAACATGTAAGAGAAACAAGCCTGCAGACACCAAGGTCAGTGAAGAAGGAAGGGGAGGAGATGCTCCAGGCGCCGGAGCGAAGATTCCCCTGCAGCCCGTGGGGAAGACCCTGGTGAGGCAGGCTGTCCCCCTGCAGCCCAGGGAGGTCCACGGTGGAGCAGATCTCCACCTGTAGCCCGTGGAGGACCCCACGCCAGAGCAGGTGGGTTCCCGAAGGAGGCTGTGACCCCGTGGGAACCCTGCGCTGGAGCAGGTTCCTGGCAGGACCTGCAGATCTGTGGAGAGAGGAGCCCACGGAGCAGGTTTTCTGGCAGGACTTGTGACCCCGTGGGGTTCCCACGCTGGAGCAGTGTGCTCCTGAAGGACCACACACCGTGGAATGGACCCATGCTGGAGCAGTTCGTGAAGAACTGCAGCCCGTGGGAATGGCCCACGTTGGAGGAGTTCGTGGAGGACTGTCTCCCGTGGGTGGGACCCCACGCTGGAGCAGGGGAAGAGTGTGATCAGCCCTCGTCCTGAGGAGGTGACACGGCAGAAAATAACGTGTGATGACCTTAAACCCCATCCCTGTCCCCCTGTGCCGTTGGGGGGGCTTAGTGGTGAAATCCGGGAGTGAAGTTGTGCCCGAGAAGAAGGGAGGGGTGGTGGGAAGGTGTTCTGAGATTTGGTTTTATTTCTCATTACCTTATTCTGGTGATTTGTAACAAATTGAGTTAATTTTCCCAAATTGAGTCTGTTTTGCCCGTGACGGTAATAGTGAATGATCTCTCCTGTCCTTATCTCGACCCGCAAGCCTTTTGTTATATTTTCTCTCCCCTGTCCAGCTGAGGATGGGGGAGTGATAGAACGGCTTTGTTGGGCACCTGGTGTTCAGCCAGGGTTAACCCATCACATCAACCTACCAAGCCATGGCGCTGCCCGGCTGCCCTGCAGAAATCTCTCGCGTCTCCCGTGCACCAGGCAGCAGTGAGCCCATTAGGTAGTTCTTCCTGCTCAGATGACCAGCTGGGTAACAGTTAATCCTGACATTTTAAACAGAACAGACAATTGAACAATAATTTCTACAGCTGTGAGAGAGTTCATTATGTCAAAGGACTGCATCTACATGACACAATGGAATTGAATCTGGGGAGGATTTGAATAAAAAGCAGCTAAGCTGTGTGGAGGGACAACATGGAAGATCAAATGGATTTGGGAGCATGAAGGCTTCCTTTGTATAAATATGAACATATGAAAAGAGATTTTGGATGGCACTAGAATTGCACAGGGGAGTGGACTCCCTGTGCAAAGGCACTTGTGGGCTAAGCTTCCCTGTCAGACTTGGATTTTGCCAAAAAGTGCAGCACAGCACGAGGAAGTTTCAGGCAGAGCCGAGAAGTTGCCGAGAAGCAACTCAGGAGGCCGAATACACTAAGATAGTTTAGATATCCAGAAGGAGCATACATTATTATTACTATTTTCATTTAATGGATCCTAGAATACAAACCCTCTGTTTCAGATAATCTGTCAAAGTAGATTTCCACCATGCTGTGCTAGCATCCTCAGAAAGTCCTTGCCTAGATCTTGGTTGATTGTTAATATTAAAAAAGGTGGGCACCTGGTAATGGACTGCAGGACACAGGCTAAAAACCATAATTCAAAACTATGTAACAATGGGCATTAGGCTATTGGGTGTACAGTACCCTGGTGTTGCATGACCCAGCCTAACGAGAGATGTATGCAAACAAAACTTGCAGGTAGAGTCCTTAGAAGGCAAAGAGCACATAAAACCACATCAAGGCCTCTGTGAGCTACTTCTAAAATGTTAACAAGCAGCTTGCTTAAAGAGCGGTGGCAATGATAAGAGAGGCAGAGATAGAGAACGTAATTGGCTAAAAATAATTTCACTGCCAGAATGCTCTTTTGAACTGCTTACTATAGCTTCACAGCAAGTTATTTGCAATTTCAGGCTGTATTTAGCAAAGTTTCATTTGAAACAAAAAAAGAAGAGCACATATAATCCTGTACGTCTACTAAGTAAACAGTACTAGCTGACAAGAGGAAAATATGACTGGGCTAGCAGTGTTATCAGCTTTTAATCTTTTGGAAAAACTTAGAATGGGTGAAATGAGAGGGAGGGTGTGAAAGGTGTCTGATGGTATGTTACTGAATGAGGAGGGCGAGTGGGTTGTAGCAGTTGTTTTTAATTTGTATTAATAAAAATGATTGCAAGCATGACTCACGTGGTGGTGATCTCCTTCCTGAGCTAAAAGGAAGAAGGGGAGCCAGTCCCACCCGCAGCCTGTCAGCTCCCATCACAGCTGTGGGGGGTCAGTGGGATACAGGGTTGCCGTCCCAGGTGAGAGGCTGAAGACGAGGTTCTTGGAGGCATCACAACAGCCTGGCTTCAAAACAGGTGGTAAGGTGCAGCATCTCACTGTGCTTGCAAAAAGCAGCTCCCAAAGCGCGTGGACCTTCTTGAGCTGAAACGGAACCCCAGGCGACGGCAGGGACGTGCTGCTGGTGCGTGGCCCTTCAGCGCACCGCTAGCCCTGCCATCCTTTCACCCCTCCGGGCCAGGGTTTGCTCTCCCAGAGCAGGAAGGTCAGATGGTCACGGTGCCCTGTGGCTCCTGAGAAATAATCTCTCCACTTTGGATCAGGCAGGACTATGTTTTAATTAGACACAGTGGTATTGTTTGAAAAACCCTGCAACACATTGGCCACGGCTGATGTTAAGAGAAACTAGAGAATTATGAGACAAGCTCTCTCACGTATGGCTTTTTTTCATTGCTCCCTACGCAACCCAGCGCCTTCAGAGAGTAGCTGTGTTTGTTTATTATTGTTATTAGCTTTTATTAGATTCGATGCAACCTACCTCAGAGTGCACCCTGTTTTACAATTTCTGGTTTGACACCATTATTTGTACTGAGGAAAAGTTCAATGTATTGTAGAAATTACTATAAAGTAAATTATTATAGGATAAATTATTAAATTTCCTTATATAATATTTTAATAAATAATAACCAATTGTTGAAAAATATCAATTGTGAATAATTTTGCAGCTGGCTGGGGGCATAGCAAGCGATTTCAGCAGCTATGAAATGTTTACATTTGTGGTATCTATAGGAAAAGCAAGGATTTTTTTTTTATATAAACTAAGCAATACCTTGATTCAGACACAGTTTTGAGGTGAAGATCTGTAGCAGCTCTCGCAATTGATTGATACTGCATCTACCTACCACAGTAGATGAAACACTTTCTTTTTATAAGTGTAAAAAACCTATAGAGATGTATGATATTTGTTTGCCCTGCAATTAAATAGCTAATGTCGACATTTCAATTATCATCATTAGCCTTCAGCCTGAACACCCCACTGAGACTAATGGGATCAGCTTACAACCACACAGAGAGCCCTCGCTTCAGGCTGTTTGAAGAGTTGGCCATAATTCCCTGTGCCGGGCTCCTGTTCAGCTAATATCTGGAAGGTTGTTTCCATCACCGCAAAAGGCAGAGTCTGAAATAGGATGGAAATGATGGTTTCGTTCCCAGCACAGTCCCACTTTTTCCCACTGCAATCCAATTCCAAAAATTTCAGGTGCTGAGAGCCGTGATGACCACTTGCATTCATCGCCTTCCTTCAAACGAGAGCCCCGTCCCCCTGTTATCAACTTCCCCACGCTCACTACAGACTTTCTCCTCTGTGTCTCTCCTGTACCCTCTATTCCCAAACCTCCTTTGCTTCCACATCTGGTTGCACATCTGCGACAGGGGGGGCCTGTCCTGCTTCAGAGCCCCGCGCGAGGGCCGGCTGCTGGCTCTGACCCAGGACCTGGTGCATCTGCTGAGCTGAGCGAGGCTGCGACACACACGCAGGAACGCGCGTCTCCTGTGGGGTGCTTACCTGGGTCCTGCAGGACAGCCCGTGGCTCACCGTGGGGACCAATGCCACCGCCTGTCCCCCGCTCCGTGCCGTGGTGTGATGCATGTCCGTGATCACGTCCTCTAGGCGAGCAAAGGCACGGTGATAAGGACGGTACTGTAGGTGGGGGAAGAACAGCAACTGGGAAAGGGGAAGGTGGCACATCCAAAGCAGAGTTGGTAGCTTTGTAAAGAGGCACAGCTGACACCAGTAATGTAAACATCCAGATGGATTACCCAATACATCTCAAAGGTTTCATCAGGAAAAGGCAAGAAACAGCGATTTCAAGAATGGAGCATTTAGAACAGTTTTGTCCTGTATGGTGAGACTATGCAGTCAGGAAAGCAGATGCAAAAATCACAGGATTTTATAAGGTACCTCACATTTATGCATCATATCTGAAGCTAGCGCTTGGCTCACACGCAGTCCAAGGGCTCTTCCCAGCTAGGAAGATGCCGTCCACGAGAGATTCAGGTGGTGGCCCAGTGCACCCAGCCTGCAGGCAGACCTGTGCGGGGGGAGCTCAGTGTGGCCGCAAACCTTCATGCAGGATGCCTGCTGCTTTTCCTCTTCTTCTTTCTCTGTGGCTTTTTTCTCTAGCTCCCCTCCTGCTCGGGTGGGTTGAGCATAGGCTGACTCTATTTTGTATATGTTTTAACAGTGCCGGACTGGGCTGTTTGGGAGATTTTACGACATTACCGTTGCAGCCAGCTGTCTGTTATATGAGGTGAGTAATCCAGATTGTCTATAGCTGGGTGAAGAGATGGCCAGTGGCTCTGCACGAACCATTTGGGTTCTAGCTGGCCTCCTGGGCTCCAACTCAAAGCCAGCTATGGATGAACAGCGTGGGTGTCTCTGCACTGTGCTTCCAACACCTGCATGACCCCAGTGCGCAACTTGTCCCAGCCCCTGATTCTAGAGAACGGAGAATTGCTTGTAGCGCAGAATTACACTATGAGCGTTGTATTGGCAGGACTGCCAGTGTGGAGTATCAAATTCAAAGTGACAGTAACCTTTTTTTTTTTTCTTCTCTGTCTCTTTACCTTATGAGCATTTTTCTCATTTTACAGTCTAGCAAAACTGATGCAGAGGTAGTTCAGATGACTTATACAAAGTCACTCATCAGGAGAGTATCAGTCAAAATATAGACTAAGTTGTCTGAATCCCTTTATAAGCAGCTTTTGTCTCATATTTTGGCCTGACTTAGCATCATCTCACATTCCAAGGAGTTTTGAGTATATACTGTCTTGAACAATGCATGACAGTGGCTGTGTGACATTTGCCAGACCCCTGAAAACTTAATGCAGAAATCTAGTAGTGATTCTGATGTGCTTTTATGTACACATCAAATCAAACCTCACTTTAGTATAGTCACATTACAGTAAGTCAGATTTATCCCCATCATAACTCTGTTGGCTTTAATGAAGCGGCACCAGAAACCAGGTTTGTCTATGAAATGTTAAAATAAGTCTCAAACATGTTTTTTCAGGCCATGTGCAACTATTTGCCACAGTGCAAAGAGTACATTATTTGGCCATTGAATGAAACAGAGAAATAGAAACACCAACAGTTTGAGTGTAATATTAAAGAAAGTAAGGTGTTTCTTCATCTGTTCTCTTCATGTGTTGAAGGAAAATGAACTGGCTGTGTTTAAAAATGTGGCCAAGCACATCTGAAGAATAATTAAGTAATATATAAAATGACTCAAGAAAAAAAAACTAGGACATTTTTAGCATTGCTGGAAACCATGCTCTTAGACCAGAATTCACTTTAAATCCAGGTGGGGTTTTGAGGGGTTTGGTTGTTGGTTTTTGTTGGGTTTGTGGGTTTTTTTTAAATCCAACTCAGATTTATCAGAACATGGCAAAAAAAATAATCCTGTCCACAGCATTTTTCTCTCTGAGAGAGGTCACAATGGCAGAAATTTCACAAGAACAACTAGCATCATCAGATTTCCACTTTTCAATTGGTTTGGGGCCAAAACAGTCATTGATTTTTCACTTTCTGCTGGAGCTTGTAAATAATCATGGTGTCTTTTTTTCTGCAATAATAAAACTAGTATGATACTAATTAAATACAACAAAACTAGTTCTGATCAATTTTTAATTTCTTCATCTTATCATTAAATATAGTCATGCCTATATTTTGCACATTCAGTCATATTTGAACTCAGATAAGATATCTTTAGTGAAATATTAAATAAATGGCAAAGATGTAGGGAGGATTTTTTGTGTGTTATGATGAGTGGTAAAAACAAAGCAAATTGGTAAATGAGTATTCAATTCCTCTATTTAAACACCTGTAGAAAAGAAGGTAAATAAAAATATATTTGACAGTGAATATGTCCAGTGGGAACACTTCCTTGTGTTTTACTTTATAGTGGCTAAACATTAAGTCAAGCCTTTAACTTGAATTTAATGTATTAAAGCAATAACAATCAAGGCACATGGCATTTCCTGGGAATTAATGACTGACTGGGAGAGTTGATGGGCCAATGTGAACCTGAGGGCCATTAACCTCGGCTAGTCATTAATTTCCCTGAAAATTCCCTGTGCTGAAGTTGTTAGTGCTTTTAATAATCTTCTTATGTATTAAGTATATATATATAAACATTTTCCCTCCTGTCCAAGCAATTTTTAAAAAGATACCATAGGAAGGAGACATTTAGGCAATAATGCTGTTTCCCTTGGCTTTCCTGATAAATTAAAAAAGGAATGGCAAAATTAAAAAAGAAACAAACCCAAACCATTTTGGAAGCAAAATAGGAATTCCGTAAATGAACACTATTTGAGGATTGTTTGAGAACTCTAGTACAATGATACACAGGGAGTGAGGCAGACCATTAGTTTCTGCAGTCAACGGTGCCCGGATGGCTGCAATGGAGCTGCTGGCAGCAATGTGTCTCCTGATTTCTTCCAGAGGTTCTACAAAGGCAGGTCTCTGATGTCCCCTGCCCCTGTTCATTGCTGATATCTCACTTTTGCACATTTCCCCAGGAGTAGAAGACACCAAGACCCACCCAAATTAATTTTAACACTTGGAACAGAAATGTTGATGCAAAATCACCGTTTGCCAAGAGCCAGCAGGTCGAGGGAGGTGATCCTTCCCCTCTACTCAGCACTGGTGAGGCCACACCTGGAGTGCTGGGTCCAGTTCTGGGCTCCCCAGTACAAGAAAGACATGGACAGACTGGAGAGAGTCCAGCAAAGGGCCACCACTAAGATGATGAAGGGACTGGAGCATCTTTCCTATGAGCAAAGACTGAGCGCTTGGACTGCTCAGCCTGGAGATGAGAAGGTTCAGTGGGATCTCATAAATGTATGTAATTAGCTGAAGGGAAAGAGGACAGATCCAGACTCTTTTTGGCGGTGCCCAGTGACAGGACCAGAGGCAGTGGGCACAAATTGAAACACAGTAGGCTCCATCAGAACGCCAGGAAACGTTTTTTCACTGTGAGGGTGACTGAGCAGTGGCACAGGTTGCCCAGAGAGGTTGTGGAGTCTCCATCCTTGGAGATATTCAAAAGCCGCCTGGACACAGTCCTGGGCAACCAGCTCTAGGTGGTCCTGCTTGAGCAGGGGGTTGGACAAGATGACCTCCAGAGGTCTCGTCCAACTTCAAACATTCTGTGATTCTGGGAAAATTGAGAGCTTTGACCACAGAAAAGTTTATTTCTTTGGACTCCTCAGGAAATCCTTATGAGTAAATGACCAATTTCTAACACATTCTAGTCAGACAAAGGACCTGCATGGTGACAAACTCATGGAATCAGATCCTAAGCTATCCCATTCAGTTTAAAACCAAAAAGGAACAGTTGCAATCCTCTATTCTGACATATGATGTTATCTTCCTACATATATAGCTTGACTGGTCATCTTTGTGCATTATTAGTTGTTATTAATAAAGTTCCTTGCAGTAATATCTCAGGGCCACTGAGGTATGGTACCCGATTGTGTCGGGGAAACAGAACGAACTGCTAGACTTTCCTATGGAATTCACAATCTTACTTTTCCTACACTGGTTGAAACAATAAGTAGATGATCCATAGCAACTCTAAGGAACAGAAATGGTGATGGCATTCTTTGTCCAGCTTTCATTTTTTGCCCTTGATGGTATTGATCTAACCTTTATGGTATTGATTTGACCTTTATGAAAATTAATCTCAGGAGAGGAGCAGAGTCTGAAGATTTTACTTTTAAGACTTGCAATTTCCAAGAGCAATTGCAAGTTATTGCTCTTCCTGTTTTTGTGGTTTGTTTGTTTTTTTGGGTTTTTTTTCTTTTTCTTTTTTTTTTTTTTTTTTTTTTTTTTGGTGTGGATTGATTTTGTTATTTGATAAAGTGGTTACCAGCTAGTGCCTTGTAACTTGGCCAACCTGTTTTCAGGAGTCATTCATTCATCTTATAATTGGCAATAAAATGTTCCATCTCCTACTGTAGCTTGTTTAAAAATCAGTCATTGCTAACAACAAATGAAAATTCAGCATGTAGAAGTGTTGGAAAAGGATGTTGAACCATGTGTAGGGAATTTTATTCATCTTGATATTTTTGTGCACCTGTGAAGTAATTGGGGCATATGAGTCCATGATTAAATGTAGGTGGTAAAATAATTTCAACCCTGTATTAGACCTAGTGATGAAATTACTCCACATGAGGAATACCCTCTATATTAAGATATTTAAGATGCAACCCTTCAGCATGGAGAAGTAAAGAAAAAAATCCATTATAAGGAAAGGGCCGCTCTTGAATCTGAAGACCAACTTCTGTTTAGGTAGCATTAGTACATGTTTTTCAATAGCTCTGCTGATTTTTCATCATGGATGTAGCCCTCACAAGCAAGCAAGGAAATGGAATGCAACCCTGGCTTGACTGGACCAGAAGCAAAATAGGAGATACCACCTCTCTCTTTGCCCCTTTTTGACTGTGAATAGGAAAGAGGAAGTCTAAAGAGGATCCTAAACCAAAAGCACCGATATAGACAATCAGCAGACTCCGGGGAAGTTGTGACCCAAATCACAACCTGAACTTTGCGGCTGATGCTTCCCTCTTGAACGAGCTAAATTAAAATCTAAAACCCAGCCAATGAGGCTGAATTGACAGAGAGGAAAAAGACAATTCAGATATGTACTGTGTTGCCACAAACAGTGGCAAATTATCCAGCACGAAACTATAAAAAGCTGTATCAGTGCATTTTCTTTTTGGCAAAGCACCATATATTTGACAAAACTGTTTCCACTAACTGAAACAATTGCCAGTGAGGAGGCTGTATTTTATCATTTCAGATGCCGCCCCAGCTGTAAGAGTTCTATTAGATTGTCTTGGCTCAGTGTTTGATATTTATTCTTATCATTTAGGAGCATCAGATACTCATATCTTGGAAGATGTCTATTGAATGGTGATAAGTGTTTGGTACTCGCACAACAAGTGATATCACTGCACAGGAGTTTTAACTCAATTTCACAACCTGTGAGTTCAGAGCATTATCACAGAAAGAGCTGGGAGTTTATTTATATCAAACTGACCCATAATTAAGTTTGGAACTTGCTTATATAAAATTTGGGATTTCTCTTGTGCTTTCCCTCCAAGATGTTCTACAATTCTTCCTTAGGCAGATAATCACATGATTAACCTATTCATTACTATTATAAAATACCTACTTTATAAATGTATGTATTGCATGGAGAGTTAGAGGCAGAGTCATTAGAAATAAATTTTAAGAAAATATTCTAAAGACTTGTAAAGAGATCCAAACTGCTGGAAGACAAGCAGTCTGTGAAGGGCAGTGTTAGGAGCTGTAATGACCGCAGAGAGCAGAAAGAGGGGCCCGGTAACTTCTCTTCCATCTGGCTATGGAGTTGCTAAAGAAGTGTAACCAGCCAGAAAGAGGTGTTTACAGAGAGTAGCAGTGACTCATTAGCATGGCAGCTATTTGGTTAACCAATTAAGAAATTATACGGATTTGCACAGCAGTTTTTAGAATTGCCACTGCTTTTAATAAGCAGTGGTGTCTCTAGGTCTGGTCCAGGGAAATGGTTGCATTAGAAAACAGATTAATAAATGTAGAGATAAATGTGACTTCAACTGTTGATGTGGACAAAAATGAAACATTTTTAAGGGAGTTAGGTGGTCATGGCCATCTAATTTGTAAATACACAGTTAGCTATGATCAGTTGCAAAGTAGACAAAAAAAATTATCTAATGATTTCCCAGTTTGCCGGAACTACACTCTTCTATTTTAGATGAAAAACACAGGTTTTTTTAAAACCTGTATGGGAATCTATATGTAAACTGGATTGCTTTTTGGCTTCCTTTTAGAGGTAGTTCCAGCAAAACCTGTCTAATTTTCCGTGAAAAAAAAGTGACTTGAGACCTACTGAAACCCACTGGGAGAAGAGCACGGTAAGGGCTTGAGTAGACCTATGGTGAAGGCCATTCTAAGCTATAATATTGATTCTACTACATGCGTTTAATTTACAAGCTGCACCGATCATGAACCTGTTACACAGACCGCAAAGGAAACACTTTAAAGGACAGCAGATGAAATAGAAAAGTTTTACTAAATTATTGTGTTTCCATGGAATTGACACTCTAGCCTTACTTCGCTCGAGACGGATGGTTGCTAGCACGATCATATTCATTGTGAAGAGACCAGAAATAGTCACTAATGAAGAAACTGATATGAAGGAAAATCTCTCTCTTTTTCTTGAACTGATAATTGGAGAGTTTGTATCTCTGAAACAATGAGTTTGGAAAGATTGTAACAACATCAAATTGAAACAGCCAATTTCACTGAAGTCTTTTAAAATGTTGTCCAGTTTTTTTAACATTTGATGACTGAACATAACTCTCTCATATTCGTTTCCAAAGAATGAGAAAAAGGCTTTTGAGGGTCCTATTAATAGTAGGATGATAATTTAACCTGTGAAGAAAGATGTAACTTGAGGATATTGGTTGTTGTTATAGGCAACTGTTACTCATTCCCGGTGATTTTAGATAAAGCAGATTCTTCGAGGGACAACTTGTTCTAGGGGAGCTGATCAGCGGCTGCTTTCTGGGTTTTCCAGCCCTGGCTGGAGACACAGCCTTTGTAGTGTCATTTTCTTAGAGGTAGTATGCAGGTTTGTAACATCTTCTTACCCTTGCAGAGGTCTGGCCACACTTCTCCCTCTACCACCATGAACCCTTCCTTCCCTCTGCTAGCTCGTTTCCTTTGCTCTTCTGAATCCTGTGTCAGGGAACTTAATCTCTTCTCCAATTGTGCAGTTCTCTCGGGTAAATTTCAGCGCTTACTGACAAATGAATGTCTCTAAGCAGATGTTAATACTAAATTAATAATTTTAACGAGAACAGCATTTTTACTCTTGACTGCCATAGCTCTGCCCGTTTTTCTTTTGTCTCTGATGTCCATTTGGGAATGTTGCAGAGCTTTCACAGAGGTTCAAGTTATTAAAGTACCCTCATTGCACTGTGTTCATTTTCACTGTACATAGCAAATTAAAGCAAGAGGAGTGCCTGAAATTAGGATTACTTTTCAGCTGCTTGTGACACATTTTGCAATGCATAGTTCATAGGGGCTATTTAACACAGATTTTCCATTAGCATAATATTCTTGCATGTTAAATGTTTTATACAACATTTTTTGCAGCTATTATGGGCAATAAATAAAATGGCTTTCCTATAAGAAAATATTTTCTTGGTAAATGTACTTATGAAAGTGTTTTAACTCCTTACTACTACTCAGAACCATCATGTGCTATCCTAACTTTGTCTTTGATTGTGCATGTTCATCTGTGAACATCAGAGGGCCCACACTGCTATTCTTCCTCAACCAGCTGTTGGCTTTATTATGCCAAATTCTGGTTTCTGTAGCATAGACTGAAGTCATTCTTTTGAGTATAAATGGATCAAAATCTGCTTCGTCACCTCACTGACTCTTCGAAGATATGTAGAGAAAAAAACCCATGCTTTTCCTAGAAGTAGTTTCTTGAAACTACCTTGACACAAGGTGAAAGAGCTCTGTGCCAACCGTTCAGACTTGTTTAGCCAATAAACAGAAGTATGGTCCGGGCTGGACAGTGGAGAAAGCAGCATTCAAGGTGATGACCTGCACAGCCCATGTTCTCAGAGGTGTAAGCACACCTGGGTAGCCACTGAAATAAGGCGCTGGTCTAGAAAAATGCTAGAGTAGAAAAGCTTTTACCTGACCCGGTCTCAGATGGACGAGGTAGAACATGGTGCGGTAGATTAGACCCGCAGACACAAGAGGGTGGTTAATAAGTTCTGGTGGAAGGAAAGCGAGAGATGATTTACCACCACATGAAGCAAATGGGTAGCGCATTGAGGTATATCAGTAGGAGTACTGAGTCACAGCTCATCATCTGGAAAACTGGAAATTTTCAGTACTACAGCAACCCAGCAGTTGCTGTATATATTCTGGGAGCAAGGGGAAAGTGACAAGTAATGCTTTTTGGAGCATATTATAAAAGAAGTGGGTTTTATCTTCTGGGTGTTTCCATCCTCTAAGTTTTCCTGTCAGATTTGGGAGAACAATATTTCACTTGACTTTCAGTTTGTCTCTGAATCATTGTAACAATGGAATTTATTCTTCCAAACCTGAACTGCTGAAGACAAAAAGGCAGAGCTGTTTGGAAGGTGGGTGGGAAAGACGAGAGAAGGGGGAAAGAAAGAGAGTCTGTGCATGACTGATCTAATTTTCTTCATCTCACAAACTCGAAGCAAATATGATGATAGCATTTGATTACTATTCATATTGAAGTGACCAAATGCTTGTTTTCTTGGTTTGAAAATCAGAATAAAGAGAGCATTTCTCCTGCGATGGGCTTGATTTAAGAGCAGCTTTGTGTAAGACCTGGAAGGAGTGATGACTTTTTTTTTGTAAAGGGAACAGCCTGTGCAATGGACATGCTTCAGTGAAAAAGACAAGAACTTTCTGCTAGAATTTAGTACACTGGTAACTGTTATAGGAAAGACACCTGCAGATAAAACGTTTAGGGAGGATTTAGTGGAAAATGACTGAATTCTTCTAGACTGGAGGCATGTCAGCGTTGTCTCTATTGCTGATGTATTGTTTGAAGAGACAGAGTTGGACAAGCCAGTCCTTGAAGTCACTGGCAGACCTTGTTGCAGGTAACTATGGAATTTCAGAGTGGTATTTACTGGTCAGTAATTTTTGATATCTGCTGGTTACATTTAATCAAAATCCATCTGAGGAGGCAAAACTGGAAAGCCTATCATTTTTTTTAAATATGTCTCATGTATTATAAGCTCAAAGAGAAAGAGGATAAACATTCAATCTAGAGATAAAATATTCCACCTAGAGATAAAACGTTCTTCATTACTTATTAGATACAAAAGTTTGTGCTATATGTCTAACAATCACCTTTGTAAGCAGAGTTATGGCACCCAGATTTTCAGTGTTCACATTGTCTTCTCAATTACTGCACCAGTGTGCCACTAGGTTGTTAGGTTTTTGGAGTGACAGACCAGAACTGTTTTGTTGGTTGAAGTAAAGTCAAAAAGTTTTTTCTAAATGCCCGTATCAGTTTTTATACTCATCTCTACAGGTTCGTTTATGCTTTGAAAGCTTTGTTTGATTTTGATCTTTTTGCATTATGAATAGCTTGCAGATGTGCTTATATATAATTAATGTTTATTAATTTTGTGAAATTAAATTGTTTAAACTTCTTTGAGATAAGTACCTGTCTATGTTGCTATTAAAAACTGTGTCTTACAGTTGCTACTTTTACTACACTCAGACTTCTGGTTTACTATTCATTAAATATTCAGATAGTCTGGTGTCTCGCTTATGAGACGTAAGAAGAGGAACTGAAAATAGCCTTAACTGTGCAGAAGACTAGACAAAGGCAAGCCATTTTATTTTTGTAGCTTACTTCTTAATATCGCTAGACTACAGCGTGATACCAGAGTTTGTAAGACAACTGCATGGATTCCTGGCTTACCTTGAAAAGGCTGGGTTCCAAAATATAGAATTAGAATAAAATGTTTGGGAAAGCTAAAGATTGTCTTAGCCAGAGCGGAACCTATTGCGGCTAAAAGAATGAATGTAACAGATTTTTATTATACAAATTTGAAAACAGTATCAGTTGGTACGACGCCGCATCAATGCACTCAACTCCTCCCAAGCCTCTCTTCACTTGGCTGGACTACTGGATCGTGCTAGGGCATTCTTTTAATATCAGTGTCACAGTGAAACGCATTTGAACAAAAAAGATACAAACCCGATAATTTAAATACATCATTCGTTTCCAAAATGCGAACACATCAGGAAAAAGACAGAGGATGAGAGAACTATTGGTAAGGCATGGGCTGTTCTTCCGTGAGCGCAGGAGCTAGGACAGCAGGCACGCAACCCAAAGTTTAGCCGCAGCTTTAGTTGCGATACAGACGTTTTCCTGACACTTACGTATTTACCTGCTGCTTTTGCAAAATTTGTGAGCATTGCGAAACAAATTTTTAAGAGCCGACCACCTCCAGCTAGGTCATCCCTCACCGTCAGCTGTCAGAGAGCCACCAAGAACTGGGCTTCCAGCATGTTCCTGAGGATGTAAAGTATCTGTAAGGGGCCGAGACCAGGCGCTGATTTGGGTGCCAGGGGAAGGGGGCACTCGGAGCCCCCGAAGCGCCTTACGGACGCCTCCCTGCCAGGGGGAAGGCGGACATCTCCGGCCCTCGGGGGCTAGAAACGCGGGTGGGAGAGGGCCTCGGCTTGGCAGCCCACTCCACCCCACGAGCTCCGCCGTTCTCGCCCCGAGGCGGGGGGGCCGCCGGCCGCCTCCCTTTCCCCCCCCCCCCCCCCCCCCCGCGGCTCAGCGCGACCCCCGGGCTCGTTTCGGCGAGAGCCGCAGAACCCCAGCGCTGCCGGAGGCCGAGCCGGTCCGCGCCGCTCCCCCTCAACTCCCGGGGCCGATCGCGGTGAGGGGACGACGGACGGACGGACGGACGGCGGCGGGGCGCTGCCGCGTGGGCGGCGCGTGGGCGGGCGGCTGCGTGGGCCGCGGACAGGTGGGCTGGCTGGGGGGGAGGAGGAAGGCGGGGGGGGGGGGGGGGGGCGAGCCAGGCGGGCGGTGCTGAGCGTGTGTGTGCAGGCGAGCGAGCGCGGCGGCGGGGGCGGGCCGGCCGTGGGTAGGCAGCGGCGCGGCTGCCGATCGGCGCTGCCCCCCGCGTGGCAGCAGCGGCGGTGGCGGCGGGAGCCCCGGCCCCGCGATAAAAAGGGAAGGGGGGCCGGCAGAGGCGGGAGGTGCGCGCCGTGCGGTGGGCATCGGCGGTTAAACGTGCCCGGGAAGGAAGGAGGGAGGGAGGGAGGGAGGGAGCTGGAGAAGGAGCGGGAGGCTGTGCCGAGCAGACGAGCCGCCTCCCTGCTGCCCGCCCTCCCGCAGGAATCCCGGGCGGCGCGGCACGGCACGGCACGGCACGGCACGGCACGGCGGCACCCGGGACGCGCGGCTCCCCCTGGCTGCGCGGCGGCGGCGGGAGAAAGAGAGAGAGAGAGGGAAGGAGGGAGGGAAGGAGCCGCGCTGTTGAGGAGGAGCCGCCGCCGCCTCATCCTGCGGCACCGGCCGGCGGCGCGAAGGAGCCCGGCGAGTGCAGGTGGGTGGGCAGCGCCCGCTACCCCGCGGTGCCGGACCCTCGGGGGTTTGGCGGTGATCCCCCCCCCCCCCCCACACACACACACAGGCCGCCGCCTCCTCAGGCACCGTCCCGGCGGGAGGCACCTCGGCGTGTGGTGTTGAGGTGGGAGGTGTCGCGGTGAGGGGGCTTCGTGGGGGTGGTGTGGGCGTGAGGGGCCTGTGGGGCCGAGGGGTGGCCGGCGTGTGGGGCTGTGAGAGGCTTCGCGGGGCGGTGGGGGTGTGTGTGTGTGGGGGGGGGGGGGACGGGGACGACACCGCCGGCGTGTGGGGCTGAGGCGGCTGCGGGGGGGCGGCGGCGGGTGCCTGTGGGCGCCGTTAAGCGGGGCGGCGCCCCGCGCGCACCTGAGCGGGCTGGGAGGGCGGCGGGGGTCCCGGGGGGGGGGGGGGGAGGGGGTGTCACCCGTGGCCGTGGGTGCCTTCCCGTCCGGGGGTGACCGGCGGTGGCCGCGCCGTGGCAGGGCGAGAGGGTTACCTGGACGTGTGCTTCGGGGCGCAGGCACCCTCACCGGCGCTTGGGGGTTTATTTATTAATTATTATTTTAAAAAAAATTATTTGAAGAGCAACTTGTTCTTGGAAAATCGCGTTTAATTTCGGTTTCTGTTGCAGTTTGAGATGTCTGGTCGTGGCTGCGATTACCGTTGCCGTAGGGTAGCGCAGGGGTGCAGGTACCCGGGCAGCCGTAGTCACCCGTGCGCTCGCAGCGGCGTGCAGAAATGAGTTAGTTGCCGTCCCTTAATGACTTGAGAGCGTTTTTCCAGATAGAGTCGTAGTGGGAGCATTCGGGCGGCTGCTTCCAGGCATGGTAGGAGCAATTCTTAACTGGAAGAAGGGGGAGCGCATGCACACGCAAAAGCCAGCGTTCCCCCAGAGCTTGTACTCTGAAACTTCGTTTTTCGGTGAAACCCCCGTTCTGAACACCAGAAAGCTTTGCTTTTTCCAGGAAGGCTTGAATTTTCTATTTTATCATATTTACAGGAAAGGATTAACGAGAGGGCTGTGGGTACTCTGCGTTTAGGTCTTACTTTGATGTAAATGGCTAATTTGGCAGAATCTGTGGCATATGGCTCAAAGCGCAGTAAGGCTGGAATAAACTGAGTGGTTTTCATTGCATAAAAAAGTTCAAGATCACTTCTAGTTCTATGAGATGTTCTTCCAAATATTAGCCTTTTTCTGTATGCATTTCTTTACAATCTATGTAAGGTAACTAAGCTGAGCATGGAATTATCTCTCTGTAAAACTGTGTTCGTTTTTCAGATGGAAGAACAAATCCAATTAGGTTTTGTATTTACCAAGTAACTAAGTGCAGATGTTTTTTGTATTCCCACTTCAGAAGTCACCTTGCTCTGTCAAGGTTATGACGTGTCCACTAAACAACACGGATACCGTAAAAACCTGTAAAGCCCATAGCTGTCTTTAAGAGTTTTAAATGTTCTCTCGGGTTCAACTGAGTTGGGATTGGGGTTTTTCTTCCTTCCTGAAATTTATGAAAGTGAAAATTACAAATAACTCCTTTTGAGTATCTTAATACACCTTTTACAAAGGGGAATGCTTTAGAATGGTTGTATAGAAAAACAAGTGAGCTGAAATGTTATGGTAATAAGATTTGCAGCATAAAGTATGGCTAATTTCTCTAATTTCTCTTGTATGACTACAGGTGGCAGTGTAGAAGCCAAGAACAAAAATTGGCAGAAATTATATTCTGTGTACGAGAAAATGAAGAGTGTACTCATGACTAAGCACAGGAACCTGGAAAACCACAGGTATGTAAAGTGATTCATACAACTGTCTACGGTGCTCCCAGTATTTACTGTATTCCGATGTTCCTGGCTCAATGGGTATTTTTGGACTAATTATCACTTAATGTATTCACAGGAAGAGCCTAATCAAAATGTCATGGAAAAATCTATATTTGATTACTAAAAGGAGCAAAAATACTTTGAAGGCAGTAGGCAAGGAGAGGTGGGATTTTCCCACTTTTTTTTATATGGTTTATTTTAACTATAAAGAATCAGAGCACCAAGTTGCATGAAGATACTATTTTTTTCCCCCCCTTTAAATAAGTACATTTTGTATTGATGAACCTAGCAGTACTTACAGACCTGAATATACTCGAAATGGAGAAACTTCAGATGCAATAGAAAGATTTGCGTGTCTGGATGTTTTGGATGTCTTATCAGTACTATTTTTATGAGTACTGAAGAATCGAAAGTATGAGGAGAATTGCAGAGATGTAATTAAGAAGATGGCATTTCAAGTAACTGTCCAGTGGTAATGCGTATGTGGTATTGAGGGTTAAATCTTGTAAGATTTAAAAAATAAATAAATTTACAACACTATTTCCTATTTTTTAAAAAAAGCTAAAATTAAGCAGTACATAATAAGAGCTCATGATTACCCCTCATATTTCAAAGCAAAGGGAAATACTAGATTACCTTAGTAATTATTTTTTCTCATTAATTAGCAACATTACAGTGAGGCAAAGCTTTTCTTGTATGTTCACATCAATGTGCACAGGCTGTAGAAATTAGTCCATGGGTCTGCATTCCAGGATTCCTGGGAAGCCATGGAGGATGGGACAAACTCAGAGCTGGAGCTTGAGGATTTTTTAGAACTGATGAGTGGGAAGTTATCCTGGTAAGAAGCGTCAAAGTGGAATTATCACTGTTTATGAATATACTTTTGCATTTGGCTGTTCTTATTCTAGTCTAAGAAGACATTTTGTCTAAACCTTTAAATTGATTCTGAGAGAACGTGGTTATACCACAAATGACAAAGTCACCTTGTGTTGGCTACCCTGCAGTAACTGGCCTTGGGCACAGTTTTAGTTGTCCCTGGTTGCAAAATAAGTTGCACACAGAATGATTTATTTCACTGTTAGAATGGGCTAAGAGCATACATCCCATTAGGTATAACCAACCAACTGTCACCAATAAACTGTTAAATTACAGTAGCTTGGCATCTTGAGATTCTGGAATCCAAATCAAAATGATTTTTTTCTACCCACTGTTTAGGTAACTATACTTCAGGTATAGCCTTGTGGGCATCCCAGCCCTGAAACTGTAAGCTCGCTGTAGAGAGGCTGTATCTCTGTTGGTGAATAGTAAGCCACTGATCTCTGAGTGGGGTTTGTGAGTCCCACTGAAATGCTTTTGAAATACAGCGTGCCTTGGATAGAGTACCCTGAAGAGCTATCACAGTTCTTAAGTTCAATTTAAAAAAAAAAAAAAAAAAAGAAAAAAGTGAATAAGTCTACATCTTCAGGGCTATTCTGCAGGGGAGAGCTCTTCTAACCATCTTTGCCTGGCCATCATGTTATTGCTTGTCACCTGTTACTTCTAAGAGGAGACCCACTCAGGTATAGGTGGGGAGAAAAAAGCATCAGCACTAATTTCTATACAGACCTGTAGGGTTTTTTTTTTATTATTTCTTATTGAGTGAAGGAGTTAAGTATACTTTAAAAACTTACATTAATAGCCCTGATAAAGTCAATTGAACTGTATGTAGTACAGGTCAGCTTATGCTTATGGCTTTGTTGAACATTGTTGAGTTCAGTAGTTTGTGCTAACACATTTGGAACAGAAAATGAAAATGTCATTTGTCATTGGCACAAAATTTTAATGGGGTCTTCCATTACATCAAGTGTTCAAAATATTAAATAAAAGAAAAATGGTAACTAAGCAGTGTGATGCTCAAGAGTTCAATTTACGGACGCTTCTGTGCTAATTATGAAGTATTGACATAAGTGAATGAAACTACTTGTTAAAGCGCCTTTTGCAGTGTATAGCAGTTATGTGTTCGCAAGATGATTCATAACATTCAGCAATCTGTGATGAGTTTCCCTGCCATTACTGGAGATTACTAAGTATCTAATGTATTTGCACTACACTGGGTTACTTTAAATTAGATTTGATGGTGGAGAGGGAAGGAGAACCATTTTCTATCAACTGAAAAAACAAGCCTGTTTTATGAATCGGTTAGTATGGCATTTCTCTTTACTGTATAGTACAATTTATCCTTTACAATAAAACACAAATGTTTAATCATCTTGCCTATAAATACAGCAGTAACAGTGTGTGTGTGGGGAAACCCTCAAGACTTCTTTTGTGTTGAAAGTTGTGTACATTATAACTAATAAAATACAGCAGACTTGCTGTAGCTGAAAGTAGAATTCATAGTATGAAATCTAAATTTGGAATCTAAGTATGTAAGGTCCCATTTTGAATCAGCAAGTCTTGGTTATATGGAATGCTATTTGATTTGATGCAGGATGTATTTGTAAGTAGAGCTCCCATTAACAGTGCAACAGATGCTGCATCTTGGAAAAATGTCTTGCGCTTCTGCTTTGAACTGAAAGTTGTGGCTGGTTATGTGTTCTGTTGTCTTAAGAAAACTGTGTTTAAGGGCTTGCACAATCAGTCGTTTCACACTATCATAAAGATGGCTGTAATCTGTTAGATTATAAAGCATGATTGCCTGGCAGTTATCGGAAGTGTCTGTTAATGTAACCAGGGTTTTACACAAGAAAAAATAAACTTTCTCACTCCTTAGTACTTGTATAGGATTGTCTTGAAAATGGTTTGTGGGAACCTGGAGAAATGTACTAAGCTCATGGATTAATGATGCTAAATGGAAGACAGAGAAAAGATTTATTTATTTTTTTTAGTTTATATTTATTTATTTTGTGAAACCTTAACAGGCACCAACCAACCAGTCCAGTATCAAAGGCAGATTTTTAGAAAACCAATAGATCATCTATCAGGAGGATGAGGATGGTTTAAATCAAAGTCTCTGGAGGGGGAAGCACAAAGTGAAAACTTCAGATGGAATACACTGAGAGTAAAGCCTGGAACACAAGCAGCGTGTCTGAGGCCATTTGGCTTAGACACTTTGACTTCTCAGGCTAGAGGTGCATACCAGATCTCCAGTTAGAAGAAAGTAGCATTTTCTTAATCTCAACAGTATTAATACAGCTGTTAAACCAAAGGGATAGTTACGACATTGCAAGATGCCTATTGTAGATTGCTATAACTGAAGTGGACTCTTGTGAAAGTCACAACACGCTAAGCGTATGTGTAAGGAAAGTATCTTTAATTAGCGAATGTGTAAAGTAAACCTCCAGGCAGGTAGTCCTACTGCTGTCTTACGGTGGGCTGCCACTGAGCTTTTATGAGAACTAAGTCCTAATGTAGGAGGACGTCAAACCTGTAAAGGAGAAATCATCCTGAAATTATGTCCTGTAGATGCGACCTTGCACTCAAGTGATGGCCAAGTATCCTTTTGCTCTAAGACTGCCATTGCATGGCGCTCATTCTAGATGATAGAAGGACATCTCCTGCCATGGTGGAGTCGTGCCCCGCTTAACTAAGTGAGTGCAACTAACTGGATTTATGATGCTAGAAGGGAGCGTACAGTAACCTTCCAACTACATGCCAAGGTGGCTTACAACAAAAGGAGTCTAGACTATCTTTTAGTGCTGGAGAAGCTGGTGGAGAAGTGCTGGTGACATAGAAAGGCTACCAAAACAGTGCAGGAAGCAACATCTGAGTTGCTAGATGGAAGGTTAAGAGTAAAGACCTCTGCAGCATGTCTGCACTGTAATCCCAATACCCTGTGTGAGGACAAGCAGAAAGGGCACACAGGTCAAGATGACACAGCCTCTGGGATTGAAGTCCATAACATTGCTGTGCATAGGACAGAAGTTGATGAAGGTCATGTAGAAAACAGGGAAGAACTGCCTGAATAAATCAGGTCCAATTTAGGTGCACAGAATAGGCAGTCAGACCAAAATAGAAGTGTTTCTATGCAAATGCTAGAAGACTAGAAGATAAGATGGAGGGACTGAATGCAACATAAGTTATTGACAGTATATGCCTACCACAGAGAAAGTAGCTAGCAGGACACCTGTTAGGGCTTCTATGGAAAGCCTGCTAAGAAGAATAGTAAAATGCTTGCAGCCAGTGTGGAGAGACTCAGAACAAATGCATATCCCCTAACAACTGCTTCTCTGACCCTTTAAAAAGATTTAAGAAAAAACAATTAGTGTGGTTGAGCAGGCTGTAAGGAACAGAAAGATATCCTTCAAAAACAAAAAGGTGTGCAAAAAAAAGAAAAGTGACAATTGGGAAAATTAAACATAAAATACACAGTGAAACAAGTTAAAGCCTGATACATCCTTGTAAAAGGCACAGAAGCTTGTCATAAGTACTCTTTCAAAAACATCAGAAACAGGAAGGCCATTGGGCCAATAGATAACGAAGATCTAAAAGAGTTCAAAGAAGACTGCACTGTAGCTGAAAGAGTATGAGATACTCGCATTCACTGTGCAGGAGCTCAGATTCCTGGACAAAATCTCTTTTCTGTGGGGAGAAAAGCACAAGGTCCTATTGAGGCACCTGTTCCAAATCAAAGTGATGCTGGGACGTTTATTTTAGAACAAAATGATAAAAATGAGTTACAGCAGATTGCCAGCTCTGGATGCAGCCAAGACCTCTAGAAGATGTCTTGGTATAAAATTGCTGAACTGGTAACGGTGGTGTTTGACACCACAATACTGCTGCGTCAGCGATGAAGTTGAGGGTGCCAAAGGCGATGCCAGTTTTTAAAAAGGCTTCCAGAAAGCCTGAAGAAAAGAACAGGACAAGTATGACTGGCATTCATACCAGCCAATTTACTGGTAAATATAGTGAAGAAGAAAAGTAAAGGATTTGTGGACAAATTTGATATACCAGGAAAGAGTCAGAACAGCCTCACAGGTCTGGTAGAGGTCTTTGAAGACAATGTTGAGGTTGTGAGTAAGTGTGATCTAACTGGTGCAGTACACTTGGGTTTCAGAAAGTCTTTTGAGAACTACTCACCAAAGGTGCTAAGCAAAATGAGACTGCTCTGAATATAAGAGGAAAGTTCTGTCCTAGACTGATAGTTGGTTAAAAGATGGGGTAGGAATAAATGACTTGTTTTCAAAGAGAGGACAGAGGTCACCAGTAAAGTTGCACATGGATCTGCGCTAGGGATGACACTAGTCAGCGTATGCATTGGTGGTCTGGAAAGTGAGTGCAGAGTGATTCTAAGTTAATGAGGGTAGCAAAAATGAAAGCTAATTATGAAGAGCTAAAGAGGGATCTTGTGATGCTTAGTAACTGGGGATGAAGCTTGCTGCTGATACTATGAAGTAATGCGTGCAGGGAAGAACAATCCTGCTATTATTGAGACTGTAAACTATTAGCACTAAAGGAAGCGATGTTGTAGAGAGCTTACCATGGTAAATCCAAGCATTGGCGAAGTGATTAGGACTGGTCAAAAAAAAAAAAAATTAGGGAAGAATGGCCAACAGAACAGAAGTCTGCTATGCCAGTCTATAAATTGCCTGTGCTTTTGTCATGAACTCTGGGTGCAGTTCTGATCTCCACATTTAAAGGAAAGGTGAGGGAAAAAAAGGGAGATAATAGAACTAGAAATGGGTGGCAGTGGTGATAAAGAGCAATTAAATAAATTAAGAATCTTTGGCCTGGCAAAGAAATAGCTAAAGATGAAAATGATAAAAATCTATATAGGAGTGTAATGGAAAAAATGAACAGGGAACGCTCATTAACTGTGTCTTGTAGTACAAGACCCAGAGGGGATCAAATAAAATTATCAAGTGACAGATTCAGAACAAGTAAGAAGTTGTATTTTTTTTCATAGTGCATAGTTTAACTGTGAGCCACTGTATGTACTAAAGGTTTATCTGGGTGTGGGCTTTCAGTGCCAAAGCGTCACCTCTTGCTTAGAAGAACACAAAGCTCAGTCCCTGAAGGCTGGGGGGGATCCTGCGGTGCATCCCTGCAAGCTTTCTCTGTCCTAGTGCTCTTCTCCAGACCTCTGCTCTCAGCCTTTGCTAAAGACCCAGTATGGGGATAGATGTATCTTTGGTCTGACTGAATATGGCTATTAGTATTTAAAATAAAGACAAATTGCAGTCCCCTAAAGAAAATGCTGACCATAAGGACTAAAGCTATATTAGACTTGAACTTGGAGAAAGTAGGTTATTAAGAAAAAAGGATGATTTGACCATTAGACATGAAAACAGCATTTAAATATTAAAAGGATGTAGAAGTTATGAAACAAGAATTATGTAGTCATCCAACCCAGTGACAAATTAAATTAGAGTCTCCCAGTGGTAAGGCTTATGAGCTTGTGTCAATACAGCCAGCTATGAGGTACAGAATCAGCACAAACACAGTGCTACACCCTCTAAAGAATTACAGGAATAGATTTTGGGGTACATGCAAAAGTTAACTGTAACGCAGGAAAGTTAGATTGCTTGGGTTCCTGTGGTCAGTGACAATAAATGGGCTTCTGCAGTGGGTGATACGGGGCACCCCAAGCCGGTTTCTGCTCTGAATTACCCTCTAGAGGAGGCTTTGTCTGTCCATGCTGGCTACAGACTGACAAGGGAGACAAAGATGACTGGCCTCCTTAAGTCAAAGTTGGCCTTTGAATATACTCATTCTATATGTTAGCGTCAGACCTGATATTTCTAGAGGTTTTAGTAGGTCACTTTTTTTTCCAGTGGTACTAAGATAAAAATACCTAGCAAGACAATACTAGCTAAACCCATTTTTAAAGATTTCATGAAGAAGTGCCTATTTCGTACTTAAAGTTCAGATTGTCCCACAACGTTTTCTATACTTGCCTGACAAAGCTAAGAGCTGTATTAAAAATGAGACTAAAATACTTTTCTGTTTAAGGAAAAAAAAAAGTAAAATCAAAGACTTTTCTGAAATAAAAAGATAAATCATGCAAAAAGAGATCATATAGAGTTTTGTAAATTACAAAAGGTAGGCAATAGAAAGAAAGAAAGAAAGGGTTAATTATGTACCCCACCAAACACCCCCAACACACTGTTCTTTCTCAAGAATGGGAGAAAAACCAGTCCTCTCGTTAGCTTAGATATTTTGATCATCTCCTTGAGAAGTTTTTAGAGTTTTCCTATTTGTTCAACAATAGCAAAACATACTTATAAGAGTAATTTTTTTCGTCTTAATTTCCTCTAATGGAATATGATACCAAAGAAAAAGAAGTGTAAGAAAAATCTTGTTTCCCTCTTTATTTGGTAATTAATGTAGTTAGGTAATGAAGTTGAACCACTGGCAGCCTGACATTAAAGGAGATTTTGGTCAGCACAGATGACAGTAAGTTTTAATTTTTTTTCTAAAAGTGATTTGGTACCAGACACCATGGAACAGAACTTCACTAGTAGTGTACTCAGAGGGTTAGACTTTCACATCTATTAAAACCATACCACATGGTCTTAAATAGATAAGAAAATGCACTGGCCATAGCACACTTCTCAAGCAATGTTTATTCCAGTGTTATCTCAGGAAGTGGACACTGCTGTATATTTTTTTTATTAAATGAAATTAGTTCTTTGGAAACTATTTCAGTTATAATTTTCTAATGCAAAATGTTCTGAGAAGACAGGTTGTATATTTCAGTATTATGAAACTTTTGCATATGTACCTTTTTTTCCCCCTTCTTAATATCAACTAGACTTGGTGTATATCTCTGTTTTGGGGACAGTGTCTGGCTCTGTAGTGACTCTAATGCCTTACAAATAGTTGATCGTATTTGTTATTTTTATCTGGCTGGTTCTTAGTGTGCCTGATAATTGACATGGTTGTGCGGTCTATAATAAAAATAATAATAATTCTGAAGTCAAAATGAAAGTCACATGTTGTCCTTGACTCAGATTTCAGTTATATGAAGTCTGTGTTGCTCACAAATAAAGTTGTAAATTCTTATGAAACCTTGGATAAAATGGAAGCCAGAGCCCACAAAAAACTGCTTATCAGGTCTCTGCTGAGCCCAGTGGCCAGGTACAGACATACTTCTGACATCAGCTCCTACAGCCTTGCATCCTGCTGGCTCCTGAGAATGCAAAGAAATTGCAAGTCCTCTAATTTCAGAGACTGAAACTGTAGCCGATTGCTTTTTCTCCTTTTAGATATGCCTTCTTTTCTGTTTTTGTTTCTCTGTTTTTTCTTTGCTTCTCTGCGGTTTTATCTTTAATCACTACCCAATTACACAAATGTTATAGTTTTGGGTTTTTTTAAGTTTTGACCTATCTCGGTGTTTTCTGAAACTTGTAAACATTGTCACCCTTGTTCCTTTACTCCACGCACAAATAATTTCTAATTGGAATGAATATTTAACAGCGTATTAAAGATAGACATAACAGTGCTGTCTCCATTGACCCAAATCTGATCATTCTATGAAGTTCAGTCAGAACAAGCTGGACTACCTGAAGTGGTAGTGCGCTGCATCAGTTTTCTGATGGCAAATTCCTTGTGAGGGTTATTCAGTTTAACACATTTTACCTCAACAGATAAACATGCATATGATCAATTACAGAGACTAAGCCAGTACTGGCAACTTCTTAAAACACGTTATCTCAAATGCTTGCAGATGTGGGCATTTGCATGTTAAATTAGGAATCTGTAAAGGTGTAAGATTTTGTCGGGTATGGTGAAGATGCTTTTGAACAGGAGGGTTCTGTTGAATGGCTTGTGAATTCTAAGACTGTAGCATAAGTAGCTCATAAACTCTGTTGCACGCTTGGTTTAATGTAAAATGTTCCTGGGAACATGGTTGTTAGAAAAAGCCAAAGACCAAAGAACTCAAGAATCTTATGATTTCTCCACGTTAGTGCCAGTCATGGCTCCACTTGCTCTGTTCTGTGGTCCGGTTCTTTGCTGTACAGTTTCTGCAGTGAGTGAAAGGCAAGGCTGCTCGCCCCACAGGGCTGCTAGCATCTTCAGAGATGTGGGACTGGACTGTGATTGTGCTGTAGTCACAAGTCTGTCCTGTCAGGGAAGTACCTGAGCTACTTACCCATCTTTCCCTTCAGGCCATTTGGAAAGAGTCCCGCTCATCTGCTGAAAGGATGAGCAGAGGTACCCGACCTTGGGAGATGATTCTGGGTTCTGGATTGCACGTGGAAGTAAGGCCCTAGCCTACAGCACAGGGTCCAGGCTGAGGCAGGATTTAAGATCAGTGTCTACACTTGGTTAGGCCTGGGTTGTTTCCAGTTTTGGCCGGGCACTCTGGTTTGTCCTTCTGAGACTTATCTCTTTCCACCGCCTAGATAAGGAGCCCATCTATCTACTGCCGGGCTCCGGCTTTACTTTGGGGACCAGTCTGCTATCAGCTAGGAGCAGTGGTGCATGGCTTGTATCGGAGCCTTTTATTTCACCTAGCGTCTGGACCAGCGTCAGCAAGGTGGAATTTCAAGGAGTTGCAGCATCCAGAGACAGTAGCTGTTCTGGGGCTATATGTTTTGCTCATGCTTTTTCATCAGCCTTATGTTTCTTAACTTTTAACTCCCAAAGACTGCTGTTAATTCATGTCTCTGTGCTGTGTCCAGCTAAAACTTGAGATCTGCTGAACATTGTCCAAACGATCTTGTGTAAATCCTTGTCTGTTGCTGCCTCCACTGCAGCAGTCACATTTTGTTTTGCTTCATCACTACAGATTGACTTGTAAATGGTGACTGAGAATGGCACGACTAAGAACAGAACTGTAACCTCCCTTTCTACTTGAACCTGGTCTATATTTGAATGTTACAAAAGGAAAAATGACTGGTTAGGTGCAATTTTGTGAATTTAAAAAGATTATTTTTTGAAATACTGGGCAGTTGAGGGGAGAGGATCTGATAAAATTAGAGATGTATTTCACAACTCTGCCAAATGTAACATTTTAACTATACATTTACACTCCAACATGCAAAAGTTGGCCCATTCCAGCATAGAGCCATTGAGTTTTCACATGAAATGGGACATTATGACCAAGGTGGATGGAGATAAGTATGTAAATAAGACTCTTAGGGCTTGAAGTCTTGGTGATTTCTGTAAAGAGTTCTGTGGCATTTGCCCTGTGTATCTTTTTTTTTCTTTTCTTTTTTTTCCCCCAGTGCTCTTAAAATTGTTAAATCAAGAGCAGTTTCTTTTGGATGAAATACACAGCTCTATTATTGAGGGAATCTTCAATTTAAAATAGTAACTTCCAAGTTTGAGTTCCAGTATTGTCCTACAGAGCCAAAAAATAATTGCAAGAATTATTAAATTGCTGAATATGACCCAGCAGTGTGCCCAGGTGCCCAAGAAGGCCAATGGCATCCTGGTCTGTATCAGAAATAGTGTGGCCAGCAGGAGCAGGGAGGTGATTGTCCCCTGTACTGGGCACTGGTGAGGCCGCACCTCGAGTGCTGTGTTCAGTTTTGGGCCCCTCACTACAGGAAAGACATGGAGGGGCTGGAGCGTGCTCAGAGAAGGGCAACGAAGCTGGTGAAGGGTCCAGAGCACAAGTCTTATGAGGAGCGGCTGAGGGAACTGGGGCTGTTCAGCCTGGAGAAGAGGAGGCTGAGGGGAGACCTTATCGCTTTCTACAACTGCCTGAAGGGGGGTTGTAGTGAGGTGGGTGCTGGTCTCTTCTGTCAGATGGCTGGAGACAGGACAAGAGGAAATGGCCTCAAGTTGTGCCAGGGGAGGTTTAGGTTTGATATTAGGAAAAAAATCTTTACTGAAACAGTTGTCAGGCACTGGAACAGGCTGCCCAGGGAAGTGGTTGAGTCACCATCCCTGGAGGTATTTAAAAGACCTTGTAGATGTGGTGCGTGGGAACATGGTTTAGTGGTGGACTTGGCAGTGCTAGGTTAACAGTTGGACTTAATGATCCTAGAGGTGTTTTCCAGCCTAAACGATTCTATGTTTGTATGAATTTCTTGCAAAAAGATTTTGTGAATCTTTTCTTTCACAAAGTCTTTCAGTGAAAAGAAACACTATTTTTTAAAAGAAGTTTGAACCATCTTTTTTTTTCTTTTTTTTTTCTTTTTTTTTTTTTTTTTTTTTTTGCATAGACAGACCTGGAAAACTTCAATCTAAAAAAGGATTGCTTTGCATTTGTTGGGCTGGGGCATGAGGGAGAGTAGTAGTAGTGCTTGTAATGAGCTTTGACATTTTCAGAAGGTAGCAGTTGTTCCAAGAAGTCTGCTAGAGGTCCTTTGATTCAGCAGAACGTAGAAAGCTTTTGAGAATTTGAAGCTAGATGGACTACTTGCTTAAATACTTTACTGAGCTCTTCATAAACTGTAACTGGTTAAATAATTACTTTCAGTTTGATTTCATTTTAATGATTCAAGTTAGAAGAAAGTTTTGTCCCACAGAAATTTCCTTTTGTTTTACTTCTCATTAAGTGATGTCTTGGAGCATAGTGAAAAGCTGATGAAGCCTGTGGATGATACAAAGCTGGGAAGCTGGAAAATTCTTAGGGAGTTAAATCAAACTTAGCTGTGAGGCTTTTGGGGAGTGGTTTGGTGTAAAAAAATGAAGTTTTAGAAAGAAAAACATGTAGCTATTATCAAAAGCACAGACATTAAATAACTTGGTGAGCAGTGGCACTCAGGCAAGAATTTTGAAGCTAGAAGTAGAGGTTAAGTTGTTCAGTGGGAAAGAGGAACGTGTCCATCAGGTTCTTTACATTTAATGCAGCCAGAGGTTGTGACAAAAATTTATCAAAAGGAATAAAAAACAAAAGGTGTAACCCGGTCAAAAGGCATAATGGCTGAATAACTAAACAGATATTATTAAAAAGGTCCATTTAACAGTCATTTTGTCAAATGAATCTTGTTACACGATTCCTGTTTTTCATCTGAATTTTGACCGCTACCTGCTCAGCAAGGGTTTTTTTCCTGTTGTTCTTCAGTGGCCATGCTCTGTCAAAAGATGTCCATCTAATTGTCCACATTTAAACTGGGGAATATTTTATTCAGAAAATTTGGTATTTTATACAGAAGCGTATCAGAATTGATAAAAAGTTTTGTCTCTTAGACCAAAAGTTTCTGAAATAGCACAGGACTTTCCTTGAGTGGCAGTTGAGTGTTTTTTTGGTTATGTGATGAAAGAAATGCTGCTGTCTTGTTATTAAAATTCGTAGATGTTTTTGTTCCTGCTCTAGTTGTCTCAAATGTTCTTTTACCTTTTCCATCTCCAGCCTGTATTACTCTAAGACCCTTACAAAGAAGCTTCTCTTCTCTTATTTTACAAGCTGGTTACATGGTTACCAGTCACTAGGTTTTCCACTAACTCTACTGATAAAGACATTTGGCTTGCATGACATCTTGAAAATCTAGCACATTTTTTCTATTCCAAGGCAGACAGTTTACTGTGATTTTTTTTCTTTTTTTTTTTTTTTATTTTTACACTGAATGTTACTCTCTCAGGCTGGTCTTACTGAAATGTTCATTATAATAATCCTTTTCCTCCCTCTCTGGTAAATCCATTTTATGCATCATTTTGTCAGGCTAGGCTTTTTTCCCCTCTTTTAGACAGTGTTATTTTCTGCTGGAGTATTAGTTGAAGGGCATTAGCTTTGATGACTTTGGTGGGGCATTCACAAAGGCTATCTTTAGTCGAGTGGGAATACTGACTGTGTTTCCTCCCTGGCTAATGGAAAATGATTGGGGTTTCTAGGGCAATTCTGAGTTTCCAAGTTAGGCTTTTTTTTCTGAATTGCCCTCCAGAGAAAGCCATGGCTTTTGCAGATGGTGCCAGGTGAAGTATCCCTTCTGCTGTTTCTGTAAGCAAAGGGCAGAGGCTCCTTTCTGACTCCTGTAGCTTGCAGTAGGGCTGGATTTGATGGCCACTGGTGAAGAGCTAATCTCCCTGCCCATGGTAGCTGGTTGTATTGGGAAAGGGGAAATAAGATGAATGATTGGGAATTACGCCTTTCTGTTAGTTTACAGCGCCTGGGTGTTTATGTTGGCTTAAACTGTGTACACTTGATACAAAATATACCCTACAAGTATTTCGGTGCTTGAGTTGTGTTTCTTTTTTTAGTGACTGTTGGAAATTACAGAATGCAAACAGTTTAGCTGGGATTTTCTCAGGGTGCCTCTCATATAATTGGGCTGCAAATACTTGGTGGCTGGTGTCATTGGCTTCATAATATAGTCATGAATTTTTGTCATAGTTCTAAAAAAATCTGTCCTGTTTTGCCATGTAGAAAGCTTTATTTCTGTCTTACCTGAGTTGAACAGATGTTTGAAGCTAGTATGTGGCTAAAATGTTATGTGGTGCTGTTACAAAGTTATCACTAATGAATTCATTTTAACTTAAGGAATTTAGTTCTTGGAGTATGTCCCCGTGTCTGTTCTTTCCAGAAAAAGCTGAGACTTCTACGGAGACAAAGCTGCCTTTGAGACCTCAGAGGCCTTACTCCTTATCCCTTGATGCGTGATTGCATGAGGTCTGCTTCCAGTCTATTATTAAATCAATAATTATTGTTTGCTACTAAGGATATACATGATGCTTCACAATGCATAGATTTTGGGACATTAAGAAGAAAATGGTCTCTCTGCTCTAAAACAGCTTTTTGTATAATACAAAAGACACTAAACAGCAGGTGAAGCCTTTGCTGTGTGCTCTTTTGTGTTCTTTTAATTAACTATGTTCTCTTTCCCATCATACCAGCTATTAGTCTTTCTAATCTCATTTAGAAAGTTTACCTCAAATGTATATACTTGTGTATTTTGAAGCTAAATTTCAAGCTCACATTTGTAATATTTGTTATTTGTATCTCCTGTAATTCATGTAGAAACCCATTGTTGAAACATAAATGATAGGTTGATTAACTGAATTGCATTTCTCAGTTTTTAATGTGAGTGGGTTTAGTATCTGTGCTTCTTGACCTTGCTATTCTTTTACAGATTCTGCAGCACCCACCCCTCCCACCCCCCCATTTCTATGTGTATTTTAATTTTCTTTTTTATGTTTTCATTTTCTATCTTAATTTTTCTTCATTCACTGGGAGGGGATTGAGGGTGGTGGAAGTATGCGAAGATGTGCAGAAAACCATGGCCTTGTGAGGCATAGAATTAAATTGTTTATTTGATGTTAATAATTTGCTTAGTACTATACCTAAAATCTAAGTTTGAAAGAAGAATGTGGGGAATTCCTTTAAAAAGTGACACAAAAGCAGGAAAGAATGTTAACAGACAGTGATTAATTACTTTATTGCAAAAGGGGAGCTTTTTGTATCTCTTCTTGGTTTGAAATGAGTTGCCATATGTCGAGAAGGTAGAGGCTGGCAGAAGACTTTCCTGTCTTACTAAGTTGTGAGATCAGGAAATAACTAAATTTACCACGGGGAGTTTACCTAACTAACCACAACCTTTTACTAATATGTTCACTTTGTCCTCACATACAAATTTTGAAATAAAAATGCCAGTATTCATGTGTCACTGATGGGAAGTAAAAGGCAATATTTTGGTCATAATTGGTAGGAGGCGAGACTGACATTCACATGAATTTTCCCCAGTTACAGAATGAACACAAAATATTTCATAGAAATTAAATAATTTCTTAAAATTTCTGTCATGCTAACCTAGCGTTTGGAAATGCTTGTGCTTTCCCACTCTTAATGCTTAGGCTTTAAAAGTGGTTTTCTTTAAATAGGAAATATATTATTCGTTTAAAATGTTAAATATTTTCTTTAGATTTCAGTCTTCAGCTTTAGCACAGCCCTCAGAGTCTCATGTTTCAAGGCCAGAGAGATCCTTATGCTAACTTTTAAAACTTCCTGCATGCCAAAGGACACAGTGATGTGCTCAGCAAAGATTCTGCTGTGTTCAATGTCTTGTAAAAACTTAAAGGGATGACAGAGAATCCATCACTTGGCCCGGTACTCTGTTCAAACAAATTATCCTCACTGATAATTTATGCAGACTTAAATCTTTAAGTCTCACTTGCAGACAGTTAGTTTTTATCCCTTAAATTACTTGGAGCTTTTTCTATTTCTTCTCCACTTTTTTTAGCACCTTCTGCATACAGTTCCAATGTCTATGTATTCTAGTGTTGATCTCGCCATACATAAAAAAAGCCAGATTGGCAAGTTTATTTCTGTTAGGTGTCTAGGGATTGCCCTAATCCCTTTTTGCCATAACACTGCCTGCAAGTGATCTAACACCTCCATGAAAGTAGCTTCCATCCAGGTTATGGTCCCAGGTTTCAGACATGCACCGGACTTTCTGTGTTCTTAGAGGAGTATGACCTTGCATTTGCATTACAGTTTGCCTTTACTGTGTGTTGTTTGTGTATGCACCTGGGACTTTGGGGAGATACCAGGCCTGATTGGAGATAAGCCTGCTTATACAGGGTATCTGAGTCTTGTAGCACTCCTTTAGACCTGATTCTGCTGTGTGAGCCTTAAAAGTAAGAAACTAGTCCTAAACTGTGTCTTCTCTAACTCCTTGCATTTTGTAGTTATTTAAAAATGAGTTGTCTACATGTGTGCTTACTCACATTTAACCACTTTGCAATTAAGTCAAACTGTACTTTCCTCTTACGTAGGGAAAAGCTAGAAAAATTTTACTTTTTTTCCCTACAAACTCTAGGAGCTCTTGGGAACTCCCCTGTTCCCAGCTTGCCCCTTTGCAATCAGTTTCCGTCTTTCTGTTAAGTTAGATTATTGGGTTTTTCCCCTAAGCTAGAGGACACCCATGCAGGCTACTGTCACTTTGTTCTGTGATCTTGACCACCTGTGGTCACGTATCTGGGGTGCCTTTGTTAGAGGGTACGAGTAGTAGCCTGGCTGGTTGACTGCAAAAGCAGGTTTATCTGGAGACCGCAAAGGAGTGAGAGCTGCAGTGCTTGGCATTCAGGCCCCATTTTGCCTGATTGCTTGCAGTCATGTCTCCTGCCTGTGGGAAGGGGAGAGTTAAAATGCCTGTTTGACATTTCATGCCTTCCGTTCATATCTGATACTTAAAGCTGTATTTTGGGTTGCTGTCCTATGAAGTAACTCTGTGGTGTCCGGTGCCTTGTACTAAAGCAAGGTTATGCTCTGTATTTATAAAATCATGTTCTGGAGCCTTTCAAAATCTGCTCAGAGCTGCTTACAAGTCAAATAACTCTATTCTAAAGTTCTGGTTTATTGAAATGACTTTGGAAATGTAATGTCATCTTAAATTAAAGCAGGCAGGCATCTCTTCCACAGGTCCTTCACCTCCTGGTTGATCTTGGCAGATCTTTCTGAAACCCCTGTCTGGTAGTTTGTAACTAAACACAGGCAGACTAAACCAGGCCTTCCAAAGCTCTTTCTCTCGTATAAGTGGTCTAGTATGTCCCCCTGATTCTGTGTCATGGATAGTGGCAATGGTGGGTAAACAGGTACTGGAAACTCTTAGCTGTGTAATGTCCTAGAAGTCCTAGCAGAGCTGCCTGACAAATCTGGGAGGAGATGCAAACAGCATTTCTTCCCTTACAATGTGATACGAAACATTGGCTTTTGCATGAATAAAGTTGGAACTATTGATCTGTTTTGAACAACTGACAAGTCAGGATCGTCACAGAGCTGTTCAGCTTCACCCACACGTGCACTTTCTGTCCACTTAAACCCCTTTTTTTCAGCCTCTTACATGTTGCAATAATGATTGGCTTTGACAGCCACTAAGTATTCCTGGTGTGTGGTGGTTCCCCATAACAAGTTATGCTCCCAGGAAAAGGACTGTAGAGCTTCAGCCTAAAGACTTTTTTCATACAAAACCATATTCTATATTCCTATCCAATATAAACTAGACTAGGGCTGCTCAGCTGCTAAAGTCTATATGTGGCTTGACAGGACTGTTCATGTAATCCTCTTTCCCAAAGGCTTCTTCAATGCAGACTGTGGATTTGGAGATAGCAGCCTGTTACTGCCACTGTTTTCCCTACAGCCCCTCTGTTGTCACTCTATGTATTGCTCCTCAGGAAACACTATGCCTGCATATGGGTTGTCACCACCAGCATAATTCAGTTCGCGTGGGTCGCTTCCTTATTTATGTGTGAGTTGTTGCTGGGGTTGTAAGTGGCCTGAATTACCTAAGCAGTAATTGCCCATTCCTGGCAGTTGTCTTCCCATCCCAGAGAGTAGATGAGGCTACAGACTGTGTTGTGTAACGTATGTTCAGGAAGTCTGATGCTTTGAGGGAGCATCCAGGATTTGCAGACTGTGTTGTGCTCATGTGAATTTGTGCTAAGATGTACAGAGCCTCCATGTGTGACTGAAGGGTGATGCTGTTGGGGTCTCACAAGATGTACGTGGGGCTGGAGCAGGAGGCATAGCATCATGGTGTTTGGCAGTGCCGTGCCATGCCGTCACATCTCTTTGAGTATGGAGCTGAGTTTTGAGAGGCTGGGGACGTTTTCTGTGCTCCTCAGCTAGTCCAGTTTGTTAGGTGGCCATGAACACCAGTTCTTGAGGAAGTGTTGGAAACTGGAGAATCAAGTTATAGTGGGAATACTGGGACTCCTTTATCTGTCCCCCAGAGATATGGAGTTGCTTACCCTAGCAAACCATTTTTTGGATGGGTGGGGGAATTCAGAATTTCCAAATGCTGCATTTGTGCTTTGTTTTCACCGCTTGGGGAAAAGGAGCAGAGTTGTAAAGCAAGAAACTGATCTTGTCGTTGGGAGCTGGGAAGGGACAAAGACAAATGCACAGCAGGGGTCTGTCGTGCAGGGCATATTCAGGCAAGATGGCCCAGAGTGACATTAAGCAAGGCACAAGGTCTTACAGTCTGGTGTGGCTTGGGATGGGAGCAGTACTGTCATGGTGTAGTGGGTCTTCCTCTTTTTACTGTATAGTTTATTGGTGTGTATGCAGAAGACTGGGTCACATGCAAAGGAAAAGGAGCAGTTACCTTTCTCAGCAACTGAAGGATGTGTAGATTGCCCAGCTACAGATAATTTCTAGAGGAGAGGGCAGTGGAAAAGGATGATAACAAACAATAGAGTGAGCATATGTGATCAACTCCTGCAGTGTCAAATCAACTTCAGAATAAAAGATGTGCACTTTGAGTTATGTTACTTTGAGTTCTTGAGACTTAAGTGTGCAGCATACTAGAACTCAAAACTAAAAATGGAGTGGGGGTGTGAAAGCTTAGGCATGGTTGTGACTGAGGTGAGTTCCATCTACAGATTATTAAGGCCTCTGAAAGTGGAAAAACAGCTGCAGAGAGTTGAATGGGTTGCTTCAGGTAAAATTCTGTAGAATATATTTTAAAATAGTGAACATGTTGATATTTTTCTGGAAAAATGAAGAGTTTGTTTCAGAGCTGAGCGTTTAAATTCATAGAAGGGGGGAATCACACTATTGTATATGTCATGAAAAATAGGGGAACAATGTAGATCTGGACTGCTATTCCCAATAGGTCTTTTCTTTTTTTGTGTTCCCTAGTAAATGCTAAAAATATTTTCAATATCTTAACATCTGCATTGTTATGAAAAATGGCATGTCTTTGTTTTGTTTTCAGCTGTGTCATTCTTACATTACATTTTGTTCCATGTGCTTTCTTCAGCTGGGATGTGAAGTCATTTTCTTTTGTCAGTTGTAGGCCTAATTGCCCTGACTCCAGAATTGCACTGTGCACCACTTGGAAGAAGTTATTTCTTTTGTTCTGCCTCAAAAAACCCCCAATCTGTATGTTGGGGAATATGGAGTTATTTGATTGTGAAAGCGTCTTCTGTTTGGCAGAGAGGGGCAGAAAATAGGGTAAAAATAAAGGGAGATAAGCCTTTTCAAAGGTAGAAAACATGAGGCTGAAGAAAGACTGGGTACACAAGTGTATTTTGCATGCTACTGTGTATTAGCATGTCTAATCTTAAATGCACCAGCGTGTCCCATTGACTTCAGCTGGCGGATGGCATGCATGGATAAGGTAGACCCTCTCATGCTTGTCCATGCCCTTGGCAGGCTCCTAAGCACTGTGCAGCGGAGGAAGATGGGTGAGTGAAGGCTGGCTGCAGTTTGATTCATGTGTCAAGTAGAAGCAGCAAAACAGGCAAGAAGTAGGGCCAAACTTGCTGTGAACACAAGAAAGGGAAATGTTAAGACAGACTGGTAATGAGGACAAGATGGCAGTAGGTGAGGGATAGCCAGGGGGACGTCATTAGCTGTTGGATGCTGCTGCTTTCCAGTACACTGCCTGGAACACAAGATTCCTGGTTTCTTCTTTCTCTCCTAGTCTGGGGCACTGCAAGAGATGATACCCACATGCTGGTTTTGGTTTCTTTGACTCAAGCAACAGAGCTGAGTGTTATTGCTCTTACTCTGTCTCTCAGGTGTGCAATTCTCAACAGGTTGCCACGAAAAAGGAATTTGACTGTCTGGTTTGAATCCCCCCCCTCCCCTAAAGTTGAAGAAACTTTGCATGTACACAATGCACTTCAAAAGACATGTTAAGGGGGCAAAGCCAGACTGCCAGAACTGGGAAAAACTGAAATCGCAGTTGCATGTGTTACTTTAATTCTCCTTCTTTGGATGTATGTGTTGGTGCAAAATCTTCTAATTAATGGTAAGTACTGGGGGGGGGGTCCCCAGAAGAAACACACCTGTGATGATGATGATGTTTATGGGATAAATCAGTGGATGAGATGATCACAGATATTCCTGAGTTGGTTTGCTTGCACAAAGCTGTAGCAGACATTCGGCTGTGCTATGCAACCTTCTCTTCCCAGGGGTTCTTGCCAGCTGCCTCTATCTGCAACTTCCCTCTTCTGGGCGACAGCACTCATGGCAACAAGAGCCTCTGGGACTTAACACGTGTCTAGTGCCCTCCCTTCAAAAATCCCCAGAGGTAGGGGGTTCCCTTTTTTGTACCCTTGCAGGGAGCCAGCAGTTCCTGCCTTCATGCAAGCTTCCCATTTACTTCAAAGGAGGTGCTGGGCTGTGCGGGCAGCCTTCATTTATCATTTTGAAGTAGCCAGCATCCCACTAATGGTGTGTGTGCTATACTTTGGGAACATCTCATCTCTAAATTTCTTCTTGTCACAAGAGTGGGAAAGTGTGAATGACATAAGGCATTGGACAAGGACAGAGGAGGGTCTCACGGCTAAGACATCGGATAGTATGAGAGCACGCTGAATTCTGGCACTGCTGCCTGTACCACAGAGTTCCTGCATGAAGCTGTCATTTTGTGGCCAACTGCTCAAATGCTGGTGCGTGTCTTGTTTTCTGGATTTCCAAATCAACTCCAGGAGCCACATGGTCATTCAAAGCCAAAGCCAGTTTTAGATGATTTGCTGTGAGGAATTCAATAAAAGGCTCAACCACTATGGAGTAATAGGGAGTGAGACTTAACTATTGAATGGATTACGTGAGACTGGAAGAATCAGACAGCCTGAGGTCTGGAATGGTCTAGTGTTTGAATTTGCAATTTCAGGTCAAACACAACTTACTGGGATTCCCTGCCTCCCCCCCCCCCCCCCCCCCCAATTTTTATATTCCCCAGGGTGATAAAGTGATTTAAGTGATGCGCTTAAATAGAAGTGATTGAAACAAAAAAGGCAATAGATGTGTCAGTTAATCTATAGCTCTTTTCTATATTAAGTTAGTTTTAAATAGCATTAAAGGCTTAGTTTAGCGAAGCACTTAGTAAGGCATCTAACTGCATATTTGAATTGAGGCCAGGATTGATAAACTTGGATACTGTGTGATAATACATTCTAATAGGAACACTGCATCCACAATGGTTAATGTGTATGCCCCAAACAGGGGTGTATCTTCCTTCTGCTGAGATTCAAGGTTGCAAGTTTCAAAGCTGGTTTATTTGTGGGTTTGGTTCTCATGTTTCCAGGAAGAATGGGATACAAAGAAATTTTTTTTGAATTAATGGATTTATAAGCAAAGAATATTCTCTAATTTCCCCAAATACCTGCTATCTGTCACACAGCTCACTCTCATTTTCATTCCTTTAGCACTTCATTATTTTTTCCAGTGGTTATTGGATCATTTGCTGTCCCTGTATGAGATCCAGTTACAGCAGATTTCCCAAAAGAGGGTTCTGAGACTTCAGAAAACTGGAAAGGAAAAAACATCCTTTGAGCAGAGTAGCATTAAAACAATGCTCATTCTTAATTTGTGGGGAAGCATTTAAATTGTGTCCGAAAGCTCAATGTAGTGATGCCTTTACAATTAAAAATAAGACACTATTTGCTAGTTTTAAAAAATGCAAAAAGATTAAAGATAAGACTTTCACAACTTCCAAAAGATAGACCTCTGGGCAGTTATCCTCTTAAAAGAAGGGATAAATATTAAAGGTCTCTCAAACACATGAATGAAGAACAAGAAAGGGAAACTTCATGCAAGGAATAAAGACTGCAATTAAGGACCCATAGAAGATGCACAAATATTAACAAAATTTTGGTAGTCTTGCTAAACTCATGTCAGTCAGAACTATCTTAAACAGAAACAGAATTAGAAGATACATTGTTTTCACCTGAGTTTCCAGTGGAGAACTATTGACTTCTTTTTAATTCCTGCAAAAGTTTTCAAAGTTACTTCTTGTGGCTGGGGGAGGAGCACCTTGGCCAAATGTTATTTTTTAAAAATATTGTAAAACCTTCACAAGTGTATAGAAAATAATAATATATTAAACAAGTGTATTTTCCTTAGCCTTGTGGATTGAGATATAATTTCAAAATTTAAAATTAATCTCAGTGGCTCTATTCCCTTTAAGTCTCTCTGTAAATCATAAAATCATAGAATCATTTAGGTTGGAAAAGACCTTCAAGATCATTGAGTCCAACTGTCAACCATGCCCACTAAACCACGTCCTGAAGTGCCTTGTCTACGTGCTTTTTGAATACCTCCAGGGATGGTGACTCAACCACTTCCCTGGGCAGCCTGTTCCAGTGCCTGACAACTGTTTCAGTAAAGATTTTTTTCCTAATATCAGACCTAAACCTCCCCTGGCACAACTTGAGGCCATTTCCTCTTGTCCTATCTTCAGCCACCTGACAGAAGAGACCAGCACCCACCTCACTACAACCCCCCTTGAGGTAGCTGTAGAGAGCGATAAGGTCTCCCCTCAGCCTCCTTTTCTCCAGACTAAACAGCCCCAGCTCCCTCAGCTGCTCCTCATAAGACTTGTGCTCCAGGCCCCTCACCAGCTTTGTTGCCCTTCTCTGGACACGCTCCAGCACCTCAGTGCCTTTCCTGTAGTGAGGAGCCCAAAACTGAACACAGCACTCGAGGTGCGGCCTCACCAGTGCCCAGTACAGGGGGACAATCACCTCCCTGCTCCTGCTGGCCACGCTATTTCTGACACAAGCCAGGATGCCATTGGCCTTCTTGGCCACCTGGGCACAGGCTGGCTCACATTCAGCCGGCTGTCAACCAGCACCCCGAGGTCTTTTTCTGCCAGGCACCTTTCCAGCCACTCTTCCCCAAGCCCGTAGCACTGCATGGGGTTGTTGTGACCCAAGTGCAGGACCCGGCACTTGGCCTTGTTGAACCTCATACAGTTGGCCTCGGCCCATCGATCCAGCCTGTCCAGATCCCTCTGTAAAACCTTCCTACCCCCAAGCAGATCAACCTCCCTCCCAACTTGGTGTCATCTGCAAACTTGCTGAAGGTGCACTCGATCCCATTGTCCAGATCATTGATAAAGATATTAAACAGAACTGAGCCCAGTACTGAGCCCTGAGGAACACCACTTGTGACTGGCCACCAACTGGATTTAACTCCATTCACCACAACCCTCTAGGCTTGTCCATCCAGCCAGTTTTTTACCCAGCAAAAAGTACACTTGTCTAAGCCCAGAGCTGCCAGCTTCTCAAGCAGTATGCCATGAGAGACAGTGTCAACGGCCTTGCTGAAGTCCAGGTAGATAACATCCACAGCCTTCCCCTCATTCACTAGGTGGGTCACCTGGTCGTAGAAGGAGATCAGGTTGGTCAAGCAGGACCTGCCTTTCATGAACTCATGCTGTCTGGGCCTGATCCCCTGGTTGTCCTGCACATGCCCTGTGAGCACACTCAAGATGAACCGTTCCATAATCTTCCCCAATACCAAGGTCAGGCTGACAGACCTATAGGTCCCCAGAGCCTTCCTCCAACCCTTCTTGTAAATAGGCATCACATTGGCAAGTCTCCAATCCTCTGGGACCTCCCCAGTTGACCAGGATTGCTGATAAATGATGGAGAGTGGCTTGGCAAGCTCCTCCGCCAAGTACTCCCCCAGTACTCTTGGGTGGATCCCATCTGGTCCCATAGACTTGTGAGTGTCCAGATGGCATAGTAGGTCACTAACTATTTCCTCCTGCATTATAGGGGGGGTATATTCTGCTCTCTGTGCTTGCCTTCCAGCTCAGGGAGCAGAATACCCTGAGGATAACTGGTCTCACTATTAAAGACTGAGGCAAAGAAGGCATTAAGTACCTCAGCCTTTTCCTCATCTCTGGTGGCAATGTTCCCCTCTGTATCCAATAAAGGACAGACATTCTCCTTGGCTCTCTTTTTAACGTATTTGTGAAAACATTTTTTGTTGTCTCTTACAATAGTGGCCAGATTGAGTTCTAGCTGAGCTTTTGCCTTTCTAATTTCCTCTCTGCATGACCTAACAAAATCCCTATACTCTTCGAGTTGCCTGCCCTTTCTTCCAAAGATGGTAAACTCTCCTTTTTTTCTTGTGTCCTAGCAAAAGCTCCTTGTTAAGCCAGGCCAGTCATTTTCCTCGGCAGTTAGTCTTGTGGCGCATGGGAATAGCCTGGTCCTGAGCCATTAAGATTTCCTTCTTGAAGAATGTCTAGCCTTCCTGGACCCCTTTGCCCTTCAGGACTGACTCCCAAGGGACACTCTCAACCAGTGTCCTGAAAAGGCCAAAGTTTGCCCTCCGGAAGTCCACAGTGGTGGTTTTGCTGACCACCTTCCTTGCCTCACCAAAAATTGAGAATTCTATCATTTCATGGTCGCTAATCAAATGAAGAGTCAACAAAATGCCACACATTTCCAGATGAGGATGGTGACTTCTAGAAAATAGCATCTTTAGGTTATGAGAAAACTTAACCAAAATGTGTGCATTCAAAACGAAATAGCTTTTATAACAAGGAAGAATATATTTGATTATTTTAGTATAAAATGTAATTGCATCTGTTGTTAATAGACCAATGAAGTTGACACATTCAGAAAATCCTTGATGGGAGAGAATGGCATTTCCCACTCCTCATGAAATTAAACAAAGCAACTAATGTTTACTTTTTGTGATGCATTTGATCAACATGTTAAAAAAACATGATTTGAATTAGAATTTAATAAATCTATTGCCGCCTTCATTTATGGAAAAAGAAAATCAAGTTATCTCTTTTTTGCTTATAATTTGTGATCCCCAGCTGAAGGATTCTGTCTGGAAATCCTCAAATTGAGCATAACAGCTGTTAAAATACTCTGCTACTCTGATACTACAAAGTAGTATTTTACTGTACAGTGATAGGGCACTTTTCTACTCTGGTAGTTATAACAGTCTTAATTTTGAGGCTTTCTGGGGACAAAATTACCATTTCTTTTCTGTATTTCTGCTAATCTTTTAGTGATCATAGCTAAATCATAGGAAACACTAATTTCAGATTTTCACCTTTTTCTTTAAAAAGAAAGCCTAAGTAAACTTTATGAAGAAAACTCATAAATATATGTCTCTGCTAGGCAAACTACCAAAATAACAAAGTATAACTTCCTGTCGTCTTTTTTTGTAGATGTTATCATAAAAGTAATCATATCACTTTATTTCCTTTCCATTTCCAAATCTAGACTCTTGTTTTATTTTCTGTATGCATAAAGACCTACCTCCCTTTTTTTAAAAAACAAACAGGCAATAATGATGTAAAGATCCCCCCCCATCAGGAGCATGATCCTATATTGGCCCATCTGACTAGGGTATATTCCTGTAGTGTGTAGCCCCAACTGGCTTATAGTTGTAGAAGAATTGCATGTGTATGGATAGATGATGTGTCCATGAATTAGAATATGCTTTAGCCCAACAACATTTAAAACAATAGACATGGAAGGGTAGAATCATAGAATCATAGAATCATTTAGGTTGGAAAAGACCTTCAAGATCATTGAGTCCAACTGTCAACCATGCCCACTAAACCACGTCCTGAAGTGCCTTGTCTACGTGCTTTTTGAATACCTCCAGGGATGGTGACTCAACCACTTCCCTGGGCAGCCTGTTCCAGTGCCTGACAACCCTTTCAGTAAAGATTTTTTTCCTAATATCAGACCTAAACCTCCCCTGGCACAACTTGAGGCCATTTCCTCTCGTCCTATCTCCAGCCACCTGACAGAAGAGACCAGCACCCACCTCACTACAACCCCCCTTGAGGCAGTTGTAGAGAGCGATAAGGTCTCCCCTCAGCCTCCTCTTCTCCAGACTAAACAGCCCCAGCTCCCTCAGCTGCTCCTCATAAGACTCGTGCTCTGGACCCTTCACCAACTTGGTTGCCCTTCTCTGGACACACTCCAGCACCTCAATGCCTTTCCTGTAGTGAGGAGCCCAAGACTGAACACAGCACTCAAGGTGCAGCCTCACCACTGCTGAGTACAGGGGACAATCACCTCCCTGCTCCTGCTGGCCACACTATTTCTGATACAGGTAATTTGTAGTCTTCCCTCTACTTCCTGGAATAATTGTTCTATAAAATTTTTTTTTAACCATCGTTTTCTTTTGTAGCATTTCAGACTCAAAAAAAGCTAGGTAGCTCATACTGGCTTAATAAGTAACCTTTCTTTTTTGTTTTTATTTTTTGTCAGCTTTCATAAATGTATTAGGCTATTTGAATATTTGTTTGATATATATCCCATATGTTTTATATATGTGTGTATATATATATAAAAAAATATGTGGGGTGTGTGTATATTTGTATAAAAAGTATATGGGGGTATGTATACATATATACACACACACACATATATATATGATACCCATCCAACTTCCTCTGGTTGTTTCTATCATTATGACTGAGATATGTTTTTTCCTCAATGGTAATGCCTCTCTCAGTAGGTGATTTGTAAATGTAGTTCTCCCATGTATCTAATTCCTCTTCTGGAATTACCTCTACACAGAACATACTAAGGGACTATTACTGGGTGATTCATACAAACAAAGAGCGGGGATAAAATTTTGACAAAGAAGTCAATGGCAAAAGCCCTGTTGACTCCAGCAGGATGTGTGGGGAGAGGATGCACAGTAATACACTAACATATTAAATCACCATTGCCCTCAAATGTACTTTGTGCTGCTTCACCACGATTTTCTGGCTGTATCTTATTGAGTTTATGAAAACTAACTCAGTTAGTAGAAAAATTCAGATAAATCTCAAAATACATGAGTGCTTTTTTTGTGATTATTATGCAACAAGTTAAAATACTATTAAAAACGTGTTCAACAAATCAACCTCTGTAAGGTTTAAGTGGGTTTTTTAGGACCTTGTTCTGTTGTGTGCTTTAACTTTTTTGGAAAAAAATATTTTTCTTTGGTTATAGATTCTACAGTAAAGTAGCAATCAAGAAGAACATTGATAGTCCACTCGGAATTGAGAAGCTTAATGGGATTACGTGATGAAGAGTGGTGAAATAATATAAGGAATCTGGGGCTGTTTGACTTGGGCTTGCTGTACTTCTGATGCATGTCCTTCTACAAATAACTACACATGTAAGTCATGCTGGTATGGCTGCTTACATGTGTAGCATTAAGTTATGCACAGGACTAAGATCATCCCTCAGTAGCATAGTCGTCAAATCCTTCATTGCGTACTGTGACTTCTGTGGGCTGTGTGAGTGCTTAGATGTCAAAATTAAAGCATATGTCTCAGGCCTTGCAGAATTGGTGCTGCATTTATGAGCCTGAAGTCCAACTGGTCAAGCAGAGATGGTATAGCTGGTGTTCCTTTACATGACTTCAGTTAAAAATGGGGTAGGTTTGAAGCGTGAACCTAATGTTTTGTTGTGAGTTCAGTGAAAAATACTGAGATATTACAAAGCTGCTTATTGCTTTTTATCTAAGGAAAGATTGCTGCATTGCTCTGTAGAAAATGATAAAACTAGAAGACAGCATCTAGAATATCAACACCTAGTATTTGTGGTATTAGAATATCATACATAGTAGTGTTATGATTTTAAATACTCAGTTTATTCAGAACTTGTGTATTAATCTTGTTTTGAAAATGTAAAGCTGCATATTTGGTAGTTTACAGATACGCTAATTTTGCTAAGAGTTGCCAAGAAGTTGACGGTTTGGACTAAGGATTGCGATGGTTGCTATGTGCAAAAGCCTAGAACAAGCCAGCGGGAAATAATACCAGGGTGGGAAAGTATCGCTATGGTTACAGAGTATTTTCTTTAAAGGAGAGGTGGATAACGCAGCAAGAAACACTGAAACTTAGGTAATACTGTATTATACAAAAAGCAAAAAGACTGAAAGATAATAACTGTCTTGTGCTCTTAATGGCATTTTGTTAGTTTCCAGCAAAGAGGGATTTAATTAAAGTAGGGATAATTTGTGAAAGCTTTGTTAGAAAAATATACTTAGCTTTTATTTTTTAAAAGTGGAACTCCAGCACAATATCTGGCATATTTTGGCTCCGTCTCTTTGTTTTTTAAAACAAAAAGATTTTTTTGTCAAGTGGATTAAGAGTTCTTTTAAAATGGATAAAAGTGTAATTATACCCAAATAATTTAATTCATGTAAACTTTTAAGTCAGCTTTTCAGTACATTAAAAACTGGAAAACAGCTGCATTTTGCAAAAATACACATAATACAAAATGATTACAAAATACAATAAAAATTGTAAATAATAAAAACTTGCTTTAAATGGTGTTGTAAATCTGAACTGTAAAATTCATCTAGGAAACATCTTTTTTCACTTACAGACATTCTCTAGGATTTAGTTGTAGCCACCTCTGTTGGTTTGATCCTGCAACTCAGGAAGCAGAAGACCACTATACAGCTCAGAGTCTCCATTTTGATATTTGGGAAGATCCTCTCCCCTGCCATGCTTATCAAGAGGTGTGAAGCATTTAGATGGCGTGGTCTGGACTGTGCCCAGCTCACCCTGCCCTGCCAGCCGATCAGAAATGCTCTGCTGGGAAAGGTGGGGCTGGGGACTGAGCAATCTGGTGGGAGAGACAGGACAGGTCTATGCTCTAGGACGAGGAAAAGGGAAACAGTAAAAAGTGGCCTTCTTTTTCATGGCTACTGTTTATCCGTCACTCTCTAATAGCCATGCCTCTGAACACTGCATTGTTCAACTCCACTTTGAGGCCCATCGCTGCAGTTCGCTTGAGTCTGGCTGATGGAACCAGATGTGCAAGGCAAAACTTCGGAGCTGCGTAACTGTACTGGAGGTCTACTGACCCGGGCTAATGTGCCAGCTTCATTCCTTGTCTGTGCTGGAGGGCGTGGAGCAGAATTGATTGTGCTGGGGGGTAGAGAATGGAAAGATGCATAGATGGACAATATATCTGCTCCCAGGAGCCTGCTCTGCTTTAGAGCATGACTCCACCACACCACATAAATTGTCCATGTCACATCTCTGCCTTGGGCACATTTTGTGGGAGGTAAGAAGGGGGAGGATTTAAATTGTTAGCTGAAATATGTTCAGCTATTTGTGACTGTTTTCTGTAGTTTTAGCACTGTTTTGCCTGTACTATGAGATAGGGATTTGAAACTTGGAAGTGAGGCAATGTCCTTTTACTTTGCTCTTGACAAGTATACCTGAACATAGAAATAACCTGCTGTACCTAGTAGCGCAGACCCTGGCAATTACAACTGAGATCAAAGAACCTCTTTAAGATAATCTTGTAGCCTTGCCAGAAGAATCCTGACTTTTATGAGGTGGACACATAAGATGGACTGTGAAGTACAGAGTGGGGAAAGAATGGTCCTGATGGGGAAATGAGTATACTGGGGCTGAACATCATCTGTGTCAGAACACTGAGACAGGGGCCCTGAGGAGCCAAGTCTGGGACAAAGACCTGAGATGGGGAAGAATCAAGGGAAATGAGATCAACTGGGTAGATGAGGGGTGGCCACTTGGGCGGGAAAACAGGGAATTTAAGCAAGTACCAAGAGGGACATGAGAACTGGGATTTGGAAACCTGGTGGACTAGGGACTGGGGTGAAATGAGGAACTGGAGACAGTGGGAGAGCATGATAATAGTGATGAGGGCCAGTGCTTGGAAGGTTAAGAGTGAATGAAGAACAACTCTGGTAGGGAAAAAACCAAAGGGTGTAAAAGCAGAAGACGTCAAGGCTGAGGAAATGGGTCAAAAGTTGTGTGCAACTCAAGTACCCTGCTCTCTGCTGTGAAGAGCCAAAGATTTCTGAGCATGGCCTACCATATCTTCCTAGATGACTTTTGTAGCTGACCCACTGTCAAAATGATGGCTTACATGGAAGACAGCATCTTACTGCTGTGGTTATTCCCTCCATTAGTACAAACGATAGAGGCTGTAGTGTGGATCCAACTGTTCTGTGCTGTGGTCAGGCCACTTTGCTATGAAACTTTGGTTTACATTTTTTTCCTAGGGTTTTAAAAATACTGAATAAAAATACATTGAAGAGTAAGGTAGTAAAATAATAAGAAAGGTGCTAAAAAATTATTCAAGGTCAGAATTCATTTTGGCAATGCTGTCTTAGTTGACTGTAATTCTGATTATATAGCCATGGTAGAGGATTTAATTACATGTTAGCATAATATTTATTCCACAGGGCTTTCTTCCTCTACTCACTACTTCAGGTAGATTTGCATGGGGATTTGACAGCTATAGACTCTGAAAGATGTGTTGTGAATGAGAGAAGTTTGCAAAAGAAAGAATGACTTAAGGGAAGGACAACTGAGTGTTGCCCAGGGACTCTGTTCTTGCCTCAGTCACAGAGGTCTGTAGACATCCTCCATCAAGTCCCTCACCGCTGTTGAAAAGCTGGTTTCCCTACTCAGAGTGTCTGTGACTGTGCTTGACTCTTGGCAGTGCTGAAGAGTCTTTTCCTTCAGTGAGGTCAGTGATAGCTGCATTTTGAAGGTCTCTGACTCCTGGCTGGACACAACTTACTTGGAGATGATTGCCCCTAGCCAAGAGCCATTGGAGGGTCTTGCTTTGGGGATAGCTGAGGTGGTTTTGAAGCAGCTGCTGAATCATTGCAGTATACAGCTCAGCCTGTTAAGGTCACCTAGGAGTGTTTCTCATTTTATTTGCTATAGCTTAAATTGGGTGACCATCATCATCTAGGCCTTACTCTCTTTACACTTCAATTCCCCAGGTGTGAAATGAACATAATTCTTGTTCCTTTTTTCATAGGCTGATGGTGCTTATAAATATTATTGAAGTAATTTTCACAGTATACATATGGTGGTGATAAGCCCGTGAAGAAATTTGCTCTGTCTCTCAAAGCTGGAGTTAAATAGAATACAGCAGGAAAGTCTATGGCCAAGTGGTGAATAGCAGAGTAATCTGAAATATAATTTTGCCCATTGAACAAACAGATAATGTTCCTGTTCACTGAATGGGATGGACCTGCACAAGAAAAAAAAACACTAGGTTTTGAACAATAACTGAAGACCGTTATCATGGTGTGGGCACATGTAAAGGAAGATGGACTTAAGGTTGCACAAGGGTCCTTCAGTCTGGCCCCATCTGCTCAACTTCACACTGTTTAAGATAGCTTTTTGTGCATCATACATTTTTAGAAGTACTAATATTTTACAGACCTGTATGCCCTTTTACTTTGTTAATGATTCCATAAAAACTTTAAGTAACTGGGAATACTAATTCAGCAATAAGGTTTACTTAAGATAATTTGTTAAAAAGAGTTCTAAAAAGCTGGTCACTTGGCAAGTCTGCGTGTACCTCCATCTGGCTAACAACCTGAAAGATTTAGAAAGTAATTGACATAATCTCTCTAAAAACCATGGGTTTCAATCCTATTGTTTAGGTGCAACGGACATTATATTTAATATAACGTAAGTGAATTTTACATTCTGTAGGACCTGAAAACTCCTCTTCCTTCTCTCTGTCATAGAATCATGGAGTAGTTTGGGTTGGAAGGGACCTTAAAGATCATATAGTTCCAACCCCCTGTCATGGGCAGGGACACCTTCCACTAGATCAGGTTGCTCAAAGCACCATCCAACCTGGCCTTGAACACTGCCAGGGATGGGGCAGCCACAACCTCTCTGGGGAACCTGTTCCAGTGCCTCACTACCCTCACAGTAAAGAACTTATTCCTAATATCTAATCTAAATCTACCCTCTTTCAGTTTAAAGCCATTACCCCTTGTCCTATCACTACATGCCCTTCCAAAATGTCCCTCTCCAGCTCCCTTTAGGTACTGGAAGGCTGCTCTAAGGTCTCCCCAGAGCCTTCTCTTCTCCAGGCTGAACAACCCCAACTCTCTCAGCCTGTCCTCACAGGAGAGGTGCTCCAGCCCTCTGATCATCTTCATGGCCTTCCTCTGGACTCGCTCCAACAGGTCCATGTCCTTCTTATGTTGGGGTCCCCAGAGCTGAACGCAGTACTCCAGGTGGGGTCTCATGAGAGTGGAGTAGAGTGGGAGAATCACCTCCCTCGACCTGCTGGTCACGCTTCTTTTGATGCAGCCCAGGATATGGTTGTGTTTCTTGGCTGCAGGTGCATGTTGCTGGGTCATGTTGAGCTTCTCGTCAACCAACACTCCCAAGCCCTTTTCCACGGGGCTGCTCTCAATCCCTTCCACCCCCAGCCTGTACTGATACTGGGGGTTGCCCCAACCCACGTGCAGGACCTTGCACTTGGCCTTGTTGAACTTCATGAGGTTTGCACAGGCCCACCTCTCAAGCCTGTCAAGGTCCCTCTGGATGGCATCCCTTCCCTCCAGCGTGTCTACTGCACCACACAGCTTGGTGTCGTCGGCAAACTTGCTGAGGGTGCACTCAATCCCACTGTCTGTGTCACCAACAAAGATGTTAAACAGCACCGGTCCCAAAACCAACCCCTGAGGAACGCCACTTGTCACTCGTCTCCACTTCAACATCAAGCCATTGACTGCAACTCTTTGAGTGTGACCATCCAGCCAATTCCTTATCCACCAAGTGGTCTGTCCGTCAAATCTATGTCTCTCCAATTTAGAGACAAGGATGTCATGTGGGACAGCATCAAATGCTTTGCACAAGTCCAGGTAGATGTCGTCAGTTCTGATCTTCTGTCCTGTTCTTCCTCTACACCCTTGCTTGAAAGCTGGCTTTCATTCAGTTTGTCAAGGTCCTCTCCTTGCTTTTGTTTTCCCGTGATTCTCAAATGAAACAGGATTTGATTTAACTAGTGACATGCTATTGAAAATCTTAGGCTCCTAGCCATGAAAACTGTGAACAAGCTATTTGAATTTTAATTAATGCCTCACATTTGTATAGGATGAGTTTTTGAAATAAGCTGTTGAAACTTTTTAGATGGAAAAAATTAATGACAGTTTCTCAAAGATGAGAGAACTTCAAGTCTCATGTCTTTTTTTTTTAAAAGACAACTTTCTTGGTATTACGTAACATGCTTTAATTTTTTTTTGATACAGCACCAATAAAAGCAAGTGTAGTTCTTGTGCAAAACATCACTGCTTATTAATTATAGCATTAAATAGCTATAAGACAGCTTGGTCTAGCAAGCCCAGGACTAGAGTGCATGATTACTGGTCATCAGTCTGTGTTTATGCTGTTAAGTTTCTGATGTCCTGAATAATCCTGGTAAGGTAACACTGAACAAGAATAATAGATAGGGAGCCCCTGAAATCCACCTTCTTCTCTTCTACTGGGAAGTACTGCAGGACTTTTCATTTTGAGTGTAATCATTGCTTGAGATTTCATAACAAGATAGTAGTATGCTGAAAAATACTGTTCCTACAGACAAATGCAAGACAAATATTCTTCCTGGGTTTGTATATATGGAAGAAATACTGACTTGCATAGGAACAGTCCTAGGTATGAGGAGATATTTTTGTCCTCCTGTTTGTGTGCTTACGTGCAGCAGAATGATATTATTCCCAGACATGTCACATAATAGCCATTAAGCCCCAAAAGGAGGCTTTAAGGATATCCATTCATGCCACAATCACAAAATTAGTATTGTATATCAAACAGAGGATCACAACACCAAAAGTCTGAAACTACAGCATGCTGTGATAACACTGCAAAAGAAATGATAGTAATCATTGGTACTGTGTCCCTTGATTGGCCTTTCTGAGGAAGCAGAATACATGCCAATATACTTGCACTGCTGCTAGTCCCTGTGGAGCCAGTTCAGAGCTACAATACCCCTGCGCCTCTCTGAGCCAAATGATCGAGTTCGTCTTTTCCCTAGGCGTGTTGGTCTGGAGATGCTTTTCATTGTTTTAAAAAGTGTATTGATAATAAAGAAGAAATATTTGAAGATACCTTTCCCTCTTTTCTTTTTTTTTAATTAGAAAAATCATGGGTCTGTAAATATTTCAGAGCTTAAAAGAGGAATTGAAAATATGTAGAGCACTGGAAAAGATGCAAGGAAGATCCAAGCCCTGGCAATTTAATTATTTTTGTGTGATAGATTCTATGAAATTTCACCGGTAATATGAGGCACAGGTATAGGACCCTGTTATGTTTTGGCTGATTTGCTTGTGCTGCCAGTATCTGAAGGTGAACTTTGTGCTATAGTTTGTTTCCCTTTTTATGTAGTGGTAAGATGGCCTAGATTTGCCTCCCTTCTTGGTTCAGTTATAAGTAGCTTGTAGTTTATTGTTGAACACAACTGCTCTTACTTTGGGACAGACAACGTATACACTTGTGTGAATAAAGAGATTTTGTTGTCTTTTATGAAGGAAGGATTACTGCATTAAGGAGGAAAGGAGGAAGTTGGTTGCAAATTGGAGCACAAAGCTTGAGTCAACTGATTCTTCTTCCCTATCGCTCTCAGCTTCTGTCTTCTCTGGACTGTTTTGTTGTTGCTAACAGCACAGAGGACTGAGTGTTGCTTTACACGCATGTCTCACCCAACTTATTTAACTATGTGCATGAAAAAGAGTGACATTTGTCATTTGGGGTGCTTAGGGTGGGTTTCAGTTGCCTACACGTCATTGTCTAGTGCTCTTTGAGGTGCTGCAGCATGTCCCAGGCCTTTGCGTGGGGCATGCAGGTCTGGTGCAGATCCTGAGCCATTTGGAGGACTGGCTGCAGGAGGTCGGGGCAGACATGACACCGGAGACCTGGATTGGAGGAGCTGAATCACACCCATAAAATCTGAAGAGAATTTGTTGTTACTGTTTTCGTATCAGTGAAGTTGTTTGTTTTGTAACTAGCTAGCCCATTTGGCAGTAGATTGTCTGATAATGAGACCTAAAAGAAAACATTCTCTACTCTCCTTAGTACTTAGTTTCTACTCTCCTTACTCTTCCTGTGACAGTTTGACACTTCAGAGACTGCAATGGGATGCTACTAGTTCATCAGTCAAACTCAAAGTCAAAGAGAGTAAGTGCTCTTGCTGCTTCCATTCTGTTTGAAAGCACCACGAGAAATCCTACAAACAAATACCCAAACAAGTTTACTACTTTTAATTAGGTACATTTTTCATTTTTGTTGTTGTTGTTGTTCTCTATTCTAAGCCCAGTCTTCCAAAATGCTGAAAAAGTGTGGAAGTAAGAGGCAGAAAATGTCAAGGTAACAAAAATGAACTGTCACTAAAATCTTAACGCTTCTACTCCAGGGAATAACTCTGGTATTTAAGAGAGAAAAGGCGAGAGTAATGAGCCTGAGGGGTTCCTGGTCAAGGAGGGAAGGAAAGTAAAACCTCTTTCGTAAAGTCCAGCCTGTAGTTGAAAGTAAGAAACAATGGTGTTAATGAAAGCAGTGTGCACCTTAGTCAAAGCATGCAACTTTTCATAACTTTTTGAAAGACCTGTACCTCTGAAGGACCTACATGGGCAAGTGCAAAGTCCTGTACCTGGGGAGGAACAACCCCATGCACCAGTACATGCTGGGGCCTGCCTGGCTGGAAAGTAGCTTTGCAGAAAAGGCCCAGGTGTACTGGTGGACACCAAGCTGAACATGAGCCAGCAATGTGCCCTTGCCTTGAAAAAGGCTAATGGTATCCTTGGGCTGCATTAAGAGGAGTGCTGCCAGCAAGTCAAAGCAGGTGATCCTTCCCCTCTACTCAGCCCTGATGAAGCCACACCTGGAGTGCTGGGTCCAGTTCTGGGCTCCCCAGTACAAGAGAGACATGGACAGACTGGAGAGAGTCCATCAAAGGGCCACTTAGATGGTAAAGGGGCTGGAGCATCTTTCCTATGAGCAATGACAGAGAGCTAGGAGTGCTCAGCCTGGAGATGAGAAAGTTCAGTGGGATCTCATAAATGTATGTAATTAGCTGAAGGGAAGAGGACAGATCCAGACTCTTTTTGGCGGTGCCCAGTGACAGGACCAGAGGCAGTGGGCACAAAACACAGTAGGCTCCATCTGAACATTAGGAATTACTTTTTCACTGTGAGGGTGACTGAGCACCAGCACAGGTTGTCCACAGAGCTATTCAAAAACTGCCTGGACCCAATCCTGTGCAGCATGCTCTAGGTGGTCCTGCTTAAGCAGAGGGGTTGGACCAGATGACCTCCAGAGGTCCCGTCCAACCTCAACCATTCTGTGATCTTGTAGTTGTAGTGAGACGTCTCCTCTACAGTATTTCTTTAATAATAAAGAAGATGGAAATTGCCATTCTGCTGCCCTTCTCTACTGTTGCGTATGCCTCTACTTAGCTCTCAAAATGTCTTCTAAAAGTTATTTTTAATTCATAACATTAATTTATATTAATGTCTAAAAGTTATTCTTTTAAAAGCTATAGTTAATAGTTCTGCTTTTCCTCTGTAGTACTGAAAGGTCTGTGAATAGTTCCTGTATTTGTGCTGAGTTGCACAGTCTACATGACTGATGCTTGCTGATCCAAGTAAACAACAGCTAGTATGGTAGAACACCACTGCTCTGTGGAACGTAAGTCTACTCAATTTATAGACTCTTAGAAATAGCTATGACTGGAGGCAAAACAAATATCAAAACTCTCTAAACATATCTAAGCTCCTAGATATAAATTTGTATACATTGCCTGACCAGACTTCTGGTATACAGTGATCAGACAGATTTTTCTTGGATAGTTGGACAGTTATTTTCCCTCATTTCTTTAAATTTTTCTTTTGCATTTGACTGTTACTATTACTTTGATGTGTATTTATAGATAATTCCATTCATTCTTGCTTAGGGCCACAATGTAGTTTTCAGACAGTCATGCATACTGAACAATGTACCAATCTGATCATTATTACTGTACTAAAGTCTCCTTTGGTACAATGCTACTCCTCTCCCTTCTCATCCAGCTTTCCTTGCTTGTCTGAATAGCAAAATGCTGATTAAGTTCCTTGCACTTGAAAATTTTGTTCTGCTTATGGACATTAAGACTTTTTTTTAATCTACCTCTAGGTAGAAGTAGTGGTAATCTTTCTCTTTTGACACTTGTTTTCTCTGAAATAATTTATTTGATGCTATTTGTTCTCTAGAACACTTGTTTTTAGGTAGTGGTTCAGTAGTCTGGATGTCCTGATGGAGGTTTCTGGTTTGGTGGACATACTCATGCTGGTTTACACCAACAGAGAATTTCTCCTGTAGTGTTGATTCAAGATAGATATTTTCAAGAAGATAAACTTGAAGTGTTCATTTCTTCTTTCTTTAACTGCTTTTTTGGGTGCAATTTTTAAAAAGTGAACTCTCATGCCATCTTTGGAACAGTTTTTGTAAGTATTTTGTGGTTTTCCCTCCTCTTTCTTGCCGCCACAAGTTATCAAACCGTTAATGGTCATTTGTGCTGAAATAGTCTATTAGTTACAGTAAACCTGTTTGCTGTGAGCTGGGCTATATTAATTATATCTAACAGCCAAGTGTCGGGGTTTTTATATTTGTTTTGTAGTTCAATTCTCCCCACAGTTCCTTGGGGACTGCAAACTAAAAATATGTTTAACTGTACAGATTGTTCCTGTTGCTAAAGAGCATTTCCTTATTCCTGTAAGGACTTGCTGTGGGAGCCGCTCTGAGCTGACTGAAGGGCACATTTCTGGCAGAACAAAAGTCATCCATCTAATACCAGATCAGGAGAGCATCTTTCTCAAATAGATGCTATTGGAATAAAAAAAATGTTCTTTTAAGACTTAGAAGTTTGAAAGTCACAATCAGAAAAGTGGCTACCAAGGCTCTGCAAACAAGCTGACTGGTTTAAAAATAAAAAACCCAGGAGCATCAATAAGTTGACCAGTGACAGTGTCTGGTCTTACAAAATTACACGTAATGTTATCGTTCCATCCATAATGTTCCACCTTGGGGACATATTTTTGTGCCTCAGTATTAATAGGCTTGCTACCACATAATCAGTGAACTTGTTGCAGTGAGAGCCTTGGAATAAGAATTGCATTTGAGTTCATCTCAATAGTGCAAAAGAGTAGGACACCTAAAAGCGACCCATGTACGTAAAGCTCTTTAGGATGGGTTTTGCTCAACATTATAGAATGCTGTCCCTTTGGCAAAATGACTTAGAGATACAATTTCTTGAATTTTGCTGTTTTAAGAACTACGTGTTGGTTCAGATGAAATCTGAGAAGTTTATCGAAGTTACTGTCCCAATTTTTAATGTCTTGAAAAGTTTGAAAATATATATTACAAATAAATCTCTTTCCAGGCACAGTATGTGCCTTTTCTGCAGCAGTGAAACATGAACAGATGTACGTTGCTATTCTAAACAAAATTCCTTGAAAAATATTATTCAAAACCTAAGTTTGTAAATTCTTCTGGTGTAAAGTTGGGTTAGTGGATCACATTGTTTCCCTATCCCTGCAGAAAATACCTGTGCACCACAGTTCATTTTGTTAGGTTGAAACTTGCAGAACTATTGAACCTTGTGATGCTTGTTAGTATGAAGCAAGGAAGTTAGCCTTTTTGTTGAGCACAGGACTGGTAACCAGGGGATGAAGCTCTGTTCTTGCCTCAGTCTCCAAGCCTTCCTGTATGACCTGGAGAAAATCACTTCATCTTCTTGAGGCTTTATGTTCTGCACCCTTAAACAGGAGAAAAGTTCTGCAAGCACTCACTAATGAGGCCTTTTAATTCCTGAGCATTGTCATGATGCTTTGGGATCCTGAAAAGGAAGGTACCAGATAAAGGCAAAGGACAGATGGCTATGCTCTTCCTTTTCAAGATTCAAAAGCGCAATTTGGAAAAGGCTTTTGAAGTTTGAAGTCCTGTTTCCTTAATATATCCATCATCAAACATAAACTCTTCTTTTTTTTCCTCTCTGGCTCACTTTTCAGCTTTCATTTCTTACTCCTTAAGAGAATCTCCTAAAACTGGTCCATGTATTTCTGCTAATTACTACTCTATGCCATTTTAGAAAAATGAAGAATAATTAATTAGTTAGAGGAACTGGGCAGTAAAAGGGGTAGCTTTTGGACAATTCATGAAATAGTCAGTGCCTTTTAATGGTAGGGTACTTCCTCTGCTCATGAATTATTCATTTTAATGCTTTTGTTATAATGGCGACAGTGTTCAGTCTCTGAGGCAGTTCTGGATAGCCTTCCTCTGCTGAAATACCGCACAGCAGCAGCTACCATTTGTTTTGTAAACTAATGCATCTAAGTCAATAACATAGTGAGTAAATGTATTTTCACGATCAAGAAAATGAGAAAAGGGGAAGAATAACAATATTATAACTAAGAGGGTCTGTTTTGCTGAAGGGTTCAGTTTGTTTACTTTTCTGGGAACTATTTAGGGAAATAATTTAAAATATTTTTACAGATTATTGAGTTTAGCATTAGATGAAAATTATATCTATAATGAAAACAGACATTAGTGTCTCTGCTCTGTATAGCATTGTGCAATAAAAGGCAGTTTAAAAACATTCATTGTACATAAACACATCAAGTTTTTCTTAAAACTGATGTTTAAAGGTCTCTGAAACAGTTTTTTAAGATGAAATATAACATAACCACATAACCCACACAGAAAATGTATCTGAGCCATGTGCATACAGAAATAAAAGTTTCTTTATGGTATCTAGTATCAGCCTTTCATTAAAGCATGGACTTTCCTAAAGAGAAATTCTGGTGCATATGGTTAAGGGTTGTCCTCTCTCTTCCCCCCCCGCCTCCCTACACTTCTCTGATGCTGACTTAAGCCCCTGAGTCTCGCAGGGTGCATTAGGGACGGTCCCCATGCAGAGCGGGGAATTCAGGACTGGGGACTCCGTGGTACTGGTCTCAGCGGACAGAAACATGTGCTCCAGTGCAGTGCGCTTGCTCTCTCTGATGTGATTTGAAATGGGGTGTTTTCTCCTAAGCCATATATGTACGCCTAAAATGCCTTCAAGCAATAGAGAAGTGCGTGTGGGGGACGGAAGCAGTGAGCAGATAGATGAGCGATTAGGTCATTTGGATTAGGACGGAGGGTTTTTTACACTGAACTCTCTTCTCCTTCCTTGCTGATCAGATTCTCCGCATACATGGAGGGTTGAAACTGCGTAAGTAGCGAAAAGAAAACTCCATAGATGGATATAGTTGCAGAACTATAAGGAGCATTGAAGAAGAGAAAAGTTTGAATTGAAAGTATATGTGGTTTTGGGGAATCTGAATCATGCAGTATTACTTTCACTTTTTCTAGGCTTGTATTTCCTATGAACAAACCATTGGGGAGATAGAAGTTCTGATTTAGATAATGTCTTGCAGTCTTTGGAATAACACATTCTGCTGGAGGGGGAGTCCTTTCAGCAAAGGTCGCGTTCCATGAGCGGAGAGCTTTCCCCGCTGCCCACAGTCACATTGTTTCAGCCGGGAATGTCAACTTTGGGCCTTTTCCTGCAAATTTTTCATATATTTAGGTGGCTACCCCACATCAAATGGAAGCACTGATAGGAACCCCTCCTTTCCTTTTTCCTGCAGCTCTGCTCAGACCATTCTCTGTTAGCATGGTAGTGGTACAAAGTGTGTGGTCTTTCAGCTCTGACTAATGCATTTTGTGCTGTGTGACTGAAAATGCCTCGTAGTCTGCCAGGGCTGACTGAGGGTTGTGGAATGTGGTGCCTTTTCTCTGTCCCTCTCTGATTTTTTTGTTTTTTTTCTTTTTTTTTTTTCAGTAGAAGTGTGTAGGCAGCTTGTTGAGAAACCTCGAGATGCAGGGGAAATGCTTGTACGTTGTGGAATGCGGCTTCCCCTGGGAGACCCCAGCCGGGCGGGCAGTGAATGAGCAAAGTGGAAGAATGAGAAAGGGAGGAGGTTGGAGGCAGGGACAGATAGGAAAGAGTGAGAGAGGAGGAAGGAAGGAGGTGGAAACGGAGGGGCCCGTTTCCCTTTTTCTGAAGCAATGACAGCTGGTTCTGTCCTGCCTCACATGACAAAGTGCTGTGGAGAGGAGTATTTAAGCTGGAAGCCAGCAAGCAAGGGTGGTCAGCTGATTTGATTTTATTTTTTTTCCAGGCTTTAGTCAGGTGATCGCTGATGACTAGTCAGCCCACCAAGAAGGGACTTCAGCACACAGGTAAGAGAGAAGCTGTGCTATACTCTTATGTGCAACTGGGGGGTCCGGGGGCGGGGGGGAGGTAAACAGCCCTAACATTGTTTGAATAGTTTAAAAGAAATATTCCTGACTTCCTTGGGTGTGTAACACTGATTGTCTCTTTCAATGCTGCTACTTTTGCTATTCAGTCTTGTTCTCGTGTTTTTGGTTTTTTTTAAAAAAAATCTGTCTTTAATTAGAAGCTTTATTGGGGAAAAAAAAAAGACCAATTGTGTGTTGCTAAATATAGTCCTGGGTATTGCATGAATGTTGCGTTCTGTTACTTTTTGAATAAAATAACTTTCCATAATGCAAGTGTGTCAAACTCATATTTAGAGGGGAATTCCCAAATACTTAAACTATGAGTCATAAAAAGTTAAAGGACCAGTACAACAGTTCAGGATAAAAACTCCGTTCAGCCTTGGGTAGCTGCTTTTGTATGTGTTGGTAGTTAAATATGTCTTAAAAAAAACCCCAGAGATGTGCAAAAGCTGAAGTAGTTATAACTCTGATGACCATAACCCAAAGCATACGTAGCAGAGGCTAAACAGATGACTGGGGAGGAGGATTGTTCGAGCAATCTCGGTTTCATGCATCTTTTCTTTCATTGTTTGTATCTAAGAACCTGGTGAAAGAGTCTTCTCACATGATGAGGGTGCTTCAAAAGGCTCTGACTCCCTGATTCCTTTTATATAATGTTTTAGAAAGAAAACAAAACAGAACGCCAGTAATAAGTGAACTTACTGTAAGTGAAAAATTACAAAATAAAAATACCTCGTGAGTGTGACATATAAAAGTGGTTTTCAGCTGGTTGTATGCCTGGCTATTGTGCCACACTCCCTTCACTTTAAATGTAACTGTGTAATGTGTTCTTCCTTTCCACTGCTTCTCTTTAATAAAAGATCTCGGATACTCTCCGAAATTTTGAAGGACTCATATTAAAAGGTGCGTTCAAGATTTTTTAAGATGAAAAAGACAGACAAGTGTTCCCAGCTCCCACCTGTAGCTCTGGAAAACTCCTCATGGTCTAGGGTTGAAGAAGACTTTTAGTTCGAACAGCCATCATACAAATTTCCATATTTTACTGGTAACCTTATTCCTGTCTACTATTTTGCAGTACTTAAATAAAAACTATTTGAGACATACTTTTTCTCATCAGTATAGGCAGTGTTTCATAAGATGCTGGTGCTCTACACGAGGGATAAAGATGCCTGACTTTCCAATTACTTTTAATCTCGTGATGTTTCTCTTATTGTTAAAAACGTCTCTACTCATTACAAGCTGGCTGTGGGATGTTGGTATTGTCTTATAACACTGGCTGATGCTTAGATGCTCAGACGCACTGATGTTTAACCTGGGGTAAGGAGACCCTGGCATGGGGTAGTGGGATAGGTGGAGGACTGTTTCTGTTGACTTCAGTGGACCTTGATGATACGCAAGCCTGAGGGAACACCCAGCTTCGAGTGCCAGACTGGGAGGATAATTGCAAGAAGCATGGGAAGAATCAAAGAGGTTTATAGTGGTAACAGTGTATTTACAAAGAGGGATAAGAGCTGTTAAGTTGGCTTTCATACTAGATCATGGCGCAGAGAGCATTCTTCGGTTTCAAATACTCTTTGGCAGTAGTTCTCTACTGAAGGATTTCAAGACATATTTTTCCCTTTTTATGGGATGGGAGGAGGAGAGGTTTCATGAGGTGAGGAAAGATTAGTGAAGTGAAACAGTGTCAGGCAATAATGACTCTGGTTAGCAGAGATTGCTCTGAAAAGGCTGGTCTACTTGCCATGAGGGCCAACAATGAGGCACTTGGTCTTCAGTGATCCCCTTCCCAATAAGAATTGGGAATTGCACAGGCTTGGGGCTCTGGCGAAATTAGGTATCAAGTCTGAAAGTACCCCAGGTTCCTATAAGCCATTCCACATTGGCTTCGTCTTAAGCGAGGTGATCTTTTATGAATGGATGCAAATCTTACGTTTCGTGCAGTTGCCCATAGGGGAATTCCTGGCAGGTGGGCTTGTCTGGGCTGCGTGCTGCAGAAGTGCTGTCGGTGCACGCATATACACAAGACAGCTCATATTCTTATATATGGACGGTACCATGGCATGAGAGAGGATCAAATGTGTAAAACTGGAATGGGTAAATATAAAACTATTTCAGAGAGTACTGATTTCTTTTCCTCCTTTTTTTCATCTAGTGCTTTTTTGTTGCTGCTGTTGTGGTTGTTTTTGTTTAATCTATGGGGTTTCTTTAATTTATTGATTGTCTATGAGCACTAGCATCTGTAAACTCCTGGCAAGGTAGCCTGTCTAGTTCAAATATGTCTCTAAGATAGGAAATACTTTAATATCAGGTATATTTCTTCCTTTTTCTTTGTGTTTTTAACTTGTTTGCATGTGAGGAGAGGGGTTTGTTAGAAATATTTCAAGTGCAGTTCCTAGATTTCCACTTATTGATGGGAGAATATCTTTTTCAAATAAATTCTGATTTGTGATCACGTTAGGTCATGTTTATTTAACCCTGGCATTGCCTAATGATCATGACTGCCTTGAAGCTAAGTAGGAAAAAATAAATAACTTGCCTGCAAATGAGGAACTGATTCTGTGTATATGGCATTAGAGAGGATAACATCTGCAGTACTTAATTTTCCTTAGAGTCGTGGAAGAAGAATTGAGTTCAACAGATGTACTGAGTAAACTTGCAAGAGCATGAGCTCTTAACACCTTTATATAGAGATGCTTACTTTCATAAATAAAATCAGTTTGTCAAGAAAAATCTCAATAAAGTATAGCTGAATCACATTATTTTAATGAAATATTTATTATAATGAGGTGGTTTACTATATATTTTCTCATAGTTTGTTTTTATTAACGTTGGAGAGTGAAGCCCACAGACCGGGTTTTGGGGTTTTTTTTTGTTTTGTTGGGGGTTTTTATTATTACTAGATAAAGGGCAGACCCTGTTGTTACTCATTTTAGTAAGATCTCTCTACATGTCTTTCAGGGCTTAATTTGACACCAAAACAGTCATTCCTTAAGTGTTCTATTTCAGTCGGACAGTGTTTTAGTTGTTTAAGACCAAACCTCTTCTTTCCCCTCTTTCCTAGTTACGAGCAGACTTCTGAGCGCAGACATCAGAAATCTGGAATAGGATTTTCCACTTCTGAGGAACTAAGCAGCTTAGACCTTTTTGGTATTATTCACACGAATCTCTTAAGACTTGAGTCGCCTACTAAAACTCAAACAACCTCGTGAAATTTTACTATCGCCAGGCAAAATCCTCCTTGTGTCTTTAAGATCCTCTTAGCCGTATTATTTGATCGTTTATTGGGCTGTTTTAATTTTAAACTAGTCCGAAGGCTTACTGCTTTAAGCCGGCGTTATTACGGCAAACCGAGCGGGGCGATTACGGGTTTTCCCCGGTGGCCCTGAGGCTCCCGCAGCAGCAGCAGCAGCAGCACTCGCCCTCGCCGTAGCCCGGGGCTCGTAGCCGCGGCGGGGGGGTGGCCGCCCGGCGGAGGGCCGGCAGTACTGCACCGCCCCGCACCGCCCCGCACCGCCCGGGGCTGGGGCTCGGCCCCGGGGTCCCCCTCCCTCCGCCGGCAGCTTTTCCCTAAGTCGGTGGATTTACAACTGGAGAGTCATGTGCTGGGCTTCGTGCCGGTTTCCCCCCGCCGCGAAAATGAAAAAAAAAAAAAAAGAAAGAAAAAAAGAGGCTGTTTAGAGGCAGCTCTACCAAAGTTCGGCATTCCTCTAGTTTCTCACTTTTCCCTGATGTATTATGCATGTTTGCTGTATTAGTGCAGATTACACGATACCGTATCCTGCAAGGGGTGATTAATAGTGTGCAGAGACACGCTGGAAAAAATCCACCTCGATGAAAACTGATATTATTCCAAAACGATGAAAGAAGACTCTTTAAGAAGTCTCCATTTCCTGGAATGTGACATTACTGTCAGATTTAGTCTTGATGCAAAAGCATACCAGCAGAATCATCTTTAATATGGCTGGATAACTGGGAAATGCTGTTCGTTAACTTCCCAGAATCTGTTGGACTATAACAAAATATTAGAAATACCTAAAGCTTCCTGAATCAGGTGTTGCGTGTTAGTACCTATCATCAATATACGTGAGCTATTTCCCAAATCAATTTTGCTTTCCCTTTTAGCAGTTGAGAAGAAAAAAAAAAAAATTCTCTTACGACTATATGCATTGATAGAAGTAATAAGCTTCTAAAATAGTCATGAGCTCTGACACTTAATCGCTCTTTCTGACGAATGATTATTCAGAACTGAAAGTCTTGCCACAACACACTTACATTTCAATTGAAAGCTGTCATTGCAGCACATGCTCTAAACCTCAGTTACATGGGCTGAATACCCAGGCAGTTCACGGTGGGAAAGGAATAAGCAAGAAACTATATTTGATATTAAAATGTCTCTGTACTTTTGGAGCATCCTAAGAAGAAAGTGGATACTCTATAAAACGCAAGAGCTAGATGTAGGGCACTGCTTGCACGGGGCTTGTCACTGGCAGCTTGCCATTTTTCCCCCCTGCCACCACACGTGCCACTTTGACCAGCGATAGCAGAGCGCACCGCGCAGAAGCTGATGAGATAGATTTTTCTGCGCCTGAACACAGAAGGTGCCATACCAAGCATCGTAAATGTGCCATATTATAAAATTACTAAAGTCGAGGAAGTAGGAAAAGAGTTAGTAAGTGATGCTAATGATGTGCAAAATTCTTTAGCAAAATCAGGGCTTAGTACTTGCTTACGGAGAGCAAAATAAGACTGAAATGAAGAAAAAAATGCTGCAATTTAAATGAAGAAAACTGGAGCTTGATAAGTTTGGGTTTCCCCCCTGTTCATTCAGATCATAGCTAGCTTTATGGTGAATCACCTTTTCTGAGGAATTTATTTGTGTTTGTGCTTTTTTAAAAACCGTGTTATGATTTGTCATTTATAAGAGAAGAATACGGGTAAGCCCCAAAATGGTGACCTGCAGCTGAGGTTGGCAATCATTTACATCTTAACAAGAGGAATCAGAGAATCCACATTAGGGGTTCTTTCCCAAGGGCTGTATTCCAAGCTCTTCAGTATTACTGTATGTTTTGAAGCTCATGTTTAGTTTGTTATTCAATCAAAATTCATACCAACAGAAGCAGCATATTATGACAAGTTAATATAGTTTGTGCTGTGGAGTGCCACTGTTCAAGATGTTGTTTTCCTAAGGATTTTTTTTCCTTAAAAATATAGAGGCCTGTTTTTATTGCACTTCTTCTCTTCTGTCATAGCAATAGAAGCTCAAGACGCGCTTTTCCCAATGTTTTCTCCTCATTTATGTAATTATTAAATATCCGAGTGCGCACTGCACAATAGAAAAGTTTTAATCCTCTAACCTCTACTTTTCGTCTGTGATACAAACTCATTGCTCTTTTCCAAATAAGACTGCCCGCTGCTTTGGAGCTGCTGGGTAGGAATTGCTGCTCTTCGGAGCGGGGTGTACAGTCTTGTTCTCTCTAACCCTACAGGAAGTTTGCTCGAGAGGGGAGGCCAGATCTGAAGTGTTGCAGCAAACCTTGCAAATAGGCAATTATGGGTTTAATTGTATTTTAATCCCTGCATGCTCAAATTGTACAGTTGGTTCTGAGCAATGGCTACACGGGATCTCTTACGGACGGCTCCGTATGAAAAGTTAATAGGATTGTGTATTTTTCCAAAGAATACTGAAGAAATTAATTTCAGTGGTTCACTGAATTTAAAGGGTCTCCTATCGGATGAATTCCTTGCCAAGTGCTGTTGTGAGAACTCCGAAGGTGTAACGAAACAGACTTCCCCATAGCCCAACCTGCTCATCTTCTCCCTGAATTCCTCTTCCTCTGAAGAAGAAGGACCCGCAGAGTTACAGCTTTTCCACTGGAGGTTTTGCACTGCGGACCGTTGTCGTGCTAAAGCTGAGCCTCCTCCTTACTTGAAGACAGAGCTCTTTTCAGAACTTCTCATCAGTCTCCACAAAACGCTTTGTAGCTACCGACCTAAATGTTTCCTGAGAACAGGGGGGGAATCCCCCCCCCCCCCCAAAAAAAAAAAAAAAAGTAACACCAACCAAACCTATCCGGCTGGAAAAAAGAGCGAACACGGGAATTTACTGGGTGGGGGTGGTGGCTGTTGCCTGTTTCGGGGTTCGTCCCGCCAGAGCCTTTAAGGCAGCGGGCCCTCGCCCCGCACCGAACCCCCCCGGGAGGGAACTTCCACGCTGCCCCCGGCCCCCCGCCAGCGGGGCAGCCCCGGCGCCGGGGGGGGCGGGGGCCTCGCGGGTCGCCCCGGCGGCGGGGCCGGACCCGGGCCCGGGGCCGGGGGCGGTCGGGGAAGCGCCGGGCTGGGCGCGGCGGCCCCCTCACAGGATGCCGGGGGCAGCGGGGGCGGGCGGCGGTCCCGCAGGGCAGCCCCGCTTTCCGTCGCCCGGCAGCGGCGGGTCGGTGGGGCAGGGCGGATTTTCAGGATGCTGGGTGTGCGGGGTGCGTGGGCAGCGGCGGCTGTGACACGGCGGTGGGTGGGGATTACGGCATTTCATCTGCTTTTCCTCTGACACCTTTTAAAGATACAGCCCACGATGATTTTCGGGCGGGGGGGGGGGGGGGGGGGGGGGTCGTCGTCGTGCCGAGCGCTGCCGGAGTCGTCTGGCAGTCGAGCTCGAAACGTAGAGCTCGCCTCGGCTGCAAAAATCGGAGTCGTTCTGGGCAAAGTCTAAAGGTTCTCCGCATTAACCCGCCCCCCCAGCTCCCATGCAGGAGTGGAGCATTTCTTTGGTCAGATGCTTTTGATTTCCCATTAACTTCATACAAATTTATGTAGAAGCACTTTCTGGAAGCAGAGCCTTCCAAGTGACATCTTGGGGTAAGAATTGTCCTCTTTAGACTCGGCCAAGGTGGAGAAAGATGTGTTTCTCTCCCTCTTGGTTTTCTTCGCTCTTCTTCTGTCTCGCTGCAGCCCTGGATGTATTCTGTGTTCAATATTTTTGCAAGCATTTGGCTCACAAGTGGTGAACAGCTTGTTGTTACTGGTGCCTGCTTCCCCCTGAAGCACACAGCATTTTTTTAATTTAAAGGAATAACAAGAGTTTGCCTCTAACTAGCAGAAAACATTTGCCTATTTAAAGTTCTCCTTCCAGCTATGAAAGTGCAAAATAATAGTAATTGCCTACTCCTCACTCTTTTTGTTCTGTAAAAAGCTCAGAAGCTATTATAGATGAAATACGTGTCAATTTGTTCGGTATTAGTACTGCTTGGGTTTGAGAAAATACAGGTATAGAGTGGGTTACAGTGCTCACGTTATTTTGTTTGCCCTTTTTATTAGGATTATTCTTCAAGTAATAATGTCCAGTTACTCAGCTCCTGGGTGGACAGGCTGAATAGAGTCCAACTTTATAAATGTTAATGCACATTATGACCAGCCTTGAGTAATAATGGATGACAGTATAACATTCAGTCAGAGAGGACGCCTGAACCGTTCCAGTATGACTCTGCTATGTACTTTTGGGGAGGACATACACATTTCTCAAAAACAGGGAAGAATCTGGTAAATGCAAAAAGCTGGTGGGGGAAATGCAGCTTTGTTTTTCCAAGGAAAACAACAGGCAGAGTCTTAAGAGATGGCTTCTCCTCCTAATTAAGTATCTCAATATGTGTGATACCAAACCTTCATTTTGAGATTTGGTGGCTTTCTGCTTCTGAAAAATCTTACCCTTAGTATTCAGCCATTTTGTAACCATTACCTTATTCAAAAATTGAGCCCTGCTACGGATCTTAAACTAGAAAAGTGAAGCAGTTGTGGATTGATACTTAGAAAAGTGAATGAGGCAGCAGCAATCCTCTAATCTTATAGCTGTTGAGTTAGTATGAATGATACTTGTCATACGTCGCTGTAAGTATGACCTGACATTTGTTTATTCCTTGCTAATTTAAGCAGGAGCATTGTCTCGTAAAATTGTTTAATCCTTAGTGGAAAAATATAGGCACTTTATCAACCAGTGATGAGAATGAGAATTCTTCTGCTCTTTATTTTTTAATATAATTATTTAACACGTACATCTGACATTTGGAAACTTTAACTGAAATTAGTCTCTCTTAAATATGTTTGTCACTTAAGATTTAAATGGGCTCCAGTATGTTTGTTTCATGTAGTGGAGGAGGAGGGGAAGTAACATTTGAAAGTTATCACCGCTTGCCTGGAAGTATACAAATGCTACCATATGTCCGGAGGTTTTACATCATTTATTAAGATGAGAAAATAACCTAATCGTTTGTACGTTGAATAAGACTAAAAGGAAAAAATCTAAAAATGAAGTAGTATTTCTCTGAGAAGAGTGTTGTGCAGTCCATTCAGTGTCTGAGAGTTAAGAGCGATTGGCATTGGCTCGAGACACAATATTGCAAAAGAGCTATACATCAGGTATTTTTAGGCTGCTCTATGAACAGGAATACTTTAATGTACCAGCACCACTTGTCTTTCAGACTTGACCGAGCAGACCTATTTTAAAATAAGTTTGTTATAGTATATTTTTAATCTCACCTGCTTCCAAGAATGTTTGTTTGTGGAGGCATGTAAGTGATTAGCTCTCCTGGACTTAAATGCAGGACAGTTGGAGCTTGCAGGAAATCAAAAGATTCCTGGGCATGGGGTATATATATTCTTGCCAAACTTTGCTGCATCTGTGTCGCGGGAGCACTGCTGTGGGGCAGGAAGGTGGAAGCAGAGCTCTTGGTCTACCTAAATGTGCACCCTTTCTTTATGTGTATGTTTTGAATATGTAGCCAGCATGCCCTTCGTGGCCACTGGTGTGGGTGAGCACCGAGCGTTGATACTGCATGTGCAGCGATGCCTGGAGTTGGCTTTGGGAGGGATTTAACTGAAGGATTTCCCTTGTGAAAGAGAGTGATTTGGGCATTGGGGGCAGGGGGTGTTCAGTAACAGAACTGATGATGTCCCTAACATGAAGGAAAGAAGGTACGCTGGTCGCTCTTCATCTGCTTTTGAAGGGTTTAGTGGCTGTTTGCACGTGTTTTCCCAGTGGAGGTCTGTGAATGAGATCTTTAGGCAGTTGAGCAAACAGGGAGCTTAAAGAACTTTGACGAGAAGTTACCAAGGTGGCACTTCTGGGAGTACTGGCCAGACAAACGCTTCACAGATTGTACAGAGTTCCCAGTGGCTTAAGGAATGACTCAGGTTCGTCAATTTAATTGCAGTAATGGTTGTGGCGTGGCTCCCTTTAAAAAGGGGGTGGGTGCATAAGAGAAAGGAAACATTAGGGGCATGGAAGCAGGGAAGTCATCCTTGCAAACCTGGTAGTTACTCCTGGAGCATTCTTTTTTTGTCTTTAGTTGCTGCTCTGCTGTTCATGCTCTCTCCTACATGTAGACGCATCCTGTGCTGGTCCTTCCTCTCCAGCTACAGGTTGATAGGATTTCCACAGGAGTGTTGTACAATTGTCCCTGTGTGTTTGGGGGTGTGTGTGTGTGTGTGTGATAATCGGACAAGGGATGTTATCTTCCAGTGCCATATTTGCCAAGGTTGTCCCTGAGAAAACCAGTAAGGAAGGACCCCGCCAACCCAACCTTCCCTACAAAGGTGATTGCAGAGTCGATAGCATGAGGATAAGGCAATCTCTGCTCTTTCTCCAAGCCTTACCTAGCCAGTTGTCCTGAAGATTTCCCTTAGGACAAGATAGCTGGCTTAGAGCAGAAGATTTAGTATTGCTGGAGTGCTTTTTGTCTGGAAGTGAATATTTCTGTTGGACTTTTCCGCATGTGTGTGGATTAGCTCTTCAAGATGTCATTTGTGGTCATTTTTTGCTAGCGGAGAGGTTCTGCCAGAGCAGGTTTTCAGCCATCGGCATGTGTCATAGCAGTCAAGGTATAAAATGGGGAGACGTACCCAGAGCTGGCTGTTCAGGCATATAACAGTAGGCCAGTATTGTCCCTCCTTAAGCACCTGATTGCTGGGCAGGTCTGGGTCACCTGGCAATTCTGGTTTTGATTCTTGGTTGGCAGCATCTGCAGAGGGGTCTAGGCTACTTGTGGAAGCTAAGAACCATGGATTGGGAAACTAAGTGTCTCAGCTCTGTGCTGGAGGAGGCTAGCTGTGGCTTGGATTAAGGCTATACATCTCTCTCTTCTAGGTGAAGTGTGGTTGGGAGTTCTCTGAGCCAGACTCACCACATTTTGTTGAAACTTCTTGCAGGGATGATTATGCTGGCTCTTTTGAATACTTATGTGACACACAGAGGTTGGAGAGAGAGTGGTATTATAGACCAGGCTCTGCTTCGCTGCCTTGTAGGGAAGGGGTTGGCAGTTTTGGTCAACATTTTTCAGGGACAGTCTGTGATGCGTGGCTGTCCAGACCGCCTCTGGTGCGCCCTGTGGGGAGGAACCAGTTGGATCCTTGACTTTCTGTCTGTCTTCCTGTTGGGGCACTCTCAAAATGCCTCTGATTGTGTACAGTCAAGGAATTCAGCCTTGACAGAGTTGCTGGTAGCATGTTAACAGGGTAGTGAAAATGCAGCCCTGCTTGGCAGGAGATGACCGTTGTTAGTTCACTGGTCATAGAGAACAACACTCTGCCACTCTGCAGTCACTGAAGAGTCACTGCCACTCTTCAGTGCAATCTGCTTACGGTCCAAAATACACTGTTGTATGAGTGAACTGATGAATTACTTTAGAGGAGCTATAACCTTCCCTCCTAACCCTGCAAATTCTGCATGCAGGAAGGAGATTCCCTTCTGAATTCCCTGTCAGCTGAGCCCCATAACACAGGGCAAGAGCGCTGGTCCCCAAGACTTGAATACGACCCCATTCTCAGAGAGGCTCCAGAATTACCTGCTGCAGTAAGTCGAAGGATGGATGAAGAGGAGGACAGGAAACCTGCTGTTATTTTTGATGTGACACAAAGCTCTTTCTCACTAGCTTTTGGCAAGTGAGAACACTGTGTAGATCTGGAAATAAAATTTATTTAATTTGTCCTAAAAAAACCCAACATGCTTGTCAATAACAGCATTTTGATCTAGCATCCAATATTGAGCCAAATTGGAAATTTATCTTTCAGGAAGAAGTCCTACCTCAGCATTTCTCCCTTTCCTATTGCTCTTTTTTTTTTTTTTTCAGTTGGAAAATCTTTTGAATACTAGGTTTTTTGAGAAGTATAGAATACATTTTTTTATCCATGCGCTCCACACGAAAGTACTGGTGTGTTGTCAAAGTCGTATGGAGATTGTTCGTTCCAATGAAGTAACTACAAGATACCCGTACATTTCACTTGACTCCAGATATGGAGGAATTCCATCTTGGCCGAGCAATACAGCATTTCTCAACCTTTGGGGCAAAGGAATTTTGTAAGGTGTTTTTTGTTTTTCCTTCAGTAATAGAAGTTGATTTGTTTGAACTTTAATAGTTGGGATAGAAAAGAGCAACTGGCTACATCCCATTTTTCAGCTTAGAGAATTTATATGGAATTACTGTTTGTGAATTTTAAGTGATATTTAGATTGTTAAAGAACAAAGGGATTAAATTACATGATTTGAATCCTCTGAAGTTTTTCTAAAGATCTGAGTATTGTTTGGTTTCAGTACGCTTGCTTTAGTGTGTTGGTTAGAGCTCTTCATAAACAAAATACAAACATTATCTTTATTACTCACAGTGCTGCTGCATACTTGCGGTTTAGGTTTTGCCAACTATTTGCAATGTATAGCCACAGACTCTGTCTGGGTGGCATAAACAAAAACAAAGTTGGTCTGTTCCTATCAGGACTTGTTTTTTCAATTAGGCGCATTAGTGTATCATTAGGTAGAGAGGTAAGAGTATGCCTGTGCGTGTGACTCTTCTCTAGTCTGAAGTGGCAAAAAACCACATCAGAATAGATTTACATGCATCTTATTAGCTGTAAGCACCCACAGCATGATTAATGTTCTACAAGAGAGACAGACAAGACTGTCTCAGCCCCAAGAAGCTTACAGTCCAATACTGATAAGACTTGCCTTGTAATTTAGGAGGTGTGAAATTAATTTTGTGTTTATTAGTATTGTGGCCCTCCTCTGGATGTAATTCTGGGTGCAGAAGCCATTGTACGCATATGAATTAGCCTGCAGAGGCTTCACTAATCCATGCAAATCAAACACCTCCTGTTAACTGTGTTTAAAGTGCAAGATCAGAATTGCCTCTCATCCATGTTAAGACCTCTCCTGGAACATGTCTTAAAACAAATTTCAAATAACAGATTTCAGGAATCACATGCTAATTTAAATGCTTACATGGGTATCCCTTCTGAATTCACCAAAAATCATAGTCCTGCACTGCCTTTTAAAGTAAACAGGACGGGGGGGGAGGGGAATTGCAGCGGAGGACAAGCAATAATATGTACCCAAGGCTGTACTGTCCCTATGAGTTTTGAAGGAAAAAACCTCTGTGTTTTATTATGCGTTTAGTGGTGTATGATGTTCTTGACTACAACTGCAACTTCCTCACAGTCGTCATCCCCCCCCTTCCTATAGTTTTCCTTCATAGATTTGGAGAATCAAAATATATAATCGTGGAGAAATATTTGCACTTTGTTTTTGATCATGTTCCCATCCCATGCTTCAAATTGTATTTGCAAGTGTTGGCATTTTCAAATGGAATTTCCCATCAGTTTTTCTTGAACTGTTTCAGCAATTCTAGAAATGTACAGGATGTGTGACTTTTGAAAGCAAAACAGAATTTCAGTTTTCAATAGCTACTTTCAGAAATATCTCTCAAGCCATTGAAGTAAATAAGTATTAGTAATGTATGTACATTGAGTTTGCAGGGGGTTTTCTACCAAAATCTGTGGTGTTTAGATAAATCCCTAAAGATTTTGCCAAGCGCATAAATATATTTTTTTTTTCTCTACTTGGATAAAAATTACTCTACCCTTGATCTGTTTTTGTAGCCAAAGTGGCTAGATAACAGGCTCTCTTTTGATTTTGACACTGAGGCAGTTGAGAAGAGCAGGTAGCAAAGACACTTTCTAGCAACTAGTTTAAAGCCTCATAGCTAAAACATACAAAATTATATTATATATGATAATAATACTATTCAAAAAGTGATTGGTATCTGGGATCGGAGCGTGAGAGCTTTCTGCTTAGTGTCTGGGAATGTTACTGCTCTGAGCTATATTGATAGAGAGTGATTTTTTTGCCAAAGAAAAGTGTTCTTTTCCTTTCTGAAGCTATCTGTCTACCACCTGCAAGAAATGGCAGCTAGTTGCTATGGAAAGCTGGGAATTAACTTTACCAAGGGGTGTGTATCATATGGAGGACAGTTAGTAGTCCTACTAGGCTCTGCCATTGTATGCCAAAATAAGGAGGAGGAGCGTTTGAGGAGTTTGGTTTATGCACAGTAGTTGAGAAATAATTTAACCAGAAATGTAAAAAGAACCCCACCACCTGTGGTAATCTATACTGTTGTGTCATAAATAAATATGACCACACATACGGTAAAGATGCTGGTTTATCCTTCAATAAGAGATATTCAGCATCTTCTCTGGCTAACTTCTGGCAACTTGCGTTTTATTTCTACTTGAAGCTCATTCTTCATTCCAAGTAAAAGCTACAATTAGGGAACACCAGTGATTTTTGTCTTGAGGGAAGTGAGGGAGAATTGACCTTCCTTGAGATTGTGAATATAAAGAAAAAATTTCTTACATGCTTATTATACCACCACCCCAGTAAGCACTCTCAAAATACTGGTGACAACAGCATGGCACTGATCTCTTTGCAGGAGAATTTCTATTGCTATGTTTTGAGGGATTTTGAAGGTTTGTCAGAGAGTTTCTATTGCTGTGTTTCACAGAGAGATTACAGTCTAATAATCCTTCGGTCCTGGGTGGTTTATTGCAAAGCAGTCTTCTGAGTTATTTTGTTCCTCCTCGCATATGTCCCTCGTGTGAGGTAAGAGTGAGACGCTTTTAAGGCTCTGATAATCTTCGTGAGACATGTTCGAATATGCCTCTCACCCAGCACTGATAAGTTGGCTGGGCTTTCGTACTACCTGGCAACTGACAGAGGCTTGGATGAAACTGGGGACTGAGCGATACTGACACAAGGGAGGGACAACTTCCACAAGGTAGCAAGGAAGTTGCCTGGCCAGCAAACTTAATGTTTGAGTCGATCAAAGGGGGCCTTCCAGCAGGAGAGCTGAGGGAATTCACACGTGTTGTCGGCCACGAAACTTTTTGACCACCCGTGGGCAGACCACCTGTCCGCCAGGTCTCTAAAGCACCCCTTTAGTTAGTGGTAGATTGACTGTTCTTGAAGACCACCAGGAGACGTCCACAGGAACGAAGCTGGCTCGGCCGTTGGCGTGAACATCGATGGGGTGCTGTCGGCTGGCAGCAGGCAGGAGCCCCAGCCACCCCACCGCTCCTGCCGGAGCTCGTGACCTTCGGCCGGTGTGAGAGCAGGCTGAGGGTAAGACCTCGCTCCAGAGCGGGTGTTGGCTTCCTGTTCACAGGCCAGTTTGAATGGGGATTGTAAAACACATGCACGCACACGTTATTCCTCCTGGGGCTTGGCTCAGGTTATCCAAGAGATCTTCCATTTTCTTCCTTCCCCCACATACGCCACTGGGAAGTCACAGCAGCTGCAGAGGTCTCCGCAGAAGTTTTCTGTCTGTCTGGGAATCGTGTCTTTAAGGCTCGTGGTTCAGCCGACTTCCCAAACATGCTGTATACCAGCCCTTTCTATGGAGATTTTTGCTGGGCACGTGCAAGAGTATTACTATGGGAAAGATCTGGAGTTGTTTAGGGGGAGGAATTGATTCCAAATGATGTCTTGCTGGAGCTTTATTGTGTTTTTCAGACAGTGAATTAAATACCGTTTTCTCCATACTAGGAACTTGGAGGTCAAAGACTCACTACCTTTTTAATTATCAAAATTGGTGGTTTCTTACCTAGTACAAAAATACATATGTCCTTGTTTATCTATCTAGCTAATAATTAATAATGCATGGGTTTGTTTCCAAGTACCTATGTTGGCCTCTTTAGAAAGAGGTTTTATGTTCTGAGCCGCTTATGGTTTTCCCAGTATCGCATACTTAAATGGCTATTCCAAAGTGCAAAAAGTCCAGTATCTAACACACACTTTTCCACGACTTTATCTCACTCGTACAGGAAGAGAAAAAGGGATATTGAGTGGTTTTCTGTTTGCATTTTTCATTAAATAAGTTGTCTTTATTAGAACGCCTAATAAAGCATCTGTGCTAAAGTGGTAAAGCATGCACTCCATGGACTTTCATCCTCAAGCTAGCCCTGACTGATGAGATTACATGTAGTCTAATATCTACTTTTCATTATTAGCAGCAGTTCTTTTGCCACTGGAGCAAAAGGGCATCTAACAGATTAAGCAGGATTTGATTTAAAGATGCTAATCTTTTCCTCTTACAGTCGGAAAAAATAAAAGGGAAGAGGAAAGTAATTGAAAGGTTTTAGTTCCTGAGAATTTTTTAAATGGACTATATTGATTAACAAAATTGCTGCATCTATGGCAGAAACTTTTTAGAAGGTGGCAGTAATTCTAATTAATTTTTGGTCTGTGCCACATATTTGATGATAGCTCTGATTCATGCTATTATATTCTCTCTTCCTTCACCCACAGCAAAACAAATTTAATTTGATTCATACCCTTAAGAAAAAAAAAAAACACGCAAAATTACTCACATGGTTATGATTCAGCTCTTGGCATAAAACCCTGTCCTCCTCCATCCTCCCCTTCTCCCACCCAAACCACCCCCACCCTCACCCACTGTATATTTATGTCACTGTAGTCTGAAAAAATTGAGTAGCTCTTTAAAAACAGAGCAAATGAATTCCTTCTTCAAGCTGCTGTATTACTTATGTTGATACGAGTCTAATAAGACTTCCTTTTCACAAGTGGTATGGAGGCAGCAGCAGTACTCTGTTTTTCATGTTACTTTAACAGACAACAGTACGGTATTGGTCTTGAGACGTGCTTGCTTTTAGCAGTTTAGCAAAGCTACAGCAAGCGATGCTAAAATTGCTCAAGTTCTTGTATTTGTGAGTCTGTCTTTCAAAAAAAAAAAAAAAAGATTTTTTAGGAAACCTTATATAGGGATTCTTGTTGAAATGGAAAAGCTTACCTTAATATTATTTTTGTCTTTTTCTTAATTAGTCTTAATGATCTCACTTTTAGACCTTAACAAGCTTTTTCCCCACGAAGAGATAGCAGTGTGTCCTGCTTCCTAGAGCTTGTGTCAGATGCCTCTTTGTATGGGTGATGGCAATCTTCTGTCTTCACCCACCACTGGAAGTATGAATGTTACGGCTCTGCTTACCATTGTATCAGAGAAGCCTTGACTCCTAGGAGCTGAAGGCTGAACACAGCTCAGGTTCTGTGATCAGACACTAGAAGCATTCAAAGGAGATGTTTTATACATGAAAAAGAGATGTTTACAGAGATCTGGTATGTAGAGGTGATGCAGTCCAACAATCTCAGTGGAAATCAGCAGCAGCTCAGTGCCTCTGAAAGTTGACACGTGTGTTTATGTATATAACACTGAGCACAGAGGACTTCATGCACACTGATGCTATGAATCACTCACAATAGCTACCACAACTTGTGTAAGTTGGTGGGAAAGTGTACTTCTAACCAAGCATGCTAAAGCAGCCCTTCCACTCTTACTAAAAGAGACAAATAGGTAGTAGCTTAAGGGTAGAAATCAAAGAGAAAAAAAAGATCCTCAGAGCCTAGATCACTTGTTTACCCAGAAAAGATTAACTTATTAACTTACTAGTTAAATGATGCATGTTTCATTAGCTCTGTGCTTACAAGCTTTACTTTTTCAATAAAGGCAAGAGATATCCCAAGAAAAGGAAAGTGGATCTATAGGGCAGAAAAGAGAAAATTAATTTCTTCCTCCTCTCCCTAACACCCTATGCTTCCGTATCCATACTATAAGGAAACTATGGATATATCCACACATGTCCGTGGTCTGTGACTGTGTACCTAGTTCACACGTCCCAGTGATGCTGGGTGCTTCCCTGTGGGCTGGGCTCTTCCCCTCCGGCAGAGGAGGGCCTTCAGTGCAATTAGCATTAAGGGTGGTGTCTGTTTACTGTGGAGCTCACTCTGCTCCTCAGGGAAGCACGAAGGACAGAGCATCTGCTCTTTTCCCCAGTCCTGAGGTGACTTCCATGCTTTGAGTCCTGGTCACAAAGTACTGTCGTGAATAAACTTGACCTAGAGAGGGAACGGTGGTCTGCCCACATGGTCTCTTTGTGGCCTTTTCCTCGCCTTCTCCTGCATCTTTGCTTTATGCAAGATGGGAACTGTCTAGCTTGGGCCGTCTAACTCCATATGGAACAGGAGTTCCTAAGGTGTGGTAGGTGGTGGCTGTTGGCAGCACTGTGGGGTGCTGAAACTTCGGCTGGATCAGGCCCCCTTACCTGTGTCATCAACTGGATGGCCCCTCTGTCCGATACCAATGATGAGCATCTTAAAAGGAATCAGGCAATTTACCCCTTGCGTTTGGACCAAGACATAAAGGTGAGAAAGTCAAAAGGGAAAAATAGGGAAACTTCCCTATTGGGAGAGGAGAATTGCTGAGTACAGCAGGAAACAGGCTCTGCTGGAACAATAACGAAAAACAGGTCTCCTGAGGAAATAGTCAACAGAGTAAACCGTAGGAGAATAGGTGGGCACTTTTGTCTGTGAGGATGCGTGGAGTGCGCTGAAGAGAACAGTGCCTTCCTTCTCACATTCCTCATTCTCTCCCTTCCTGCTCTAATCGTGTTCCTGTGTTAAAATGAAGTACCCCTCTCCCAGAAAGTACAACAGACAGAATCCAGCTGAACTTCAGTCACGTTTGCATAGCCAAGTTGCTGAAATTAGACCATCACTGCCAGCAATTCAGTGATGCACCTTTCTGCGTTCCTTTTCTGCAGTAGGACAAAAGTCTCAGCCTCTGACCCTAATCCCTCTAACAAAAGTTAAAAGGCTATCACCATAAAATATACTGACTTTACCAAAAAAGTCTTTCTCAACAATGAGGTCAACAATGAAAGCACGCGTCGCCCTATTAGGCACCAGCTGCTATCATTTTTTAATGTTATGTTTTAGCCACATAGAAGGTGACTGCAGATCATCCAGCTCGGCATTAGGTTGGAATGAGATGCACAGCGTGCTCCAGGAGATGGAGCGTGGGACAGGGAGCCAAGACCTCCTTAGATGCAACTTGGTTCCTGACAGAAACTTCTGTGGCGTTGGTCAAGTCATTTGGCCACTCTTTTCTCATTTTTCAAAGGAGACTAAGGTCTACCATTTCACAGGGATATTATGAGAATTTACCTTAAAATGTACTTCTGAGGTATTTATAATGGTTAATCAGCTTTTCCATTATGGAGTACTTATGTTATTTGGCTGGCTTCAGCCACACGAATTCACACAAATGCTATACATAGAATACTTTGGTGGAATATTTTGTGTTTGGCTCATCTGAGTCACAGTTTCCATTCAAAAAGAACAGTGAAATAATTTGATTGCTTTAATCTAAATTATTTTCATGAAGAACCTCATTATAAATGCTTTGGGAAGAACTCAGAGATGAAGTGTGATAAAATCATTAGGCTTAAATATCAGAGTCGAAGGCAGATATGACTGCTGTCTACCAACGAGCTGCAGAATGGAAGAATGGGGGCATTTGTGGTATAGCACAGGAAAAGGAAAAGCACTGTTCTAGCAAAGAGAGGACAATGCTGATCATTTGATGTTGTGCCAACAGCTGGCCCTGAATAAGTTTAAGATGGAAATTTTGAGGGGGGGGGGGGGGGGGGAAACGTCCAAATCATCAGAAGCGACTTCTGGAACAACCTTCCAATTGCAGGAGCAGAGGAGAAGCTCAGCTTCTTTCAAGAAGGAGATACAGTCACGTTCAAAAAGTTATCAGAGAGGTGTTGGCCAGTTTGCTTTCCAGTCCCTAATTTCTTCAACTACACCTGTTGTCCTAGGTGTCTTCTTCAATTCTGTTATCTATCATTAAACTTCCAGTAGAAGTGGGCAGTTCGTCTCCCATTTTTTATGTTAATAGAAAGCCCATGGCCATTTTGAGAGAGATTTCCCCACTGTCCCTCAAGAAGATGGAACATGTAACTCACCATGAGCTAATCTGACTATCTGTTACTTAAATCATTTACTGGCTTAATGGTCATGACAGGATAAAGACTAAAATTTTGAAGTATTCTGATATCTGATATTCTAATCAAATCACTTTAATCAAAGATAAAAAATACCACCTGAAGGTTAAACCGTATGATCATTTTCTTAAAAAAAAAAAAAAAAAAATGCAATAGGTGAAAACCCGATACTGAGTTTTATATGCATACAGTGCAAGTGTGAAATTTTTATTAGGTTGTCTGCCTTTAATTAAACATAACGGATTTTTGTTATCCTCATGCTATTCTAGGATAGGATGTTTTTGTCATTTTATGGTTTCATTGGGCTACGGAATATTCCAAACAATTTGAAAATGTGGTTAGATTAGTTTTCCCTTGGGTTTGACCTCAGTAAACTTATCTTGCAGTAAAACTAGATTTCTTTGTCTTGATTGCGTTTATTACCTCAAGCCGGTTGTTGTGTGTTTAATTAATGTAATGTGAAAAGGGGGGGAGATTGGGTGTTTTCTGTTCGGTTGGGGTTTTTTTTCCCCTACCCCCCGAGAGCAACTTTGAGTCATTCCTCCAAGAGGTCCTACTCCCCGTTGCTAAAGAGGGCTGTTGTTCTGTGGAACAGGAGGGTGGGGGAGAGGCGATTTGAGTCATCTCGACTGGTTTGTCCTGGCATACGTTTCCTGCCCATAAATTGGGATTGGCAAGGCTTGTCAGCGGCAGGCAGCCTCGCCGTTGTTCCGGTTGTGCCTCGGATGGCGTTCGCTGCGCCCGTGCGATGTTCGTGGCCACACGTGTTTCTTCAGGGTAGGAAAATGGAGATGAAGCGCGGCTCGGTGGCCTGTCCCCAGGCTCGGTGGCCTGTCCCAGGCAGGCGCCGAAGGCGCTCGGAGGTGTCGGCCTGTGCTGCTGGAGGGTTTGTGGGCAGGTGAGGCTTTCGGTATTGCTTTTAAGCGAGAGTCTGTTTCTTACACGCTATTCATCTCTCTTGTGGCGATTCCTCAAAACAAAAACGTAAAGCGTTAGTTAGCACGGGCGCATTTTTCCGGCACGGAGAGCCGGTAACGGATAATTGTTCAGCGCCTTTCCATAATTCCCTTTTTTATCGACTGGGCTGCACGCAAAAGTTTTTCGGAGCGGTGCCGGCGCACCGCTCACCACCAGCCTTTGCTTTGCAAGCCATTTCCAGCTTCTACCTCGGAAACACTTCGAGAGATTTAACAAACGGGGGCTTCTTTCCGCGCTGGGGCGGGAGGTGCTGGTTTTCGCTCTCCCAGCCCCAGCCCCAGTCCACCCAGCGCCTTGGCAGGGGGAAGAGAGCGAGGCGATGGCCGCGATGGCTGTGTAAACCCAACCTCGGGGGCGAGGATTAGCGTAATGTGCGCCAGACATTCCTCCCGCGGAGATGCTGGCCGGTGCTGAATGCGGCCGTGTCTGTGTGAGGCGAGGGAGTTTCCTGCTTTAAATCACCAGCAGGCTCCGGCTGGGCGTTCCCGCTCCCGCTCGCTGCCCTTTTTTTTTTTTTTTTTTTTTTTTTTTTTTTTTTTCCTTCCCCCTCAATGAGTGTCCTTTGTGTAACCCCGCTAATTCAGAAAAATTCTCCGCGGTAATTGGAACTGCCCCGTCACGTGGCTGCCGCCCGCCGATTGGCCGACCTTAATTGGCGGGTCGCTATAAGAGCGGCGGTGCGGCGGCGGCGGGCGCGCAGCCCCGCTCCGCTCCGCTCCCCTCACGGCCCGGCCCGCAGCCCCGCTCCGCCTCCTCTCGCCGCCGCCGCCGCCGGTTGCGGGCTCGGCCGGAGGGCCGCGGGGCTCTGCCCGCCCCCCACCCCCCGGCGGGGGCTGGCTCGGGGCGCACGGGAGCCGCCTGTCATCAGGAAGCGCCGCTCGGCTCGGCTCGGCACGGGTGAGTGAGGAGCGGCTGCGCCCGCTTCGGGGGGATCGGCGGGCGGTGGTACCGGGCTCCGTACCGCGGCCGTGAGCTCCCGGTTAGCGAGGGCTGGGAAGGGAGGGAGCGCACCTGGGGCGGGGGGTGGGGGGTCTCCCCGCTCTCCCCCCACCCCCCGTCTCCCCCCCCTTTTTTGTGGAGGGTGAAGTTTTTTGGGTTTTTTTTTTTTTTCGGATGTTTCTCGGAACCCCGTCTGGCTAAAAGGAACTCTTAGCACGTGTGTGGCCGCGACTTCCTCGTCGTGGCTGAACTTCTTTCGCCTTCCGTGGAAGGTGCGAGCGTGGATCGGCGGCGTTCAGGTGTGAGCCGTAACGGGCGAAATGTCTGCCGTGGGCCGGGGTCCGGGTCCTGCCGAAAGGGGAAGGCTGGAGCGGCAGGCTGGGCGAAGTTTGCTTAGCTATTGTTTTTCGTGCGTGGAAACCGAAGTGGCTTTGAACCACTAGCGAGGCAAAATCGCTTGCTCTCTGCGTGTTAAAACTAGATACAACTTCCCACGTGCCTGTTACTTAATATCCTCCGAAGTATTTAAAAAAAAAAATGTGATATAGTTCAGAGGCATTATTCCCTTTAAGGCAGACATGTAGCGTTACATGTGTCTCTCGACATTCAGAATGGTGGTTTTTAACTCCTGAATATAGTGTGAGCCTAGAAACTCTAAAGAAACCAAGTTACCATGCGGGTGCGTATGAAAATGTTTCTTTCAGTTTTATTGAAATACGGTATATTAATTGTTACAGTGAAAACTGCCTGCAAGTCAGATGGGAAACAGTAGTGCCTGTAATATATTGTAGACCTTGCCTATTGGTCAGTAAAGAGTGGATGTATGATGTGGAAATGGTAACTTATGTTTCAAATCTGCTGTGAACCTGGTGAGCTTTATTTTTTACTTTCTTTTTGAGCTGTAATAGTTACAGGTTAAAAGGTGTTATCCAGAGTATGCCCTTATCGGTTGGTCCTGATGCATAAAACACTGGGTTTCTTATTTTTAAATCTCTTGCTTTCATCTGTCTCTGTTTCCCACATGAAGATTTCTCCAGAAAGGAAAAAAAGAAACTAGCTAGAGTTGAGATTACATTTCTGTTATGAAGCTTGTCTTAATTGTTCAAAGGCCTTTCTCTCTTTCCTAATACAATTTTCGGAAGCTCTTTGAACAATGCTGTATATAAAAATAGAGCTCAAGGTTGTTGTGTAGCTAAATTTGTTGCAAAAATGAGTAGGAAATGTCTAATAAGAGAAGCAATAAAAAGAATAGATTTTGAGATAAGCATGTCTTCTAGAGGCATTGTGCCTTTTGCAAATCGGGAAGACTGTAACCCAACTTCTGCTGTCAGAGTCTCCTTAGCTCAGGTGTGGCTGGATACCACCTAAGGAAAATGCTCTGTTCCCAGGCTTGAGTGAGAGGCTCTGAGGTTCTGTGATTGTGGTGGGGCTGGGGAGCAGCTCCCTGCAGCTGGGTACGTTTTTACTTATAGATTTACCAATTAAAATTCCAGAGGAAGAATTCATAAGGTTAGCATTCTTGCCAGAGGTCCCCCTGCTCCCTTCCCCCCACTCTCCTGAAAATAAAAAGCACGTACTACTCTGCTTAAATAGTCAAAGCTTGAAAAAATGTAACTGTGGTCTATTTGTTGTCCATTAAGAAAATGATCAGCTACCTCCCACTGGGTTTCACTCACCTGTTTTGAAATACTTGTATGAGGTGAAGACTGACTGATTTAAGCATAAACCGAAATTTTGGGAATTAAATAAACATGTTCCAGTCTAATTCTGTTTAGATCATGTCTGTTACTTGTATTTTGGTTTGTGTCATACTGTTGACTGTTCCAGTTTATTCATTAAAAAAAAACCCTTACGTTTTGTAGTACATGATCTCATGCAAAACCACATTTGATGCTTATTCTGTTAGTATGTTTTTGCTGTCTGATTTTTGTGAGCATATATAATGAAAATATTTGTTCTAAAAAGAAAACACTTGGAATTACAAAATGCTGGGGGGTAATCTGAAATTAAAACTGCTGCAAGTAAATTTTGCTGTGTGTCATGATGACTGTTTTATTAATGATTGCAAGTGGTGGTGTTTCTCTGATATAGAGAAGGGCAGACATGAGATATGCATAAAACTAGCTTTTTTTACGGTGACAGTTGTCTGCATCATCTGGCATCTTAGATGCTGAAAGGGTTATGTGGCTGGCTCACTTCTGTCCCTGGTTTATTCAGTTGTTTAGTAGCACTTCAGCAGTGGATGGATTCTGTAAAATATTTTGATTGTGTGGATGGCAAGGCAGTGTGTATGTGTGGAGATGCTTGCCTGTGTGATACAACAGTGCTGAATAGTGTTACACAGAATTGTTGGATAATGGCAAATTCTGGACTCCTTAATTTTGATGTTCATAGACAATGTACTGGTGCATGCCATGCTTCTCTACTGTGTCACACATAGGGACCCACCTCCTGGACAGAGATAGCTTTTTCTGACCAAATGGGTTTTTGAGTGAGGGAGATCAGAAATCATTATAATAGCTACAGTGACCTATGGAAACTTCCAATGCATGGTGTGTGCCCCCCCCCAAAGCATCTTGAACTGGTTGGATTACATAGGTCACTTCAAGTCTGAATAGATTTCCTCCCTCCCCAAAATGTGGCAGTGGGGGATCGCTTTCGGTAGTACTATGATTCACCACGTCTTAGAATGTTATTCTTTCCCCTGCCCAGGAATTGTTTTTTGGGTTAGCTGTAAAACTTTGATACCTTTAACTTAGGGAAAGCTTTTAATAAGCAAGGATGCTTGCTTCCAATCTTTGAAGATATGTTCCATTTGTTATATAGTAAAGGGAAGGAGGACTTGCCCCTTGGTTTACTTATCTTGACTGCAGTTCTGAGGTTTTTGCCCCCTCTATATTCTAACTGAAAACTGGATTCTTTATGTGGAAGCTATTCAATATACTTGTCTGTAACTTTAGTACTGCAGACAGTTCTTCTGCACCTATAACTGTTAGAAATGCAGTGTAATATGACTGAAGTAGTTTTCTTGGGGGGGGGGGGGTGATCAGGTTATGTCTGAATTGATTTGTTCTTACAAATTACTTCTTGCAGCAAGAGCTGAAGTGTTGAACTGATGTTACTTGTTTCCTTGGGATCTGTGAGAAAGGAAACACCTTTCAAAATACATGCGTAAGAGGTGTAGCGCTAGTGATAGGCTGTTAATATTGCTTTAAACATCTTATTGAAAATCCTCAGCACCAAAAAAAGTTAAACCTAAGCTACTGGATGGGTAGACTGAGGTGGAGTGTATATCTAAATACTCCTGTCTTCTATGCACATGATAAATGTAATTATAGTGGCTTCAGTTCGTAATGCCAAAACATCATTATCAACTCATTTCTGTGAATATCTTGTATTGCTCATAAAGGCTGATGAGGAATATCTTGTATTGCTCATAAAGGCTGATGAGGAGTAACACTTATTTAAGTCATCTACTGGTACAAATAGCAGTATCTTAGAAATTCAGCAGTCACAGGACAGAAAATCTGTTTTTATGGCTCAGATGGATGAAGCAAAGTTTAAGAATGAATTGACTCCAGAAACTTTAGAGTTGCTGCATGGCTTTGAAGTTGATGATGGAGTGATGACCTACAAATAGAAGGTGTGAAAATGAAAGAACTGTATGGTGCATAAGAGGTTCTCTGGATGATCATCCTGCCCAAAGGCTTGGCTAACTGTCCTTAAGCAAATCCTGATAGCTGTGTTTCTGACATGTTCTTAAAGATAACTGGCACAGGCATATAGTGCAATTCCCTGCAGAAAAGCTTGCCTTCTGTAGCCTTGCCTAAGCATAAAGATGCTGCCTAACCTGACTACTCCTAGTGATAAATTTGAACTGCAACTAGTTGCCCAAGAACAACAGTTTAAACCTCCTTTTCAAGCTAATATGCCTGTGCACTGTTATATTCCCCTCACTGTTTCAAAGAATCAGATCATCTTGTTGCCTAAATAGAGCTTGGGACTGGTTATGGCTCACAGGAGAGCACTGTCTGTAATCTAGAAATTATTCTGTTTCTACAGAGTCTGATTTCTTTTTTAAAGGTGAAAATTTTCATCTTTGACTATAGTATACAATGTTGCTGGATAACAAGCATCTAAGTTTAGGGAAGAAGTACACTCTATTGGCACAGCTCATACCACGTATTATAGGATGGGGTATTGAACCAGGGAAACTGATGATCTGACAGAATTATTGCCTAGAAACACTGAGCAGGCAGCATGTTTCTCAAATGGAAATACTTGCCTACTTTTTGTATACCCCTGTTCAGATTCTTCCCTACTCCTAATGGGTGCTTTATTGCTCTGTTAGAACACATGATGGTTGATCTGTTCTAATGTTCACTCAAGAAATAAAATAAGTTTTATAGGCCAGAGTAGTTCTGTTGCAGGTTTTGCTGCTGTCTTGCTGATCACATTCAGAAGCCATGCTTTTACCCTAGTGTCATATGCACATAACTTAAAACATTTGGCTTTGTCCTGATATCCAGCCATGCCAAACTCTTACTAGTGCATGCATCCATGTTGATAACTTCTGGCTGTCTCCAGAGATCTTGTCAATGGGGGGGAGGTGGGGGGTGGGAACAACCCTGCGTTTTGAATATGTGAATGTTTGTGTTACAACAATACATGCTTGCTTTTAGTACTAGAGAGTAATGCAGGTCTCCCAGTGAATCTGCAGATTGGGCTTATTCCCTACATAATGAGAAGATAAAATCAACAGCTTGAAGAAAAAAAAATTGTTGGCCTTTTAATAGTCATTCTAAACTCCATCTTCACAACTATATGCCTTATACATGTGCGAGTAGCTTTCTGCAGACTTTGGGGGTTCTTTCTTGCACATTGGCGTGTGCTATTGAAAAGTTATGCTCTGTAGTTATTAAGTGATGAGATTTATCTGTTTCATAATCATCTTGAACCAGATGTTTCACTTTTCTTCACCATCAGAAATATCTACTATAAATAGGTGCATAGTGCTGTGCAGTTTTGTAGCTGTCTTGGTCGTGGTGAAACTGTGTGTTTATAAATCAGTACTCATTTTAAGAGCAACATCTGGTCTAAATTTTGCAGCCAGCTGTTCACACCTTAAGGAAAACGTCACAGGTCTGGATGACTTGTGAATAATTAAGTATTTGTATTTTACTAATCTTTTGCTGCCCTTGCCCAACAAGTGTGTGGTTGGGCAATAAACATGAAATGGTTTCTATTAGCAAATGCTGTCTGTATCTTCACTGAAAATACTTGGAGTAGTTGTGGTTTTGAGGGGCCTGTTTTGCTTTGTCTTTTTAATTTGTACTGGGGGGGGAACAGACATTAAACAAAACACTGAATAATACCATTGAAAATATTTAAAAGAACAGACTTACACTTCTATAACATCTGTATACAATCTCACTTCATATTTTGGGCTTAGTTAAAAGGTATGATACTGTGATAAGGAAGGTTTGGCATTTGGAGGTGTGCTTCTGATTGGTGTTTGAATGCGACATGATCATGTGAATATGAACATATGATAACATTCCTGTTTTTGTATAAAAGCAGGAGGTATTTGCCAGTATCCACCTGCAAGCACAAAGGGGAAGTTTGTGTGCTAGCAAATTGGAAATGAAAAGAATTGAGAATTTGGTCTCTTTTTGAGGTATTTCCTTAAATTAGTTAACACATGGAAAGATAAATTTTCAGGCAAATCTTGCAAGTTGGAAAAGTTCTAACCAAGTTCACCAATTAGTAAAATGACAACCTTTGCATGGGGGAGATCCTCAAGTAGCATCAACAAATATTTAACTCTTCAAACCTATGGCCTTATTTAAGTTTCTGAATGAATTCAGGAGAGGTGTAATATGTAAATACTCATCATTAATGGCTACATTTGTAGTACCACTAATCCCTTAGTGCGTAATTCTTCCTAAATCAGTTGAGTGTGTCTCTTCAAAAGCTTGTGGGTATTTCTTTAGGTGCTTGATAAAGCACTGACTTCTCAATAAGTGATAGTAATAGTGTTCTGCTGGATACTGTTTGGGCTTTGAGTATGTGTGCTAGTAGTGATCAATTTGCACTGTAGTTACTAATGAGCCTCAAAAATGAAGTCTGCACTTGATGTAGTCCCTAGTGAATGAAAAAAATTGAGATGATCGTCAATAATTGGTGCTTCCAATTTGTCTAATAGCAAACCCAGCCTTCTGGATGCCAGCTCCCTAAATGGGCAGGTATTTTGTCATACAAAATGACATGTAGGCAAGGTGCCTGATGTGCCTGGTGGGGTTGGGTGGGTGGTAGCTGAAGGAGGCATGCTGCGGCACCAGCTTCTGCAGCTGAGCCGGAGCCCTGGCTGGGAGAGGTCTGTCCCTCTGCCGAAATTCCTCAGGGGAGGAAGGAGTGGATGGGAGGCCTCCCTCCCCACAAGCAGCTGTGGAATGAGGATGAAATCCAATGTTTATTCTTTCTTCCGGAAACTATAGGAAATGTAGCACTCACGTAAGTTGCATAATAGTACTTGCAGTTGCAATAGGGAGAGCCTGAGTGGGACACAAGGAGAGCGAGGTGTTAGAAACTCTGATGCTCTTGGAGAGGAAAAACTGCAGTATGGGCTACGAAAGTATTAAACTGCTTTACCAGGGAACTTCCCTGATCCTTGCTTAGGGGAGTTTTTCTTCTGGTTTCTGAGCATCCTTAAAAGGTTTTTGACCTTTAGTTAGTAGGTGCCAGCTAAACAGTGCTGCAGTGCAGTGTCGTTAATGCTTGGGAGTAATTGTTAGTGCAAGTAGGCAAGAGGATGTGCCTTGTGGCTGGGGTGAGGAACTGGAAGTCAAGTGACTGGTTTGTTTCCACTCTGGTGCTGGTCTGCTGCCTAGTGTAGGCAATCTTTTGGTGGAAGTTGTCTGTGATTTACTCATCCCTTTTTCTTTTAAGGGAGTTGTTCACTTGAATGCTACTAGTTGTCCTGTCTCCTTCACTGTTGTCAGCTGCAGTAGTCCAGCTCTGCTTTGTGATGCTTGGATGTCTGAGAGCTTGAAATGACTAATGATATCCAAGCTTTCCATCTTCATATATAGAACATAAAAATGCTACCTTTGGTCAAACAGGTGCAGCATGAGCTTGACTTTTAATAGTGGCACTGCTTTAGCTGGGTGATCACCTGCCTCTCTGGAACTGCTAGAAACTGTTAGTTGAGGAATATCAAACAGGTCTCACTAAGACCTTCTGTTATGCAGTAGCTGGGGAAGGCAAAAATCTTACTTGACATCCAGAAAACCAAAGTGCTTTCTCACAACTGGTTCATGGCTGCAGGAAGAATGAACCTCTGGGACTCTGAAATCCATATACAATCTTAGTGAAAGGACACTGTCAGGATGATGCTCAAAGTTGCAGCTGCCTTGCTGGTTTTGTTCACTCATTTTCAGTAGGCAGAACGATGGGGAGGAATGGTTCACTTCTGAATGTGAAAGGCAATGTCTTGTCTTCTGGTAGTTACTAGTAATAGCAGCAAGGTTATTGTAGGAGATACCTTTATGTAATAAAAATTGAAAAGTACCACTTGTTTCTTATGCCACAAAAGAAACCTCTTATGACTTACCTATCTAGATTTCTCTCTTGGAAATGATGTATTTTAGTAGCACTGTTATATAGCAAAAGATCCTCTGAAAGATATGTGGATCATATACTAGAGAATGAGTACAGAAGGTGGCATTATATTTGAATAAGAGATGTCTAATTGCCTCTTAACTGTGAAGTACTGTGGCATGTCTTGCTCTCCTGTTAGGCACAGAACACATCTGCTAGATTATCTGATCTGGTAGGGAAGGGGGGAAAAAGCTGTACTGACCAGCTGAGTGCTGTGTTTTCCCCAGGAGTTTCTGCCTGAAGAGGTGCATGTTGAAGCCAGAATGCCCCATGAATAATGTGTAACTTCAGAGATTATGACTGGTTTGGTTTCAACACCTTCAATATACTTTTGCTGCCTGATAAATTGGCCTACTGGAACTTTCTAACTTCTTGGCTGAGGTTAAGAGCATGTAATTCTGTGGTGGAGGAGCAGTATGCAATTCAATACCACATAAGTGAATGTCAATTAAAAAGTGCCTAGATATGGGCAGGGAAGCTTAGTCAAATAAAATATTCCTTTAGGGGGAAAAAACCCCACCAGAACAAAACACTTGTACACTGTAGATAAAGCTGCTTCTTTGTGATAGCCTGGAGAGCCAAAACCATTGGAAAAACTATTCCTGCGATGTCAGGTTAACCTTTTTTTAAAGGGTTACATTCGGAAGCCTAGTTAGATATGAGCAGCAGAGGTTCTAATGGATATCCTGAGCAGTGTAGTTCTGTAGTCAGACCAAAGGTATTTTCCTCCTGGAATCTGTCATTTACCTTCCCTAATTTGTTTGGTGCAGAGTTGCTTCTTTGGTATCTTGTGCTTGTAAGTGCAATTTTTATGGAATTTAGGAGATATGTCTTATGCTTTGGGGATGTGCTGATAATCAAAAATTGTTAAAGGAACTTGCTTAGCAGACACCTTGATTTAAAAACAACACACCCACTTCATTGTGATGCTATTCAGGGAAATGATTCAGTGCAGTTTCGGTGGGTTTAAACAATGGCTTAGTGGCACACCTATTTTGTAGAAAGCTGACTTTTAAATGGGATGCCTGTTTTCTGCAAGTCTATACATAGCTAACTGCCGCAAGGTGATACTTGGTAGTATACATGTCCTGTACAGAGCCTCCTTCATTGCATACTATTTTCCAATGCACTGAAGATTGCCAAGTGAATCGGAAATATTGGAATGATTTGTTGGATCCTTCAAGTTTCACTTTCAGAACTGTTTTATCTTGTAGTAAAACATAACTATGGATGAGCTGATTCACACACAGTATGTACAGTCAAGTCCATTTGAAATGGTACACTTGGTTTTTTCCTACTCTACACACAGTTTCTCATAGCATGCTACCTCATTTATCTTTATCTCTTTGTTCATGACCAGTTTGAGTTGCAAATAGTAAAATACACTGCGGAGAGCTCATGGTCTTGAGCTCAGCTCACAGGCTTCAGTTCTGTACATAAATTTGTGTTCAGAAACGGAAATGGTAGAGCTGACACTGACAGTGAGTGGCAGGCTGTAGTGATAAAGATGCATTGTGAGCACACCTTCATGCAGAGTGCTGGCATGTCAATACAAAAATCCCTAACTGAAGTCTCTCAAATACAATGTGAATTTTGACTGCTTTATTCCTGCCCATGTGCATCTCCGGCACACATCTGAGAGTGACTGTGCAGTCGATGGGTACTGTACAAATGAGTCAGTTCCTGTTCCTTTGGCTGAAGCTTCGTTAGGAGTTCTCAAAAAAGTATTTCAGAATGTGGATGTGGTCAACATAGTCATTTTCCAGGCATCTTAAAGGAAACCCACATCAACTGTGAAAGTGAACTTTGAACTCCTCTGTCCTGCCACTAACAGAACTCTCGAGCAGTGCTAGATGGGAATGCTTGTTTGCTTCAGTCTGTTTTCCCTCATAGCTTGCACTTCTTGCCCTTAAGATGAAGTGCCCGGTTATTTTTCAGGAGAATTTCCAATGATGCGTCTGTGTATGACTGATTCATTACTCCACTGGTGGTATGTCAGCTAGACATTGTAGTTAGAAACAGCTTCTGACAAATTTTAGGCCACATTGAATTGTTCAGCACATGTAAGTAATACTGAAACCAGTTAAACCCACTAGAACCTGTAGTGTTATTTCCCAGTTGTTATGGCAAGATGCAGTACAAAACACTTGTGCTGCACCTCCTAGGATTTTATATATGGCTTTAGCTGAGTAAGTTCTCTTGAAGGCATCAGTTATTAAAGGGGGGGGGGGGGGGGTGTCTCTCTTTTTGAGATGTCAGGTGGATTACTTTCACTGAAAATGTTTGTCTTGTACTCTGAATCTTTGCCTCTTTAGAATGGCTTAGTTTTAAACAACTTTACTATAGTCTTCCTGACTTTTGCAGTGGATTTTTTGTACATGTACTACTTGTGGTTATGTACACATTATGCAAGCTGGGAATATACCAGGATCCAGGCTCTGAATGGCATTATCTCCAAAGTGACTGTTTTAATACTTCCTCTAGTTTATTGGTATGTGCAACTCTGCCACCTAATTGTTATCTTGTACTGATGTTTGTATTCATATAGTGCACTGGATTTCCCCATTGGTTACCCAGTGATGCTGCATGAGGCATTCTGCCAACAGAAGGGAGATGTTTCCCCTGGGAGCCTTTAGAAGGCTACTGCAGTGGAATGGTGAAGCAAGCCTCCAAATGGCAACATACACTTCATTTAGAAGAAAATGCTACTACACAGATGATGGGAAAACGGTTTGAATGTGTGTTGGAAAATGTAACTCCCAGGTCTCTTATCTGGAAACCTGTGCACTATATACAGTGCTAACTATGCTGTATAGTTAGAAAACAATTAGAGTGGAAAAGCTGTGTTATCAGTAACTCTAAAGGTTGTAAATGAGTGACTCTGCTTTATTAGTGAGGTGTCCAGCCTTCCTTACAGTCTTTGACAGGAAAAAGGAATTTTTTCATGCCTTAATTTGCATGTTCACAGCAGTAGTTGTGAATCTCTCGTGGGCAGAGGGACAAAAAGAATGAAGACTTAGTCTGAAGCTGATCATGACATTAGAAGACATAGAATGGAAAGTCAAGAGTGCCTGTTGTCCTTGCTGCCTATCAGAATTGTTCATGTGCATGTTTTTGTTTGGGCTTCCTCCCTCACCTTTAGAAAAGAGTGAGGATTAATGAGACTGGCTATTTGATAGTGGTTCCTGTGTTACTGCTGTGCATTACAAAATATCAGGTGTATCTAGACTTTACCAAATGGTTTATCAGGACAAATCTACCTGGTGTTTTTAAAATATGCTTTAATAATAGTTACAATTTTAAATTGCTATTGTACTACAAAGACATCTTTACTTTTTATTCTTTTCATCTTATATTAAGTATATGAAAGTATGCCGTGTGAGATCTGAATTTAATATGGCCACATTTAAGTTTTCTTAATGTCATCTTGATCTGTAACAGGAATCTAGTTCTAAAGGTTTTGCTTCAAAGATTAAATTTAATTGCAGTAATGGATCTGACACATTCCTGACTTGTGTGGTTTATTTTGCAGTGAATGTAACTTCCCTTCTTCAGGTAACCTTGCTGTTAGACTACTGTGAATGAATATAGAACTCCTTGCCACTTGTCTTCTGTGCTTATTAGATTGCTACTGATTTTTTTTAAACAAAATGTGTACTGATGTACTTAATGTCAGTATGTCTTGCAGCTGTAGGGAGATGGAGACCACCTCACTCATCAAGCCATATCTATTCTGAAGTGCAATCTTAATTCACAATACTGGTGCAAATGCACATGTGAAACGGTTGGTCTGTATCCTCTGCTTGCTAATTCATACTTGCTCTAAGTTCATTTTGAGTTCTGGGCTTTCGAAATGTTTATAGTGTTCAGATGTACAATAAGTTTTTGGTTTGGTTGGTCAGCCTCTGTCTTGCTTGGATGCTTGGTCTTTAAAACTCTACCTTTAGAGTATACCCTGCCATCATTTCTCCATGCTGTATCTTTGGTAATGAAAAACCCTTTTGGGTAGGAAGTTATTGAGTTGGAGTAGGCCTGATTCAAAAAGGCTTTCTTGTTTACTCTAGTGTACTGTGGATAATGCAGTACTTGAATACCTTAAATACTTGGAATAAAAAAGCAAATAATCCCACAGAAGTTGTAAAACTTCCCAGAGGAATACTTAGGACTTGTTCATGCTCTGCAGTGGTATTCTTAGGAATAGGTAATACTTGCATTTAAAATAAGATGTCCTATTAAGCAGCTGAATTTAACAATGACTAGTGAGTGGGCATTGCAGTAAATCAAACTGGATTAAATGGTCAGGTATAGCCCATGTTTCTATAACATGGCCTGTAGTCACAGTCTGTTTTGAGTAGTTTGAGTATGTATTAGGGACTGGGAATAATGGCTTCTCAGCAGAGTTCTCCACTTGGAGACTGAAATCCTTTCTGTGTATTGTGGGTACTTCATGTACCCTTGAAGGAAGTAGTGCTTATTTGAACCAGGTCAGGCGTCCTCATGAGAAGTTCCAGTTAAGATCTGCTGTTGTAATGCAGTGTTCATAACTCATCAAGAAAAGCTTCTCAAACTGCAGAATGAGTTTAATCACTGTCCACTACACACTGTAGTGCAGTGTTAATCTCAGTTTTGGTAGGAGACGTTGCTTAATATACAGTTCAAAACTGCGAACACCTTGTGATTTGTGTAGTCTACTGTTCTGTCATAACCTGAACCTATTAGCAATCCATTCAAGATTTAATATTACTGATCTTTCATACTATTTGGGATTTCCCTTTGAGTCCTTTTTCAAACCCACTGGTATGTTAGTCCTTATTCTTTTCTCAGTATTGTGAATTCCTATTACCATAGTTGCTGCCTGCCCTGAATAAATTTTCCTTCTTCATTCTAAGATCACCTTAGCAAAGGACAACACTGCTTCCTATTTTTCTGTTGTGGATATATTTTTGAGTCTCTGACTATTCCTGAGATTCTTGAGGTATCTTGTCCCACTGAAGTGGATACACAAATGAGCTACTCTTTTGGTTCCTTCCAGTTACATTTTACAAAAAAACAGTCCTTGGCTAATTTTTGTGTTTTTCTTGGAGATGGTCTAAAAACAGTTCATGTTATGGAAAAACTAGAGGATAATCTTGGCAAGATTCTGACTGGGTAAAACAGCCTGGAGATTGTATCTACCATGGGAGGAGAAGCTTCTCCAGCTGGTGCCTCCTCTATTCTGTTTCATGGTAGTTATCACTTGCACAAAATACTTCTGCAAGTTCAATCGTCTCTTCCAGGTTCCATATTTCCCTCTTTGAGAAAGGGATGAAGTAAAAGTTAAATGTCATACTACAATGTGGTCACGTATACTTTCTGACCTATTAAGTTTGTGGCTTTATGGTGTTTCTGCAGTATCCCATTTATCTCCCTCTTCTAGTATTACATTGCTAAAATCCGTGAAAGTCATCTTCATATGTTACAAATAGCCTTTAATTTATCAGCAACAGTAGTAGTACTGTCTGCATCTCTGGCACCCTTGAGACTTACCCCAGACTTTTGTGCCTTTTTACCTTAGTTAATGTGACATTTTCTAAAGACTTACTGTTTAGTGGTCAGTATGTACAGAGTGCTTTTGCACTGATGGATGCAGCTACTTCTTTTGCCTACCTCTTATCTGTATGATGTCAAGCACGAGGGGCCTTATTAAATAACTCAGCTGATGGCCTGTGTAGTACAGTCCCCGATCCAAATAGGTCTTTCTGCTTAAATGCTCAAAGAAGGTAAAGTAGTACTGACAGCCATCTCTCTGCCCTGCCACTGTGCTTGTTTGTCCATGTTTACCTAATCTCATCACTCCAGTGCAAGTGTGCATATGTGTCTGTAAATTTATGTATGGAGAGGAGATCTTTATTTAAATGGTTGTTCCAGTAAGGCACAATCTTTTTGTTTCCCTATGGACTCTTGGTCCTGTGTGTATTTTAAAACTCCTCTGCTGGTTAACTTGTAAAGCTAGATCTGTGTGACTTCTTCCACAACATGCCTAGGAGTACCAATTTGGAGTAAGATACTTAGTATCTTTAAAAGCATTGATGCCAGTGTCCCTTACACATAACTATTTCTGCTTTCTCTTAAGTTAAATATAGAATATCACCAATCAAGAGCTGTGTGAATTGGTGTCTGTAACCCACGTGTGACTTGCTGGCGTGTAGTGCTTCATGTGGATTTAATATCAGTAAATATTAACACTGGTTCTGTAGAATAGACATCTATTTTGGGAAGCTTCTTAATACATTGCTTCCTTTAGACCATAAATGGTAAAGAGAAATATGCCCAGCAGAAGAGCAACAGGTACAAAGTCATGTGAGCTGTGGGATAAACATATGTATTTAGGTCTCTGTGGCATAGTAGCATGCTGTTGTCATGTGATAATCTTCAGACAAGATAAAATGTGTCCCTGGCTTTCAAATTTCTCTTGTAAAGATTTCTTAACACTTAAAGAATTATCATCCTTATTTTTTGTTGTTGTGAGGCACTTCATCTTCTAAATAATCTGGAGAACACTTACCTAGAATACAAATTCTAATTTAATTTCAAATTTTCTGAAGACCTTAACTGCATCTGTACTGTAATCTGGGAGTTATGTTCATATTTCCAGGCTTCTGAGAGCTTTGATGTTCCCTAATGATTTTTTAGATGTCTACCTTTACACTACTTAAGATGTATGTTCTAGTTGTAGACTCTGCATTTTCTTAACTTATATGTGGATAATGTAACACTCAGACCTTCCTAATGTGTAACTTGCCTCTTGTGTTTCCAGAGTAAAGTTTGCTGCTGTATAAGATAACAGGTGTGACATGTTGGGTGGACTTGTTCTCCTTTTTGTTGAGATGGTTCTAGCATTTACCAGGGGAAGGTGGCTGTCATCTCACTCCATGTCTCAGTGAGAAAGTGAGTCCCTCTGAGCCATAAGGCAAAACAATGCCCAAACCATGTCTAGTGCAGGATCCCCATCCTACAGGCTTACAACTATTTGATTTAAAACTCTTATCTAGGTAGTTATTGTATCTTCTTTCCTCAGCTTACCCAGGTCTGCTTGGGTGGCAGAGTTATTTTCCTTATAGAATAGTAAGGTGATCAGAAACAGTTTAATTTTACAGCATAAATGTAGTAAACTTCATATTGCATTTATTTGAAAGTGGGCTGGGGGAGATGTTCACTTCATCTGAACAGCTGAGTTCACTGGAAGGCAATTAGGAGGAGAGGGTGGGAAAAGGACAGTAAATTAATTTATAGTCACCACCCTCTTGTTGCCTATTAGGGTGTGATACAGGACCAGGTAGCTTTGTAGCATCATCTCTAACTGAATAATCAAGTGCCTTATATTGCAAAGTTCAAGTAACATGAATGCTGTTCTCCTCTGAAATAAGTACTAACTGCACTTGGAAGAGTAATTATCTTTAAGTCCTGAAGGAGTACACGGAAGGATCACTGTCAGTGCTGGGAATTAGTCTTAGGAATTGTTGCCACTTGGCTTGTTAACCAGCTTCTGGATCAAACTTGTGTCATCCCTGGCTTGCTTTCAGTTATTCACTAGGTTGCCATTTCAAGTTGATATTTTTTCTCCCTGATAATTCTCTGCACATAGGTATCCAGCATGAAAAAATGAGTGTTACTAAAGATGAGGGCCCCTATTTTCCACACAGACTGGGTTACTATGCAAGCTTGAACTGCATGGTAGCTTGAATTGAATTGCATAGTAAGGACATAGTAGGGCTTTCAGAGCCCAGCCATCAAAGATTATGTGCTGTAGGGTTATTGAGAGAGGCTTATTTGAGTAACTTCAGCCAGCATCAGAATTTAGTAGTACTTAGTCTTAATCTCAGCTGAATCATATCTGCACTAAAAATACAGTATTTTTTGCTTAACCCATTTAGTTTCTACTTATGTTTTGGTTAGATTGTTAGTCAAATTACTAGTATTTGGCATACTAGGTGTGTTCTGTTGCAAGGTGCATGCATGCTGTTTAGAAAAGAAAGTTAAGCTAGCTAAAGATCTGACAAAAGAATTCTTTGACATTTGAATCTTGCCTAGCATCTCTGCTGCAGCAATGTTAATATGCTGTAAGCACCAACCATTTGCTTCTTAAATGGCTGGGTGGGCCTGTTTCATATATGTGCTATACCCTGATGTATGCCCATAATATCCATGTGCAGCGAGTCTGGCAAACCTATCGCACAGGCATGGGGGCTGCCACCAGTCTGTCTCGTGCCCTGTGTAGGTCTGGGTTAAAAAGAGGAGCCCAGGGGTGCACAATTTGGGGGGAGAGTGTGGTTTCTCACTTTCTCTTGTCACCTCTTTTCTGCTTTGGCAATCTTCTGCACTGTAACCCTGCCTTATGCATAGGAACACTGGGTTCGTGTCCACACAAGCAGATCTAACTGTAGGTGTTTCTGTAATACCATTAGTGTGCAGAAAGCTATCTTCCATATGTCTTGTAAAGAACTGAGCTGCAATCCTCTGGCAAGGTGTTTATTTAATGCTGCGGACCTAAACAGAAACTTCAGTAGCACTGTTTGCTGTCTGTATAAAAAAAATCACCTTACTGCTTGTGAAATTGTGATTTGGTGGGTAAGTTAATTCAGTTTCTCATATTATATTACCATCCAATGGACAGTTACAATGCACTGGGGTATAAGCACTTACTAACAATAGCCAACAACTGAATGCTACTCACTTGCAGAACAGTGTGGTCCTGATGCAGGCATTACAGAAAGGAAGTTCTATAATTTCATAGCATACAGAAGCCTCTAGCTTAGAAACCTTAACTGATGCATGTACCCTTCCATGGAAGCTTTGTGCCACTCTTCAAAGTTGTAGGCTCAGTTATTCATTACTCCATCAACTTCAGTGAACAGTTTGCTTAACTCAATATCAAACCTGTTTTCTTTATGCCTGTATAACTTATTTTGAGTTGATCTGTAGGGGGCTTTTTGCATGCTAGAATAAATAATTATTTGCAGCATCCTTTATGGGTTTTCACAACTATGCCAGTTTCTTATCTATTTGTATCAAATCCTTCAAAGACTGTCTGTGAAGTCAACTCAAAAATAGGTCCTGGTTAAAGGTAACTGTGTTTGCATTTATCAGCAATTAAGTTTTAAAAACAAGCTAGCTAGTTGGCCTCTGGGAATGCAAGTGGTTTTGCCTTTAGGAAGTTGTTTTAGAAGGCTGTGCCAACTTTATACCTCCCTAGGCTTGCTCATTCTAGTGTTCTCTGGCAAAGCAATTTAAAAAAATGTCTTGGGCAGGATTTTCGTAAATCTATTCAGCCCAATCAGAAGCTTCACTTAATGGAGCGATGTATAAATAGTGCGGAGAGTCAAGTGACCATCAGCTGGTCTGAATGGGTTTGACCACTACAGTCACAGGGTCTGAGGTATGCAGGAGCTGGAATCACTGAAAACATGCTTTGCTGCAGAGATATCCTGGCCCTGGTGTAATTACGTAACTGCAGAGGAATTCATGTGTGTAAGAATGTGTTTTAATTAGACACCTGTATTTAATGTTGGTTTCACCTTCTGTATTATTACTGTGGGCTTTTAAAAAAAGTTACCGCCTCGGTTAACTTTCCCATTTCATTAAGTAGTGTGTATTGCAGTGCATAGCTGAACTCCACAATTATGCATTTCCTTTATAAAGTGTATGCCTACTTGGTTGAAACAATGCACTGATCTGTTTTACTGAATTCAGAACTTAAGACATAATGGCTCTTTGCCTAAGTTCATATTAGGTAATTAGAAGCTCTTGGCATGCTTGGTAAATACTGAAATTCCTTTGTATTGTGCATTAAGCATGGAGAAATATTTCTTCAATTGCAGTGCCAGTGCACTGAAATTAAGCGTTTTGGCTGTCCCTGGTGATGGCTTTATTAAATCTTGGTGAAACTGTCAGCTCTGAACTTACAGAGCTGCTGGCTTGCTTTCTGTTTGGGAAGTTACTGAAGCCAACATCCAGGTAATGACTTCTTTATTGAAAGCATCCCCCCTGCCTGAGTTATAAATATCACAATATGGATTCTAAGCAAACTAGTAAAATGGCACCTGTTTCTTTGTGTTGAGTTCACTTAACCTGTGGCAGCGCTGTCCAGAAGAAAAAACTTTTACCAAATTCAGTAACTTCATGGGAAGAACTATTGTTCAAACCCAAGTAATTGGCATTTCCCTTCTTCCTTCCCCACCTTCCTTGGTCTTTATGCTGAATAGCTTTTCCCCGTTTTCATTATAGATTTTAATGCTTGTCAGTGCCAGCCGTATCCTTATAGTGTATTAGCCCATGATATGACTGACTGTCACAGCAAAGCTGGTTGAGGACCTGTTTGTTCTCTTTCCTGTCAACTCAACAGCTAGGCCTTTGATTAAAAAACTGAGTTATTGGCTTTATTCAAACTGGAAAAACTACAGTGGTGTATGTATCAGTTACCTTTCTTGCCTTGATTGATCTATATAAAGGTCATTCAATCATATTAAGTGTATCTTGATTCAGCAAGTAAAGGTAGGAGTCTGTTAGGAGGTGATTCACAAGTGTTCTAGTCACCTGCCTTTTTATTTGATGCACAACACACATCCAGTAGGCTTTTTTCTAATTTTTACTTGATGTGGTGATGTGCTTAGTTGCTTCTTGCATTTTTGGCAATAAACCTTCATATTAGTGCAGTTCACCAGTGTTCACAAACCACCTCCCTTTTCTTTCCTGCGAGAGCCCTGAACTTGAAGTGATGAACCCTTTGTCTTCTGGGGGGGTTGACCTCTTCCTGTGGTGGGTGCACATGCATGGCCCACTGCTTCAGTGCTCTGGGGGTCTTAAATGCTGCTTGGCGGCTGCCCCTCAACATAGCCTGCCCTTAGAGGGAGGGTGGTGTCTGGGTTTGAAGCTCTGTTCCTCCCTTTGCCTCACTTGCTCCTTTTACAGATGCAAGGGGCCTGGCTAAAATGCACAAATGACTGAATAGTTGATGATAAGTCAGAAGTGTTTTCATTAAAATAAAAATTCTTAATTTAAAAAAATAACATTTGTAACACCAAGAGTCTTGTAAATCTGCTGGCTGAGCCTCTTGGCCTCTCCTTGAAGACACAGTGACTGTGCTTTCTCTGGCTTATCCCAGATCCTGCTTGACTGAGGATCAGAGGAGAGATATTCCCTCTGACTTCCCTGAGTGGCCACAAGCGCCTGTGGTGGAAAAGCTCTGTCCTAGTATGGGGTAGGATGACCCTTTCCTCCTGCATGCTGCTGGGCCCTAACTGAGAGGGAAGCTGGGAGTGTTGCTTGATCTGAGGTCAAGGATGGCTAGCCCTAGGCTAGAGCATGGTGGCAATACAGCAGAAGGTTATGCTGGCTTTTCTTGAGGACAGTTGAAGCCAGGGAAATGCAAAAGTGTTGCCTACAAAAGGAGGGAGAAGCAGGCAGGTTGCAGTAAATGAAAATCACTGAGGTGAGTTCTCCAGCAGAGAAATGCCAGTATTTGTTTCCCAGCTTCAGGGCTGCTGCTGTCATGCTTCAGTGTTACGTACTTATTCCTGGCAAACTTCTGTCAGTTGTGCAAGCTCCAGAGGTTAGCATCGGTACTGTATAAGGATTAAATAATGTTGATTCATGCTTAATAAATGATGTTTGTGAAACTGCATTGTGGAAAAGTTCAGTGGTGTATGCATGCACCTCTTGTGCTTCTCTTACAATGGGGGCATAACAGCAACCACTCTTCCAGAAGTATTTGAGAGCAAGCTGTTCCAGTTATTTCCTTTCCAATAGACCAGTCTTTAATCACTGATACTATTGTTATAATCTAGTCAAACATTTGTGGTAAAACTGCTCTAAAAAATTACATGATTAAAAATACATAAAAATGCTCTTGCAGTCACTTATGTGTATGACTGTATTTTAAAAACCACTTCTCAGGCCAGTGACAGTGTTAAAATACTCTGTCACTAAAGTTGAAAGTCTCACCAGTTCCCAAATAAATGTTTTATTTAAACAGATACTTGAAATACTTAATGAGCAGTTCTAACTTGATAGTCATTTTATGTCTTTACTGGCTTAATTCTTGCAATGTAAAAATCTTAACACTTACTCAAAGACTTCAAGGAGTTACCTAGAGTATATTTCGGTTACCATTGGAAGGCCAAGCTAGGCATGTATCCACTGAGATCTTTCTCAGATGTACTGCACTATGCTATAGTGGCTCCTGAGCTGGTAGAAAGGAGCTGGGATTCCTTCATTTGACACCAGAGATGAAATGATTTCAAATTCCCATGAATGGGAGTTTTTATGCAAAGACTCAAAATGCTGCACTGATTTCTAATAGAAGTTAACTCTAAGCAGCTCCCCTCCTGCTCTCTGCTAAATTATGTAGGAATTGTACTTTTTTTTCACTGCAATGTGGGATACATTTCCCCGTTTTGGGATTACCTCTGTGCCTTTAAGTTTACTTTTATTTATTGAATGCCCTTTCTGACAGGGTAAGAACAGCCTGGTTTTGAATAATTCATGGCTTCTTGTAGAATGCTGTCTGAGGATTGAAGAGAAGCTTAGGGTGACTTTGGTTCTCCTATTATTCTACTTCATATTTGTGAGCATTTCTTATCTGGTTTTGGGAGAAGGTCTTTACTAATACATGGGAATGAGAGGTTATTTCAGAATAAAGATATAGAACACTGAGTACTTGTTAATTATAAAAGCTAATGACTGCATACCTGAGGTGACTGTTCTGGCAACATACTTCTCTGTTTACTATCTACAAGAAATCTCTGTAATACCAACTGTAGGAAATTCTTTAAGAAGGCTTATCTACAGAGCTGTTTCATATACTGATTTCTTTTTTTTCTAATTGTTTCTGCAGGTCCTGTTGGATTAATGCTGTGGATCGGTCAACCCAGAACCTGTAGTTGCCCATCAATCGCTCAGTAGTCAGTGTAGATTCTGTCTTTACAATCAGCAGCTACATCTGGCTACTGGGTCTCTGATGACATCTCATATCTTCTATCTAGACTTTTTATTGGATTTTTATCTTCTCTCCTGGGTGCAGAGCAAGTTCACAGTGCTAACAAGTTAACTTCTGAGGTGTGGCCCCACCTGAGGTGTTGGATCTACTTCACAGTGGGAATCAGATTAAATACCTGCATGTTGTTTATTGGAAAGCAACAGTCTTTTCTGTAGCCTAGTCTTGGGGCTTGTAGTAATCAAAACTGAGAGTATTTGTAAATTTGAGCTAAGACAGTAGTCGAACTTCACTCTTTTCAATGAAGAATCTTTACCTCTTCTGCAAAGGATAGGTATTGAAACAAGTCACCTTGGCTGATTGCATGACTACTATGCATTAGGGGAGGAAATGTACTGTGAACTGTGGTGTGCACAGCTGTTTCTATAGGTTGTATGGGAAGACTGTCCAGGTTTGGGGCATGAACCTGGCATACAATGTAGATTTCTGTGTTTGTTAAGCAACAGCTACATTGTCTGCTGGGTTTCCAGCTGCCTGGAAATACAAAGTGGAGGGTTATCTACACTTTTTTTTGGTCAAGTTACCTCCCTTGTATCTCTGAGGAAGACAATGCAATTGATGTCCAATTGCTGCCTCCCCCTCTGTTCTTACACAAGGGATCCAGCTGGTGTCAACTAGACCTCTGAGCCAGGTTAGGTCTGAAACTAGATAAGGAAAAAAAAAAACCGTTTAAGGGATTGAAGTGTTACCTGAGCATGAGTAGCTGTCAGGCAGAAGTTAATGCCTGCTACCTATGTAACCATTAGTTTGCCTTGGTAATGGTGCTTCAGTTATTTTATTTTTTTAACTTCAGTTGGAGAGCTATATATGCGTGTGCTGTACAGTTAGGGAAATCTTTTTGGAGAAGAGAGTAGTGGGGAGCTATTTATAGGTTTGACTTTAAAACATGTGCTGCACATAGCATGGCTTATACACAGAAGGTGCCTAGAAATAATTGGGGAGTAATAAGATAATGTCTTCAGTGCTGATACCAGCTGGATGTCTTGTTTCTTGAGCAGCACCAAAACTAGTGCACTTCATTTGTGCACTCTGTCCAGCCATGCAGTGACAAAACCAGCAGCTTCAATTTGAGAAGAGTAAGCCTGGAATAGCAGGGGATTGTTGTCCTTTCAGATCTGGACTACAGTCACAGTAGTAAATGAGGAAGCTTGTAGAGCAAAAATCTGTACTGTTAACCTTTCATTGGCAAGCTCTGTGCCATTTGCATTTTCACCATGGATATCAGGAGAGTTGTGATGGTCGCTCAAAGGGTGAAGAAATGTATGATTTGGCTAAGCTTGTCTGTCTGTTGGACTATACATGGATGGTTTTAGATCAGCTGGCATCCACAACTCTTCCTCTTGAAGGGCAATGCTTCAGGAGGCAGAAGGGTTCTTAAGTGAGTGTTGCTGTTAAAAACTCTGCTTTTGTTAAAACAAATAAAACTTCTTATGCAAAGAACTGTGTATCTTTTCCTGTTTACTGTATCAAACTAGGTTTGCACCAAGTCTTCTAGGACCTAGGGATTATAAAGCTATTCATTATAATGTCTAGTGTAGACAGCCCCCCAGTACTTGCATCAGCCTGACTATGCTCAAGAAATACACATTCACTTACGCATTCCTACATTAAGTAAAAATATACAGACAATTGCCTACAGCCAATAGTTGGTGCAAATAATCACTCCCCCTTGAAATTAACTGTGGATTGTCTATATGGCTTTGAAAGCTACTTCTTAAGGTTGAACAAGTTTGTCCTTTGCTTTATATGTTTTCCTCAATGCCAGTCTGTTGGCATCTAGATCTCTGACTTTGCAAAACTGGTAAAGACTTAGATGTAACTGAGTCTTTTTCTTAAATTAACTGGCACTTTTTCAGTGCTGTTACTGATGTCTCATTCCATATAGCCTCCTGAGTCTTGACCAGCATATGCACGATAGTCATAAAAATGGCAATATATTACTCTCCAATATTTCTGTGGCTCATTTAGCTTCAACAGTATTACGATATTAGCAGTTTTTTATAACATTGCTTTGTTCCTGTGTTTATAGATGTTCAACTGGGCTTTTAAGGATTCATGTCAGAATAAAGTATGTCTATGCCAACTGGTTATATGGCAAACACCATAAAGCAATTCAAAAGCAGATCAACCTGATGTTTAGCATCAAGCCCCTCTCCTATTCAGTTTCACTTCCCCACTGTTTCAGTTAAACTTACAATGTTGAAATCCCCTTTGTGGGCAGGTACTTCTGGTTCCTCTTGGTTTTCTGTCATGCTACTTGCTTTTGTATAGACACCTTTAAAAAAAAAAAGCACACACCCTCCTCTGTTACCTTATTCTGAAGTTCTTGCTTTATTTTCAGTGTCTAGCATAGCTAATGGAAGTATGTAAAAGTGGTTATTCCTCCTACTGTGATACTTATTTTTTAGTTCTTTGTTCCTTTTCTTCTATATGGATTTCAGTGAAACTGGCATAAATAAATGCTTATCCTTTCCTGTCCCCTACTGAGGGTCCCATTACTCCTCCTGATTAAACTGCTGCTAACAGCAGCCTGAAGTCCTCCCTCAGCTTCAATAGAAGAAACTGGATCCTGTGACATGCCATTTTCCATGTGCTCAACCTTAGTGGGTTTCTCTGTTTCCATTTTCTTTGAGCTTTCACTCCCAACAGTAACCTTGGCTGTATTTTTATGATGCTTCTTACACTGTGATGCTCATGAGGGTGAGGACTGACTAGGGTGTGTGCTGTTTCCTGGAAAGGAAAGTGAGACCAAGGCTCTTGCCTGGCCAGAGTGGTCCCTCTTCATCACACAGCATCTCTGAAGCCAGGTCAAGGCAGTAAAGGATGAGAACACAACTGCTAAATTACTCCGCTATATCCCTTTTCCCAAAGGCAGAGTTTGAAGTTTGACATTCAGACTTGGTTGGAGTTTTTTTTCTGCACAATTCATCAAGCAAATAATGGGAACTAAGACAACAGTGGCAGTTGGATCTGTTTGCACTGGTAGATTGGAGATCACAGCACTTTCATAATTTTGTATTTTCTGTTGTGTCTCAGTTTATGTAATACCTTCCCACACTGATATTTCTTCCAGGCCTCTGCCTCTTTTAGAATTTACTTGAATATCTATTTAAATCTTAATACCAGGAAGAACAATATTTTTACTTTCTGCCTCCAGATAACTACTAGGAAAGCCTCACTGCCTACTATTTCTCTATTCTGTGATGAATAGCTCTGTGAACTCTAAACTTTATTTTCTTGTCTATGTTTATTCTTTCTATGCAAATCAAGATTCAAAGAACTGAAAAGATGCATCTAGTCTGACTTTGATGCACTTAACAGCATGTGCTGCCATATCAGTACATAGTAGTAACAAATATATTCTGTAAGTTTTTGGTTTGGTTTGGTTTTGTGGTTGGGTTTTTTTTCAAAAAAAGCTGGAATTATTAAGTTTCTAAAATGTCAATAACAAATTTAAAACCTGAGGGGGCGGGGGGGGGGGGCACACACAATAAAACCCCAAACCAGGCTTTAAATAGAACAGAATGGTGAATGGGTTGCTTTAATTGCCCAAAACTGTGAACAGTCATTCCTAATGGGATTGTCCATTAGGCAGGTGGCTTGTAATTAAACTATGGAAACCATCTGTTATTTGGGACCTCTGTTGTCCTGAATAACTGGGTAGATTCTGTGTCTTGTGCACAACTGCTTTCCGGGGCTGTTTGGTTGGTGGGTGCTGCCTGGGCTGTGGCTGTCTTCCCAGCTCTGCTCTGCACAAAGGAATTCCATAAGGAACTACCTGTGGAAGGCCAGGGCAGAAGGAAGGTGTTGAGGGTTTTGGAGCAGTCTTTTGGAAACCTTCCAGCAGGCACCTCACCTTTTCTTTCCCTCAGCATGAGCAAGCACTTTTCCAAAGGCATAAGCACACCTGGGATTCCTCACCAGAAGTACCCTCTTAACAATGTTAGTTTGGTGCCTGACTCGAACGATGTTGGTGTGCTTGTGCATTTTTACTCTGTAAATACTCCTCTGAGTTGACAGTGAAAATTGGTCTTCTGAAGTAGTGTTTCAGGCAAGACGGATGGCCCTGCGACCTCTGTATTGTATTTATCTGGGCCTTTCACACAGGGTCATAACACAAGTCCTGTCGCAGAGAAGTGTTTAGACACAGTACTACAGCACTCGTAGAGTCTGTCCGCCATGGGGTTGTGTGTACTGTCACATGCTGGTTTTTACAATAAACTGAAAAACTAGACCTTGTTTGTCAGTGTATGCAAAACAAAGCTCCACTAAAGAAGTTTTGAGCTTAAGTGGTCCTTGGCATTGGAGAGCCCCACGACTTCTGAATCTATCCTGTCTGTGGCTAGCCAGCTGCTCATAAAAGCACTTAACCAAAATTGTAAAAAGTCTCGAGATCCAGTTCAATATTGACATTTTTTCTCTTGCTATGTGGCTTACAGCTTCTAGTGGTAGCTCAAAGAAGATGCTGAATTGTTTCAGAAGACAAGATGACCATTCTTAATTTTCAGGAAGTGGCACACCATTGCTCAGCTAATAGGATAGTGGCTGTCTGTGTACGCAGCAGCAAGTTTTAGTTTGAAGGCTTTGAAGAACAGCTGCTGCTCCTACAGATTAACAAACTTTATCCTTTTAAGTTGGTAATTTTTCTAGCTACTCTTAAAGTTTTCTTCTGTAGGTTGCTAAGTAACACCCGCACATACTCAATCTTCCATGTGCTCTGAATGCCAGTCTTCCATGCAAAACACCTTTCCAAAATTAGTGACTGTCAAGCTCCTGAAAGGTAGTGGTGCTGTGATTCAAGTCAATCATGTTGCCTGCTGTAGGTGTTAATTCTCCCATCTAAAGACACTTGCAGAATCACTAATACGGTGAATCTCTGATTCTTTTTAGCTACAAGAAAGCTGTATCTTCTGAAACACTAACTCTGGAAGAAGTAAATTGCAGGGGGGCACACCTATAAATATCAATTCGTTCATTATGGTGATAATATCTCTCTTTAAAGCTTAGTTTTATTTGAAGCGCAGAGTTCTGAAGGGACCTGGGATGAATCATTAGGTAGGTAGTTTTCCTGTGCCCCAAGGCTGGCCAACCAGTACCTGAATGGGTAGGTGCTGAGGATTTTAGGGAGGGGCAAGCACTGGGAAGATGTGAGGGAAAGAGTTGATGGAATATAGGAAACTTTCCCTTTCTTTTAATCTGTTTTATCTTGTAGAAGGAAGGATTTATACCTTCTGTTCCCCCACCTCTAGAAATTCAGTATACTGTTCCACTAGACATACGTGCTATACCAGACACTTTGGGTAGTTTTGTTCCTCTGTTTGCCTGTGCTTGTTCCCTGGTGGTTTTGTATAATCCAGGCAGGTGAGCTGTGCCTCTTTCAAGAAGAGTATCAGTACCTGAACCAGGGCATCCTGTATACTGAGACCAAGAGCTGCCGTTACTTTCCTTGAGTGTACTTTCTCTGTTTCATGAAGTTCACTTGGGCAATACACACACAGAAGAGTCTGTCGTGTAGACTTACGCAGAGCACTGAGATAACTCTGGATAATTGCAGTCTTTGCAAAACATCTACATAAAAGATATTAAAATTACAGCAGCACAGCCAAGAATACCTCAACTTTGTAGCTGCAGCCTTTCCAATAAGCAAAAAATGAATGAACGTACAAGTAAACAAACCTGCCGCTGCCTTTTGTCGTCTTCTGTAAGCCTAGGCAACTGCTGCAAAGCATGGTGGTGGTGTTTGTCATGGTTACTACAGAACTGACTCATGAGCTGTAGGATTAGGAATTGCGACAACCCTCCCTAATATCTCCCTCTATTTACTTATAGATAGATTAGCTAGATAGATAAAGATGTGAAAGTAAGTTGTACCCGTTGTTGAACGGCCTGTCTGCGTGCTTTGCATGAAGGTTCTTGATCCTTTCTGCTACACGGTTAATCCTGGGTCTGACAGCTTCCTAAGGGGTATGACTTTGCTGCTGATAGAGGTTTAGCTGCTCTCAGCTATCGCTACAGCTTATGCCGGCATGCCGCATCACACGTTTTGGGTGCTCTTTTGTGCAGAGTTTGCTCACTTGCTAAATGGAGCTATCAGCTCTTAGGCTAAAGCACATTAAGTTCTTAAACTAAACTAGCACATGCACTTAACCATACTTGGTTAACAGCCTGTGGCTTACCTGACACAGTAAGAGAGATATAATTGAAGTCCTGGGATGGTCACTGTATGTGGCAACAACGTGGAAGTCAGTGGAGCTTCCCGAACAATAAAGGATGTTAATCGTGTAGTGTATATCCCATTGGTCTTGTCATCAGTCCCCTGAAACTTTCATGCCGTTCTCGAAGGCTAGTGGTACCCCATTTTTTTTCTTCACCTAGGGTGGATAATGATGAAAAAAAGATTTGAGGTACTGGTTAGAAGGTATTTCAGAAGCCAAATCTTCGTAGAGGATTTTCACCTCAAGTGAACTTTCTGGTAATGTAGAAAGACATGGATTTACATGGTGGAATAGGCTGCCAAGCTTTTGGATTTCTTTGTGTTTAATAGTGTTGCAAAAAACAAAACCCTTGCAGTGGCCAAACTCCATTCAGTTCTCCCCTAACAACAAGGACAGCGTGATTTAATGTGCTCTCTTGGATCCAACTTCTGCTGTGTTGCGGGACCACAAAAGAAAGTTGCTGTCCAGAATACATGTTCTAAGTATGGGGGATTTGCATCTGTCCTGTAGCGTCCCTGTTTTGTGGATGGGGAGTTGAAGCACAGTGGAATTTAGGGCCAGCCTTCCCCCCCCCCCCCCCCCCAAGTGAATATCAGGTTTGAACAGAAGTCTCTGAAATGCTGTGTCTCGAGTGGCTTCTCAGCCCTGAGGGAAGGAAGGCACTTCTACAAAGCCTGCAGAGAACTGAAAGTGAGTTTGTTGTCTATATTTAAGAGAAGTTGGAAGGCAGAGGAGAGGATCTGGGGTTTGGAAGGCTTTGGAGGCTGATCAGAAGAGATCTTGCCACAGCCTATATAAATTAGAATACAGCCCGAGGAAGTGGGAGACCCAAATTTATTACCTGCAGATTGCTCTGACCCCTAAGTTTTAGACTGCTGGGCAGCAGAGAGATGCATTGCTTTGTTAAAGTAACGTTGCTCTGCTGCAAAGAAATGGAAGTTCATACATTCAAAGAGTAGAAACACAACTGTGATTTGGTGGTCAAAGCATACATGACTGAAATAGAGGGTGGCGTGAGGTAGAAAACCTGCTGCCCAAGACTGCTAGGCATGTTGCATTAAAGAGCTATTGAATGCAGCAGCCCTAGGAGCAGGATTGTTGCAGTGGTGTTTTGCTTCTCAAGGACTTCCTCCTAACAGTACATTTTGTTTCCACCTCTGTTGAAGGATGAGAGGAGCTTGGTCCCAGTGTTTGTAATGAGAGAAGGCACAGGACTGGAATCTTTCTTTCCTTCTGCTTCCTCGTGGTCCTCTGAACTTTGCTACTCCCTGCCCCAGAACAACCAAAGTGGGTGTATGACCCCCCCGCCCCCAAAAAAAAAATAATTTGGGAGATAACAAGACTGAACTGGAAAATTATCAGGTTTTAGGTTTTTAGTCAGTTAAAAAACCCTAAGTCAACAAGAATATTAATTTTGTCAGTTTCTTACGCACGACGGAGCCTCGAGAAAAAGTAGTAGAAAGTTTTGAACTCGGCAGATAATGCTGCAGGATGTTCTTAGACGCAGCTAATGCTTTGGCTGCCCGTAACTGGGACCCCAGGAACTCTAGTTGGAGTTTAATAGGGCCTGTTGTACGAAGGCAGGCACCTCTATAGGTATTCATGATGTGCAAGTACTACCAGAACAAGAATATAAACTCCCTCAGAAAGGGATTTAACCGCAGATAGAGACTTCCTTGAATGCTGTGTTGACATTCATTGTTTATCTGTTCAGACTAGTCATATTTGGAAACACTGTTCTATTCTGACATATGACTTTTCCCAGGAGCAGCAAGGCTCACAACGAAGATTTCACAATAAAGAAAATTCTGTTCCTCTTTGTGGGAATGTTATAGTAAAGCCATGACAACTCATTTGGCAGAAGATTGTTTTGTTTTCAGCAAGGATTCCCCCTCCTCCCCGATCCCTACACATTTTTGATGTGTTTCCATGTGGTGGGGTTTTGGGGTTTGATGCTTTTTTTTGTTTGTTTGTTTCTGGGAAGGTGGGGGTGAATCACTTACGTTTAGCCTCCCAGCCATCCACTTGGAAACCATGCAATAGGTTTGAAGAACCCGCGTCCAGGCTTGTGTGTTTTGGTGTCACCATGAGCAGTGGAGTTGCTCCTAATTTATGAGCATGTGAACAAGTTCAGCATCGGGCCCTTAGGATCTGCTCAGCTGGTACAGCACTGAAGTTGCACATCTTGCTCCTGGCGAAATGGGTGTCATGGTGTGAAATATTGAGAGGTGACACAAATGCATAGGCAATAGCTTAAATACAAGGTAGCAATTGCAAACCTGCATGACTGGAAAGGATGACTTATCTGCAGTCACTAGTGAGGCCAGTAAAGTTCAGACACTGGTATCGTTCCCTGGTTCAGTGCTGATGACATGTTAGTGCAGGGTATATTTGGAAGTCAGTGGTACTTCTGGAGGTTGCAGTTCATGTGTCTAATCTTTTTGGACTTTTTTTTTTTAACTGCAGTGCATACTTTTGAAGTGGAAATTATTTTTACCCTATTACACCAGATCTTTTTCCAAAGTACCAACCTAATTAACCAGATGACAGTAAGTTGCACTAGGGATGGCAGCCTAACAGCTGAAAAGTCATTAGGCTTTTTTGTAACCTTCCCTGGAGCTAACGTGGATATTTTGAGCAGAATAACACATATGGTGAAATCTGGTCTTTACTGTAGTTCTTGGAAATTCTCTCCATGATCACAGTTTGCACCCACCTAAAACTCCCAAGTTATAAAGAGGGTGACATTTTCTTGCTTTAGTGTTTACTGCCCCATCCAAATACTCTCACCGTACATTTTGGAGCTGGAAGCACAGGGTTCTACTTTCGAAGAAAAAAGGAGAAAGACAGGAGGTTTTCAAAGATGTGACTTTGTGAGGATAGCAAATAAAACCACGGTGTTATCGCCAACACTTCCGAAGCATTTCTGAAGCTGCTGGTAGGCCAGTCTTAGTCTGAATGTGTTTGCCGCATGTTGCTGAAACTATAGTTCAGGTTATGTTGCTGTTACTATTATAAACCCTAGGAAGTGGGTGTTTATAAGTGCAGTCAACATTCCCTCTGAGCAAAAAACTGGCCTTAAAAGGGAGTTGTCCCAACAGCAAGAAGGATTATTTAAAGAAAATGATAAATTTTTGCTGTTCAGAGAAAAAAAAAAGGAAGCAAAACCAAGGATGGAATATTAAGCATTGCCCACACACAAACATTTTTTTTCTTTTCTTTCGTGGCTTTTATCCAAAAGATACTCAGTATAGCCAGTGATCATTTGTGATGGAAAATGAGTGAATTGCCTTCTCTGCATATTTAATTACCTGGCTTTGTTTAATTAGGAAAAATTACAGTAGCACATCAGCAGAAATGCATTGTCACCGGTAGCATTATAGTATATTCTACTGCTCGTAGTCACTCAAGTCAAGGACAGGCTCTTAATATTTCATTTGCACCTCTGTTTTGTTCAGTAGCTCCCTAACGTTTTGCTACTGCACCAGAGAGAGATGGTAGTGAGTACGCTCAGGGGACACCCACCCAACCTGCCACTCCGGGAGAGAGGGACGCTGGCTCGTGGCTGGTGTGGAAGGCAGGAGGGAGGTGGGCATGGACAGTCCTAGAACTGTAGGAGCCCACCGAGACAGCTGCCTCCAAAAATAGGTAACCACCAAGCAAGGTTTACTAAGTCACAGTTTTAACATTGGCATGGACTACAAAACAATCCGTAACCTAACAGGGACTTGTCGTCCACCTAAACCCTGCTTCAGACCTGGCTTTAATTAACATCATTAATAAATCATATGCTTTCCAGACATCTCCAGTTTCCATGACATTTCTCTACTTTCAGGTCTGACGCTTTCTGACGCTTTCTTCCCCTTCTAATCTTTCTTTTGTGCCTTCCCCGCACAGGGATACTCTTAAGGCACTTACTTATTGTCATCAGACGGAAAGTGAAGCTGCCTCTGGGATTTCTCATTCATGACTGGAATTTCTCTTTCCCTCCCCAGACGCTGTTTATAGCAAGATGCTGGCACTTTCTGTGTGCTTCTCCTGGGCTCCTTGACAAATTGGGTGCTTTCAGAAAAATCAAGTGCAGTGCTCCAATTGCATGGATGTGGGTGTGCACGTTTATCCATCCAGCTATCACTAACGCACATGTACTGTGTGACAGGATGACGCTGAGGAACATCTGCCCAGGATAGGTAGCACTCAAGTCCTGTATAGTACGTGCCTTAAAATCCCAGCACCTGTACTCCTCTTAACATAAGATCTTCCTTCATGTGAAACTTTTAAAGAAAAACATGCTTTGAGCCCTTGGGATTGCAAAGCACGAACAAGACTTTTTTCATTCTGAGACGTGAAACAAAAAAAACCCCTTCAGACTAGAACAACTTATTTAAAAATGTATTGAGAAGCATGGGGAGGCAAGGAAATGAGACAAGATTTTTGCAAATATCGCTGCGATGTCGAAGGGCTGCAGTCAGACCGTTTGTACTGCACAGTATGAAATACATACAGGGCTCTCATGGCTGCGGTTGCAAATCAGTCCTTCATACCCTACCTCCTGCCATTTCAAATTGTGTTTGCATCCAAATTCCTTAGGTTGTGTTTGCCGGTGAAACTTTTTTCCCCAAAAAAGAGGAAAGCCGTGGCAGTCTGTACTCGCCAAGGAGGGTAGAGCATTCTGCAGGGCCAGCTCCAGCACCACGCCAAAGCTACAGCAGGCTCTCATATCTCAGCCTTATTGTGGCCTTGTTGTGCTGTGGCTGCAGTTCACCGTGCAGGATGGTTCTAGCAGGCAGGACAAAACCAAGGTGAAATGCACCCAGGGTTACATAGCTGACCTAGGTAAACTGCTGCAGTTAAAGCCAATTTGATGTGGCGTTTCACCGTGCCATCTTTGTATCACGGAGCTACCTGGCTAGAGAGTGATGCTGTTGGAGCTTTTGGATCAGCCTGAAAGAGCAAGAAACAGCCTTTGTGCCTGTGCATTGAGGTTTCTCACTAGGTTGTTTTCAGTTTTATAAACTCGTTTTTTGGATTATGCTAGTCTGCCCTTCGCAACAGGTCATCATGTTTGTTGTTTGCCCAAAACTGTGAGGGTAGGTACTGGGAAGCCAAAGGATATCACTGAACGGAGAAAAAGTCACAGGCAAGAAATGCAGAGAAACGTAGAGCTCTGAGAATATTTTCTCCACTGAATATTCAAAGTGGGGACATTAAGGTGGAGAGTTTTGGGGGAGGACTGCAAATTTCCTGTAGTAACTCACAAGGGGTGAGGCTGGAAACTGCTACATCGTTTTTGCTCTTTTATGATCAATTGTGATGTAAATGCTGATGGCTGCTTAACAGGCAAAACAAAGTAGGGAAATGATGAGTCATATGTACTCGTAGCTTGTCTGAACAAGTAATGTGCAAGTCAAGTTTCATTTAAATGCGGCAGAACTTTCCCCCAAGGATTGTGTTCACAAGGCAGGGCAGCGGGAGGCTGACAAGGGCTTTGGATCGGCATCTGTGGACCCCTCAAGCAGATAATTTTCATGATGCTGAGGCTATCCAGGTTCAGCACTGTTTGTCCTAGAGATACTGAAATTCACGTGACGGTAGCCTTCACTGGAATCTGTTGTGAAACACGGGTGGAATTTTTTCTATTGCTTTTCAAGGGCATGATCATATTTCTCCTGACGTGGGAGAATGTATCTTCCCTATCGAGAGAAAGCTTCTACAGCTCTCCAGCATTTGGGAAGAACTGGCTGGCTGCCCTGCCCATCCGAGAGGTTTAAAGACGACTCAGTCTGTCTACCTTCACACCAGGTTACCTCAGGAGGCTTTCCACTCCAGCAACTGCAGCTCAAATGGCAGAAGCACCCTTAACATTTGCCTTTTCAAAGCATCATCTAAATTATTTCCCTGTTGATTATCGTACATGCTATTGCAATATTTTTTTGTTTGTTTCCTTTAGTAAAAAGATTTTCTTCAGCAGCAGAGTACTTTCATTCTCCACGAAAGGAGAGCGAGCTGTACTGGCAATTAATGACACAGCACTCGTTAGGAAGTTGGTAGCACAACTCCCAGTGACTTCAGCACGCCCAGGAATAAAACCCAAAGCGCATGCAAATCACCGCAGGTATCTGTAGTGCAGTAGCATGAACCTAAACTGTAACATCCATGGCAAGCATACCCATCTGTAGCTCAGAAATACTGTCCTTTTCCCAGCAGCTGTTCTGAAGGCTGATGTGAAGCCCGGTCCAAGGTGCCTGCTGTCAGCTGCTGGGATGTTATTGAAATAGGTATATGGGAAACAAGTCATGGTTGTTCAAACCAGCCAAAAACTGGGGGAAACCAATCTCAGAAATCAAGGTTCTGTGTGTATATATAGCAAAGGCACAATCCTTTGAAATTGTGCAGTGAAAAGGATACAGTTAGGAACATACTGCAAAGGGAACAAGAACATAGTTTTGCAGTTTTGAAAACTACTTTTTGAATAAGTAATCCAGTTCCCAATTCAGAACTAAAATAGCCTTCCTGTTAGTGCAGTGCTGCAGTCTGTCACAGTTGGCAACGAGAGTTTTCCCTTTTGGTCGACTCTGGGTTTAAGTAATAATAAGAATATGCCTGAAGTGCAGAGTCTCTTCGCAAAAGGCCTTTTTTGCACATGATTTATTAAAGGGCTGCCCCGTCATTTCAACATTGTACAGTTACATGTTTTTGTAAATGCCACCTAATATGAGGTGCCATTTGAAACACGAGTGCATTTTCTACCTAAGTTTTGGTAAACGTGTCTTGGGTGTCTGCTCTCACTCCCAGAAAGTCATTTGGTACTTAATCACCTGGCTAATTAAAGGTCTGATTTAGATCTTTCTTACAACTGGTGACATAAATCAGTAGGAGCATTCCTGACTTCAGGCTTTTATTTACTTCTGATTATATTACTAATGAAAACTTTAATATTACTTAATGAAAGCAGATGCCAGGTAAAGCAGTGGGAAATGTCCTATTATTTAGTTAATAGGGCTTCAGTGAGTCAGTCAAAGGCTGCCGCTCCTGGAACAATTTAGAAAAAGTTGATTGAGGAACCCAGGGCGGTTTGGATGGACCCAGTGTCGCTGAGCAAGCACATACAGTCAACCAGCACTGGACAGCAAAACGCTGGGGCACATGAGTGGCAGGGAGGAGCTCTAAACCACATCTGGAGATTTCTGCGAGTAGGCATTTGGTGAGACAGAACTGCAGTGTCGACTGTGCTACGAGAGATGGGTTTTGAAAGGAGCGGGAATATGACCAAAAGTGCAGCTGATCCCAAGGTGAACCAGGAGCAGTGCAGCAAGGAATCTCGGCCATCAGCATGTCTGAAATAAATAGAAAAGTTCTCAGGAAAAATTGCAGAGATCAATGTCCAAGCAATCCTGTGCATGATGTATGAGTTGCTTATGAAGGAAACCAATTCTTTTGCTGAATTCAGCCAGACATATGAAACAATCCATCAGATTTGGAATGAGCTGTTGGATTGATTAAACACAAATGTAATTAGCTCTTTCTCTTTTGCTTGATGCTTATCATTTAAAATGATGAGGAAGCAGGAGAGAGCTCTATTGAAAAACTACTGTATTACACTTGTGAAAAATGCATGGTTGTTCTGTTTATAGACCGCTCCGTAGCTGTAATCTTGAGAAACCAATAAGGAACTTTACCATCAGCGAAGTTAAATAAGAACAACCTAGTCACTGTGCCTTAGCAGTTTGCTTATTGCTGTAAAAACACAAAGTGCTAGTATTTATTTGTAAAGGATCTAGAGTGCACTACGGGCTCCTGTGACTAAAGGAGCTGTCCTCCAGTGTAATTTAAACTTCCTTGCTCATTCGTAACCACAACCACAAGGTTAAACTGACCTTCTCTGTTCTTCTGAGTTTCATCCCTGAAAAATGCACTGAACTCCCACCCCTGCCAAAACTAAGGATGTTCCCTTCACATCATTTTTAAGGCCAATACAGAACCCTTTCCCAGGTATGTGACTCAGTCTTAGTCATGTAAACAGAAGTTTTTCATTTTGAATGAGCCAGTATGTGTCCTTCCTTCTCTCACCATATGACAGATTTCTCTTTTGAAAACTATATCCTAGTGGTATGAAAATTAACATATCAGCCTCAATCCTTCTCGATGACACTGTAAACACCCAAACCAAAAGAATGAAAAGCTTGAAGGAGATACAGTGTTCTCAGACCACTACAACAGCGAAGTAAAACATTGTATGAGATGTCAGAGCAGGCCTCGTGAAGGGGGCCAAGAGCTCCAAAGGGAAGGCTCTGTCCTCTCTGCTCCCTGAGTGTCCGGGATCTTCCAGTGTGCTCTCCCCCTGGGAAATACCAATTCAGGAGCATCTGACCCAGTGCAGAATGTTTGACTGTGATAGGCAGTAAAGAAAGTTGTTTAGAGACGCTCAGAAAATGAGATTTTAAATTTGGGATTTGGCAAGTGCTGCTCTGACTTCTTACTCTTGAAACACTCCGCTGTGGGACTAGCATCAGAGGTTCACTGGTAAGTCAGTCCAGTGGCATCCAATTCCCAAATAACAGGATTGAGTTGCAACCCAAAGTTAGGTACTGACGGAGACTAAGCCCTGAATAAAAGTTAAATATATGCATATACACATGCATGTGTATCCGTAGAGAAAAAGCTACTGTAGTGGCTGCACTGACACGTCTCATCTAATGGCTGTCATACAGAAAGGGGAAACGTACTCATGACAAACAGGCACATATTAGTTATTTTCAGGCCCCGTGATGTCATACTTTTTTTCAGGCACTATTGCACTAAGTTTCTCTTTCTTGAGTTTCTTTTTTCCTGTAGAAGAAAAAGAAACTTAGCAAGTGCTGCAAAGCACAGTCAATCAATGCCTGGATTGTGTCCAACTTACTCAAGTACATGAGAATGCATGGGAGAAATGGGTTGATTATTAAAAAGTCAAGCCTTATAGAAAGTAAAGGAAAAATATCAGCAGCTATTTTAGATGTTCTTCTTACTTACTCTCAGTCCTTTAACCTGATTGTTTAAAGGCATGTTAAACTAAGTGTGAAATGTAGTTATCAGTTCCATTACACTGCCAATTTAGTGTCAATAGGAAATTCATTGTATCAGAGACAAGATCTTCATGGGTTTTTTAAAATAATCTGCAGCAAAAGCATAATCCATCACCATTCAGGGTGGTGAAGGAATTTTTACAAAATTGAGATGGAAACTTGAAATGCCAAATACCTATGTTAGTGAGTCTATGACTTACAGTTAAAACATCTGAATGTAAATGGTAATGAAATGGTCTTGAAATATCTCCAAGCACCTCTGTGTCCTTAGAAGGTGCCGCATATATGTCACTCAGTATAGGAGAGCACAAAAAGTGTTCACAGCACCAACCTTACCCCATTCTGCTAGACTTGTTCTCTTAACACGAGCAATATGATTGTTTTTCATTCCTTGTCTTTCTGGTGCCAATTTCATAGTTAAAGCGATTAAGGCTACACCAGGTGGGACAGCAGGGACCATGTGAAAATGACATAGTCTAGCTATGGGTGATGCAATAGGTCCATTTATCAGTTTCAGCCTTGGAATCAAAGGGGACTGATAAGGCAGAAGACAAGTCATGGTCCTGCATTTTCACTTCTCAGCTGTGAGCTCACAGCTGAACTTTTGTCCACATTTAGAGAATCCAGCTTCTCTTGGCAATTTCTCATTCTTGCTCCACCCAGCCCCTTGCCTGCTAAGGTGTTATTGCAGTGTGCACTAGCAGCTGGCTACCCCAAGTTCCAGAGCATCACGATGAGGCCATGCAGGCTTCGGCACAGGCTGCCACCAGAGTATAATGTTGAGAACTTGCATTTTTATTGTGAACAGTGTATTAAATGCCCATGCTAGTACATCCTCACTGCTGCTGTTACCAGTGCTAGCTAGCATAGATGTGCTATCCCTTCATTTTACTATGTAAATAGATTCTTTCCACATCTCCCTTCCTCCCACTGGCCCTTCCATATCGCAGTAGGATTTTGTCATACTCTTAACGTATTTTTTTCCCCATCCTCACGTTTTTCTTTGAAAGCGCTCCTTGCAGGGAGTGGTGGTGCTGAAGCCTGGTGTGACACCATCTGTTTAGCAATCTCAGCCTGGTTTCCAATAGTCCACCTGAAATGGATGGTTACTCCTGGGCTTTCCTTCTGCTGGAGCGCTGGCTGAGCAAGCCACCTCGCTTCTTGCTGGTGTCAACACCACAGCCTCCCTGAGCACATCGGTAGGGAGAAAGTTGTATTTCAAACCAACACTTGCAGAGTTTCTATCAACTTCTGCAGAGCCAAGATTTCACCCAGGATATCCCTGCTTCCCCCTCAAAGTATCGCATAAGCACACATGTAATCCCAAGGTGGGTGGTAGGATTGGTTACTGCAGGACCCCTCTATGGCCACACCAGCTTTCTCCAGGCGCAAGCCGGACCCCATGCACTGCAACGATGTAGCCGAGTCTCGCTACCATGGGCTAGGGCAGCAACAGCAGAGAAAACTTTGCAGCTGGATGTAGCCCTCCTGGTAGTGGGACGGGGGATGGAAGATGAGGGCTTCGCGGCTGCCGCGACGACGCGTGCCCCAGGAAGCGCGCGATGCGTAGAGTGGTGCTGAGAGCTAGAGCTCCTCAGTTATTCAGCCCACGCAGCGTAAAATAAACCCTAGGTACATATACTATGGCCTTTGCTAGGAAAGGAAAGGAAAAGATCGAGAACAACAAAACCCCCATATGCTGAATATCTCCTACAGATTCCCCCAGAGCCTGGCAAAGTGCAGTGCCAAACTGACCCACTAACTACAGCCAAACAAATCTCCAAGCGCTGGGCACCAATTCATTCTGAAAAGTGACTGCTCCTGGTTTAGGACCAAATATCCTTCTTTCCCGTTAATGCTCTGTTGTTGGCTTCATCTTTTGCCATCATACACCATGAAAAGCAAGCAGGAAAAAATAGATCTCGAGGAAAAGTTAATAGCACGATATGCTAATTAGCAAGTGTTCCTCGGAGTGTTAGCCCCACATAATAACTACTGACCCATTTGGGTATATTTTCAAATGCTCTTTCCTTTTTGGTGTTGGCTTGTTCTGCAGCTTTGGATTAAGCAGTTGCCTTAAAGCCTTCATTTTAAAGCATGCGTTGCACTCACCCATCTGGCAACTTTATGTTGTATAATACAAGGGAGTGCACAGTATGTGGCATAAATTACAGACAAGAAGAATGCAACAGCACAGCATGTAGGGTAAATTAAAGCAAGCATTCTTCATGGCCCATAGCAGAGAAGGACAGAACAATTTTGCATCATAAATACAGGAAAAACATGTGTTTTAAAATGAGAATTTAAAAAAAATAAATAAAAAAGATATGCCCTTGGAGGCAGGCAGCTTGTTCCTAGTGGCAGCAGCAACCAGGCAAGACCACATAAAGGAATAAAGAAAGGGGTAATGCTAGATAACAAGAGGTAACAGATTGCAGTAGGAGGACAAAGAAAGAAACCAAATGCTGAGATGGAGCAAGCCCCAGTGGACTTTTAAAAACAAGAGCGCAAATTGAAAATGAAAGGAGCAGAAAGCACACACAGCTCTAAGGATGGAAACCGTTCTTGTCGGTTTTTGCGGTATGAATGTATGTAATGCACACCGGTTGTTAGTAACATAGCACTTAACGTCAAAGGGTTCATAAATGGTATCTACTGACCATGGTCTGGTGAACTCAGCATAGATCCAGGAGCCAGGAGTTTCTGCTCTGAAGATCCAGAAATGCTGACCATCCTATGCCACCCTCCAGCCTCTGTACCATCGTGTGGGCGCGTATATAAGCGTGTGCTTGTGTGTGTGCATGCACACATCCATATATAGGGGAGAAGGAGTGGGACAAATTGGGCTCCTGAGCAAACTCTGCTGGCTAGCACGCACTAGAGCAGTTACTCTGTGCCTGTCCTGTCCAGTCCTGGATATCCTACTTGTTGTTGTAGGCAAAAGGGCTGATCCTGGCTGCAGGATCCTTCCTAGAGTGCTTTGCTGTCACCAGGCGGTTGGGACAGGTGAGGTTTGCAGCACCCCAGAGCAAGGGGCACGGTGCAGAGAGCGATGTGGTGGCGTGGAGCTGTGACACTGCACGCTGCTTTCTCCTACTCAGCACCGAGCTTGCAGAGATGGGACGGGTGCCACCTCCTCCCATGTGAACTTCCATGGCAGCTTACGCCAACCTAGGGCAGGGCTTTTGCTCTTCCACTGTCCTGCCATGGCCCTTCCCTCGTGCCAGCGTTGGTGCTCATATTGCTGCACTGTGAGTCGCTTCAGGGAGCTAATTCTGCTAAAGTAACCTTACCAAAAAAAGGTGACCCTACTCTTCTCCTTGCTGGGATGCAGTTACGCAAGCCATGAGCCGGCTTAAGCCACCAAAGGGGCGATCGGAGGTCTGGATTGGAGGTGTGGGACCATGGCAACTTCAGTTTAGATGAGGTTAAGCTACCATGGAACGGTACTCTGGCTCTGTTTTCCTTTCCCACCCTGAGTTGTTTTTGTCAATTTAGAGTATGTTTTTCTCAAGGCAGGGAGTGTTTCCCATTATGTGTTTGTGCATTGCCTAGCAAGTTGGAACCCTGATCTGAGGTGGAAACTTGAGGCCCCACCATAGTACAAATAATAAATGTAACAAAGTGAAGAACAGATGCATTCACATATGGTGTATTATAATTCAGACAAATAAAAATTCTTATGGTGTATGTTAAAATCATTCTATATGTGTCACAGTTAGCATAAAAACTGAAAACAAAAACAAAACCGTGAAGAGTCAAGGCATCTAAAAGTACGTACCCTACTTCTGCATCCACAAATACAGATTCCTCTGTACCCAGTCCTCATTGCCAAGGAAATGATCATGCAACAGTGTCCTGTAACTTTAGCGTTGCCCTGGTTGTGCTGTCATTTTTAATTTTTTTTATAACATTAATTTCAGAATTTCTTTCCAGCCTAAGCAAGCATCTCCCTAGCCTTCCGGCCCCTTGACTGCACATACACTCATATGGGGCTGTACATAAAATGTCTACAACGTCTTCATTTTGCATCATGCCCAAAGAGCACACCATTTTTGTCGTTTTGAGAATGTGGTCCTTAATGGCAGCATCATCCCAGGGCAGTTCAGGTTTCATTCCCACTGGACTGGGAGTAGGGATCATCATTGTGACACAGGGTAGGTTTTCCTACTCTGTGCTGGCATTGGTAATACTAGCAGCCACAGCTATTTGCAAAGAGGAAAGTTATTTGTGGCAATCTCTGGAATATAGAGTTATTTAACTCTTTTGGAAGAGGAACCTTCAGATAAAAGAAAGAATGAATTTTTAGAGAGTTACAGCCATGTGGTAATCCTAAAATGAATTATATAAGATGTCAGGATCTCATAGGCTGACAGAGATGGAAAAAAAAATCTTAAAGCATGTCTTTAATAATTTTTTTAAAAAATCACACTAATTCATACTTTGCTATGTCAATTTTCAGAAAATTCATTCTGTATATAGCAAGTAAATGCTGTAAATTTGGGAAGGTTGCTTTATATGCTTCAAAAATAATTAAATTGTTTAATTCCTGTTCTAAGCACCAAATTCACATCAGGCTATAAAGTCACAAGCTTTGCCTCCATGATAATTAACATTCATAAATATAGACTTAACAAGGCTGCCTTTCAAAGGGATGATGCATTTCAGGAATACAAATTTACATATACAAACTGGATACACCAAACCCAGAACTTCTAACTTCTTGATACTAAGGTTTACCAATTCGCATCCTTGCACTAATCAATGAAGCACTAAGAAAAAAAGCAGTTTGGACAATTGCCAAAAGTACATCACAAGGAAGCATAAATCAAGGCACTAGTCCCTTATGCCAAGCATTCATTAGTAACTAATGTTAAATTGAAGTGAACCTTTTTACAAGCAAGAAAAATAGGCAATCCTGGAAATTGTTTTACTAGCAGCTCTTTATCCCCCTTTTCCTTTCCTTGGCAGCTAGAGGAAACACAGTCTAAGCAACACATTTGGCACCAAAGACCTTATATAGTTTCTACTTCATTAACGGATTTGAAAAAATGTGCAGAAAATACTACGCATAGATAAGATACATAGTGCCAAGCAAAAGTCATCACTCCCCACCAGCTGTTGCCCAGAAGCAGTACAATTATTTAATAGGTATTTGTGATTGCCTTCTTTAGACACAAAAATTAACATTTCTACATCAGTCTCAGCTATCTGCTTGAGAAATCCATTCTAGCACTTAGATGTCAAGCACTGATCGTACAGAGGATCACAAGTAGTGCTTGGACTTAAGTGCTGGTGCTAGCAACTTGATGATAAGATAGAGCTGAAAAACATCTAGTATTTCTTCATTCAAACCAAGCTGATTCTTGCCAATACGGTGAAAATCTGTGGGATTAAGTAGTTGAAGAGTAGGGCCAGACTCTCTCTAGCCATTGTATGAACTCAAAAGTTTATTTAGGTTGGTGGAGCGGTGCCAGTTTACAACAGCTAAGTATATGATCCCCACAATCTTTTTTCCTTTTAAAACAGTCAGAATTAACCAAGATAAACTCTTCAGTCCTAAGCTACTGGTTGCCTGAGGAAATATTTTGAAAGGATTCTTGCCCAAAGCATGAACATCTCAAAAACTAACTTCTGGGCACACATTTGATGTATTATTAGAATTGCTGAATATTCTATATAATATGAACGTGTTCTGCATCCTACATATAAAAAAAAAAAAAAAGTAGCCTGCAACTTTCTGGTACTTTTGCAAAAACAGCTCACTTTTCCAGCAAATCAGTTCACATGCACTATTGGAAGTGCTAGCGTGCTATGCTAGATTTATTTTTCCTGGATTCTAGCATGTAAAACCTGGCAACTTTACCTCGGCAAAGGACCGCAGGTTCACCAAAGCCTGCAGTCTGCCTGAGCCTTCGCTCCGCTTAATGTGGGGAACACCCTGGCCAGCACCTTGGGCCTCTGTGGTCTCTGCCGGCACCATGTCAGTACAAATGACTGCGAACAGCTCGCCGATGGCCAGCAGAAATCAACCTCCTTGCTTCAGAGGCATTCCTTACGGAGAACAGACTTGATCAGGCCTGCCCAATATCGCCTTCTCCCTCTGTCTCCCTACAGCGAATAGTGGGATGGATTAGCAAGAGGCCAGGGAGGAAAAAAAGCAGATCATAGCCTGCTCTGCAGGTCACTGGCCCAGCTACTCTTTCCATGTCATAGAACAGAGTAAGGCAATGGACGTGTGGCCAAGGGGAACACCAAAACAGATGTACTTCTGAGACACAGCTCCTGATTTAGGTCCTTGCTTTCATCTCCAGCAACACATACTCAATAGCATGGTGGGTGCTGGTGGTACTCTCTTACGCTGCTTAGTTCCTCCAGGACCATACGTCAGCTCTGCCTTTCTTCTCTGCACAACTCCGTTCTCTTTTCTTCATGTCTCCCTGCACTGCTGTTTGGACATCCTTACTCTTGCAGTGAAGACCATCACCATCCACTTGTTACTCCCTTCTCTGATTTTCTCACAACCATCTTTCTACAGTGAGAAGAACATGGTGTCTTATGGGCTCCAGCTCCCATCCAGCTGGCTTTATCCTTTTAAAATTCTTTTTCTCTAACGATCTTAGCTTCCCCCCTGTAATCCTGGAGCCCTTTTTTGGACTCAGCATTAATCACCCTGAAAAAGAGCAACAACAAAACTTTCTCCAACCCTTTTCTTCCATTTGTACGCGGTCGGCAGAGTTGCTCGGGGCTTGGGATCTGGTTCATTTGGTGAACTCCTAGTGAGTCACCAGGCGTACATGCCGCAACCCTCTGAAGGCATCTTAGCCACGTGCTGACCTGCTCCAGCCCTGCGTAGCTGGTGGGGTCTCGGGGGACTGCAGCAGATGAGTCCACAGTCAAGGAGTCAGCGGCATGGTGGTGGCTAGGAGGAGCCGTGGTTTGGCAGGAGCTTCTTCCCCGAGGCTCCTTGGGTGGCAGCAGCTGGCTGGGCACCGAGCAGCCAGGCTGGCCCTGGGGTTGCACTCCATTTTACATCGGGGTGTGTGCAAGGGCAGAGTCAGTCTGTCTGCGAGCAGGAGAGCAAAGAGCCTGGACGCGTGCATGTGGAGAGGGCAGGGGGAGAAAGGGGGTGTGTATGGGGAGGAGCTGCTTGAAAAAAAGAGCTCGTAGCCATGGTTATGTGTTCGTACACATGTCGATCTGTAGGAGAAGAGAGAGACCAGCTCGTACGCTAGGAGTGATAGAAAAGTTTTCTGATTTTGATTTCGACAGTTTCTCTGAAGATAGCTCGCTGCTTCTTGAGCAGTTCACAGAGTAGCTGAATTATTTCTTTTCCAGGGTAGCACTTTGAGAAAAGCCTTTCTGTGAATTTTTATGGTATTTTTCTACTTGCTGTGGTATTCACAGATGTTAAGGGAGGTGGGAGCGAACAGGCCCTCTAAATCCATAATCACTCTATGCAGTTACATTAATGAATGTCACCATTGATAAGTACTGTATGTTATATAATCAACCAAGCATTACCCAAACACAGAGCATTTTTATGTGACCCATCAGAGCTATAAGGAGACATTTTGGTGCCGGGAGTATGTCCTCCACTCCCCACTCCCGCTAGCACTTTCCCAGCTCCAAAGCTCCTTCTGGCCACCGCTGCTGCCTGCAGGTCCTCATCTTGGGTTGTAACCACAGCGACAAGAGCTGCTACCGGTCTGTTACATTTCCCCCAGTTCAAAGTACCCGCTTCACCCCGCTGTGCCACTCCTGTCCATGCAAGCCTTGCACCCTCCTGCAAAGTGAGTCTTCCCTCTCCTGGGAACAAGTCCTTGGTCTTGTGTTGCAGCCTATCCGACTCGAACGAGTTCTTTTTGCATGTGCTTATTGTGTGACAATAGACATCTGAAGTATCTTCCAAAGATGAACAATCAGCCTCTTCCACTGCAATCAAGGGGAGATTTGCCAACAGCTGTAGAAAAATTGGGCTCAAACCCTCATCTGAAAGACAGATGAATAAAAAATGCAACAGACATTGCTGCTGAAAATAGATAATTTCTAATTCCCACAGCTCTCTCTTTGTGGTTTCAAATAAGCCTTTCTACATTAAGACTACAGTTTTCAAACCAACAAAATTAAAAAACCAAATGTTCTTTCTGAGTGTTGTTTCAATTACGTTTCCATGAGTGTACATGCGTTTGATGTGTGAATTTTCCCATTAGATTCAGATTACTTTGGTTTGGACACCATTGATGAGGCATACCCTGTACAGTGGCAGTGGGATTAGACCTCTCATTTTTACATCTGAGGGACCAAAGGAAATGAGTCAGCAAATTGGCAAGGTCCTGTCTGATTGCAAAACTGCTGAGCATTATCAGTCTTTGGGATTCAATACCTGTCCCCATGCCTTGCAGCTCCAGATCATTCTGCTAAACGTTCATGCTTCCAGGGTCATGAATAAGCAGGTATTTATTATGTATGCTACTCCAGCACAGGGCTTTTTGCATGGCCTATATATGCATTTTAAGGACTGACTGTTAGTCATTATTAGGAATATTTATTACTCCTGTGATCGAATCAGCTGCTGCCCAGAAGCATTACATTCATGTAATAGATTGATGTTACTAGCAGCTTCTGAGTTAAAGCAGACACCACAAAGATTGTCCTGGCCACAAAGAAGCATGTGGAGGAAATCAGAAAAAGATAACTTGGAGGAGTAAGAGTTGGGGTAGCCTTTCAAGAAGCAGGAAATCATCTTCTTTTCAGGGTAGAACTTGAGCCATTCATGAAAAGGACTCTATGTTCGCGCTGCCTGTGGCTGGACTCAATGGTTCAGGAATTTTCTTCCACTTCTGTGTTCCCTGACTTCCACCTTAGGTGTGCTTTAAGCCTACTTTGTGCAGCAGGGAACCCAAAACAGGCCAAGATGGACTAAGCATTTATTTTGCTTCTTTTCTTCATGCTCGCCTCCTCATCTACTATGGGCAGCAAGTGTGAACTGTGTTGAAAAAAATGAAACATCAATACAGAAATAATACTGTTTCTCAGGGACAGTGTAAAGACCAGGAATACAAACTTAAGTCTTAACAGCAATGAGTGTTCCTAAATTAGTCTTGAAAAAGTGCATTTCATCTAGACAAAATGTATGAAAAGTTACAGATTTTAGTATTATTTACTCCTCTCCCATGTCAAGTACGTACTGCTTTGCTGACTGTGGGATATGGCTAGGTAAGGAAGGTAACCTTGCTCTAAGGAAGTCACAGTAATTGCCCCTGTACTTCCATTCAGCCACCCTCCCGTTTTTGATGTCCAACCCCTCCCATTATATTATGGCTAAATGAGGTTGGAAATCCATTCCTATGGGATTTTGCTACCGATTTGGGTTGGAACAGGATTTCACCCCGGGAATGCCCGCAGACTGGTGACTAATAATGACTAGACAGTCTGTGCATCTGGGGCTTTCACCTACCCTGGCTCTGAGGGAGTTAAAAATTTGTATACAAAGAAACAAAAAGAGCTGCTTAATATTTGATTTCTAGTGCAAGTCATCATATACCATATGGTAAGGTATTTATCCCAACTACATGTTGTTCAGTAAATCATAGGGGTTTGCGGGGGGTGGGGTGGGGAAGGAAGGGGGTTGTTGTTTTGATCTTAAAGTTCTGTGCGGCAAACTGTCTCTGTAAATTGCTGTCATCGCAATGGCTGTGAACCAGTCTGCTGTGTAAGTCTGATTGGAACAAGCCACCAGAAGCACTGCCCTTTTTCCTCCCCCTCCCCACACCCTTGGTGTGCAGATGGCAAACGCGATCGTCCTCCAAAGCTGGGCTGGATGCTGGGACCTTTCATGCGCAGCACTGCCTTACCTGATTTGCAAGCAGACGAGACCTGTCAAACCAGGCACAGGAAAGAAAGACAGACAGCTAATACTAGCGTTTTCAACTTTGTTACTACTTTCAGTGGTGAAAAGCAAGTTCGCCTTGCAATAGTTGGGCAACTCAAGTTGCCAGAAAGGCAAATATCCAACATACACCCACTGGCCACCTCTACAGGGCTTTATGTTGTTGTTTGTCATGTATTTCTGTGGCTGGTACTAATTTTCAGTTTGTCATCCTTTGACTCATAGAAATCCTTCCTTTTCAAAAAGGATGCATCTCCCTGTTGACCACGGAAAAAATGTGGCATGCAATTCAATCCTTTCCTGATAGCACCGGAGACAAGGAGAGGGCAAGTTAGAACACCGTGATGAGGAAGTTCTGTCATTTCCAGAAGGAAGCATGATTCACCGTGCAGAGCATTTTTGGGAGCCTGAATCAGAGCTGTCGAGGAAGTCAGTTCTTGGACAGTTTAATATTTAGTTTAACTATGACTTTACCGGTGAAATGTGTGCCTCTCCCCACAGCCAGTGGGTACGGCAAGATCAGATTACGTGCCACCAAGGAGCAGGCAAGAAGATCGCCAAGGAATTGGCTTTCAAATGTTTTGGATAAAATGGGAAGTACCGCAGAAAATCTGTCCTTAAATGTCATTGCAAAGCAGAGCTTTTCTAAAGCAGATTTAAGGGAGAAATATTTTCTCACACTTTTCCCGAGCACAGTGCAGGCAGTGGGAGGGACCTGCAGGGTGGCCATAAGGAGCCTGCAAGGGGAGGGCCATGCAGCGAGCTGCAGCCGGGCTCCTTCCCAAAAGGTCTGGAATTAGCACACTAGCGGAGAGATGGCTTCATTAGTCATGGCACAGACCTGCTAAGTAAAGCTATCCACAGAAAGAGTGAGTTGTGTGTTAGCTGCCAACAGGCTGCAGGATAAATTCAAGTTGGTTTTCATCGCCTATTGTACCCTAAAAGGATCACGATTTGATTAACGTAGTGTCCCCCCCTCCACCGCCCGCGCACACCCCCTCACACACACATGCCGTATTGCAGGAAACAAGATTAGACCGGAGTGTCTTCCCCTGCTCTTTCGCCTCCCCACCTTCGTTTCTCCCCCACAGGAAAGACAAAGACTTATTGGCAAAGCGCTATACATCTGGGAAGGGTCCTCAGTTCAGGAACTTGGCATATTCTTGGTCTACCACAGGTCTGAATTGCTGTCTGTTTCGGAGCAGGCGGCCAACTACGCCTTTTCTCCCCAAACATAGTTTAATAAAGTGGGGGGAGAGAAGAAAATCTATGTCGTTATACGTGATGATTAGCAGACTGTTGATGTGTTTGTGTCTCCAGGGGCACATGTATATCACCGGAGTCGAGCAGAGGGAACCGGCTGTTAAGATATTTACCGTACGGACGTATACACAAGCACCCAAAGCATAGTGCTGGAGGGTGGTGTTTATGGCCTGTACATTTAAATAAATAGAAACCATCCTTCATACTCGCTCTTTGCACTCTGCTGCACAGGGATTTACTTTTCTGGCCTCATGGATAAGGAAAGACTGAGTATCAGGGAGAGGCAGAATTCCTATAGGATGTGAGAGGAGAATGGGATACACGGAGCATGCCTACGCATCCCTCGAAGACGTCACTCTATCTGGGAGCCAAAAGGTAAGGGAGTGGGTTTGCTGACTCTGACACACGGTGGGAGGAGATCCGAGACACAAAGGAGTCATGGGTGTGAACCAGGAAACAAGCCCGTGCCCACCCAGCTTTTTTGTTTGCTTGAGGAGGATGTAAAATATGCTTACACCAGTTGTGCTCCAGCTCCAGCGCTAATTGTTAACAATAAAAGGTCACCAGAAAACAATTGCTGGGAACCAGAATTACACAAGGGGCCTGGGTAATGGGATCACTCCTTCGCGGGAGAATGCCACCCTGCCAGGGAGCGGGGTACGGGGCGATCCTCGGGGGGGACTCGCCAGGTCAGTCGAGGAAGGGAGGTGCGCGCTGGTGTCAGTCAAACCTCCCCCCCCCAGCTCCCTGCTCCCAGATGGACACGCACGCACCGGGCAGTCTCTTTCAAGCTTATTTAGCCCTTATTTGAGGGAATTTAAATGTAAGGTGAAGTGCTCTTCTTTTCCCTGTCATCCTGGGAGGAAAATATTGGCTTCGACTTCCCTTCCTACGGCAGAGTTAGGGCTTTGAGGGGGAGTGCCGGGAGGTTTGCATGGCAGGAACGAGGACTGCTGCCTGGGGGAGGGCTGGCGTGAACTGGAAGGCTGCTAGCATAGACCAAGGGAAAAAGAGGGAGGTACCTTTTGAAGTATCTTACTCCCTCCCAAAATACATTCATACTTCATGGGTGCGAGTACTGCTCAGGAAGAAATTTCTAAGCTAGCATTAAATTCATCTGCATAAGCATCAGTAACACCAGCAAGGGCTGAAAAATCCTGCCAGCATGCTGGGTAAGTACTTTGGCAATCCATCCCAGGCCAGCTCTGTGCTGTTACGGCCCTCTGGTCTACTTGCATATGTCTACTTGTGTGGTCAGCACACCATGGGCTGCTCTCTGGGCATCTCGCTACTTTAACCTTCAGGACTTAGCAAAATTAAAGGATGTCTGAACCCATGAGAGATGCTTTTAGGCCATGTCCATGCTGAGAAAGAGGCTGACTGTCGGCCAGAGGCTGAATCCAGGCCATTCAGCAGTCAGTAGCAGATACAGCTACGAAAATGCTAACTGTGCGTGGAGGTGGAGGCGTTCTGGAGCACCCTGTGACAGAGCAGCCTCGGACCCTGCCTGTCCCGCCTTCACTCCAGGTCCACACAAGTGCGACTATTCCTAGATGGTCCAAAGACAGTTATTTACCTTTTCCTAGACCTTGCCCTCTGAGAAGTCGTATGTGTATTTAGCCCACCTTTACCTGAAGTCCTGGCCCCTGAGCTTTCTGCAGCTGCCTCCATGCAAAACAGCACAACTTTTCTGCCCTCACAAACACTCCCCTCAGCCACCACAAACTCCCTCCCAGCCCTTCATATCCAACTCCTGCAACCAGATTGTATAGCCAGGGAGAGAGAACATGGTTTGTGGGACAGATAGATGTGAAAAGCAGTCATTAGGGGACAGTACACAACTGGTTTCCCTTCCTCTAGTGACTGCGCATGTCTGCTTCCCCCTGGTGCAATTTTGAAGCTGTTCTCTTTGGTGATGGGGCTCAAGTCTATTAAAAAAAGCCACCGCCAAAACCCAGTTTCCCCAAAACTCCATCAAGTCTAGAGACGGTGGTAAGGATGCAATGCTTTGCAAAGAAAAGAACAGGCGACCAGGTAGCTGCTCTGTAGGTATTCTGTACTCATAAGTTTCTCAGGAAAGCCACAGGATTAGCATGCAGTATAGCAAGATGGGGGTAATAAGCTCTCAGGCAGCTGAAGGACACTGTGAGAGAGGTTAGATGATTTATGCGAGGAGAACTTGCTGAATTCTCAATCCTTCCCACATGCAGTTCCCTCACGTGAAGGATTTTGCTCTCTGCAGACAAGGAGAGCTCAATGACTGCCAAGGCGCATCATCTTGTCCTGTGTGGCTGTGAGGTGTGGGAGCAAAAAAGGGAAGCGAGATTAGTTTGGGACCAGGCTCTCACTGAGACACCATCGTTATAAAAAGTGGAGGCAAGAGGCCTATAGTTCCCTTTGAAGGGGTGCCATGTATATGCTAGAAGCTGCTGGCGCATGCCTGGGGTTGTGCAGATGCTATATGCAGGTCATACAGTCTGGGGGCTGTGGTGTGCCCAGTACCAGTGCTAGAAAAGAAATTCAAGGGCCAGAAGACTCTAGGTGATGCTGATATTTTGACTGTCCATGAATCTGGCCCCATTGGATTCAGTGAGGTCACAGCACATAAGAAAGACACAGATAATCTGGGGAGGGTCCAGAGCAATCACCACAGCTACAACAAACATTGCCTGCGGAGGGAAGACTGGACAAACTGTATTTGCTTACTGTAAAGAAAAGGAGATGGGAGATGATACTGAGGATGTCTTTAAATATCTAGAGGGTTACTGCAAATATAGCAGAAGGATATATCTGCGTTAGCCTGTGGTGAGCTGGAGAGGTAGGGAGAGGCTTAAACTGGAATAGAAAAGATTCTTATTAGATACCAAGGGGGGAAAAAACCAACCTCTGCCATACTAAGATTATGAAGCCCTGTAATGGATTGCTTGGAGAAATTCTGGAGTCTCCAGGACTGGATGCCTTTAAGAGTAGGAAAACAGCAACCAGGAAGGACAAGGACGTAGCTGATGCTACTACCACAGATAACCTCCTGAGTTCCTTCCACGTAGTAAGCAAGTACTACAGTGAAGAAGAGGAAAAAACTATTTTCCAAGTTGTCCCTCATTCATCCCAGTTTCCGCCTGTATCACTTTTCATTCCAAATGCATTAAAATGTGCAAAATCATTCCTCTGTTAACATATGACTGTATAGTAAAACCCATGAGTTAGGAAAGAGTATGTCTTGTGAAAACAGAGGATATGAAAAATTTGTACTTTTATTATGGTTACCAAATCCTTCTTTTTCATAGAGCAGGTCTGATTTTGTTCACTTGCTCTTAGCAGGCAGAATTAACGGTTACTGTTTTCTGTAAAATAGAGCTTCCATTACTGAAAAAAAATCATTTTACAGCACTCAGTGTTCAGCCTATAAAGTTTAAAAGCTGTATGAGGAGTTTTACATTTTGAAACGTTTACTTTTTCGTGAACTATAAAGATGAGTCTTAATGCCCAGATTTCTGAATCAATAAAAATGCTCAAATGTCTTTGACAGCAGGGTAGTGAAACTAAAGCCAAAATGCCACTAAACAAAAGATAAAATCTTGGATGAAATGCCCTAGCCTTTACTGGCATTTGTGAGAAGTGCTGCCTCCTCATATAGAGATATGAGCAAAAAGTGAGTCCTGCCACCATGTCTTGCCAACGGGTACGCTGAGCGAAACAGGCCCTAAATAGGCCAGTTAAAGTAGTGCAGTGTTTGCTGCGTGCACTGGGGCTTTCAGCACATACTTTTGATGAGAAGATCTTTATGACAGTAAGTGTAGATACTTATTGTTATACTTAAGGTTGAATTCCAGCTTTTGTCCAAAAGCTACATCCTTCTTCTCTCTGCTACATTTTTAGCTGCTCAAAACTTTTGTCACATTTGCTGTTATCACTTCTGTGGTAAAAGAAACCATGTTAGATTGAATAACCTTTTTCTTTTTTAATTATTTGGATAACCATTAGCTGTAATTTGAAATGCAGCCCTAGCATAGCTCAGAACTAACAAACTATACACCCTAGAGGGATCTGAAAGAGATCTGTGAAACAAAATCAGGCCTCAGATGACAAGTGGATCTGTAAGAGTCCACCTTTTATGGGCTTACAGTCCAAGATTGCAATAGAGCTCTCTCTCAGTGAGTAATCTAAAATTGGAAGAAAAAAACTTCAGGGTTCAGAATGTTAAAATCATTAATGTCCTGGAAAGTACTGATGTGACTGTGGATTTGAAATCTCACGTTTTCTTGTCCCAAGAAGGGCATGTGCGTGTGTGCGCTCTGGTGACCCTTAGGTTTGGTCCAAAGAAAGGATGCCCCATTCTGATGGTGTTCACAGATCCTGCAGTCTCAGGTACCTTCGTGTCAGGGAACTAAGGGGACAAATTATTTGAAGCATGATGACTAAACATGGCTTGAAATCATGATGGAGGAATGTATACCTGTTCAGGTTTGGCTTTTCAGTTCTTGGGTTTTTTTCCTACTATGACTAGGTAGTATAGTGTGTGCTTACCAAAAGCAGCCCTAGCCTTCAAGCACCGTGACTGAAGAAAAGCTCTTTCAGTACCTGCAGAGCTAGACTTTCGGCAAAAGGCAGCCGTCCCCCACACAGCAGAGGCGTCAGCGAGAGCCTCTCAGCCTGGGCTATGCTGAACCAAGCCCCATTTAGAAAAAAATCATTCCTAACATGTGAAGTTTTCTGATATCATACAGACCCTGAAATATAGTCCTAGCTTTCCATGGGACGGGATTTCAGGAGCCTGAAGGAATATAAATTGCTAGATTGGTAGCAACCACGGTCTACACTGTAAGTAAGCAGTTATTGTAAGATTAGTGTCTTTGCTAGGAAGGGGGGCGGGGGGGGGGTAGGGATTGCAATATTTGTCTAACATATAAATGTGTGTAGGCAACTATATCTCAGTGTTACCTGTAAGTGGAAAGCAGCCTAACCAAATTCCCTTCCTGAGGGCATAGCTTGCCAAGTGTACTGCCTGTCCCATCACGTGTACAAATCTTCATCGTCAAACAAGAACTTTCTCTGGCTGGAAAGCAGTAACTTGTAATGCAAAGCATGCCAGCGTATGTCAGCAGTATTACTCCCCTGGCACTGCTCCTCCCTGTTAATTGTAGAGTAGAAAACATTCTTCTTCAGGCTTTTCCTCCAACTACCCCAGTGCGAGAGCCAGAAACCGTGGACATTTGTGTGGAGGGAATTTGGCAGCTGAAACGCGTGGAAGCCTGGCTCTGGCATGAGCATTTCCAAGAGCAGCATCTGGACCCCTGGTTAACTTCCTGACTGATCTCCTGCCTCAGACAGGACGCCAACCACGATAAGTGCACCAAACATAAGGGGGAGGACTGGGCAGAGGCTTGGACATTTCTTGCAGTTTTAAAAATAGCAGAGCAAATCCAAAGCACATTGGCAGAAAGCATGTAACTTCAAAACTCAACTGGAAAGTGCCTCCTCCTGATGATTGTCTTGCAGATTATTCCCTGGGTTGATTTTCTGCCTGTCCCAGCAGCAAAGCCACAGCTGCAACCTCACTGACAGAAATGGGTGAATTCGGAGCTCAAACATGAGTGCATTTCTCGTGCATAGTGAACAGCTTCTTGGCTCGATTTACAGAGGCATCTGTGTCAAAACTACTGTGATGTTTGCAAAGTCCATCAGCGTTTTGATCCTATGGGGGCAGACAGTAGTTTTGTATGTGCCATTTTCCTTGTTTCCTCCATTAGAAGAAACCTTATACTGGCTTTCCAAAACAAAAGGGAAAAAAGGTCCTGTTTGGGTTACCTCCCAGCTGTGCATACATATGGGTACATATGTGTGCCTATGTGTGCACATCTATATGCATAGGAGAGACTTTCCTTCAGTGGTGAATGGGAATTTAGCCTGTGCTGACTCATAGGCTACAGATGACTGCAAAGTTATTAGGTTCTTCTTTCACCCAAACAAATCGAGCTTCCTGAGTGTTTGACTCATTCATTGGTATGTGTTAGACTAAAACATAGTTTAACGTTGCTACCTGTCCATCGACCTACATAGAGATAACTCTGTGTAGAAGGAGAAGCCAAAACACCAAAGCAAAGTGTCTAAAGCAGGTAACGGTATGTTTTCCAGTACCCTACTCCTGCACAGAGCTTGTACATCCCAACCCGTGCCCAGCTTTCACCACCACGGTGCCTGAGCATTCAGGCGTGGAAGTGTGACAAGGCTTCTGTTAAATTCTCTGGGACCAGAGACAGTCACTTTTCCTGCACACCAATACCCTATACATACACACATGAAAACATGCAAGTGCTTGCAAATTTTATAAACTTCATCCAGCACACCCTTTATACAAAAATCACCCACTTCTTTGTTGATTCACCATTCCTCTTTTCATAACAGGGACGACTAACACTTCTGAATAATAAATACAAAGTCTTTTGCAAGTGGGAAATAAATGGTATCAGATAAATACTCTTGGTTGATTTCTCTTGTCCTTCTGCTGCTCTTTTTTTTTTCCATTACCATTTTTACCCTATCATTATTGTCTAAATGTGCGGAGAAGAACAGAAGAATAACAAAACCCAAATGCTGTTATCTGAGATGTACATTGCATCCTGAGACTCCTCAGCACAAGTACAAACAAAGTTGATTTCCTACCATGACAAGGTGGCAAGGAAGTGGGCCAGAGGAGGAAAACGATCTTTTTACAAAGAGGACCTTGTCAAAGACAACTTTTTTACCAGACATAAACTCAGGGAGTTAAAAAACTTTTTAAAAGAATGGCCAGGTGCAGGGTAGAAGGATGAAGTTAGGACTTAAAAGCATTCCTCCAAAATGTGGCAAATAGATTCTGAATTCTGATCATGTCTGGATCGTCGGCAGGTGACTAATTCATCTGCAGTATGGAAAGAAGACTTTTTAACACCGTCTGTACATAGGACATACCACTGCTTAGAGGAAACACTGGCATGCTTCAGTCACTAGGCAATTCTCATCAGGCCATGAAGGTATGTTAGTCATGCTTTTATTAACAAAGTTTTTGATACTTCTGCTTTGCAGTAAGCAGCGAAGCCTTTGTATCTCAGAGAGACACTCCCCCTTAGAGATGTCGTGCAAAGAGTGAGACTGTAATATCTTAAATTTTGTTCCAGGTTTGTCTGATAAGTGGGCGGCAATAGTTAAAGGCCAATTTGTGCTTTTCCATCACACTGTCTAGACATATTTGCAAGCACTGCTTTGCCTGAAAGAGGAAAGGGTATATCATATATTACACAATAATGGTTTATTTTTACTTGTAATGCATTAAGAGGCTGTTTTCAATCAGAAACCATTTGATATGAGGGTATGTTCTGGACAATAAATGGAAAAAGTGGAGCATATCCTTTTTTTTTTTCTTTTTTCACACACCAGACAATACCCATACTTTCCATATAGACAGGAAATGGCTTAGGTTTATATATAGAAATACAGTATATTTTATATGCATACATAATGTATTGATTTATTTTAAAACTATCACTGTATAATTGGTTGAAGCTGCAAAATTGATACACACCTATGTAAATACTTTAGTACAGCCCAGAGAAGACAAACCTGGAAACTTTAAGAGAGATTCCTTCCCATCAGACTCTAAAGACATGACATGCATGGTGCGAGGGTCGTGTGCCATTCCGCAGTTGCTCAGAGCCACCGTATCTGCTCTGTTTGGCATCGGTGTGTCGTAACTTATGGTCCCACTTGGCTCCCCACAATATCGTCTCAGAGGTGCGTATCTTCTCACCCCCTCTTCATCCCACCACTCCTAACGGGCTACCAGTTCTTTGTTCTTACTGGTACTGCAACCAGCAGGGCTGGGTCTGGGGCCCAATTTGTCTTAGGCTGCAGGGGTCCCCAGTCCCATACCTCCCATACCCCCTGGCTACCTGGTACCTCTTTTGGCTAGGGCTGTCCACTGCCACCTTCTTTCCTGGGACCTGGAGAAGGTGCCCTGCATTGCTTAGGAGTGGGGCATCTCCATCGCAGAGCAGTTTTCTGCAGGGCCACATACTGTGGGCATGCTTTCCCCAGTGGAGGGACACATAAAATCACTTTCATGGGAGGGTGACAGTTCCCAGGTGGCAGCTCTGGTTTTGGTTTGGGGTTGGTTTTTGGGGTTTTTTTCCTATCTTTCTTTCCCTGCACCTGCAGTTTCCTGAGGACACGGATGTTGGCATGGTGGTGAGCTGCTCCTGGCTTGCTGAAGTCCAGGCCACTTAAGCAGGTAAAGGACATCTGCTTTACCAGTACTGTTCTGCAGTTTAGCAGAGCTAAATCACTTTTTGACTCTAGCTTCTTGCAGAAAATATTTGGATTGTTTTAAGATGATTTGCCACTAAGCTAAGACACCGGAGGTTAGGAAGGCTGGGAGTTACATGTTTAAAACTATGTTCATTTCAAATTGGATGAATTCCTGCTCACCAGACTATGATCCACAGTCAGGCATTATGGTCAGATTATTTAATACATTAGCAAAAGTGAATTTGACGGACACAGTCACCAGCTGGGCTGTGATCTGATAAGGCTGTCTCAGAGAAGACACAGTAATAGGTCAGAACAAATATATTTGTTTCTTTCAGGCACTGTAAACAGATCTGTGTTTAATTTATTCTAAAGGGCGCTTTTTTTTTCCTGTGCTACCAACACGTAATCTTTCACTTGGATTTTGTTTGTTTGCTTGTTTTTACGTATGCTAAAACTCTTAATGGAATTCTTCAGTCTTGTATTTCATTTCATGCAGATAACAAACTTCTCCAGTGTTTTTAGATTTCTTAAGCCCCACATGGTCTTCCTGCCCTTTTTAATACATTTTTTTCCCAGCTGTTCTTTAATGAAAGAAGGAAGAAGTACAGTGAGACTACTAGGCTACTTCCAATTGCAACCGTTAATGGCCATGGTAGGCAAAGATTCACAAATCCTGTTACAGATAAGAAAATAAATCTCTCTACCATGAAGCTGTGGCGTAAGGACTGAAATACTCTCTAAGCCATAAAAGTTGAACTTGGAGTGAGGAGAACTCCAGCCGTCACCTTGCATATTTCATTTGTTACAGGCCATCTGTGTGCATCATCAGGGATCTCAGGAAAATATTACTCAGCTGTCTTTTATCTCTGTCTAGTCTAGCTAAAGCGTGGGTAGCAGAACACAAAGAAAAAAGTTCCCAACTTCAGTCTGATGATAAAAGATGCTGGTAAGCTAATAGAATCTAATGTTTTGTATTGATTAATAATACAGGGCTATAACCCACTGAATCTGCTGCAGATGGAGCATAGTTTAGAAAACAAATAATGAGTTTCTTCCTTCCTAATAAGCTCTTTATTACTTGTTGAAGTGGAATGTGAGAGCACAAAGTAAAGCTCAGGTATCAAAAAAAAGTGGTGATGACGGGTTGAGGGGGGTCACTTGTGAAAACAGTGGAAATCAAATCAATTAGGCTTGTCAGCTGGAAAACATCATGGGGAATTAACACTTGTTTGTCTGGATTCCTGCAGCCTGAACAAAAGTGCACAAAAAATGTATTCAGGTAACAAAGGAAGTGCTGTATGAAAATTGTGGTTTAACTAAAAGAAAAAAAAAGCATTGTGTAAGACTTACATCCACTGACAAATGAAATAAGTAAATAGGATAAACCTTTAAAAACAACCATACGCTTTTAACCTTCAGAAGCAAATGCATCTGCACAGCAACAAGGGACAGAGGTAAAGGTACCACCTCTGTCAACTTGAGGGCTTATAAAGAGTAGAACCTGGCAGGGCGCTGCTGAGGGTAGTGAGATTTTGCCTGGTTGCCGTGAAACTGAAATTACAGCTGGTGGCATAAATTGAAAAGGCATGCAAAAAATCTGGGGAATATTTGGATCCTGGGGCTACAAAGGAGGGAAACCTTGGGGGCAGAGGCATTCGGGAGTCTTTGGATCTCAACCTCATTTCTGGTTTATTTTGTTTTCTCTCACTTCAAGGTTGAACTATACTGAAAGGCCCTTCCCTCTACTGCAAAACAGTCGTCTTTTTTTTTTTTTTTTTTTTTTTTTCATATTGCACTCCAGGAGAGCAAAGATGGTGCCAGGGCAGCTACAACCACAGCTTCTACTGGATCAGTGCCTGACTGAGGAAAGCAGGAATTCAGAACGACGGTCTCCAAGGCCTCTGACTAAACTCATTAAAACTTGGACACAAATATTAAGCGGTGAGATGCATTGGCCCCGATCCCTTCTCCTCCCCTAACTCTGGCAGACACGGGGGACTGCCCCCCAGTCCCTGCCCCTGGGGCTGCCAGAGGGGTGACTGCCCCCAGAACAAGGCAGGGATGCTCTCCTGCATCAACCTGGACTAGGCAGAGCAGAGACCTGGTTACCAAAGCCAGGGGCTTGAGGTTGGTTACCTGCACACAAGCTCAGGCCCAGGCTGCCGAATAGGCTGATTTCATGGGTGCTTTTTATCACTGGTTAATTCATGTAGGTTCTTCTGAAAGACCCCAAAGACCCAAGAAATACTGGAGGAATAAGCAATAGGATCAAAATGTTCCAACAACTTTCACTTATACTAAAAGAGAAGGTGCTAGTGAATTATTTCTTTATCTTTTACATTTGTATCTACCATTACTGATTTGTAAGTAAGTGCTGGTTTTTGATGTGAAGTGGCTGAGGTAGCATTCGAAGACTGACTGGATTCCAGAATAACAAAAGCAGTTGTTCTTCCCCTGTTCTTGTGTTTTATATACTGACTACACATACACATTCTTGGCACACACTACAGTTTTTACAGTGCACAATTTTTAATGGAATTAGAAAAAGAAACAATTTCAAATGACAGGAATAAATTAAAGGAATGGCTTGAAGGTACAATCACAAATGGCTTAGTACTTTACATTCAGTGGGAAGTACCTCGGGAAAAACATTTCTTCTAACGTCTAGCAGCTTTTGAATCACTCTGTTCAGAGTTTCAAGTGTCACAGCCATCTCTAGCTGTAGTTTGAATTATTAGTATGACTGTGTATAAACTTTTTTTTTTTTTTTTTTTTTTTTTGGCTATACTTGGGTGAAATAATAGAAGAGAGAAGTGTTGTTTAACTTCTTCTGTGTTATTCCAGCCATGAAAAAACCCTGGTCACCCCTGCTTTCACATATTTTATTTTACAGTGAAGTTGGAATATTGAGTCAACTAACTTACACATTTCCATGCAAGTAAAATATAACAAAGCAAGGGCTAACTTGTGGCCCTTTACAGATCAGTGGTAGGGAAGGTGTGGAAAGCTATTTGGAGCTCTCCTGCTCACCCCTGTTAACACATGCATGTTTCCTTAAGGAAGTGGTGATTACACCTTGTTGTTGGCAGTGCAAAGCTTAGTAAATCTTTACATTTTCACTATGGAAGAAGGGAATTTCCTCTTACCTCTGTGGGCAGCCAGCCAGCGAAAGGTGATGGGAAATACATGACATCCTGTTCTGCCTACCTTTCATCTTTCCTGTTCACAGACACATTTTGAGCCTGACATGCAGGTGTAATTAAAAACAGGTTGATGCCATGCACAGCTCAGCAGATGCACGCAAAATTAGTACCTGCTGTGAATCCAAGTACATTGGCTTTTATGAAACAGCCAGGCATTTGCAAATCGTCTCTTGTAACTGCAATAATATCAACATAAGAATAAAATGGATCGTGTGGCTTTCACTAACGTGGATCGGCTCAATGGCTAGCATTTTTCTCAGTAGTACTCAAAGTAATGTAATGCTAACTATTCATGCTGATGTTTTTCAGAAGAGTTAATAGTATTGCACTGGTGCATTTCACACTTTAAAAAACCCCTCTTTTCCTATGTTTCCTGGGCATGCTGCTCATGTAGGCACCAATGCAGCATCTGCATTCTCCAGCTGGCCGCTGCTGTGCGCTGGGGCTGGAAAGGGGCTGGTGCGCCGGTCATTCTCCTTTGCCATGGTCTATAAAAGATGACTCTGAGGAGGATGCAGCTCTCCAGCCTGCTCACTGGAGGCTCATACTTGGCATGCCTAATGCAGCTGCCATACCTTCTCTTCCCGAAGGGAGCCAAAATAGGAGAGGGAGATGCAGGCAGGAGGTACCTGCTCTGCAAGCTACCTTGCCTGCCCTGCCGCGAGCAACGAGAGGCTGGTGCCAGGAGGGGATTCTAGGTGGGGACACACGCCAGAAGTGGCAGAGAGCAGAGGCTGGGGCCATAAAATTTGATGGCATCAGAGCTTTCAACTGCAGTACTTCGCATACATGCCACACTGGCTCCTCCCTGGCAACTGGCACCAAGAAAAACACAGTTAAAAAAAGATCAATCTCTTGTCATCTGCCTCACCAGCAGTTCAGGCAGGTTTTGTTGCTTTCAACACTGGGGCAATGTTGGCTACTAACATTCTCTCCGCTTCAGTTTAGTGATCCCAGACCATGAGTAGGAGCAGTCATTCACCTCAGATGAGTGTAGCATCATAAATCTGTTCAGCTGCACATTTTAGCTCTGTGGTGTCAGACAGGCATAATTAGAGCTCCAGAGTCCAAGTGCCACCACACTAGTCTTACAGCAGTGCAATTGCCCACGCTTTACGTGAGTCATCTGGTGGGAGAGGAGAATTAGGCCCAACATGTCTGGGCTGAAGCAATGATTTAATCAAACTGCTCCTTGCAGCTCTGACAAGTGTCTTTTTATGGTTCGTGGTGTTTAGTTTGAAGTTGCCAGTTGGAATTTTTCACACCTGTGGTTTATTTAAGCCCTTATTCTGCTGTAGCTCTAACATTTAAGACAATAAATGTGTCCTGTAGAGCTGTGAAGTATTAGATGAGGGAGACGTTTATGTGCAGGTGACGAGAATAAATGAATGATACATGCAATGCTACATTTGCTATTACTTTCCAAATACAGACAACTGCTGCCCACGACCTCCCAACTCAGAAAACTGCTGTTAAATGCAGTGAGGAGCACCTGGCTGAGTCCTCAAAGCACTCACACTGTGTGCTCTGGCTATTCATGCAAGTAAAATTTTCATACCGTATATAAATATTCCCAAGAACAATGACATGGGCTGATTGTTTTCATTGGGAACATTTAATGAGAGAAAAGGAATCACCTCAATTTAATGCCATCACACCTGAGATCAAAATCTACTTAACAGAGAGGAAATTGGAAAATATTTACAGAACAGAAATTCCAAAAATAAATAGGAAGTCCCCGCTGGAAAAAAAAGGCAGGCAATGCAAACAGATCAGACTGTAGGAGGACATTGCCATACTTGAAAAGTGGAATTACAAAGTAACCCCAAATCATTTCAGACAGTAGAGACGGTACAGTGGGTTTATCAAGACTTTAATCTACAGGTAAGCAGAAAAGGAATTTTTTTAAGCATTAGAAATTACTGGAGTTTGTTAATCATTCATTTTCAAAATTCCTTGCTTCCTCCAGAAGTTTAAAGTTAACCAAAGAATAAGCAATTGTATCTATTTGAATTACCTTGCTTCAGACACAGTAGAGCTTCCATTGTCAGCAGCAGCAAGAGCCTAACATTTCCAACTTCCATTCTCAGCTGTAACAATTCAAACCGATTATTCAAAAAATAATAAAAAAAAAGATAAAAAAGAAGAAAAAAAAGAAAAAGAAGCAACATAATATACATTATCTTGTTATAGCATCTTCTTTCAAGGCATTTTATTCAGAACATCTGTGGTCCCTACCACTTTCCATCAGTGTCCCACTCATCTCGCACTATCAAGATAAATGCTTTTTTAGATGCACGTGGTTGGACCTTGCATTTAAACAGGCTGTAATCTCCATGGCCGGAGATACCATGAATAATTGAAATACCAGAGAATAAATAGTTTCACTAACCATGTTTTGCCTTAAATAATCAGAGCATCTGGTAGATCCACATACATTTAATTAATTTGCTGTTTGTTTGCTCCATTGCATAATTAACTATTTAATTTCATTGCCCTCTGGATTTGCTCACTAATTAATTATCCCTTGCTAATTCATCGATCAGCTGCTTATGCCTCGTCTTACTTTTCTAGCCACCATGTTTACCTTCTACTTTATTGAATCACTCCTCCTCCCTTTTCTGTATCTTCCCAATTTCCATTCCTCTTTCTTTCCTTTCTCTGCTGTCTTACTCTCGCCTGCCTCAGCAGTGAGCCAGCCCAGTCCCCGTCGGGGCACAACAGCCGCCCCCAGACACAGCGGACAGGACCGGGCACCATGTTCAGGTCCTGGAGAGAGTGGGGACCTCACTGACAGGGCAAAAGCTATTTCAAGTGTAACGATCCCAGGAGACAGTACTATCCTGGTTAAAATTAGTTTTCATTTCCAGTTATTAAAGCAAACATAGCTGTACTGGAGAGACATGATTTAGGACAAATGCAGCTTGCAGTTGTTTGAAATGGGAAGGATTTAATGACTCGGGGACTTGCTGTCCCTAAGACAGAAACTGCTCACTGGCTGATGTCTTAAACTTACTGTTAACGTTTCGTGGCATCCTGCAGGTTGCTGAGAACAATGCTATATGCACAATATAACCAAAAATAATCTAGGAAATTAGATCCTATGGGTACACCCAAATCTTTACAGTCTTAAATAAATAACTAATGCCTAGAATACAGGGGTTTTTTTTCCTCTCCACTAAGAACTGGTGCGCTCCTTGTCCAATCCGGGCTTACTTAATTCTCCCAGAAGTCTTTAAAGCTACTTCTACTAAGCATTTTGGATGTTTTTTTCTCAGAAACTGCTTTTGTGAACTTGCACTGTCTGCTGCAACCCATTCAGTCAGCGAGGTTTAGGAGTGTGATGGTGACTTTGAATTCAATCTTCTAATGTTAGACTCTCATTATCTAAGTATAGCCAATACATTTTATTTCTGTGAAAGCTTGTTTGGATTTCCGTCTGCTCCACTCTCTTCTGGTTTAGATTTCTCGTCTGAATGCTGTCCAGAATCCGGTGCTTACGCTACCATTCACCATATCACTTTTTGCTAATTGCTCCCATATTCGGAGAAGTCACGTGTGCCAAATTGCTGAATTGTGACTGCACTTTCAGGCAGCTACTAGCACCTCCCCAAAGAGGCAATTAAAACACCAAACAGTGCAGGGGCAGGAAAATTGCCTGTGAGAGGCTCTGGGGGTCATCCAGCATTCCTTCAAAAATGTCTTTTTTGTGTGTTTGACCTTTCCAAAAGAGGGAATATTTTTACTGCTAAATTTTTGTCTGTCTTTCAGCAGACTGAAAGGTTGTTTCAGATGATCATTACATGAGATGATCAGGCAATGTTCACTTTGACTGATGGCACAAGAGTGGCAATTCTGCTCTGACATTGGTTTGGTGAAAGGCTGAAGTAGGGTCTTTATTTCATGCACATGAGAAACACCGCTGACATTGGCAGGACTGTGTACAGGTTTGGAGATAAGTATGTAACTGCATGTCTTGATGAATTGAGTGATTTTCCTTGAGATTGCTCCTGCAGGTTGATATCACTCTTGGAAAGGGGGCCTAGGCAACTAGACCACAGAGGCTCTGAAACACAGAGCAAAGCGAGGCCTAGTTACTGCTAAAATCTAGTCCTAATTATGGACCCTGCTTTCACAAAACATTGGCAGGATAGAGCTTTTTAATTGCTATTACCAAATAGAAGGAACAAAATCCCTTAATTCAGTATTCTAGGTAACAACAGGTGAACGTAGCAGGATGAAGGCTGGTGACATTTCTGGAAACACAAAGAACCTCCTGTGACTGAAGGAGCATCATTAAAAGTAGTAAGAATGGTGTTCTCAAAATTAGTTCAAACTATCGGGTCACACAGGAATTCATTTGGCTTATATATAACAGAGGAACTGGTGGGAAGAAAGAGGAAAAAAAAGCTTTCTGCCTTGTGCTGATGAGAATCACAGAATAACTCCACGTCCAGTCCCACATGCCCTTGGTGGTCTGGGGAAAGTGTCGCTGAGCCCCAGAGCACCCAGACTGGGTCGTCTTTCCCCTCACCCTCCAGAGGAGCCTCCTCTGGCTACAGAGGGAGCCTAGACACTGAAAGTTAAGATGTTCATCTGCCTTAAATGTCCACCAAAAGCATCTCCACACGAAGTTTCACTCACTTTACACCTGGACACATGTTTTTGGGACATGTGTCTTCCATTTGAAAACCAGAAGGCTGAAAAATGCTTCTGGGTCTTTGGAGGGGGAAAGGGGAGGGAAGGGATGGAGGATGCAGCTTTTCCAACATCAGGATCCTTGGGCAAGTCCTGCAGCGAGGTCAAGTATCTCCTTCTTTCTCAAACACTCATTTTTATGCTGCATTATATTTACCCAGGCACCTTCCTACACACAGGCAGCAGCTCAGGCCTGGCAGCAGCCACATCTAAGACAAATTGTTCAGTGGTGGGTAAAGAGCACAATAAAACCCCAACAGCTCTTGGTACTCTACTTTGCACCATGGCAAAATAAGTGTATCCATTGACCTGGGAGGTGGGACCAGCAATAGAAAATCTCCGAAAAGATGAAGGAAACCTTCAGGAAAAAAAGGGAAAGGCTGTTTTTCAGCCGAGAATTCCACTTCTCTATTTTGAAAAGAGGGAGGACCGCATGAGCAATCAGCGACTGACAAGAAACGTGAGGCGCTTCAGAGGTCAGGTCACCCTACGGCAGCAGAAATGCCCCTGCTCGCCAGGCGTCAGGCCATGTGGAGGCATCCCCCCTTTGGCGGGCCGCCGAAATCCCCCCATGTTCCCAATGAAAACAGGAGGAGCTGAAGTGAAGAAGCATTGGTGTGCGGTCGGTCTGGCATGGTGGGGCCTGTCCCAGAGTGTCCATGGCACCATTGCCTGAGCACAGCCCCGAGGTGGTGGGGAGGGATGAGGTACACCCGAGGTCCACGCATCGTTCTCGGAGGGCTAGAAATAACACCTTTTGCAGATTTAGCTCAAGTCTGCCAAATACTTGAGCTACTTCTTTGCCTCTGGGACCAGTTCACCGGTGACAGGATCAAGAGGAGCAGGAGTGTTCGCGCACCCCTGCTCCGAAACAGGGGCAACACGGGGTGTCTGCCGGGAGCTGTTGCTGCCACGGCCGATCCCTTTCGCCTCCGCCTCCGCCGGCCCCGTGGAGGAAATGTCGAGGAGCGAGGAACAAGTGCGGATTTGTCTGGTTCAGTGGCTTTGAGACAGCACCTGGCAACGTAGCGCGGAGACAGACGCGAGCCTTCAAAAAAAGTTGGCTCTGGCCCACGGTGAGCGCCGAGCCCTGCCGGGCAGAGGGTCCAGGCAGTGGGTAGTTTCCTGAACGGACGTTTCTGGTGTAAGGGGAACCTGGATGAAAACAGTTCTGTTTTAAATAGCTTAAAGATACATGTGCTGGGTGAAATAATTCCGGAGAGGGTTGTTTCCAGCCCCTTTGTGCGGGGAGGCCTGTCACGCAAGCAGAGGGTAACGCTGTGTGTCGTTCCTCCCTGGTTTCTGACAGATTTCTTTCCCGCCTTTTTGCCCTGACTCTTCCCTGTCCCCCCATCATCGGTCCCGTGTCTGACTTGTTTTTCCCCTCCTCTCCCTGTGGATTCCTTCCTCCTCTGCTACTTTGTACCAGCCAATCAAGGCAGGTGAATTTCTGAACTTTTGGGGAGAAAATGGCCACTGGCACCACGCCAGGGACCTCCCTCACCTCTGGCTGCACTCAATCCCCGTCAAGTCTCTGGTGGTGGTAGAGGGGGGGGGGGGGGGAGCAGCCAAGTGAAATGCTTCAAGCTGTGAGACATTTTCTGTTTACGTTGCAGGCCAAACCTCTTGGATTTGGACCAGAATGGCCACTTTTGTGGAGGCTGATATATCTGTGGAGAGAAGGAAAGTAGTGCGTATCCCGGTCATGCTGTTTTCCCAGGGAAAACAATAATGCGAGGTAATGCTCGTTCTGCTGCAGGCTGCGCGCTGTCCTGCTTGACTGGAGCAATGGCTGGGAAAGCTGGTATTGTACCGTAAATAAGGAGCAGCTCTTGAGTACAAAACGTCACCTCTGTACAAATGCCACGCTGCTTCAGATTTTCCTTTTGGGGGGGTAGACTACTCAGAAGGAAGTAGCAAGGCAAGCCCGGTGTCATGTGGAATAGCTGAAATTCCTCAAGTTCCTTTTTGCCAGGATTTCAAGCTGTGAAAGACACATGATCTCCACTGCTTGAGCCTATAACTGAGGATTTTCCCCAACAAAGATGAATAGGTAACTGTACAAACTTATTTTAATTTTTTTTTTTTTTTTTTTTTTTTTTTACATCTGCCAAAAGCCATAGTAGATTCTGAGTTAAATTGTTATTAGGGCCTGCATTTGGAAGCAGTAACCTCAGATGGGGTTTATCAAAAGGAATATATTACTCCTTATCCTCAGGAGCTGATCTGGCCTACGATCACTTCTAGAGAAAGATACAATTAATTCAAATTCTGGATCCTTTTCTGCCATTCACATTGTCACAGCACCCCTTGAAACTAGGGGTTGAGGTCCAGTGGCCTCAAACCCCTTATTGCTGTATTTTGTTTCAGCCAGGGGCCAGTAACAAGCTGTATCTATAAATCTCTCTTGTATGTCTGGAGCAGGAGCTGCTGTCTGTTTTCATGTTAATAGGTAACAAAGTTTAAGTACTGAACAGCTTCATGCTGAGATTTGCTGATTCATCAAAAGTAGATGGGATAGGTGAAGGGAGAAGCTTTACACCTTGCTACATCAGTGGTTTGCTAATTGTCCAGCCCAGTCCGTCAGAGGGCATCTTGTTAACTGAAGAGGCATTGCCATTTGGGGACAGAAGAGGGCTGTCAATAATCTGTGGAAAGGGGTGTTGAAACTGCCTCTTAAATAAAGTTAGAGATCAACAGCCTTCAGGGAGGGGGTAAGAGGATTTGAATTTGAAAAAAAAAAACTGTAGGAGGCACCAAAGGAACATGGTGTAAACAAAGGTTAGCATGTTTTACCCAGAAGGCCCTATGACTTTGATCTCCTTGAAAGAAAACTAAGTGTAATTTGCTTTCATTTGTCTGTCATACATGGCTTTATAAACCTTTGCAAGTCTTGTTATCTCTTCCAGATTTTTTTTTTTTCAAGTAAGTATCTTTATTGAACTTAACATCAGAGTTAATTTCCAGATAGTTTCCAGATAATTAGCTAACAAAGGCATTTCATGTAGAAATCCTTCTCACTGTGTGTCTGGAGCACCCATACAAAGAGCAAACACTTCTGCGAGTTTCTCTGCAGTATCCAAGGTCTCCACTTTGTACGCCTCTGCTTCCCAAGCCAGCTTGAGAGCTGATAGTGCAGGAACAAGGGGAAAAACTATTTCCTGGTGACCCTGTGCTAACCCAGAAAGACTACAGGGCAGTAAGGAATATGCTTCTATCTACAGAAAGTTAGCCACAGTTTTCACTTGGGGCCAGGATTTTACCTGTGGTCTGTCAAGCTCTTGTCTGGCTTGTGGACTGAGTGCTTTTGGAGCACATTTGCCCAGCGTGAATGACCAAGTCAGCAATTTGCTGCTGCCAGCTCAGCCATGGCAGCTGCCTGGGAATGCAGGCTGAGCTGCTTGCCTGTGTAAAAATAGGACAGGTAAAAGCAAAAGGTACTATGATGCTAACACAGCTTATTTCACTTTTACCCGTAGCTTTGAATGCAGCCAATTACTGCTAGTGAAAAGCAACTTTTTATCACCTCCATTTGACTTTTTTATTATTATTATTTCTAATGCAGATATCTGCAGCTTTGTGTTATTGCCTTAATTCTGGAGATGAGAAAGGAGAACAGGGAAGGAATGTCACTTGTCCCTGATGATACAGCCATTGTCAGACCCATGAGGGGTGCTCTGAAATGCCTTGCTCTTAGACTTGTTCTCATTCCTCTGGGTTACAAAGACGTGACAGATACAGTACATGTTCTGTTCTTACACTCTGCACAGCAAAATCAGACAATTAGGAAGAGTCTTTGAACATGAAAACCGAAGACTGAATAATCCAGACATGTACTTTCAGCTGTTTTCTTTATTTTTTAATGAAAAAAAATGTTTATTTAAACTCTGAGAAAAATCCTGTCTATCTGCCACCAGGTTAAATCTGATTTGATTTCCTCAATTCTTCTCTGTAAAGGCTTTTTTTCTCTGCTTGTATTACATTGGATAACAGTAGAATTACCATCGCATAATGTTAGTCTAAAAATACATGTACCATTATTATTATCAAATAGAGATAAGTGTGCGTTGCCAAGTAAAAAGAAAGCTGTGAAATATAATGCCATGTACAAGTATCTTTGTCTTGATCTTCCAGAACATGAAGGATAGACATGGGCTGCCAGATACTCAGTTCTGATGGATAAGTGCAACTGTGGTTTCCATAGCTATGCAAGGTTTTCTATAGCACCCATCACCATGGTATCTAAGCATCTGTTGCTGCTGCTGAACACTTTAGTCTACGGTGTACTGAAGAGAATTAACTGAAATAAATAAATAGAAGGTCCTTGAACCTGGCCATCCGTAGTGTGGAGTGACTTGGGCCAGGTTCGCTTTTCAAAAGAGATTGTTAGTTTGTCTTTTCACAAATCCCCAGTTGCTAAGCTTCTTGTTTTGGTGATATCTTACAGTAAGGGCATCTCTTGTGCTGTGGTTCAGGCTCAGCTTCCACGTGCCTGGGCACACAGCTTTTCAGGACGTGGCCACTGGGCACGATGGAGAGCACACACAAGATCCTCAGCTGTGCACCAAGCCAAGCTGCTCCATTCATTCTCACTGGCTTCTTCAGGACCTGTGGATCCCAAGGTCATGCCCACTTCTTTTGCTATATGCCGGACAAGTTTTCGGGCAGAGAGTGGTCATGAGAAGAGACCTTTTCCTCTGAAAGGATGATCATTCTGCTTAAAGGGAGGCAAACCTCACTGTCTTTGGACATGTTGGAGCAATGCAATGTCAATGAAATACTTGTAAAGTGATAAAGGAAAGTATCAAAGCTCAGACAGACCCACCATGCAAAGCCACTGGAAATACACACATACAATTTTGTGTCTGCCATTAGTTTTAGAGGTTTCCTTTCCTGGTCTTTCTAGCTAAAGACCTCTTATGCAATTGTCAGGCTTTCATCCTGTCTGCACTACAGGAAGTCTGGTCTTGGGAACTCTAGTTTCCCTATGCAGTTGAGATGCCTCTTTGAAGATTTATTCAGATTTTTCTTTTGTCCAGAAGATTTCCTTTACCTTTAATTGGGGAGGTTTAGGTCTTCCTTTTACCAGACCATTGTTTGTCCTCTCCATTTTAGCAACACAAATATTTCTTGGGGATGGTCTGATGCAGTTTTTATTGGCTCAAATATTAAATAATTGTTGTGCTATCTCATCCTTGGCTATACTCTGTGATGATGCAGATGCTCTCTGTACTTGGAAAGCAGTATCTGAACTCAGAGCAAAAATCTTCCTTTAATGCAATCCGTACGTTGTGTAAGAACATGTACATTGTCAACCCTACTTTATGCATTCATATAAAGAGAATCATGGGTGCAAGCTTATAACTCAGCTTTGCCTGAGACCAGATACAAAAGTAACTAATAATTTTGAGGCAGTAAAAGGGCCTGAAGTAACCTGGTCCACAGGTCTTTCTCTGAGAGAGATTTAATACCCCTTTGCATGAAGAGGCCGGGATCAGGTCTTGGAAGGTGTACAGGTCTGTCTGTACATCACTGCCTTTGTACAGCACTGGGACAGAGGTAAGAAGCCCCTCCTTCAGGTCACAATTTCACAGATGCTTTCAGACTACATAGATCAGCACTGCCACTAATGAAGCAGTCCCACTGACCCCCAGCGCTCTTCCTTCCCCCACAGTCTCCTTTTGCTTGAGCTGGCATGAACCTTTGCACCAAAGCGGTTCAGAGAAGTGACAAAGTCAAAACTAACTCATATAGACACCTCGTTTTAAACCTACCTGGTGCCCCGCTCCAGTTCATGGCACAACACTTGTGCTTAAGGAAGGAGATGGCATTAGGCAAAAACCCCACAGCTGGGACTGGAAAGCATCCCTTCTCCTGACAGGAGCCCTGGCTGATTCCTGGTTTAAGGGAATTGTGAAACTGTGGCATTAAGGAAGGGTTAACGAGTTTGTGAGTGCTGAAACAGGTAGGGTACTGACCCCACTCATTGCTGAGCCAGGTCAGGTGTTTCCTCATTAAACTCTGTTGTGTGAATCCATCTTCCTGTGGATCTGTCACATAACCCTTCTTGAGTCCCAGTGCTCCAGTTTTTTCATCCATTCACAAATTAGCTGCAGGACTTCAGGGGACAGTTCCTTAACCAGACCTTTTAGAAGGACGTCCATTTTAGTGGGGGTAAATTACAGCAGGCATTTGTAGTACCCGGTTTTTTTAGCTGACCTATTTCCTCTAGTTTTCTCCATACATTGTCACTGGTTAAATAAAGCCTCACTAGGAGAGCTGGCCCCTCTTTCTGATTGCAATATTCAATTTTTTATTCATGTGTTCCTTTACTGTTTTCTGCAGTTCCTAAAAAATCTGGCTGAATTTGGGGCAGGGAAGGGAAAATCTAAAATGCTCCCTCTTAGTCTGCACTAACAAATATTATAAAAGTCAGATTCTAAAACTTCCTATGAACTCAGATGTTTTGAGAAAAGCCTGGAGCCTCTGCTCATAGTCGAGTGGGTGGGTGTCCTGCAAGAGCAGCAATTACTGTACAATAAACCAGTCAACATGTCTTGTGTAATTAGCATGAGTCTTTTTTATAGGAATATCTATGGTGCTGACAGACCAGGCCAAGAAAGCCACCCTTCTCCATACACACATGCACGCATGAGGAGACGTGAGGGCTAAGAGGGTGCACCAAAATAGCACCCCCCAGCTCCAGCTGAAATCGTGCTCCCTTTTCTTTCACTGAGCACCTACCACAAAGCTGGAAATGGCTGGTTTGGTGAGACAAATGGAAAGGGGACCTGAGAAACAGCTTCCCTTTCCCATCCTCTGTCTGCCTCACCGAGGACCCGAGACTGAACGGCTGCACCAGCCACGGGCTGTGAGCGGGCGGCTGCCACCCGTGTCCGAGCTCTCCCTGTGCCACTTCAGGACGTGCACAAAGAGCTGTTGATAGCAGCAATGTCCTCTCCACGCATGTACACAGTACTCACATCCCCTAGTTTGCTAATGGGAGGGGGCAGACTCCCTGTTTGCCACTTGAAATCTCACTTGAAACTTGGAAATAAAATGAGGAGGGGAGAGAGAGAGAGACAGTAATACAAATTGGCATTTAAATTTGTCAGTTAGATCTGCAAAGATTCACTACCTTGGATTTTTTGCTGTATCACTCCCTAGTTATGCTCTTTCAATGCCTCTGTCCTGCTTCCTTCTGCACGTTCTGCAACAGCCTCCTGTACACATGCTGCCTTGCAGAGCACCACAGATAATTTTCTGGTTTTTATTAGCTTTCCGAAAACACATGGAGCTGACCTCCTTCACTTCAGCCCCCTTAAAGTTTAATAGGGTGTCTATTGTAAAGCTAACTTTTTCATTCATTTGCTCATACAGGGAATATTTCCTTTGAACAGCAGGCATGTTCTGCTAGAAAAATCCCTTTGGGAAAATATGAAGCTTTGAGAAATGTTCTGTCCTCCCTCAAAGAGGTCCCTTCTGAACACAGACAACTTCTACTGCTATTTAACTATCAGTAACCCCCCCCTGCTGTACCAGTATCTGCTGAAGTACTAAGATCTGCAGCAATCTGTAACTTCCAGTGAAATGTAAGCAATTAACCTGATTTTAATGTTACACAGGTATGTTACCAACAGTCATCTGTAATTCTTTAACATTCTTCTCAGTGTAAATCACCTTGGAGGCAGGGCAGCCCCTTTTCTAAGGGATTTCAACAAATGCTGAGTTAAAAGCCAAGGAGCAGAGAAATAACTTTTAAAAGGAAACTATACCTCAAGATTTTTCACTAAAAAAAAAAAAAAAACAACCACCAAAAAAACCCAAAAACCAAAAAACCAAGGCGAAAGCCTTCATTTTAATTTAATTCAAAGTGCCCAAGAGAAAGATTCCAAAGAAACTCTTTATGGGATATATTTCAGCTAACTAAATTTCTTAAGATTGCACATGATTAACCAAATATTTCTGCAGATTTGAAGTTTGAAACACATTTTTACTTTTGGACCCAAATTTTTCAGTTACTCAGAGACCACATAGGTGCATGGGATGCAAGTGGGTGGTGGCTGAGAGCAAAGGACAAAAGCTTCTCTTTCATTTACTTTCCAAATCCAAAATTCAGGCTTCTGCATTTAAGATCAAAACCCAAAAAGCATTATCCTACGTTTTTGCACTCTCCCATGTATGATGCCACCAGTGCACATGAATTCCCACTGTATGCACTGTTCCTCTCCCGTTGAAGCTATCCCCGAGGACTTCTCTTGCAATGGGAACGGAGTAGGCCAAGCTCTATTTTCAGTGTCACCCTGGCAACCGCTTTCCCCTCCATCTGGATGTCACATCAAAGAGATGTTCCTGCCCCCTCTCAGGTTTAACGTGAGCCTTACAACTGCTGGGGAGGTCTCATGGCCCTAGCCCTGGAGATGGGAGAATATCTTTCCCCACACCTCCCTTTTGAAACTGTTGAGTATTTAGCTTTCACACAAAGAAAACCAAGAAAGTATGTCCTAGTTATATTTTAAAAAAATCAGAAATCAATAGGATTACTTTTTTGTGTGTGATTCTGAGTTTATCTGTGGATACCAGGATGCCTGAGGTTAGCCATACTGCCCACAATTTAGCCCAGAAATTTGAATTTGTATTTCTGCAGCAGATAAGTGAAAGAATAGACTTTCCATATATTTTACTGGAGCACCTATAAGGAAGACATACTGCCTAGCCAGCACAAATATCCAGGGTAGTGGGATGGAAGTTTAATCTTCCTCCCCCTCACCTCCCCACAGGAGACTGGGCAGGTCGCCCAAAGCAGTGCCCGCTCGCCCCCCTCGCCCCAGTCAGCCCTGATCACTGTTGCTCCCCCAGCTTTAGGCAACCCACCCTCACCGTGCTCCAGCGCTGAGCATCCTCAGCCCTCACTTTTCATGCACACGTGGCAGCAGCAGCAATAACATCTCTGCAGGCGGGTGAGAAGAGAGGGATTTCCACTGGCATTTTATTTTATATTTATTTTATTCCACTTTATTTTTGTGTCGCTTATGCTTCAGAAGGCTCAATCTCAGAGTATCCCATGGTTATAGAGTTACCCAAGCTGGAACTTCACATAAGGTCATTCAAAATACCAGGACTAATCCTGGGTCAATCAAAATCAGAAGCAAGACCTTCACTTGTAATTTTTTGTCTGCAGCCAAAGCTGCACATTGCAGAGACAGAGAGGACAACATATGGCCTCTTCCTGAGGCAAATATAACAGCTGTCCATTGCGCATGCCTTAAAGCACTTTCCACCCAAGCTCCTCACAGCGTTTTGACCTGGTTAAGTATTATAATGCCCATTTTAAAAACAGGGAACCTGTGGCCCATGGGGCTTCCTACAGCCACACAATTTGTCTAAGATACACTCAAGACTGCAAGAAAATATAATATGCCTTCAGCTTTGGCTCTTCCTTCCATTGGTTGTTCTTTACTGCATACCAGAAAGAAAAAATAGAAAAAAAAATATTAAAAATGGGACCATAACTTAGGGAAAGCAGTTATTCTCCCACAACATCAATGAAATGCTCCCACAGTTCATCACTGGGTCCACAGCTTCCGATCCACCACTACTGGTAGAGGAAACCAGTAACTATTCGAAACTTCAAGAAGCTACACAATGCCAGAGGTGAGAAAGCAGCATGGATGTTTCTTGCTGCCTATTAAGGATGGTGACAGGAGAGAAAAGTTCTTCTCTTTTGATCCACTGTGGCCTCTGCCCAAGTTGCCAGTGCCTGGGAAAGAAAAACTGATACCCAGCTTCCACACATTCACCACCGTTACTCCAGATCTCTGAAGCTGCTTTTGCCCGTACTAAGAGACAGGCAGAAGTGGGCCAAAAGCAAGGTGAGTAGAAGGAGGATGTCTCCGGTAGCCCAATGTAACTGGGAGGTGCCCAGCTAGTGGTGACTGGTGCTAATGGTGAGCAGGTGAGGGAGCCTGTGCTGTGAAGTCCTACTTCTGTGCTCCTTGTCAGGGGCAGAGTTTTGGGCCACCAGAACAGATAAGCCTTATTACAGGTGGATCTAGAAGCCTGATCAACATCCAAGCTTTCCGTGACCATGGAGGAGTCTCATCTCCCACTCAGTCATGGAGTTTGAATGTGGGTAGCTACCAGATCAGCCAAAAGTGCTGTTCTAGACCAAAACTTTACTTCTGTCTCATGTCTTGCCAAAAAAAAAAAAAGAGGCAAAATCACCTCTTAGAGGATTAATTCACAGATAGATTACTACAAACCACTACTGAAGCCAATAGAATTTGGATGGAAGAGGAGATAAAAGGGCAGCATCATCTTCAAATTATTGAAAAAGTCCTAAGTCCACAAAGAAATTGTCCCCTTAAAATGACATTTAATTTGAATGGCAAAAAAAAACCCAAAACAACCTTCCCTGTAAGCTCATTAATACAGTTGCTCCAGATTAACGCTGATATAACTGAAATCTGCATCCCACCCACATAAGAAATCTGTAATTAGCAGGTGGGAGATCACACACGGTTCTGTGGAAAATTTATATATATTTAAAAAAAAAAAATCAGCAATGGAACAGAGCTAGTTGATTTCCCATTCTCGGTTTATTCCCAATAGTACTTTTGCAAAGTTGTGGGTTTTTACCTCCTCCAGGCAGATTTTGGTTGTGCGAAGCAGCACAACTTCCCCTGGAGTACGCTGCAAAACAGCGGTGGCTGCCTGCCACAAGCTGCTGGTTTGCGGGTCGCTGCTCCTCCCCGAGCACTGCGGCAGCGGGAGCAAAAGTGAGCATCATCCAAAGTAAGATGTGCCACCCCTGTACGTGGCTTTAGTGCTGGAGGTGGACGATGTGTGGAGGGACTGAGGAAGGCCATTTTCTTTTGAGCAGAGGCAGCTGGAAGCAGGCACTGAACGGAGAGGATGTTTCTGGAGTGCTGTGGTCCCACAAAACCCACTGAACATCTCACAGTACCAGGATTACACGGAATTTAAGAAGAGGAAAATAAGTGGAAAAACAGAGCGACTCAAAGGTCTATCAGATCTGACACTCTACAAATACGGGAGACAACTGGGAGAAATGTAAACCATACTTCACTCCATGTCTGTAAGCAATGAGTGCTAGTGAAAAGGACACAGGTCTTGCTCCTGGCAGTAACTGGGTCTGATACCTTTGAAGTGTTTAACAGTTTCCAGTTTCCTCAGGCAGAGGAGGATAGCAGAAATTTAGCAATACTGTACTCCTATCACAATGAAACATGTAAGACGTTTGTAACATGTTTTGTAACAGGAAGGCACAAAAACGAAGGAGAAGAGGTTACTGATCTATTGACTAATCTTGTAACATAGGCTGAAGCAAAAAAAAAAAAACTTCAGGGATGGCTGGGAGAGCCAACGTCACCTTCAGTAGAGGGTGTCCAGCAGCGGAGCTGCCGGGGACTGCAGATGGGAAGGACGATGTTCCGCTGACAGATCCGTGCTCGAGGAGCTGCCACACCAGCACGGCTCTGTGGCTCAAAGGCACTCAACAGCTCAGCGTCAGATGATCCTCAGCACAGCACAGCACAGGCTGTTAGTAGGTGTAGTGACTGGGCTAGCCATAAGGGTCTCTAACTGCCTATATTAAAACCATGTATATGGTGTGTTATGCCTTCAGTTTTAGCTAGGGGATAAAAATGAATGGTTGGGTATTTTTCCTGTGAGGGGCTTGATTTCAGGGACAGGGAGCCTGAATGAGGTTGCAGAAGCCAGTCAAGCACTCACACGCTTCTTGCATCTCTCATTCTCTGTGGGCTCTCTTCCCCCTTCCTCCTCAAGACGGGGTGCACCTTGCAATTTGGGAAACATTGCTGTAGGATAGAAACTGGAAGGTAGGCGAGGAGCTGGAGGCTGTTACAGGGAGTGTTTTAGTTTGACAGGGTAGGAAAAAATGGAGCAATCTGCAGTAATGACAAGGGAAAGTTTTGTTTTGTTTGTTTTGTTTTGCTTTTTACTCTGTGCAACTCTTTTGCTGTTTCGTTCAATTCCCAACCTCTCCCTCTCCGGTATTGCTCCATTCCCTCCTCAGCCAACCCCTTATGCCTCCCACTCACACGTTCGTTAAGGATTAATTATTTCCTTTACACCTATCCTTGCCAACCCTGGCCTTCCCCCCATGCTCAGAGCTTTCCCAAGCTCCTTCACCTCTGCACAACCCAGCTTCTGCTCACTTAGAAATCCCCTGTTTGAGAGCAAACAAACTTCTATCCAACAAGATGGGACCATTTCTCCTTCCCCTTTCCAGGGCACACCACCATCCCAGCCTTGGAGCCAGACCCTCCCTTGATGTTGACACCGAGCACGTGCTGCCACATCACCCAGAAAGCCTCACATCCCTGTAACCTGTTGCACCTGAGCTCAGAAACCCCTTTATTTCTTGTGCTAGCCCTGGAAAATTGAAGGAAGCAGCAGGAAACCCTATGACCAGCCTCTATCAGGTCAGTCTGATCTAGGCAGAAGCTGATGCCCTCTGCGCTTGGGCAGCCCAAGGGCTCACAGGGATGCCTGTACCCAGGGGACGCAACCAAGCTGCCCCAAAGCAGCATGGCCACCCGAGCTGCCACACTGGTAGTCCCCAGCACTGAGCATACAGCAGCTTGCAGGATAACCCCCTCCAACCCAGCCCACACCAACGCCCAGAGTTTGGATAGCTGCAGTTCTGGCTTAATCGCTGGGGCTTAGTCCATCACCTGTAGTGAACAAACTGCAGTGCAGCTACATAAAATATAGCTCGTGTGTAGGGGAAGGCTGGAGGCAGGAGAGGGGAAGACACAAATCATCCAGGCACAGAGAGGAAGAGATAATGAGGAAAGTAGGTATTTATAATTTTTTCCCCTGTAAGAACACCTACACCTTACCCACAACAGGAGCGTCAAACACTCATATTGGCTAGAACCTGGGGTTTTGAAAGGTGGGATTTTTGTCTGGTTTTTTTCCCTTTTAAAGAAAGTGTTACTCCACCTCACTAGCTGAAACTTAAGGAGCCTCCTGAGAAAGGGGTAGCCCCTCCGCTGCCACCCAGTATGAATACGTTCATTTAAAGACAAAACAAATGTGTTTGCCTTTGAAATGACGCTGCTAGTTGGAAGAGCTGTTTGCATTTAAAATGGTATGACTGCATAAAGTGTGAAAGGTGTATATACAACGCAGACTAGTGAAGCAGACTCTTTTCTCCTTATTAGGGGGAATTTTTTGATTTTTTTTCACTGTTCGGAGCCACGCGTCACCGGGAAAGTAGGTACCGATAGCGTTCTTCCTTTGCGTCCTGAAACGCAGGCGGGTGTTTGCCTAAACATGCAAGCACAGAAGCAAGACTTGTGTATTTTGTATAGGAAGCTGCTTTTGTTTGCTGCCAGTAGGATACACAATGTGCTCTCTACAGGGGATCAAGATGTAGGGCTGTACAAACACCAAGCAGCAATACCTTACATAACTGGCCCTGGGGGAGAGTTATGTGTCATGAGGAGAAACAGTTTTGCCAGGAAAGGTAAAACACAAGAGGTGATGTAGTATTCATGGAAGAAAACAAGAAGCCGGTGGAAAAAAAACAATGAACTATCTGTGCAGATTATCACCAGGCAGACCGCTCTGAGGAAAACAGCCGCGGAGCTATGATTGCAGATTCACAGTTGATTCACCGCTTATTGCAGTGACTGCATCCATAACCCTTCCCTCGTGGGGGATTTGGCCTGTCTGCCAGCACCAGGCAGGCAGGATAGCTTGTCCGACTCTTGCCGTGCCGCTCAGGTCCCTCGGTGGACACCAGCCTCTCCCTGATGGAGTTAAAGGAAAGGGATGCTGCAGCGGTCCTGGAGCCAGGACTAGCTCTGCGGTGGGAGAAAAGGTCTACTGGCTGCGTGGTTTGGGGGAAAGGGGGTTACTGTGAGGCTGGTGGGGGACCCATGGGTGAGCGTGCTGTCCCCTGGGTCAAGCACTGGGTCAGGAAGGACCAGAGATGCTTGGGGACCTGCTAATGCACCCCTGCTCCTCTGGATGGGGCATGAGGACTAAGCAGAGCGGGCTGTCCCCAGAGGAATGGTCAGGACCTCTGTGCTCCTGCGAAAACCACCAAGGACCTCCATGTACAAAATAACCCCATAATGGCATGACATGGTCTACGGTTTGCACATGGATGAATAGACAGGTCCCCCACAGATGGCTTGGCATAGGAAAGGGAAACCCTCTGGAAAGAGAGAGAGGCTGGCTCGAAGAGTGAAAGGGGCTTGTAATTTATTGACAGCCTGAAACCTTATTTGCAAGAAGGTCACTCGCTGTAGGGCCTGCTGAGAAATTTGGCCCATTGTGACCAGCAGCAGCTTTTCTAAACCTGAATGAAGAGAGGGCAGTGACAATCTCACTGACTGTCCCAGGGAGTCCCCTGAAACTGCCAATGCTCTGGTCCTCCCTGATGCACCAACACCAGCTTCTTCCTTTTTAAGGCACCCCCTAATACTTATTTCTGTCTGGGAGAGTTGGAGATTTCAAGTGACCTCTCAGAACCCTTGCAGACCACATGAGGAGCAGGTACATGAAAGCAGCCTCACGGGCACTGCCCATCCTAAAGGAAGAAATTAAGGCCTCCTAGGAAATGAAAACCAGCTTCTCCAGCTTCCCACTAGCGTTGCCTTCAAGGACGATGCCCCTCTATTACAGACATCTTGGCGATGCAGGATGTTGTTAGGAGCTGAAGGTCTTAACCAAGACATCAGGAAACATCCAAGCCGATAAACGTAACACGCTCTTCGATGAAGCACATTATTCCTGCTACTTCAGTGAGGGTCCTTCACCTGATAGCCAATGTTCATCAACAATCATCGCAGACAGAGTTTCAACAAAAAGATGGAAAATGTAATGTAAGCTGGAAGCAGCAGTGAGCTACCGTACTGTGTCTGATGCTAAGCAGGGAAATGGGTTTGATTTTTATAGATGTCTTTTGCACTTCAGAAAAGTACTGTAATTGCAGATACCAAACTGAGTAAGAAATAGCAGTTCTGCTGCCAGTGCAGACGAAACACTCCCCAAAGCCTGTTATTAATAGAAAGGCAGTGGCATTGCTGGCAAGATAAAAAGATCAGGAATAACTTTTCACCGTTTTCCAATTAAAAAAAAAAAAAAAAAAAAAGAAAGAAAAAAAAGAAAGAAAGTAATTCTAGCCGTATTCCAAGGTGAAGCAGAAGTGCAGATTAGACTAATCCTGTATTTGTACCAGGCTGAGAATGCAAATGCATGACCATTAAATAGCTACGAAGCAATGAAGTCTAAGGCAGACGGCTGCACGGGGTGCATGGCTGGCTCTGCAGCCCTGCTCCCAGTCCCAGCCAAGCCGCCCCAGCTGGGAAACGGGGAGTGCCACTGCCTTGAGTAAGAGGTCTGAGACCTGGACTGGAAGCACTGTAAAGAGCAGGGGATTTTTAGTATTGTTGTTGCTGAAAGCAGTAGAGCTTTGCTGAAGGTTCAAGAACAAGTTAGGAAATACTCCAGACCTGCTCGTACCCTTTCTCTGTCTGTGACAAATTGTCATAAGACCCAAAGCCTCAGAACTGGCAGAAACTTTAAAAAGAAATTAAAAAAAAATAATAAAAAAAATATTAAATCCCCAAACCCCCAACTCAAAAATCTGAAGATCTAGGGAATAAAAATCCCCTTCCTGAAAAGATGCATAACAAATTGTATTTTAAAAAAAAAATCAAAACCACAGAAAAAGACCATACAACAAACCCCATGGAGAACAGATGCCTAAACAGGATTTCTAGAAGAATTTCCATTAGGGGATGGATTTGTGAGAACTGATTTTGCCTTCTGCTTTGCAGTATTTTTTCTTACGTACAGCCTTGTTTAAAAAATGAAAATATGGAATTGATATACCCTCCATCTTTCTCCTAAAACTTTTTTTTTAATAGCACTAATTGAACCAAAATAACTACCTGAAACCCTAATTTTAGTCCACTCTATAGAACCTGAATTCAATTTGCAATCACGAAAGAATGAAAAAGTTGATCCTGGATTTTGCACCCTCACACTTATGCTTGCAGGTCAGACACAACCATTAATTCTTTTTCCAAATTATTTAAAGCCCTGAATCTGAATTTATTTGCAGTACTCGTTTAAGTGTTTGCAGAATTGGAGCTCAATATACTTCTGAAAAAGGATTAATTGGTAACTTGTAAGTAAAAGACATTTGGGCTACAATTACAGAACAATTTTCAAGTGTGCTGTTCTTTGTAGCATGTAACACTGTCTTCTGGCTTTGTAGACTTTTACCTGAAAATCTTGATACTACAGTATTTATGTCAGAACCTTGATAAAACAGAAATTCAGTTCTCCTTACCACATTATTTTAAATATTTTAGAATGTAACCTCAAGAAATTATGACTTCAGATATAATAATTGATTCCTTAGTAGCTTGTAAAACTGTGTAAAACCCATGCAAATATGACAATGAAATACTGACTGAGAAGATTTCAAAATATAAAATATTCTTTAACCTACCAATAAAAATATATAATTATTCTTCCATCTTTTTAAAGCACTGCAAGTACATTAATAACTTGTTGGAATTACAGCTTTATTTCTATCTCCTTCAAGGCAGTAGGGTATGATGGACAGGGAGAAATAAGTGTTTCCTACATTGATAGGAAAGTTTTGCTCTTAACATCATTACATGATAAAATGGAAAGATAATTTGTGTATTTCTATGGTTTAGTGAAATCATTTATCTCTTCCAAGATATAGATAATATTTTAAGAGGCTTTATTTCAGTCTAAACACTTTTTGATACAATTTAACAGATTACATAAGATGTCAACGCATCTTTAAGGGTCAGCTTTCCTTTTGATATCAATCGCCACAATTCTATCATGTAGACTATTCAGTATGAAAAGTAAAAAATATTTGTCTAGCTCTTTGAAAAAAAGTGTTTAATTAGCACTTTTTTATCTCTAACTGCACAACTGAGAAAGTATAAACACAATTATTTTTAAAAGAAGTAAAATGTCAGATGCTCAGTAAATGCACTATAATTTATCATGATGTACTTTATTGTTTATGTTATCATAGCATAGCATTTCATTATGGAATAATTTTCCCAAACTATTTAATATTCAAATTCAAAGTGAAATTTAAAATCCTACTTTGGGGGGGGGGGGGGGGGGCAATTCCAATTCTGTAACAGTAATTGTAGAATTTTTCATACTTTTTCTTTACAAAATTAATGCTATATTTGTTTATTTTTTTCTTACTCCTCCTCTCCATTCTCAGTACCCCCCCCCCTTTATTCATAGAATCATAGAATAGTTTCGGTTGGAACGGACCTTGGAAGAGCATCTAGTTCAACCCTCCAGCGATTAGCAGGGACATCTTCAACTAGATCAGGTTGCTCAGACCCCTGTCCAACCTGACCTTGAATATTTCCCAGGATTGGGGCATCTACCACCTCTCTGGGCAACCTGTGCCAGTGTTTCACCACCCTCATCATAAAAAATATCTTCCTTGTATCTAGCCTAAATCTACCCTTTTTTAGTTTAAAACCATTAGCCCTTGTCCTATCACTACATGCCCTGCTAAAAAGTCTGTTCCTGTCTTTCTTGCAGGCCCCCTTTAGGTACTGGAAGGCTGCTCTAAGGTCTCCCCAGAGCCTTCTCTTCTCCAGGCTGAACAACCCCAACTCCCTCAGCCTGTCCTCACAGGAGAGGTGCTCCAGCCCTCTGATCATCTTCATGGCCCTCCTCCGGACTCGCTCCAACAGGTCCATGTCCTTCTTATGTTGGGGTCCCCAGGGCTGAACACAGTACTCCAGGTGGGGTCTCACGAGAGTGGAGTAGAGGGGGAGAATCACCTCCCTCGACCTGCTGGTCACGCTTCGTTTGATGCAGCTCAGGATGTTGTTGGCTTTTTGGGCTGCGAGCGCACAGTGGTGGCTCATATTCAGTTTTTCGTCCACTAATACCCCCAAATCCTTCTCCCCAGGGCTTGCTCTCAGTCCCTTCAACCCCCAGCCTGTACTGATACTGGGGGTTGCCCCGACCCATGGGCAGGACCTTGCACTTGGCCTTGTTGAACTTCATGAAGTTCACATGGGCCCACTTCTCGAGCTTGTCCAGGTCCCTACAATCTAACCTCCAGAAAAAACCCAGCTAACATTAAGGCATGCAAATTGCCAACAATCTTAGATGGTTTTCAGTGTTAAAAATGCTGAATTATGAACACTTTTAAAAGGCAGAAATTCCTGGTTCAGGAAGAGTTCCAAACAGGCTAGAAAGAAGTTGCATGTAAGAGAAATGTAAGTCTTTTTTTTCCCTAGAGTGAATGGACATCCATTTTCAGATGTGTGCCTCATGTTCTTTGATCTGCTCTTTCCTTTATACTTTAGATAGAAAGAAAGTCCAACTGTAATATGAAATTGCTTCAAATCAACACAGGTCATCCATGCAAAGCAGCTTGGACTTTGACGAGGTCCTCCCCATCTCAGTTATTTGGGAGCAGCTCCCAGACTCTCATGCAAGTTGGGGCAGTACTGCATTCCCTAAGACAAATGAATATTGCATGAAGTACAACTTGATAAGAACTTAAGGATGTTTCAAAAACTACAGCAAATCATATACTTTCAATACACCAGGCTAAGCAAAAGCATTACCTGCTTACGTGCATGATGTTAGTGCATGGAAGTTGAGGACATGATACTGTGTTAGCCTTGAGTTGCAAGACTGCTAGAATATAGGAAGGAGAGATTAATGGAAAGGATTTCTTTTACACGTGTTGTGCACAAAAAAAGTCTTCAGCTAGCCATCTGATTTTGGACTACAATTAAAGAAAAAAGTTACAGAAGGGATAGGGAATTCATATCTTCATATCAGTCCTAATATTAATTTTGGGTGCCATGTCTGTGTCATAACAGAGGGTGAAGTCTGCAGTTCAGGTAACCAAACTTCTTTATGTATTGCAGGAAAGTCTATTTCTATTAGATGAGGAGCACAGAGAAGTTCCTCATAGTACGTATGCTCCCTGAGGCAGTATTAATTCATACTAATAACTATTATAGAATGACTATAATAAAAAATAATTATGACTAATAATTCATTAATGATTATCTTGAGTGTCTTATTTTGCATGGATCCCAACCTTGTGCCACGTACTCTACAGCACACAGCAATCAGGGAAATATCTACATTGTATTCATCTTTATCATGCTCAAGGAAGAGGCCAATATGAACGTTTTACTACAGCAGCTAATAGCAGAAGCTGTTCCTTTGTTTCAAGTGGAATGTGCTCATCTTTTAGCCTTGAAGCTATTGATTTCAAATCCTACTAATCCTGGGCAGGAAATACTATACCATGCACCAATACTCTCCACATAGATTTTGTCAGAATGTCCAGTTAAAATACAGAAAGAAGACTGCCTGATTTCCAAATACTCTTACAAGATTTTAAGCAAACTATTTTAAAATAAGTGTTCTCAAGCACACCAAAACCTCACTTTTGTCTCTTCTCTCCTTTTGAATTTTAAATTGCAGCCACTTATCAACAATAATAAGGATGGAGAGAGGTACAAAAAAAAGTCTCCTTTTGTGTCTATACACAAATCGAATAATATTTTCACTGCACAAAATTTCCAAGGAGCAAATGCCTTTCTTCAGTACCACTGCCAGAATATTACGGATTTTCTGATCTGCCTCTGCCTGCACTACTCTTCTCCACCTTCAGTGCTTGCAAGCCACCCTTCCTCCAGTTCAGAAGGCAGCTGGTGAGATAATTGCATTGATTTCCTTCACCCCTCCTTGTTCTTGTCTCAACTTCTTTCTCCACATCCAGCTTACCTCACTTACTTAGACAAGGCTTTGCTGTCCAACTCTGGCCCCATCACCCAGAGAGGAGCCCAGCAGCAAGATCGCTTCCCACCTCCCCTCCCGCTCCTGTCCCTCATCCGAGTCCTTGTGCGTTTTCCTCTGCTGATCCTTGCACATAGGGAAAGCGAAGCTGCCGAAATCTGTAAACCCACGAGCTGCTCCTTCTCCAAACGCAGCCTGCCATGGTGGTTCTCACCTGAGAGCAGACTGTGCTGTTGTGTGTCTTCCCCTGTTCATACTGTGCTCGGTTTCATCCACGTGTTTCCGATCTTGAGCGTTGCTCCTTACGGGGTACAGCACATTGTGCCTAAGCACACCGGCAAACACACTGTCAATCAAATGAGCATCCAAATTAGGAAGTTAATAGCTCAGAAATGGCCACGCAGAAGAGCGGCAGCAAGAGCTGCCTACACAGCGTGTCAGCCTGGAGACCTCCAGCTTTCTTACTTCAGGTTGTGTCTTTCCTGGTGTCCTTCACCACAAAAGAGAAGTGAAGAAGGAGCCATGGGCACTTTTACTTTCCACATGAAGAAAAGCTGTTTGGGATACCCTTTTTTTCTGCCTATTAATTGTGAGTGGGCTCTCACAGTTTCTGTGAAGGTTTGGAGAGTGTGACAGAAAACGAGCGTGTCCCACACAGAGTGGTGCAGCCTTTTCTTCGTTACTGTCCCTGGGACTGAAGCTGCCCCTGCAGACGAGACGGCGGCAAGAATGGGCTCGTTCTCTTTCTTTGCTGTTGAGAAGCGGGTTTGGGTTCACACTTTCTGCTTGCTTCTTTTTTGGCATCTGGTGCTACCGCACAGAAAGCCTCGGCAGCACAGAAATCAGGCAGTTTCTCACAAATTTGCATTTCTTGTGAAGCTTTATTCCAACAAGATCCCTTTATTTATGCAGAAGACGGATACTCGTTGTAGCTAGGGCTGCAGTCTAGGCCTCGTGCATGTACTTCTGTTTTGCTCCAGGCTTCTCATGTGGCTGGGGGAGTGCAGTGTCACCATGCCTTACCCTCACGTGTGCAAGGGAAATGTAAGAGCCCTTTCGTACTTCACCCTGATTCTGGGAGTACAAAATATCTAGGAGGCACTCTGCTGTCACACCAAGTGTTGTGGAGAGACAGGACTGCAGGCTTGTCACGGGGACTTGCTGGAAATCTTTCTATGATACAAAATTCTTGCTGGGTTCAACTTAGTGGTTTCCAAGTGCTGCACATGAGCATTTGGGCTTGTCAAGCTTTAAGTGACCTGGAGAGCACAGGTTTGACAAAAACGTGCCTTTTGAATAGTTCTGGAGTGTGGGCTACTAGGCTTTACATCCCCACACTAATTATCTCCTGCAAGTGTCAGCAGGGATCCCATGGCCCTGGGTCTCTGGCTCCAAGGCAGCAAGAATATAATAAATCTTCCAAACTCCCCATCTGTGGTCATGAAGCCAGAGTCTAAACCACTTGTAGATGTGAAGGAAAGCTTGCATTCCTGTAATACATACTTATATATATATGTGTGTGTCTATATATATATACACACCTATATATGTACCTACATACATGCATAAACATTTATCAACTGAGCTATGAAAATACATTGCGTTGTCCTATAAGACCTGGCAATCAGCAGCTGCCTGGGTGCAAGAATCTTGTTTTAATGTTTCAGAAGCAGAAGACAATTCAAATGTGTCTTTGTTTATGGGAAATAACAATAATTTTGGTTCCAAACTTCAACATAGCAAAAACCTTGACAAAGCAGAAATCTTGAGTCTCCTAAATGTCAAATATGAGACTCCAAATGCAAATGAGTCTTTCAAAGGTTTACTGAAGGAATGCCTGACCACTGCTTTACCTCCCAGTCCCCTGTTTTCTACCCCTTTTAGATAACAGGCTGACTTTCCTGTTTAGGGTTGAAAGTATAAAGCTGGTTTTTCAACATCACCAGTCTGCATGCTGAATCCTAAGCTTATATTTACTGACCTGGAAAAAAAAAATCCCCATTACCTTCTGAATCAGCAGTCATTTCAATGCTGTGCAGAACTCACAAAAGTAGATATACAAAATTTAACACCAGTGCAAAGCACATGAGTAGCAATCAGAGCGATGGAGGGCTGAAACAAACAGTTTGATGAACCTGAAAGCTTCATTGGAAGAATACTGATAGTCCATTTGCAAGTGGGAAAACTGCCTGAAACTTCAGAGCCAATTTTTTGGGAAGTTTGTGTAGAGGCTTTTGTTTGTTTTGGATTTCACTACAGAAAAATAACATCTTCATTTATGTATTTTACAGTCACTTGTGCGAGAATGAGAAATGTAAAGCAGTACACAAAAAGCAGTTAAATGTAGCTCACTGTAAGAGTGTAAGTGCTTTGAGAAAGTAAATATATGAAGAAAACTGACAAAATCTAAACATCTGATCTTTTGCGTCAAGGCACTATGCAGTGCTCAGCATGTGGTCTAGAAGCACCTGTGTTAGTGGAGAGAGAAGCACATTCCTACACAGAAATTTTATGCTCTGAAACTAGATGAAACTAGATGATATCTGGGGTATAAATAAGTACAGAGGCCATCCATAGCAAGATCCAGAGCTATGACTCAGGCTCCAGGACACCGAAGGGTTAGAAATAAATACTGTGAAAAGTAAATGCAGACTTACTAATATGCAAAACCTGAATTTTGTAAACCTCGTAGACCCTGATTAGACCTCTCAGTCTCTGAAGCTTTGCTGAGGTTGTGTCTGAGTATGAATTTACTCTAACTTTCTATTTTGTGGACATCCTCAGGAAAAAAGGGTGAACAGCTGAGGACTGTGGAAGTCAGTGAGGTACCACATTAAAAACACAGCAGGGCAGAAAGATGTAATTTTGTGCTAGGCTGCTATAGCATCTAATCATCCTTGAAATGTCTCATTTCTGTCATGAACAAGTCTACTGTATGAGTGAGTAAAAGAAGTAGGAAGGAACAAATCATTCTAAAAATTCAATGTGGTTGATGAGGCACCATAAAAATTTCCTCATGTTTAGTATAAGCAAACAGACGTGACATTATGCCAACAGAAGGACGATTAAATGCTCCATCAGTAGAAAAGGACACAGAAAGTCCACCTGAGAGAAATAGATGAAAAAAATGGAAACACCAAGAAAAGGGGAACAGAGACAGATGGACCCAAAGGTCCTGTTAGTGGGCTGGTAAGGGGCAGACCTGGTTTGACTGGCATTCCTGTCAGCCAGATAAAGTCCTAATTGCATCGAAACAGGGAGAATTTGATTCAAATCTTGCATGCCATGAAAAATGGACCCCCAATTTGCTCCTGAAAGGAGGTTGTAGCAAGGTGGGTGTCAGCCTGTTCTCCCAAGTAACAAGTGATAGGATAAGAAAAAATGTCCTCAAGTTGTGCCAGGGGAGGTTTAGGTTGGATATTAGGCAAAATTTCTCCACCAAAAGGGTTGTCAAGCACTGGAACAGGCTGCCCAGGGAACTGTTTGAGTCATCATCCCTGGAAGTATTTAAAAGACATGTAGATTTGGCTCTTACAGACATGGCTTCGTGGTGGACTTGGCAGTGTTAGGACTAAAGCTGGACTTGGTGACCTTAAAGGTCTTTTCCAACCTAAATGATTGTATCATTCTATAAGCAAAATTGCATATGGGGTGAAGAAACGGGAACCAAGCCCACCTTGGCTACTTTTCCTTTTGCCTCCTCCCATGCCCTTCTCTTAACCTTTTTATATTAAAAATTTGAGATAACCTTTGAGTTACCCTTGAGATAACTCTGCAACAGGTGAATTTAAACACGGGGAAAAAACCCCAACCCTGCTCTTCAAAGAGCAACTCAGGCATGCTGCAAAAGTCAGGTTTTCCCTCCAAAACGAAAGCCTAGGCAGACCCTACCCATGCCTGTGAGGAACCCACAGGCTGCCCAAGCACCCTGGTGGTGTGTCCAAGCCTGGCTTGGTGAGCGGGTCCCCGTGGGGTGGCTGCTCCTCTGCGGTGCCCCCAGGCCGGTGTGATGGGCTGGGCTGGATGGACAGTTCACCGGGGGTGTCCCTCGTCCCAGCCCTCCCTCCCCGTGACCCTATGTCAGCCTTATTTACATTCAGGGCTGCTGGCCCAGCGGTCCCTTCTGCACCACTGTTGCAGCGGTGTGATCAAACCGAGCCGGTGAGTCAGCTCACATCTTCTGCCAGCACCAGTCCCCCTCCCACCCGCACCCACGCGGGCACTTGCTGAAGTGGGTCATCCTGGGCCTCCCTGCTTTGTGGGGTGGCTTCTCGGCTTCTGGAGAATGAGTGCCTCCTCCGTACTTTAATTCTTCCAACTGTTAGAAGCATCTGCCCTTTGCTAGCTCTCAATGCCAGGAGCTCAGGGACGTGAACTCATTTTTGAGGATGAATGTATTCCTCCCTCTCCCCCTCCACAGCTCCCCATTTCTCTCCTCAACCCACCTCCCAAAAACCCACACCCCAAAATGCAATGCTCACACCTCCTGTCTCTGAAAGAATCACTGTAACTCAACGGTAAAAAGGAGGGAAAGGAAAAAAAAAAGAGAAAGAAATGGTTTCCATGGCAAATTTGCAGGATTTAATCTCAGCACAAAAAGAAGAATTTTAGCATTCTTTCCCTGTTTTAGAACATGCTGGAGAGCAAATGAAATTGTCTGTTGTGTGTTGGCTTCAAGGGTATTGCACTGATTTATGTCCACAGAGACTTTGTCCCGTTATTTTCTTATTTTGTTCTTGTAATCAGAAAGTTGCTTATCACTGCCCTGTGAAGGAGATTAACATAATTTAAACCAAGAGCTTTGTACAAAAGCTACTCAGAAGCCTGCAGAGTTTACTAGGAAATAACCAAGTTTCTAGAGGTTTCTCCCTTCTGAAAGTCCCTGTTGAAGCACTGATGGCAATAATACTATTTGCTATTTGGTTCTTCCAGGTGGTACTGGACACCCTCATGGAAATTATCCTTTCTTATAATGTTCCAAAGGTCTTTTCTCTAGTGGCTGCAAATATCTCATTTGTTGACATTGTGACCCAAGACACATTCAGTTTATGGATGTAGCAGGACAGACTTCAGTTTCCACTGGAACATCAACAGTGTCACACTGCTTTTGGCTTATTTTTTCCCTGGTATGGATTCAATCAAATTGATCTGGGAGAAGAGAGCCTTTCTGCTTGGCACCAAGTTTGCACACTCTCCAGTTTTGCAAGTACAGATATAAACACATTCAAACAAAGCCTGCAAATGATCAAAGATGATTAAATAAATGGATCTTTTGTCTTGTCTTTCTTTCAGGCTGGTAGCTATTCTCAAATGTTCTTGATAAATAGCTCCTGTCCCACCCCTCGGCTCCACCTTCTTCTGTGATTCATACAACTTCAGGGAGATACCAGGCAGTAAGTCTCCTAGATATATTTCCAAAAAAGCAGCATCCATACATTTAGTAAAACCACCTCTATACTTTACTGACACTTACATTTCCTACCATAGCACCCCTTTCCTTGAGAAACAATAAAAAAAGGGAAACACTAGAAAAAAAATCTCAGTCTGCATTTAATTTATGTAAGTGAAACAAGGTTTTTGACTTCTGGTTTTCAGTTGGATTGCTCCTGTTACCTGGAGGGATTTTATGTAAAAGCAAAATCAATATTTGTTTATTTGTAGATAACTTGTTGAACAAAACCCTATATACTGAAAAAGGTTAACATGTACAGGTAAAATTGAGTTACATGGGACCTGATGTGTTCTTCAACTTTAAGCACCTCTTCCTTGGTCATATAAGAATATAAGTGCTTCTATATTGTGCTAACTTCAAATGTTTTCCTTAAGACCTTCACCACGTTTAGTAATTGTTTGGCCTCAGTACACTGAGTACATATGTATGTCTAAAACATCAGCAAAAGCAATAAGGTTTTTGAGGATCCTGACCATACTTGCCTCCACAGAATAATTGCTTACTGCAGACAAGAGAGAAAATATATTACAATATTTGTAAAAATGAATATATACGCAGATATTTTTTTTTTGCTCTCCATTTCAATTTCTACACAATGTTCCAATGAGAAGCAGACCAAACATGCAAAACAGATCTAAGTTTTTGAACCACTTTGCATTTTTAAAAAAAACCACACAAACCCAAAAGGATTTGTTTGGCCTCTCTTATTTGTCCCCAAATACACTCATGCAAAAATTAGAAGGCTCTGCCAAATTTTATACCAGGATCAATGTCTGCACTCTAGGGCTATTTATTATTTGTGTGGTGGCAGCTCCTAGAGGCTTTGGTGGCGGTCTGGGTGCTTTCCACCTATGGGACTTATTCTGTTTCATTTTAAGGTTCTAAAGGCTAAACATAAGGATCCTCTTGCCACCACCAGAATATAAATAGTAGCAGAAATGGCAGTTCCTGTTCCTAAGCGCCCACAGTTAAAAGTTTGTAGTTGGGGAGTTTTTTCAGGAAGAAACAATACAATAATCCTAGATAACTAGGTATTATCTTTTTTACAGACAAAGGTAGGATTGGCTGCTTCTTATGACTAATGAATACAAATAAGTATAGCATAGGCACATGCTCATTTTATTGTATATACTTTTAAAATGCTTGTGTAATTATGCATACGTGTACATTTAATTGATCTATTATATTTTTTCAAAATTTGTAATAAAAAGCTTAATCAACAGGACTTAAACATTCAAAAGTGCATGTTAAAATATTGGATTAATAGGAAAAGTTCATGTTGAGATAAAATTTTTCGAAGAACATTTATGGCAGAGGCACCTTAATTCTGTTGGGTTGGCTCAAAAGCTGCTCAGAATCTTTTGAATAGCTTATCCTAAATCTAACAAGATATGCCTAGACGGAGGAGATTCCGAGAAGGATCTTGGGATAAGAAAGGAAAGTGTTTACAACCCATCTTAATCGGGATATAGTGAAACTGGTATCCATCTGTAAATCATTTGTCATCACACTTCCACCTCTTAACTTTTTTTCCTCAGTAGTGGCTGCTGAAGGAAAGAGAGAAAATCATTTGGCATCAACAAAACATTTTGTTACAACAGGTACTTTTTCAATACATTCCCAACATAGAGAAACATTACTTTGGGTATACTGGTTGCAAGTCACAGACAGTGAAGTGGAAGACATAAAACTTCATTGGGCATTGCTTCACTAAGGATCCCTTTACATGTTAGTCTGTACATCAACAAATTATGTTTGCAGATTAATCAAATCTGCATTTCTCCTGAGTGCAATGCTAAGGTTAAGTCCTGCTTACAGAGATCCTCATGGTTTCATTTATTTCAGCACACCCAAATTTACACAGTGGCTCTAGAAGGCATTTTTAATTGATGGTAATTGTGTGTCAGCCTCCTAATGAGTCAGATGAGCTCTTGCTTTCCTTCTGCATTTCAATGAATTCATCTGGGTGTGGGAGCCAGGGAAAGCTTGTTAAATATAGAGCCCTGGCACTGAGAGACAAATGCAATGCTGCAGGACCGCTGCTATTTCTTAAGAGTTTGGGCTGGGCGAGGGGTGTTCTCATTATCATTTCATATTCTTTCGTAACTTTTTTTCTAAATCAAATAGCAGAATAGAGAGTGTCAAACATACATTAATATTGTTTACTTGCTGTCTTCATTTTCACCTTCAGAAATACAAACATTTTGTATTTGTGTGTCTCTTTCAGACAGATCCAACTACCTGTTTTACAGGTACTTACATTAAAGAGGTTAATCTCATTAAAAAGTCTATAAAGCATAAAACCTACAAGAAAAACTGGAAAAAAAGTCTACTTGTTAATTACTGAACTGGCTTTGCTGAAATTTTTGCAGCAGAGTGCTTCAGTGCAATTGCAACTCTTTTTTTTAGTGCATTAAACAGTTAATATTAATTGAATAAACACAAATCAGATCTTGAAAATATTCTCATGGAATAACATCATCTGTCATCTTTGCCAAAAGTACAACTGCACAGTATGTATGTATCTTTACTCTATACATACTGCTCATCTACAAACACTGCACAGCGCACATATTCCTGGAGGTGATATACATTGATTTGAATCATGATTCTACACATCTTCTGGCCAATCACTCCCCCCCCCAACCCCCCCAAGTACACTCCATATCTCAGCGTAGCTTTGCTTAATTCATCATAAAAATGCAAGTAGAGCTGATCCAAAAGGCAGAGTATTTTCATCTCTATACGAAAGCTCTGTAGGAACTTTCTGGGCAACCTGGGGTCACTGTCCAAGTCTCTGGACTTCCAGTCTGACATTCACCCAGCTGGAAGGCTGCTTTTGCAAGTGCCATTTGGTGACAGCACCATCCATTACGTAGCAGAGAATTTAGTTGGAGATTGGTGTGGTTTTTGTAGGAAGAAGCTTCAAAGTGCAGAGAGCACTGCAATAATGGAACAGCCACTCAGGAGTGAGGTCCATGTTCTGTATGTCAGAAATGTCTTTATGATAGGAAACCAATAAATTTGATGTGGAAATGGATAATGGATGTAAAAGTCATGTTGTGGTCTTCAGCAGTAAAGCCTGGCCGCAGCACACTTGCAGTCATGACATGATGAAGAACATTTCTAGTTCATTTCAAACAACATGCTCTGGCTAAATAGTCAGGATATAAATAGATTTACCTAATGATTGATATATGTTATACCAGCTCAGCACAGCTTTTCAGTTGTTGCCTTTGGTAACATTTCAGACAGATCTGTGCTAAGGACCAAATCCTATAGAATTCCTTGCAACTATTAAAAAGGGGCCACAGAAATTTAATTACAGCCAACTTCAGATTATTACTCGTTAAACAGGCTAGATTCCTGGGCTTAATTTCATTACTTGCTCAGAACACACTGCAGAGACTAGTACGGGATGTAAATGAAGAAGGCAGGTATGTCTTCAAAAGGAAAAATTGCTCAGGGTCTTCTTTTCCTGAGTTTTTAATTTTAATCCCTTCTTTTCCATGGAGTGGCTGCAGCAGCAGGTGGCATATAATGCTTGACAGTGACTCTACCAATATTTACTGACAGCAGAGGAGTAGAATGATGTGAGTGTCCTGGGCTTCAGTTCAGGCTGTGATGGGGAGCACCTTCTTCCCACTCTCCTCGAGCTTTGCTTTCTCTGCACCAACTTGTCCTCATCTCTTCTTCTCATTTGTGGTACTTTCTTCCCACACTCCTTGCTTTTGCCTATTAGGTCAGTCCTAGCCTACAGTTCAGGATTTCCAGCCCCAGCCTCCTCATCCACCCCATCCTTTCTTTCTTCTTTTTCCTTCTTCTATCCCCTCTCTCATGCACAACCCATTCAAACACACGTTTCACACCTGTGGTCCCAGGTCCCTCCCTCTGGTTCCTCATCTAACCTGCCTCTTTCCTTCCCCCATCATATTTTGTCTTCTTCGCCTCTTCACCTGGTCAGGCAAGATGTGTTCTGTACATCTCCACTGGGCTGCTTCTCTCCTCTGGCAGAAAATGGAATTTGGGATTTATGCCCCATAAAATAGTTGTATAACTATTTTATGCACTTACAACCTGCTAACAAGGGAAAAGGAGGTGGTGCCGCTCCCTACTACCTGTACCAAAACCACTCACATGATGCCTTAAAAAAGAAAACTCAAAGAGTTATTTCCCAAAGACAAATAACTAAAAATGCTCATGAGTAAGGCCATCATTCCTTCTGCCTATGTGTAAATGTCATCTCCGTGTTCTCTACTTCTTCATTTAATCAGTTTCCACGGTTGCTCGCTGGCCAGCCATTTGCTGCCACCCCTCCAGCTCTGCCTGAAGCTTGCAGGGCACCTGCCTGAAAGCCCCGGTCATATTAACAGGACGGGAGTGAACACAGTACACACACAACGGGGTGTACAGCATTTCTTGGGATCAAGCCCTGCAGTAGTAGAAGTCCTTGAACCTTGCTCTTGATTATTCACTTCTCTCCCCCCATCAATAGAAATAATGTGCCTTTCAGTTCCATGCAGCTTTACATTCCCCTGCATGCTTATTATTCAGTTGTATTTTAAGTGCTCTTCCAGTTTTCCCTCTGCATGTGACCACCCACTTCTCCACCTACAGTCTCTATAATGTGATTTCTATCTGCTGTAGCTTATAATGGTTTAAATTATGCTAATTGTATTCAGAGATTAAAGTAAAAATCAGTACGACTATTATTCTGCCCATATACTGTACCAGTGCTGGTAGTTATTCACTTCAGAAATGAACATGGCTAATAAGATAAGAAAATTACACTTGCATACCGTTAGTCAGTTTCATATTTAATTAGTGAGAAAAAATTATTTCCATGTCTTTTTATTGAAACAAAATTAACTCTTTTGCCACTGACTACGCTCACTGCCGAAACTCCGGTTCATACCATGCAAAGTGCTCTCCACAAGAGCTCGAGATTTGGTTTCCTAAATCACTTAGGCTGTTTCAATAAAAATGTTTTTCTTGAAATGCCACAGACAAACACATCCGCACGGCATCACCGTGGATCATTGAGGCCGTGCCTTAGCAGCACGCACAGGGGGGAGCGCACTCCCAACAACCTCACTCGTTATAAAAGCACGAGAGTTCATTCCACGCACATTTCCTGGTCTAATTTTGTTAATGTGTCATGAACAGACTGGTCTCCAAATCACTCTCAAATTTAAGATTAAACTTCTTAAACATTTACTGTGGCAGCAAAACAGTGCTTTCAGAATTTAAGATGGCCATGATATGCTGTCAGAAGAGGCCAACACACTCCCACACTTGCTATAAATAACGAACCAGAACACAAGTACAGGCTAGATTTAACTGAATTGCTTCAATCGCTGCAAAGTACACTTTGCTACATGTTGAAGAGATGTGTCACAACACATTTTGCATAAAGTGAAGAATCTATCTATGAGAAACACTTCTGTTTTGGATTTCCCCCCAGCCAGCATCATGGCAGGGACCCTCTCACTAAAAGTGGTCTAAATCTCACTCTGAAGCAAGTGGACGCCATTTCACCGAGGCAAATAAAGTCTCAACCATCCGTATACGGCTGGGGTTTGCCACGTGGAGCTTCGCTCCGGTTGCAGGCGGATGGGCAGAGTGGTCTGAGAGCTCTCGTACTCATCTCGTTTCTCTGACAGAAGTTCACAATATTTTTTTTTTAAACCCTCTGGTTAGTTTTTGATAAAGCCGTGGGTGAGGGCAGAGAAACAAGTCTGCTGCAAGGGGTTTGATTGTGTTTGCAGGTCACCTTTCAGAATATTCAGGGCTGAGGTTTTCAGAAAGCACTTGTCAGCAATGATGAAACCCCTGCTGCAAAACCAGCATTGTGTCCTGTGAAAGATGGTTCTGGTGCAGACTATTTAATGTCAGGGCACTTCTGTCGTAGGGCTGGGATACTTTTGGAATATTGGCTTATAAAAGTCAGTTTGCTTGCTTTGATTCACTAAAATCTGGATGCTCTTGGTTGCACATTGCAAATTTATCCAACTGTGACTCCAGAGCTAAATCCACCACGAGCGACCCAAACCTGAAGCAGGTTCAGCCATGTCAGCGCAAACTGGCTATTCCATTTAGCCTTTTCTTTTAACAGCATTTTATAGCCATCTCCACATGACCTCTGATGTAATTTCTACCAAAGATGTAGGGCAGTGGAAAATCAATCATAACTGTTACAGATGCTCCGCCTTTCCTGTTATTGGACTTTCATTCTTTATTTTGTTTGTGTCGTGCCTCTTTTTCTGATCCTGCAAAATTTATTTCTTTATCTAGCACTCAATATGTTAATATGCTTACTATACCTTGATGAGCTACAGGCTACATGTCCATGTTGCATATTAAATACTACAATTTTAAGTAACTTAAAAATTAGGTATATTTTAAATACAATTTCGTGTATTTATCTCCAAAAAACCTCTGGAGCAGTCATACTGTTCTACTCTCCCTTCCCCAGCAGTGTCAAACCAATACTTTTAAACACATACACACATATGTGTATGTTGTTATCCTCCATGTCAACAGGAAGACTTATGGGTGAAATTTGCATTTTATCACCATTGTAAAACCTACAGTGCACTTGCCTAGAACATCAGGAACATCTAATCCGTTAGCACACGCAGAAGAACCCATTTTTGTAATAACAAAATCTGGCGCTCTGCCTGGGATGTTGAATGTCTTTCAAGCTAGCATGGTTGTGGGGATTTAAACACCTGATTTATAGTTTTTATCATTCTCCTTTGTCCATTGAAAGTGTTTCTGAGCATGTGACTGATGAAACCAGCAAGAATTTGGAATGGCCTGAATTTAAGAGATACAGATGTGTTACAGAATCGTATTATTTTTATAATAGCTGCAATTAATAACCCTGGACCATTACAATCATTGTAACGGACAGCGCTTTTGGGAAAAATGTGTAGTTATCCTTATGTAGCACACCCTAAGATGCATAGCTGGGGTTGTGCCTTGGCATGAAATTACTCAGGTAAAGGGCAACCTGCTTCAGCACCTTCATCTGCTTAAAGTGATTTTTTGTCCCTGCCTTTTCCTCCTGCACCTTCCCGTTTCTGTAGTTTCCTGGACCTCCAGAACCGCTCGGCACCACCTTACCGCTCACACTTTGCCACGTCTGTCTTCCCACAGGGGGTCTGTCTTCTGCTGCCCACTCCCTGGGCCATGCCAAGTCTTTGCACCTTTTCAGGGCAATGCCCTCTCTATTCCCTCCATGCTCCCAAGCCCAGTGTTAGTCTCTGCGGTTTGCTTACAGGATAGGTAGGCTTACCCTGCCAGGTGCCATGGGTAACATTAGCAGGGCAACCCGCGATCTCAAATGAGACAGAAAGCCAAAAAGCTTCTGCTATGCCTGGTGAGGTAGAGGTTGCAAGCATGGCCAGCAGGACAGCTTAGCAGAGGAGCACACAGCACGCCAGCAACACAGCACATCCTAGTCCAGTCATGAGTTATTACCCTCAACCATGTGCAAACATTCAGCTCATTAGCAGTCCAATGTACACTCCTATCCCATTATAGTCAGCACCAAACTCTCCAAACTGCAATGGGGAATTACAATTTAATGGAACTACACTAGCATGAGTTACCTTCCCCAGGAATGGTAGTAAAGCAACCAAGCTTAAAAAGAGTTATCTCACGACAGTGACATTATTTCTCCTTTCTGACGTGATCTGTTTGACGTTGCTCTTCAGGAAAGAAGTTCTCTGCTCTCCTAGCTCATTAATAAGTAGCTTTGTATAAATCATTCCCATTAATGGTTATGTCTTCCTGATTTGGAAACCTGGACGTGAAATGTATGACAATTGTTCTGTGAACAGGCTAACAGGTTTTGTACAGTAGCATCAACTACAGCCTAAATGAGTGTCAGCCCAGTCACTATTGGGTAAAAAGGTGGGTGGGAATAGCTAGAAGTTGTGGGATCCCCATAGAGTTTGGTCCCACTGTCACTGTGGCAGTGCCAATGTTTTAACTTGGCGTTACCTACTAGGATTCAGCCAGTCTCTTTTAAGTCCTGGACCTCATTTTTAATTTTATCCATTTAAGCTTCCTTGGATCTCTGACACTGGGTCACTCAATATATCATCTGTGTTGCCTTTAAGGAAAAGCATTGATTTTAAGCCCTTCCCTCTGGAGGGGAAGTCAAATTCTGTATCAGAATTAGCAGTGATAGGCTGTGGTTCAGATCTGAATACCACTCAGTTTTAAAAGAGTTCAAGACTGGGGCTCTGAAAATGAAAAAATTGATTTGTTGCTCTGCAAAACTAAACACCACAGTAGATCTCAAATGCTTCAATAAAATGGGCTGTCCCTGGGCTCCTCTCCATCGCAATAACCTCAGCTGGGCACTAGGGATCTCTTTGCACTCCTCCCACCTTCATTCTGGTCTCTTACACAATGCCGCCGCAGACCCTCCATGTACCTCCTGGGGACCCTTCATATGCACAGAAATGAAGAGAAGGCTCAGGCTTGGCAGAAAATAGAGCTGAACAGTTTTTTCTGCTGATGAAGCAACAAAACATCACAGAGCGATTTGTTTTTGCCTGAAGTAACGATTGCAGTGTCACAGGAAAGCAACTGGTGCCAGAAAGTTAATCATCAGACCCTTTGCACACTTGCTTCCCACTCTGAAAATTCAGTTCTGTATGTTAGTGCAAGCTCCTCATATTGCCATTGCAACCATGAAACCAAATACCCTGACTGCTCTGGATTTTACCATCATTTATCCTGTGATTTGTCTTGACTGTAGTCAAGGTATTGCCAGGTAAATTAAATCCACACTGGTGGATCACCGCGGAACTGCTCAAATTAAAATACACTTCAATGTTTTATTTTGTTATCGCACCAAAGTATTAATTACCAAGCTCATCTAGAGATGTTCAAATGGAAAGCAACTCAGCCACTTATCACATAGACATAAAGAGATTACTTGTAAGGATTATATAGTCAAATGATACAGAAATCCTGACTACCACTTAGGAAAGGTCTTTTTGGAAAGGACTGGAAACAAAGGGAAACCTACAAATCTAGTGTATTCAAAGCTCAAATCCTAATTATTCTTACTTAATGATATCTCATAGCATGACTCCATGCGGCTGAGGAAATAAATCCCTTACCTCCTTATGAATCCAAGAATAGCTCTTTCAGCACAGAGTAATTGATGAAAGCCTTGCCTAGATTAACATGAATGCTTTCTAGAGCACTCTGCTTGGAGGATCTCATCTTTCCAGTATTTGTTATGCTTATTTGAACTTTTGTTTAACTCCTTTGCTTTTCTGCATTTCTCTGAAATATTGATTTTGATCAGAGGCCAGAAAGAGGGTGGAGTTTTCCAACACTCGAGCCGCGGCAGCTGGGACTGCAAGGATTAAAGACATCAAGGAAGAGGGCGGCCGCTTCTCCAGAATCAGCACTTCGCCGCCACTGCTGGGAGGTTTCATAAATATTCACAGCCATTAGCTAATTACAGACGCTTGAATCAGCTCCCATTTCGCTTCTCTTTCTCAAGGCCTTTCTTTGCCCATTTGCCTTGTTACAGTTTGGATTTCTTGTTAGAAAACATCAATAGTCAGAAAGTTAAGGAAGAAGTTACAAGCCCCATTGATCCATATTGCTGTGTCTTGGAGTTAACGACACGATGCTGCTCTATGAGGCAATTTGGGAAGCCCAGGATATGCCTGTTGGGCTGCGCAGCCAGAGCCCAAACAGCTGGGAAGCACGCTCGGGGGGTTAAGGTTCAAGCACAGCCTCCCCCACCGCCCCGGCTTTCAGGTTTATTTCAGAGCCTGTCTACCACAAATAATACAAATGTGGAAAAAGCCTCCAGCTACATTCCTCCTATGCAGCTTTAGATGACATCCGCAGCAAGGCAAATATACAAATCAACAATAAAAGCGTGTCTTGCATCCCCTGAGACCAGAGGCTTGGTTGTCTTTAGCAAAACTTCAGTTTTCCTTCTTGGATACTGAGAAGAGCTGGATTCAGCTGCCGGTAGCTATTTAGCAGTCGGAGCGCACAGGGGGATGCTGGATTCATCCTTAGTGCTGGTCCCACAAACTCACGCTCCTTCCTCCCATGGGACTTCTCAGTGGCAGGGCTGCCATTGCAGCAGCACCAGCAGCTCTCCTTTATGTGCCTTGGATGACATCTGTGTTCTTATCACATGTTCTTCCCAGAGAAAGTCAAAAGTTTGGATTATTTCTTGGGAGAGGTTGTCTTTCTTCAGAATCTCAGCCAGTCACGCATACACTGCTGGAAAGGGGAGCGTGAGATCTTGAACTCAGCTCCGAGGCAGGCTGGACCCAGAACATAACTTCACTTCAAACAGGTTTGAAAGAAGGACGGCTCATGCATCTGAGATGGTCTCAGGACTTTTGAATAGGAACAGCATGTACTTCTCTTGGTAGGTAAAAGTAGGTCAACTAGTACTGTCGGAAGAATAAACATTTGGGTGTAGCAATCTTCTTCAGGTGTATGGTATCACTTTCAGTGACATGACTGGGCAAAATTTGGAGATTTAGCAGTTCTTCCAGTCTAGCAAACATGTGGCTTCAGTCTTGGTTAATGATGTTAACTATGCTGTACAAACTTCTCCCTTGCCTGAGGCTAAGACAGGTCTGGAAATCAAGAAATACAATTCTGTTTCTGATAAGATTTGCCCTTCTATTGTGTTTTCTTCACCTGAGATATACAAAGCACTCATTAAACATGAAATAGCTGATCTTGGCAAACTCTTTTTGAAATAGATGAATACCACTTGTATTTTTATGCTGGAAGGTGGAGCATGGGGAAGCTATATGGACTGACTACTGTCATGTATTAGTAGAATCAAGAGATCTGTATTTTCCATTATAGTTACCTAACATCAAGTTGTTCTTTAATATTTTGTCCATAGGCTTATCTGGTTTCAGTGAGCAGCTTGTGTGGCTCTCACTGAGCTAGCTTTAAAACAAATAGCTTAGAAGCAAGGTAGCTGTGTTGGTTTTGAAGCTGGGTTTCTGCCCTTTCTCAAATATCCAACACTGAGACGATGGGTTTTCCAGTGGTTGCTGATTTTGCAGTTTCCCAGGTATGTAAAGGCTCATTGCGAGTTGCAGACTGCATATTTCAGAGCTTCCCATTTACCCACAGCATCTCCAATGGAGATGCGCAGGTTTTTTTTCAGGAATTAATCATATTTTGTATTCATCCTAGTAGATTCAAAAGGGAACTCAAAGCAACAAGAAAATTTCCTGCTACAAGCGAGTTTCAGCTGAGAGGCGAAACCCCACAGCTGGCTGGCTAGCCGTCCTTCACAGCATCTAAATTTCACAGCTGTAATTCTCTATTTCCAACAGCAACAATGAAGACACAGGTGAGACTGGCATGCCTTTACCACTTCACCCTCCCAAGTTATGATTTTACTTAAGACTTTCAGATCTGGATCTTAAACGCTGTAGAAACCCAAAAATGCCAAGCCTGTGTGAGCTCACTATGCAACTTCTTTTTATCCACAACTTCTGTTGAATTAATTCCCCCTCCCCTGCAGACTTCATACTAGCTTTCTTGGGCCTCCCACAGACCTTTCTGGGGTCTCTTCTTGCCTCCTTCCCCTTCGTGAGCATGGGGTCACCAAACCTGGTGAAGTAACAGTGACCAGTGGCAGGCAGTGCATGTTGTCAGTGGAGGACGAGCCACCAGCCAACTCTGACAGCAGCCGTCAGGCAGCTGTGGTGCCCATGTTTTAGAAAGCCCATGTCCTGATCCCCATCTGCACCCTCTTTACAGATCCCTGCCTTTTCAATCCTGCTGAATTCTTGCACTTTCAGCTTCTCTGAGTCCTTCACTTTTCAGCACAGCGTGTGGAGCAGGGAGGAGAGGGGCTGCATGGCCCATGGGATTTATGCAGAAAGTAGAGGTCCCAAAAGCTGCAAAGCATGGAGTTGTGTCAGTGCGCGGATGCTCAGGAGGAAAACAGTGTTTGTTTTCAACTCTTGTCCATGACTACAAGTGGAGTCCCTGCTGGCACCTGCATGTGGGCTGGTAGGGGTCTCCCCCAGACTCCCAGGTTTTGTGGGCAACTGAGGATGCTGCAGCAGGGGCAGAGATGCAACTGCAGCCACAAGGTGACCCCCGGTCTCTCACCATTGGCATCTTGCTCCTCTTGGTCTCACAGACATTGCAAAGGGTCCAGAAGGCAAACAGGGCTCTGTGGAGAAAGCTTAGCTCAGGGTTGAGCCTGTGTCTGCAGGACCATCTACATAGTAAGCTGCTGAGGCCCTAAGGGAAGGGTCCTAGATGGTGAAAGAGCTTGCTCAAAAGGGCAACCAGCCAGGGCTTTCGGGTTTTTGACAGAGCAAAAACAGCACAGCACTGACCCGAGGCAAATGGATCTGACTGTGGAGTAAAAGCCAGGCTCAAGATGTATCATGCATAGGTAACCTGCACCTTGCCAGAGCACCTGGGACTTAGCGCAGACCAGCATCCAGCCCTGGCGCTCTGCAGTGGCATGGACGCGGCGGCGTGCCAGCCCTCCCCTTCAGCGTGCCTTGCTGCAGGGAGATAATATATCAGGGTAGGTATGTCGCTGCCAGCATCCATGGGGAATCCCAAGCCCAAAAACCCCGCAAAAGTATTTTATATCTCCACCTACAGCAATATTGTAGGCTATAAATTTTGCATGTGGTCACTGTGTTCTTCCAGAGCGTGTAGGCAGCTGTCAGCTTCCTAATCCTGGATTTATTGGCAGCAGTGAGAGGAGAGAGGAGGCTCTTGTCAGGGACCAAGAGGACAAGCCTATTCTCGGCACTTCGGAGGACTCTTCTGATGGTGGTTAGATACACTGGAGTCCCCACAGGCTTCCATGAATGTCACCCTTCCCAAACGTGAAGATGATCCACCTCTGCAAGCAACCCCCTCGTGTTTCCAGTACAACCCGGCCCTCAGTTTCCCTCCCTTTCTCATACCCACATACTGAATGGTAATTCAGCAGCAGCACCCTCCCAGGCACTGATGATGAGCTCAGGCAGAGCAATCAGCCCAAGTTCTATCTCTTTGCAGGGAGACGATTTCCCAGGGCAGCATCTGACCTGTGAAGCAGAAAAGGAAGACTTTGGGAGAAATAGCAGTTATGGGCTACGGCTGCGCTCTGCCTGGGGCTGAGACACATCAGGAGCCAGCAAGTCCCACGTGCCAGAGGTGAGAAGCCCAAATAAAGTTCTCCAAAGACCTCAACTTCATTTCTAGGACTCCTCTGCTCCCCATAAACCCTCATTTTCCAATACAAAGTAGTAGTAGAGACTGCAAAACCATGAGCTGGAGTTGCTAGCATTTTCTGCTGTAGCCAGTTGAAAGTCACAGGGGGATTTGGCTGGAGCGGGAGAGCAGACCCACGGCGAGTCTGTGGCTCCGTTCACTTCAGGGACACATCTCCACATTTCCAAGCTCTCCCCTCCTGCAGCACAGAAAGAGATCTTAGGATTCATCCCTAGCACCTTCTTTCTGCCGTGGCAAGAGTCTAAAACACTGTGGGAAGCCAGTGGGTAATGATGGTTCTTACAGGCTGGTTCCAGATCCTTGCTCTCCAAATCACGGCTACTGGTGCCAGGCTATGCTTTATTATTAAATAAATGACAGTTCCCTCACTGTCCTCCATGGATTTTAGCATTTCTTTCAGAAACAAGAGGATTGTTTGTTTGTAGCTATGAAAAGAAAAAGTGCCTTGATCTGGAGTGCTCTTCTCTGAAAGCCAGGCAAGGAAATATTTCAGAAGAAAAGGAAAAGCAAGGAAACCCAGAACCGTTTCCTTACATTATTCACACGCACTCTGGTACCTAAAGACAGCGGAGCTCAATTCAAGTGTCTCACATTGTGCAAACATGTGAGCATCTGGCAGAAGCGCATAACTTACATGTCGCTGGTGTGAGTGAGTGGAACTCTTGCATCCAGCAAAGAGCAACAAGTATTATGCCATACAAATAAGTGACAGCTTTGGAAAGGAATTCATTTTAAAAGAGCCTGTCAACTTGAAACCTAGCCACTTTGCAAAAAAGCATTTCAAAACATTTTCAGGTTGATATCTTCCCTCAGTTTTCCCCATCACTCTTAGCATCTCATTCTTGGATCATTCAAACTTGCTCCCTCTTGTTCTGTTGTGAAGAATCCACACGCACACGCACAAAAAAGCTACAGCGGAAAACCAATCATCTGTGCAGATTTCTATGATAAGACAAAACAAGGAATGTGTCATGACTGAGGAAAAAAACTAACAGGAGAAATCAACATGAATATAGCTGGTCAAATAATTGCTTCAAGAAGAGGGGAGGGAAGGCAGGAGAGGATGTTAGATGACTCTATCCTTGTAAAACAGCTCTCTAACATACCTGCAATAAAATTGAGCCTCATCTGTTTACCAGGACAAGCAACTCCAACCCTGCAAGCTCTGCACAGACCCTTGAACCGAGGCAGAATTGCACTATTTTGGGGTTTGGGGTGGGGTTTTTTTGTTACCGACTAACGGCACAGTTTAGAGCCACCTTCAACACGCAATGCCTTGGTGCAGGGAACTGGGTTTTCACAGCGCTGCCTGCAGCAACACTGGTTCCAGTCCAAAAGGGTCTCAGAAGGCTTTTTTGCATTTCCCACTTTGGCTTCATCCAGTGCTAAAAAATGAGTCTGTTTAAGCATAACTCGCAGTTATCTCTTTCAGATCGTCTGTAAAATGTTAATGTAACGCGTTCCCATTTAAAGATCCCTTTGCGCTGCGAGAGCCACGTGAAGCAGTCCCTACAGACAGGAGCGCGCCCAAATTAATCCAACGTGGAAGAAGGAGCACTAAGGAACCTTTGCAAAAGGCGCAGCGAAATCCGCGCGGTGCAAGAGAGCCCGTTCGCCGTGTGGGCAGGCGACCCCATTAGCGATGGGCGCTCCTGTCCACCCTGGTGCCAGGGAGCCGCTGGGTTCCATTCCACGAACCAGGCAAGCCGTGACTCACGCAGTTTGCTCGCGAAGAAGGAGGACCATCTGCTAGTCATGAGCAGATGACAAATTCACTGCATTGCGTCTTGTCGCTACTTCCAAATTTGTAAGTAAACACATTTTGTAACCTCTCTCAGAATATTTGAGAGCTTCGATAATGGAAAAGTTTAAATTTATGTAACGCACGGGGCCCGGGGGGGGTGGGGGGGACCGGTTTATTCTGAATGGGGTTCCAGCTTGGTGCCAGCTCTTGTAAACTCCCGCCTGCGAAGCGGGACGCGTTTTTTTCGGAGGGAGCGGGGGGGGGGGGACGGGGGACGGCGGCGGGGGGGGCGGCCGGGCGTGCGCGCTCCCGGCCCCGCCGCGGCGGAGCCTGCGCTCCCCCGGGCGGCCGCCGCTCCGCGGTGCAGCCCCGCCGCCGGCTGCCGGCTGCCCGTTCCCCCCCCCGCGCCCCCGACCCCCGGTAACCCAGCAGTCGGAGGCCGCCGAGGGTGCTGGCCGAGACCGGCAGCCCCGAGCCCCGCACGCCTGTGCTAGAAGGGTCGGCAGCCCCGTCCGTCCGTCCGTCCGTCCGTCCGTCCAAGTCGGGCTGGTGTTTTGCAGCCAAGCCCCTTCTTCGGCAGGTTTAGGGGGGGGGGGGGGGGGGGGTGTGATGGCTTCCCGAAGCTTAGGCAGCGCGGGGGAAAAGGGTTTCAGCACCAGCACCTGCATCGACAACCTCTGCGGCTCAAACGGGTCGGGCCGAGTTGGTACCCGTGCACTGAATTTAAGCTTGCGTATCCAAAGGAGTCCAAGGAATTTAAGCATCCGTATCTCGCTATCCCTCAGCCTAAAGACTGAAAGTTACGTAAGGCAAAGAGCGACCAGGAAACGCTTAGCAAGGGCGTTGTCCAGACAAGGTATCCCCATGCTTTTTGAAGGACAAGAGCCTACGGTAAACAAGAAATTGCATTAATTACAGCTATGGAAGCTGCATGCTAAATGCAGGCATAGGAAGGCCCAAAGTCATAGGGCCATCTTTATCTTACGTCAGCCCAGCCCTCACTGCTCTTAGGCACGATACAGTCTCCGTTCAATGTAACTTTATTGGTTTTAGAGAGGGACTCTCCTTTTCCAGGCGATCTCATGGTGAATAACTGCTTTGCTCTGAGTCTCTGCCATCTGGACCAGACCGACAGGATGATGAAGGACTAACCATGCTGTCTCTGAAAATTGATAATCGGGGGAGTAGAGTGATGATGAACCCTGCGGCTGTGCAATTCACGTTAGCTAGCCCAAGGAATCCCTCTGTTGCTATTCTACCTCCTTGGTCCCAGCTCTTCGTACTCCACCGCGCATCTGCCTGACCGATCTCCTGACTTTGGCAGCTTTCAGCACCTCTGCTTCTTCTGGGTTTCGGCAATGCTGATCTTCCAAATGCTGGACGATGATGCCAGACATCTCAGCCTGTCCTCAGCCTCCTTGGTGTTTGTTCACACCTGAGTGAGGAGAGCAGAGCAGCTAAAGATAGAGGAAAAAAGTCAGAAACCAGCAAGAGACCTCTGCAGACCAGCTTGTGAAATCACAAGAAGTGGTGCACAGCCCTGGGGAAAACACACGAGTCTTTCACTGGCCAGGCACCCAGGAAGCCATCTTCCTCATTTGGTGGCCTGCTGGCTTCTCCTCCTTGCTCGAGTCTTCCTTCTGCAGATGCTCCTCGTCACCCACCCCACTTTCCAGGGACTTCTGCATCTGCTTTTCTCTCCTGCTCCTCCCTGTGTCTTCCTGCTATCTCCGTGCAACCTCACCTACAAGCACAAATTCAAATTCCCTTTCCCTGTCCCTGGTGATTTACAGATCTGCTTCCTTGCTCCATCTATCCCAGTGGATGCCTGTCCCTCTGACGCCACACAAAAGACAACTCCCCCCCAGCTGAAGCCAAGCGTGGTGGGAATAGAGCTGCTCAGCTGACAGCCCTGGGACGTACTGCATGGTCTCAGGAGCGTGCTGCCTGTCCCACAGGCACCCCTAGGAGACTTTTTTGGCTCAGACTTCTTCTCACATCCTCAGCGATTTTATTTTTTTTCTGGATATCATCTTTACGCTGCGGCCTTTCATCTCCTTTCAGCTAAAATTCCTGTGCAGGCTTCTGGCATTTCGAATCTCAGCTACTCCCACCTCTTTTTCTTTCTGGCCTTGACAAACACTGTCTCATCCAACTTGTACCCAGCTCGAACGCTGCTACGAGCATCCTTTCCTCACGGGTGGCTTTGGCTCTGCTGCTGCTGCCTCTGCCCCCCTTCCCTTGCTCTGCTACGTGCAGCAGAAGCCCCTTCCCTCTGCTCTCGAGGCCCCCCCAGTGCATCACTCACCGACCAGGTATAATTTCTGCCCTCAGCTAGCCCTTACTACGAGCCTCGCTTGCCTACTTGATAGATTTTCAGACAAGCACCTTTGCCCGTTCACTCCCACCACTCCTCAGGCGTGAGACGGGCACACCACAAACACCCGCGCAGCCGCTCCCTTGTCTTCCGTCAAAATCATCATTAAAAGCCTCCAGGATGCTCTCAGAAAATCTTTACTGTGGACTGCCCCTGTGCTGAGCTCATTTCTGCTCTGCCAGACACTGCTGTTCCATCATTTCCTTGTGCTTTCCCTTCTCTTTGCCTACTTTGTCATTTCCCATTGCCTCTGCTTCGGTGCTAAGCTCTCTAGCACAGGGCCCATCTTTTCTCCTTAACCATTCAATACTCAATCTGGTCATGTCCTGGTCCTTGATTGAGACTCCTACGAGCTATGGTGATATGAATAGTAAATCATTAGGATCGATTCCCTGGTGCTATACTGTCATTCTGGGCATTCGCTACAGCTCCTGGTAGCAATTTGTATTTAACTTTGCTTCAGCACCTCAGTTCTGAAGGTACGAAATGTGTGATGTTAGTTACCTCTAATCGTTGCTGGCATTAAAAGTACTAGTAGGTAACCCGTAGAAATAAGGGCCATAATTCCTTGCCTCAGAATGAAGATATCGGTTTCTCCAGTGTTACATTTTTTAACCCATTTTGCTGAAATTTAATGTAGTTATTTAACTTTCATTTTCTTCCAGCTGCTAACCCCTCACCTACTTCAAATGATTCATCCCCACTGCATTCACTGCCCAGGAATGTTGGCTTTCAACAAACTACAGCAAATAATGTAAAATAAACACGAGTGTGCTTTCATCTCACAACAATCTGGGTTAAGTACATATTTCACACACTGCACCACAGGATATGTTAAATTAAAATCAGAACCACCAGATTTAATAATCCAATGCCAATTCAAACCATTGCCGAGTTATTTCTGTATTCACTTATATGCAATAACGGGCATGAGTAACAGCCATAGCTTTGTTAACCCTAAAATGTGCCATTTGACAAGTTTTTTTTTTTTCCATTAGTTGAGGAAAACCAAGAATTTTTATTTGAAACTACTCTTAGTAGAAATTACTCATATACTATCAAGTATCCTGATCTCAACAAATCTGAAAGCCTGCAGATAGTCATGTCTCCATCTTCCTCTTATTTTAGTGTTCTACATTTTCAAAATTACTTTCAATCACACTCTGAAAAAGCAACCTGGAATAGCTTTCTTGAAATGATAAATGCATTTTTAAATGTCTGCTGCTTCATGCTGCCAGAATCAAGCAGTCTGGGTCTTGCATGTATTCATTCTCTAGTCAAAAGATGTAGGGGAGCTAGATTTGAACAAAATACTGTAAAAAAGAGGTTGTGGAGACTGGGATCTGACAGAAAAAATATCCATGTACTGGGCAAGGCTCAGATTTAATGCACTCTTACTCTAGATTTCCATAGTGTTTCCAACCTTTTTTGAATCTAGCCTCTCATTCCAACAACACTAGCATAGGAATCGTGCTTGGTTGTTGATTTATTTTGAAGATATGCAGAATAGGCATTATACTTCCTTTCAACTTTAAATGCAAGACTAGAGATTCCCTAAAATTTAGAAAAGCTCTCTTTCAATGCCGTGCGGCTATGTTTAGACTTTAGCGGAGTCTAAAAGCCAGAAATTAAATTCTGGGGCTAGCAAGAGGAGAAAAGAATTATTGTAGTTCATCTCTTTTCTTTCTCCATATTATAGCTTGATTAGGCTATTGCTTTCCCTCTGCAGTGTCTGCTTGAAGAGATGAACAGGGACGTTTTGGGGAGCTTTGCTAACGCACTCCTTTGACAGCAAGTCTCAGCATTCTCTGAGTTGCTTGGAAGGATCTGCACTTATGGGATTGACTGAAGTGTCCTGGGGACAGAAAAAGAAACAATTTCATTTTAATAGATTAATGGTCCCTGGATCCTGAAGGATCTACCACTTGCCAAAACTTCTGTTTGCTTTTCTTCTTTCAGCTTTCCTGCTGCTGTAAAGCTAGACAACATCTTTCCCTGACCAAGGAAAAACATTGACCTTTACTGGTGTTGACAAATACAGCAGAAGACAAATCCAGATACAAATATTTTCATCCATTGCCACAGAAACTCTTTGAGAGCCGTATAGCCCTGTCTGGTCAGCTGAAATGTGAACGCAGTCCCTTGGCTGAGAATGGATGGAAAACCTTTCTCTCACTGACAAAGCAGCACTATGTACTCTTCCACCCAGCACAGGAGGAGAAACATCTCTGTTCCCACAGCCCTGCTTTGTTTCTCTTCTAGGTCAGGTTTTGTATAAGGAGACAAGTGATGAAGCTTACTCTTAGGACTAGAGGTTGGAAGAGGTGGTGATAAGAAGAGCAGAGGAGTTGGTTTTAAAAGATGTGCAGGTTAGGCATTTCATTCTAGCTGAGACTCAGAGAGACAAATGAATGTTTGTATTCGCAGAATTAGAACAGCTTTTTTACAGCTCTACTGCTGTAATTTAGCTTTAGAGCTCAGTTCAAAACCCAGTACTACCACAACTGGCATTGGTAAAGAAAAGAGGATAAATAAGCTAGTAGTTTTTCCTCCTTCAAAATTAAAAAAAAATCATAAATGTCAGGATTTTCAAAATTACGGGAAAATTCAGCCTAAGGGATTTTCTCAGTTGGCTTCAACAATCTTTGGATCCAGCCCAAGGGAGAAGAGCACTGAATCTCATAGACGCTGTAGAGAAGAATTAGATGTTACTACATTCCTGTGGAGGTCTATATACTTGATTAGAATAGCTTTTTGGCTTCTTTCAATTCTCTAATCTCCAGTTGTGCCTACATTACAGGTTAGGGGAGTTGCAGGGCAGGCTTGAGCTACGAGGTGGGGAGCAGAAGCAGGTATGTCACTGGGAGAGGAGAAAGCCGAGGGAGACCCTAGTTCAGGTTTTGGTCCAAACACTTCTCTTTTCTACCACTGACTGGTAAATCATCCATAGTATTTCCATGGGCCAGTCCACTACAGAGCTGCATGGAAATCTTCCATGGTAACTTCTTTCCCACCAGAAAAAGAATGCTAATTTCTCCTAAAAAAAAAGGGTTTTATCTAAGTGGGGCAAATTCAGAAAGAGCTCATTTTGAAAAAACAAATTTTTAGAGAAAGTCTTCCAAGAAGGTCTGACCTGAACTTTCTGGAAGCGAATGTTTCAGTTTTTCAGTTTGAAAAGACAGTTTACCAGGGTTTGACTCTTATTTTATAGTACATGGAAAAAAAAAATATTTTTCAAGGTGGAGTAAGAATGAGACGTTGTGTTTTTATCAAAATGAAACACTGAGAGCGGTACAAAAAGGGGGTTTTATGGGTGGTTTGGGGGGGGTGTTAGTTTGGTCTCAAAGGAAATTTGGGAGAAAAATGGAGGGCCCTTGTTCCATTCTGAGAAAGAAGACTTTTTCAAACCCATTGCTTTCCCTGTAGACCAAAAAAATCCAGCTCCTCACCCATCCCTAATACTCAGGAGCCTGTATCTTTTGCAGTGGCAGGGCTGGAGTCGTGCTGTGGGTGCTTGGTTGGGAGCATAGCCAAAGAAAAGCACCGTGCTGTCAGGGGAATAGAAACTTCAGCTCATGGGTAGGAGTGGGTGAGCCTGAGAATTACCCATGCTCGTCTGAAAATTGGCAGCCTAGCTGGAAAGCATCCAGGATCTCCAAGTGCCCGGAGTTTACAGGCCAGCCCAGGAAACAGCCTGCTTTAACAGCTCTGGGACACCCGGGAGGCCTTTTTTGGTTAAGTGCAAACCTTTACTCACACGCACATGCCCCACCTTAAGCAGCAATCCAGTCATTCTCAAAGAATGTCTTAAAAATAATTAAATGACTTTGCATCATGTTCCAAGAGATTAAATTTTTCTGCCTTGCATTTCTTAAAGCTACCAGCTTATAAGGTAGCATGTCAAAGTAACAAAAGGTCATACGTGGCACGACTTGCTGCCTCCAACAAGGAGGAGTAGCCCGGTACCTTATTACCCCTTTTCTTTGCTAAGGAGAGGAAAGAAGAAAACTGAAACAGTCTTGGCTTAGGCTAGGCAGTGTCCCCTAGTTTCTTTAATACAAGTGCAGGATGGTGCATTTGGGATCGCTTTACCTCCTGTTAAGTTGTGGATGTCTTCCAAACATGTGTTGAACATCAAAAGTATGTCCTCCTCAGGTGGAATTTGGAGATTCCCTTCATTTCTCCAGTGTTTTTAAAAACAAACAAACAAACAAAACCAGATTAAAAGTGGGGAAAGGCTCTAAATAATGCCAGTGTGGTATCACCTGCTGGGCTTGTGGGGCTGTTTTGTTGTTCTTTTCAGTTTTTTCACTTTCATGGGACTTAAATATCCATATTTTAAGACTATCTGTGCTGGAGAAAAAAACCCACATCATCAGCAATCGGCAGAAACAGCTGCTAGAAACAGTTATTGGAGTAATGCACTGCGAATAAATGCCTCAACCTCACAGCGAGACAGAAAGGAGAGTAAGCGATGGGGCAGGTCAGCTGGCAGCCACAGCGAGGTGTCTTCAAGGCAGGCTTGGTTTATGCACGGGCAGTATGGCCATCCCTGCCCAGCCTGCCCGGTCCTTTGGCTCACCGGTGGCTCGGACACCCCTGCACCAGCGATGGGGGACACACCGAGTCCTGGGGCACAGCCCGGCTCCACCGACAGTGGCACGGGAGTCTGACGCAGCACTTCTCCACACTTCTCTTTCCCTCCTTGTTATGCCACTGTTAAAAGCTTATTTTTTTGTAATGCTTTTCAAATCAGCTTAACTGTAATTCTTAGGGGAATTTCAACTCTTTTCATATTAGGATAATGAAAAATGTAGGTGCCATTGTTGACCAAAACTCTACATCCCAACCCTGTGTCTCGTTCCAGTCCCTGGCACCCCAAATCCCACTGTAGATGCAGCTCTAATAACATCTCTTGGGCAAGCTGCTAGTCTCCTTGGGTGGAGAAAGGACATAAAGAAGAATAAATATCTCAAGATAATGAAAAGCTTTTCCAAATTTTTTTTCTCGCTCTTCTAAAGTGTTTGATGAAAACATTATCGAGGAGGAAATAGGGACTAAAAGAGAAAATGACAGTCTACGGGCTTTGTGTCAGGCTCAGAATATGAAAGATGAGAAAGGAAAGAAAGAGACAAAAGAAAGGGAAGAAATAATACAAAAACAAATCAAAGAGAGGAAATGGCCAAGATATGAAAAGAAAATGAGAGACAAAGTGGCTGAGAAAAGAGGCAGAAGAAATTTAGACGGAAACGTGAGGCTGCAAAATAGTAGCTGTACATGTCTCTAGTGGAAAATAGTCATTATGGGGCACGTATAAGCAAATATGACATTAAAAATTACACAATAGCAGATAAGTAAAGGCTGTGGGTAGGTCTGGATAGTTCTCCTCCAAATAAGGCAGCTGAAAGTCAGCGTTCCCTTATTGCAGCTATTGTGAAGCTAAAGTTCACTTGTACTGAAATGTTTCCTTACTTTGTATCATAGCCTGATAAGTGATTTGTTCCACTGGGAGAAAACCTTTTATCACCATGGTCCATGTGTGTTTTGTTGGCACAGTATCTGAAGTCCAATTATTCAATATACTTTTTCAGCTGGTGGGTATTTGTTTGAATTTTTAACAAAGGCGGGGTAAAACAGTGTTTTTGAAAAATTCTGGTTTGCACTTTCTCAGCTCTTCTTTTGCTACTTTTTCTGTCTACAGCTAAATCCACTCCCTAAAGCACTGAGGCACTGCAGCCCTTAAATCAAAAATCCTTTGAGTATTTGTAATAGCCTATTCACCCACAGGCATACCACTTCTACCAGTGGCCGTTCCCACTGCCGCTGTGCTGACGGGCTCTGGACAGGCCAAGCACAAACAGTCACTTCTTCTTTCATCAAGGGACCACTGCAGGGACTACGCACGTCGCAAAACCAAGTGCCATAGCTGCAGCAGTGCAACCGGTTCTTCCAACGCTAGTGCAACCGCCGCTTGGTGATAGCTTTGACAACACTTTTGCTCTTGTTAAATTCCTCCCCTCCTTTTTCTCATATGTTGTATGGTAGCCAAAGCCGTAACCTGTGATCTTTCTACCTTGCAAGCATCTTCCAGCCATACGGTTTAATAACCAGGTTTCCTGTTACAACTAAAACTACCTGGAAATGGCACAGAACCTTTCAAAACTGTGCCATGTAAACATCATGCTTTTTTCAAGATGGCTTTTTTTTTTCCTCCCAACCCTATTTACACAGTAACTTTTATTTTTCTGGACTTTTTTCTCTTTGGTTCTTGAATAATACAGGCTTTACATTAAAAAAAAAAAAAAAAAAAAAAAAAGTTAGCCCTTTCCTTTGCCTGTGCAGACATGTGTGCCTCTGTCTAAACTGAAGAGCATCACAACTTTCCAGTATAAAGCATCTCACATTTTATCATAATAGTATATTTGACCATTTTGACCAATAGTCTTTGTAACTGAGAAGTACATAGAAGTTAGGCAAAGGTTAGGCAATATGTAAACATCACGCACCAAGAAAGGTTGGTAATAAGGGCTATAAATCACAGACTTGGTAAAAGCTGGTGGTGGACTAAGCACCCTACATTCAATAAAGAAACAATTTGCTTGCTTTGCACCCCCTAGCATCCCTCCCATTTAGTGATGACTGACACAATCAAAGCCATCCCCAAGCCACTGACCATATGTCTTGAGATATACCCCTAGGGATTTCCTTGGAGGTAAGTTGCAGATCAAGACATTGGGGTGCTTCTTGGCTGCAGCACTATTAAAAATCAGTCAGAGAGTGACAGTAAGGAGAAAGCAATCATACAGCAAAAAAAGAGTGTGGCCCTTGGTAGAAACCAGGACCCAAAAATTCTTTTGGACAGAGAACTTACTGAAAAGTCCAACCATCATTTCCCAACAAGGAAACGTACTTGGTGTTTGTTCCCACTGGTCCAGGAAGAAAAAAAACGCAAGATAAATAAACAGGATTGCCCCAAATAAATATTTGTCTCTGAGTATCAACATCAAACCAGCATCCTCCTGGTAACAAACTGGCACAATCCTGAATGTTGTCTCTTCTGCTGGGATGAAGCAAATACCGCAAACAGGCACTGGACAGCACATGGACTTAAGAATACAGAACTGGGGAACTGGGACATTGCAGTGAAGACCTGTTGCTACTTCATTTGCAAAAATCCTTAGGTCTAGATAAGAAAATGCCAGTGAGAGAGAGAAAGAACAGCATAAGGTCAATCTCACTTCTCAAGGTGACATGGCTTCCCCCTTCTCTGAGCCAATGCTGTTGCCCTGTTGAGCTGGCTGAAAACCAAAGGGAATTTTGCCATTTGAAACTGTTTACATTTCAAACCAAAAGACTTTCAGATTTCCTACAAAGCAGAAATTTCATAACTCTGGCAGTTGTGAAAAATACTTAATGCAGTATTCTCAGACTTCATTTAAAATGTTGTTATAACTTAATGCATAGGTTTTCATTTTTCGATTGATGAAAGGCCTGGCAGCAGCAGTACTAGTCAGTGACATGACCATGCACGACTAGCAATCCCTCTGACACAGGGTCCCTTCCAACCCAAACTATTTGATGGTTCCATGAGATATTTCAGTCCAAGGATGTTACAGTGATCTGAGGACAGTGAGAAGGATCTGTGTGATGCCCGGTGGGTAGCCAGCAGGCACACTGTGCCGCTGACGGGTCCGGCCTTCCGAGCTCCTTTCAACTAGAGGGCACTGCGAAATCACAGTGCTGCTCAGCGTACAAGTTGTAACTCAAATTTGCACAGACATGGAGAAGACATAGCAACACAGATTAGCTACAAGTCCTGTAAAAACTTGGATTTTGGCACATCTTTGTATCTGCTCACTGCCCCCTTGCTAACAGTCCTTCTTTTTACCCAATTATTACTTTTTAGAGGTACAGAATGGGAAAAAAATCTCTTGAATCACCATTCCTATCCCGCTCCTACCAGAGGTGACTACATCCTATAAGGACCTTCAAAAACCTGCTCAAACTCCATCTTGAAAATGCTTTTTTTTTTAACAACACGGCTTAACACAAATATTGAAACCCCAGGTCCTGATAACATTCTGACTGCAAGCTTTGAAGTAACCTCTGAAAGTGGTACAAGAAGGTTATTTTCTGCCATCAGTTGACATGTTATTCTGCAATGACATTTGCCTTCTCTCTGAGTGTGGCACACTGTGATTAAGTGTGTTATCTTCTGTTCACAATCGCTTGTAAAGATCTTAAGTACCCATGCCACATCACCAGTCATCCCTCCTATTCTCCGCTACGTTGTCATTTAGCTTTATGCTCAGTTTAACATTCTTGAGCCAAATCTGAATGCGTGGGACAGCACAGTACTTGTTCCAGACACGTTCAGGGAATGCTGAGGTAGGATTTTATAAGCAACTCTGAAATCCCGTGGTACATTCTGTTATGATCCCTCCGCCCAGAAGTTTTATGAAACAGTCAAGTTTCAAGGCCAGGAGTTACCATCATGATCATCTACTCTAACCTCCTGCATAACATCTGCAGTATTTCATCCACTCAATCCCCTAATACCCCTAAGGGAATTACTGTTCCCTCTTATGTGAATGAACTCTCCTGAGCCAAGTAACTTCTGTTTAAAGTAAAAATATTCCTCAAGAAAAAAAACAACCCTCCAGCCTTGCTTACATCACCTTTCAGTATCAAATACCTTCTCTTTACATAAGAGCTAATAAACTACCAGCAAGCCATCTGCTGACTTCATCAGTAAGCTAAACAAATGGAGCTTCAACTCTGTCTTTGTGAAGCATATTTTTCCACATATCCAAGGCTTTTTGCACACCCTCCTTGAACTCTCTCCGGTTGTCACATTCATTTTGAAGAGGATTCCAGAGCAGACACAGCACTCCGGAAAAGATCTTGGAGTCTGGCTCAGTCCAGATATCCAAAATATGGGTGTCTATTGCGGAGGCTATCCCAAGGGCCAAATCTCTTCTCTGGAAATCTGGGTAGCACAACTCCCCTGTGCTGCCCATGAGGATCTGCTTTAGGGCCTGGGAAATAGGAACCATTTCTTTGAACCTCCATGAGGAATCCAGGTAAAAGGTGAAGGTTACAGACCAAAGCTCTGGGGACAGGAACAAGGGAGAGACCCTGCTTTTGAGGACATTTCTTTCTCACCAGTCCTGACACAGTTACCTGTTTAGGAGATGATAGATTTTTGTATGTACATTGTCACAGCATTAAGGAGCTGCAGATCAGGGTCAGAGCCCCACTGTGCTGGACGTCACAGGTCCAAAACCTAAAGCTGCTCCCTGCCCCATGAACAACACTTTCTATCATTTTTTTGCTACAGACTCAGAGTGCTCATAGGGCTTTTGTTTACTGTTTGTCTCACTTTGGTTCAAAGTAAAAATTATAGTAATGATCAACCTAGTTCTTCTGTATTTTTTTAATCAGTGCCTTATTTGCTTTCTTCCAGCCTTCCAGGAGCATTTCCAGTTGTTCAAAGGGCTTGTAAGCTAGGACATCAGAAAGCAGGTTGTCAAGTCTATCAGACTTTTATTTAGTAAAATATAATAGTAAAGACTTCTTTTTTTTTCTGAATCTTTTCATTCCTGACCTATTAAAAAAAGATGTATACAAATATTGATATTATAGGCAAACCAGGGAGGATCAGGAGCTTTCTACCGGTGTTAAAGATAATAATTTAGCACTTCATTAGAGTTTACTCTCCTGTCTAATTCTCAGTCACAGCTCTGCTCGCCATGCCTGGCTAGTAAAGGTGTTCAGTAAAAAAACTGGGGCTAAACTCAATAGGAAGCAGTTGTGGAATACTTTTACCATAGAGCAGCTTTCTGAAAGCAGAGATTGTATTCATTGGTTTCACCGTGGAAAAACAATGCTGGGGTGTGGATGAGGAAAAATTAATTGATACATGCTGTTACTCTTCACTTTATTCTCTGAATAATAACTGAGATGAATTCAAGCCATGCCATTCAACTCTGAATTTGTTTAGAAAGAGGTCAAGGAGAGAAGGAGGTGGCATCCCATCCAAGGTTTGACGGCAGCTCGTAAAGAGATTCAGGTGTAACTGAACTTAATTCCTGTTTAAGATGGTGGATTTTGTTTCAGTTCCTCTCTAGAAACAAAAATGTGGTCTATCCTTATTTAAGAAAGAAAGGCTGTGACAGGGGGAAGACTCTGGATCCTGATGGCATCTCTTCTCTATCGGCTGTCATAACTCTCATTTTTATCCCGTGGGGACTCAGCTGGCCTTGGATGTGGCTGCTGTTTGTGATTCAGCAGATGGGTGGTGCTGTGGCCAAAGCACTAACCCAGCATCAGGAGGAATCGATTCCGTTTCAGGCTTTGACACAGACTTTCTCCGTAACGTTGAGCGAGTCACCTATACAAAGAGAAAGCAGAAAGGTAGTGAGGCAAATTCATTCAGGTCAGCGCTTAAACAGTAGAGACTATAGCATTTCAACTTTAGAAACTGTATGGTTTTTAAAAACTATATAATTTCTAAAAGAAACATAACATCAAGATTTCCCCTCTTATCTTGCAATGAGAGTTTTCCCCAAATAACAATTTGGATGATTTCATTCTTGGTAAAAACAAAATTAAATCCTTTAAGAGCAAAAATAGCTATTTAGAAAAAAAAAACAAACACCAAACAACAAACCAACAATTAGTGTATGTCATTACTGCACTTCAGAAATTAAGCCAATCTGCAATCTGCTCTCTGAATCTTACTCCACTGAGCTAGTGTGGGCACACAGACCCTTAGTGAAGGCAGAAGCAGAGGTGGCAGAGGAGAAATGGGTGAAAAGCTCAGCCAATAAAATCCAAAAGCAATGCTCAATAAAATGGGTGGAAAGCAGTAAGTGCAAATGTCAAGCACGAGTTAAGGAAAGCCACCCAGTTCATTTTCCTCAGCCTGGAGGGAATGGTTGGTTACCCATTCAAAGTTAAGTGTGGTCTCCCCAGAAATTGCTCCCTGCACCAGAAATTGGAAGGCTACCTCTGCCAACCCAAATCTTAGGACCATTTCATCACATTGCAGAGATGCACGGAAGTATCTGCCATCCTCCCAGGCACCATATGGACCAGAGCTTGTGGCTCTTCTCACAGGATTCAGAAATGATATTGTCATTTTTGCTCTTATTTACTGGAGGCAAAGATGCTATGAAATTTTAAAGGACCAAGTGGGAAAGTAATGGAATAAAATGAAAAGGAAGAGGCTCTGAGTGCTGAATTACTGAAGAATGGAAGGAAAAATACCAACCTTCCAAACCTGTAATGCTTCAGCAAGAGGAAAGAGCCACCCAAATGCAAAAAGCATAGGGGAAACAACAGTGGCTTGTAAGGTCTAAACCTCTTCCTCTGTGCTGTACAATGTATGCATTTTTTACTTATGTATGTGTGTGTGTACACACATACAGAGAGAAAGCCAGAGACCATCTCTGCTCTGAAAAGTTAAATTACTAGAGAGCTTTGGAACAGCAGAAAGCCAGTAATATGGGCCTTGTAACCACATAATTGGTAATAGATATTACAGGACATGTTCTCTAAAATTTGGTCCTATTTTTGCAATGAGTTAAGCAAGTCAGAGGAGATGCAGCAGCTCCACCTTTCTTCTGTGAGACAACATTGGCGCATCAAAGGACATGATGGCCATGGAGAACTTGCTTTTCATGGTTATTAAGTGCACCTGACAAGTGCCAGCACCATTCCTGTTGCCCTGCAGAATACAAAAAATACATAGCTCTTGCTAAAAAGAATTTAATGTAAAGGCCCAACCCAGACCCCCTGGGAACCAGTGGGAGGGCTGTGAAGTCAGTCACAAGAATAGTGGACTTCTGCTTTCCAAAAACGCCTTCCTAATGTGGAAATACCAGTCCATGATAAAAAATGACTTGGACTCTCAGGATTGCAAATCCCAGTGAAAGTCACCTTAAAAATGCCTGTCTAGTTTTCGCTTTTGAAAGCGCTGTGCCCAAGAGCAACTGAAGGCAACCCACCCTGTGGAAAGCGTACTGAGGGAACCGCAGACTCCGTGAATGTCACTGGATTTGGAAAGCAGATCTTCTAGCCACACAGTGTCCCCAGCTTCCTGCTGACAAACTGCTTCAGCATTGACTCAGTAGGAATAACACCATCCACTGAATCACCCACCCATCTGCAACACCTGCTTCTTCCTCAGCTATTACGCCTTCCCTGGGATGACTCAGTTTAGCTGCTCTGAGGTTGTGAGATGGGAGAAGACCATACCTTAAGACACATGGGCTGAGGGGTATGCAAGGCCCCCTACTAATTACTGGCTTTCTGCAATCCGGGTTGCAATAATCCCTTGTCCACTCCCTGTGACTCCACACGGTTGGGGGTTGTTTTGTAACTTTTCCAGCCCTGCCTATCTGGAACACTTTCCTGCCGAGACACTGACTCACTTCCTCTTTAGGAAGCTCACCCAAAATCCTTTTCACTTTAGCTTACAAACTATTATTAACTCCATCTGTAAAGCAAAACTTTACTCATCAGTAGAGCTAGCTGGGAATTTTCCAGTGATACACACTTTTTTTATTGGAAGATGTTGATTTGTTAAAACATAAATCTTTTTTAGAAACACACCAGTTTTGCTTAGGCTTTCATCAGAAAAATTGCTTGCATCCAAAGAAAGAGAACAGCTCCGCTTAGCCAAGACACTAGCGGTTAGATCACTGACATAGCAAAACTGGGCTTTTTGGCAAAATAGGGATCTGAACCTGGTTCCCCTATCCTACAGGGTGTCATAACAACCATCATCTTTTAGGATGGAGCAAGTTCATGGCTTCTCGTTGATGCTGTTTTATTAAGTGACCACTCAGTGTCACAAGGACTTGGTCCTGAGAGCTTCTCCACTTCACTTCAGTGTTTAATTCCTAGGTGACTGGCAGTTCAGGAAACCCATCAGGTTTTTTCTCTTTCTTATTTTCTTGAGAAACTTCAAAAGGTCTCAGGTTGTTCCCACTGACAAGCCAGATGTTTTTAAAATCTTGAAAGTTTTCACAGAACAGGAGAATTAAAAAAGATTCCAATCAGTTGTACTTACTGTTTTACCAACGGTAGTCCCAAGAAGCAGGTCACTCCATTCACCTTACAGACACACAGGCTGTAGGCAACATGCAGTGGTTTTCTTAGAACTGGTAGGAAATTTCTTTGTGATGTACCTCCATCAGAAAAGAGACCACATCAGCCAAAGTGTTTCCTCTGAAGTGCTTCATATTTATTAAATTTCTGATGAGTGAGATGATGCGTTTCTGTGGCTGATGGACACTCCAAATTTGTTAGAACATAGGTACAATTGCACATTCGGATTTTGCTACAGATAAAACCTGGTTCATTACCCATGTGTCTATGTTTTTTCATGGGCTAAAGGAACAAGACTCAACTGGCAAGTGTGGCTCTTTTTTCTTTATTTTCCACCCATGGCCCAGGATTAATGTCTTTCAGAAGTGGCTTCAGATATTTACTTAAGATCAAATTCTGATACTTAGATACATATTCAGTAGTTTATTCTGCATCTATATTTCTGTCTCTCTGAAAATGTGCCTTTGTGCAGTAAGAGGAATGCCATTATCATCTGAACTATATACCTTTTTTGTATTCCTATAGTACTGCTCAGCAGGAATCATGGGGCTAATGGAACTATTCCCACTCATTTTGGTTTTGTAATCTGTTATTCATCAAGTGTTGAGTTTCTGGGCATCTTACAAACTATATGTTGCTTCCCATCTAACAGCCAAGAAGTCCTGGAATTGCTAACCACCATGGTCCTACAAGAGCAAGCATGTGCTGTCCAGCATGGCTGCAAGCACCCATTTAATCAAACCAACCAAACAGGACAGTATACGTCTTTCTGGAAAGCAAAGGCTTTGGTTGCTATTTAGGCGGGAATACCCTACTGTATGAGAACACACTTTCTTCTAGTACTGTTTACTTAACTGTGAGACTCCATAGTGAGAAAGGGCTTCTTTCTTCTAGAAGAACTTCATCATTGAAGAGATCGCATTTCTAGGGAAAATGCTTGTCATCTAATTCTAGAAAAGACATTTTTTCAAGGTTTAGCTTCGGCCGTGTCTCTTTTCCACATACATGTTGTGGACCCATGTTTACTGCTAGAACAAAAGGACAGGGAAGGGAAATGTCTGTGCAAATGAGCTTTTCAACCCAAGAGTGAAGAGTCTCAAAGGGTTTTGACTGCAAAGGAACAGGAAAGAAAAAATCCAAGCCAATCTGCGTTTTCCACCCCCTCTATTTGTCAGTTGCTCCCCCTCCTTTAGACTGTCAGATTTCACTCCCATTCTACTGTATGGGCACATAAATCTTGCCAGAAATGCTTCACTCACTTAACACCTACCTGCTGGAGCTTAGATTCAGAGAAAGGGGGAAAAAAACAACCTCAAACCCTGGCAATTCTTATAAATCACAGAGTTGCTAATCTCTTTTCAAGAGAGTCAAATGTAAAGTCATGTTCCTTCTTGTGAAAACATTACTAGCCTGTGGGTGTCAACACAGCCTTCTTTTCCAAGAAATCTGTTGCATCCCACAGCGACTCTAGAGAAATTGCACTCTGATGACAGTGAAGAGAGGCTGCTAGAAAAACATCACACGCCAATTCCATACAACAGCAACCTCAACAAGCACTTGTTTTTGTAAGATCAGCTCTCCATAGTTTCACAAAAAGCAGAACTGAACTTCACCAAGATACATTTTAGGGGAGGATTTTTTTTACAACGTCATTGTTGAGAGCTCTTTCCCCACCCCAAAATCACCTTTTCAGCTTCCTTATTAATTCCATGCCAGGAGACTCTACCCCATTTCTTAACAGTTCTTATGAAGAGTAAACAACAACTTCAGCTACCTGGCTGCTACCTTTACACATCCTTCTACACTCTGTCTTCTACCAGTGGGACTGTCTCCTCCTCTGAGAGGACACATCCTCAGCACCACATAGGTCAGCCCATGGCAGTTACCCTGTTTTGACAAAGGTCTTGTCCCCCCCGATGAAAAGACCATCCTGGATCCCTCAAATCCTTGCAGAAACCCATCGACTCATGAGATCTCAGGAAGATCCCATGCTGCTTCCCAGATTAGTATCTGGAAGGTGTCCATAGACCACTTGCAGGGGAAGAGCCTTTTCCAGGAAGCGTTTTTACAACTAAGGAAATAAGAGATGTTTTATGAAGAGGAGGCAGAGCCTCAGGCAGTCAGCATCCAGTATATTACCGAAAGACGGCACCCATGAAGTACTGTAGCTGCACTTGAAGTCACATGGAATGTGGGACTCCTCTATGTTATCAGAACAGGAAGATCCTTTGAATTCATGTGCACAATGAGGAGCGCTATAAACTGACCTGAGATCCTTCTAGCTCCTGCATTAACCAGTCTGAATCATTGGGGTTTACAATTTTTGTGTGTGTGGTTTGTTTTTATGTGTTCATTTATTTGGGTAGAGAGAAAAGTTCATGTATTTATTTGCGTGTGTTGGAGTAGCGTCTAGAGCTTAGACTACAATTTCGCCTTGGCTGTGTTTCTGTCCAAAATAATGACTCGGCGTGTGACAAGTTCGTATGAAGTCATGGGGATGTCTGAGAATGCTTCACTCTAGACGACACTTATCCTTTTTGGTCCTCCCGATTCCCTCTCAGCAATTACCCCGCTGCCAGGGTGAAGTCAAGACACCACCTTTTCAGACAGCCCTGAATAAGCAATAGAACATACAACAGGCTGTCTGTCAGCCTATGCGTGCACACCTTAGGCATGAACAGGCAAACCATGCCTCACAGCCCTTAACAGGCAAGTTCGCTGGCTGACAGATGTACGTGTCACCATGTGATACTTAGGAGGGTTTGTAAAAAAATAAACAAACTTCGAGATACAAAAAAAGTTTTGTTGAAATGCAACTATTCACATGGAAATAAGTGCCTGCTCAAGAGACAAGAGGAAGGAGTGAGCTGGTTCCACTTCACACATTGTTCTTCACTTTCACCTCCCAAACAGCGGGAGGAAGAGGCCACCACCTCCTCCTTCTAAAGTTCAGCCTCTCACATCATTACGCAGTGGGGAGGTCTGGGGAACTGCTGCTTGAGCACTGGCTTTGGTAAAATCTCCACATTTTCTTTCTCCTTGTCTATGATTCCCTTTCTCCCTGCCAGGTTGTAGCCTGCGCTACCAAGACTCGGGAGAAATCAGCACAAGAGTTGGCTGTGCAAAGTGGCTCAGGGCAGGGACCCCACCAGGGACCCCACCAGAGTCCCGAGCTCGCAGCACCAGCTGGCCCCAGTCCCTGGTCTCATCCCCCCCTGGCTCCCTCTATGGCACATCTGTCTCGCAGTCTTCTCCAAAATCTCTTACTCCTTCGATGATCTAAAAGTCTGGGAACATGTGAAAAACTTTTTCAAAATCCATCAACAATAAGGCGGGAAAAAGGAACAGAAGGAAAAGTCACTGGAAAACAAATGAACCAAAAGACAAAAAAAAAGTACATACATGTTTTAGAATGACTATTTGAGGGATTTGGAAGAAAAAAAAAATTTTTCTATGAATTGTTTCCTATTAAAAATCTGTAGCAAACTGTGATCCCAGTAAGAGCATTGGCAAGCTGGCATCTGTTTTGTTCTCGTTCATTAATCCATTCTGAGAGGTGACAGCCCATATCATGATTTCTTGGCAAGGCAAAGAGGCTGTTCTTTGGGTAAATGGTAGCTCCACTGACATCGCATGGTACCATGATAATTTACACCACACAAGGACCTATTCCACCATCTGAATTCCCTTGTCCATCACATTACAGTTTGTATCCAGGCCAGCTTTACTTTTATGGTAAGCATCCTCATCGTTTACTATTTACACTGCGGCAGAAACTTGAAGTCACAATCAGGGTGCCGTTTGCACAACATTAGATGCTGTGACAACATATGCAAAGCTATTCCAAAGGGCTTTCATTCTTACTCTGCTGCTATCTGACATATTCCTTCGCCGAGTCCATCCAAATAGATTTTCACCAAGTGCTTAAATGGCTGAGCTTTGGCCAAGAAGGCACCATGGAATTACTCACACTGGCAGGCTAGATGAAATGTAAGCATCACCAATTCATCCAATTATTTTTCAATAGAAGCTGCGGCCAGAAGGGACTTTGTACGTCATTACTCTTGATATTCCAGACATTCTTGTTTGGAGTTTGGTTCTGCAGAAAGAAATAATAGTTTGTTTCACTGACAGCAGAGGACAAGTAAAAATTAGCACATTTTATGGGACATAAAAAAGTCCATTAGAAAATGATGTTTAGAGAGAGACATTTTTCATCATGCAACACAACTCTTCACCATGTTTCAAAATAAAATTTTGATGAAAAGCATATGACTATGCTTACCAAACATTATTTTTTGAGTCATCTGTAAGTTTCGAGAGATTATAAGAGAATAATATTGCAATGTGATGGAGAAAAGAAGGGGGAAAGTAGTGTAGTTTAAATTATATCTTTTTTTTGGCTCTGTTCACTGAAGAAGTTAATAATGGCTTACCGTAAGTTGATTTTGGTTGTGATTCACTTGAATGCTTTAGTTCACTTATTGCTCCTGTAAAACTGAACTTCAGCCCAAATCCAAACCATAAATATGGGCACCTCAGGAATTCTGGATTGCTTGAGATCTGAATCCAGGTCTCGGTTCTGTATATGAGCCAGGACAAAAATCTAGATCCGAATGCCCTCAAATACTGCTGCTCTACTTGTGGGTCCACATATCCTCAGCTGGGGCTTCTCTCCACTGGAAATGCAATTATTATCCAAGGGACAAGGGGTGGACAGTGTCTTTAAAAATTCTTACAAAATGACAGTTGAACAACCTAAACCATTTCCTGAATGCATGTGGAATCTGCCTGGAAGAGACTCTATAAACAGAACTACCCATGAATCCAAAATCTCTTTAAATTTTTGTTGTAACTTGAGTTAAATTTCTGGTTTATTCAAATTTATGTGAAATTGAGATAAACTTCCAGGATTCAGTCACTTTTAATAGCACGGGATACAGACTTCTCAAACCTGCTGTGAAAGCTGAAACCTGGGCCAGCTTTTCATCCGCAAGCTGAACTTAACATCAGTAAAAGAGACGTCGTTCTCTTCTTTCAGTTCCTATACTGTTTAAGGAATAAAAAAAAGAAAAGGAATATCTAGGACAGCTAGAAAAATTGTTTCTGAAAAACACAGTTCCTTCTCATGCTGGCGCTTCCACTTCAATCCGATGCTTTGTTTTATACATTCACCAGCCTGCATGCATACGCCAAATCTGCACGGGAGATACACAGCCTCTTTTCAAGCAAGGCTAACTTCAGAGGTGACCCAGGAACCTGCTCAGCAAAGCTCTTGCCTGACACCCGTCAGAGGCTGAGCACGGCTGAATTGGCACCCTAGCCCGTACCAAGCCACCGCTGCCAACTCCACACAGGATTTTTCTAACTCCTTGTTCCAAAAAAATCTCTCCAGCCAAAATCCCCTCCTGGCCTGCAAATATGTTCAGGCATACACCTCTGTGCTGTAAATGCAATATCTGGCGTATTGCAAAACTGTACTGAAGGAGCCAACTGGAACGGAGCAGAGCTAGCACTGGGAGAAGGTGTTTGAGCTGTTGAATTTAGTGACTACGCATATGTCATATCCAAAGGAGCATTACACATTTCACTTTAATAGTCATGTTGGTGGCTATGAATTTATCACCTGGTCTTTCGATACTCGATAACAGGTATTTTGAAGTGGACTTCTTTAACTGCCTTATGTGGAGGACAACTATCTGTCATCCTGCTTGCAAAGGAAAACAAAGCCCTTGTGCCACCCACTGACTTCAACAATAAGAGTTGTAAGGCACTCGAGATGTCCTGTTTAGTTCCAATAACATAGTTATCGTGCTCAGACCACATCTTTTCAAGTCCAGGCCAAAGAAAGCGGGGCCAGCCTTTGAAATTGCTAATGAACACTAGTTAAAAGACTACAAATTACACATGCCTTTGGATACACAAAACGTTTCTGAAGGGCTTGGTATGAACAGTTTAAAACTTGATATTATGCTTTTTCTGCTTTCTAGATTTCAGCGCTTTTTAAGGGGCCACATTAGTAAGGGGAGAGAAAAGGGAGAAAACTAAAATTAAGTAGAAGGGATTTTACGTGTTTCTTAATGAACTGGGAGAGAGACTAAACACCGTGCCATCTGGGGCCATGAAAAGACCAAAACATGAAATCGTAAACTTTCATCCTAAGAGTCAGTTGGTACTGACAACTGCTTGAGTCAGTGTCAACAGTCTGATTTCTGATCTTTGGTATACATGCATTCAATTTTATTCCAATGTAATACATGAGGTATTACATAGAAGTAGCCTGAAATAATGAAGTAATCCTAAATTTCCTCTGATAGCAGCAGTAGTAGAGTATCTAGCAGTCCTGTAATGCTGTGCAAGGTTTGTAAAGCACTGTGTCAGACCTTTACTGGGCAGAATTTAATATTACCGTCTTTTTCCTCCAGATTTTACTCTCTTAAGAAGTCAGCCAAAAAAAAAGCAGAAAGGAAGGCTGGATGATTCCTCAGGAATCATTGGTCTATTATTCTCCTGAGGGCATGACTCTCTACACCCAACAGACATCTGTCTGATCTGGTATCAAAAATCCCCAGCAATAAAGAATCTATTAAGCTCTTGTTGAACTCAGCACACACTAATGCAAATTAAGTTCATAAATGCGGAGAGCGTCTGTAAAGTTCCATATGCCTCGGAGCACACAACTGTGCAGCAAATTGTGGGAGGCAGCACCTGACCATGTAAGACATGAGGGTCCTTACTAAGAACAATTCATACTTGCACCTGAGCCTTGCAGGCAGATGATACTCCTTCTACTGTGTCCTGAATAGGCAGCTCTTCCCCTCTCACAAGCCTGAGCACGAGGCAAGGAAAAAAGCTTTTAAGAGGGGAGAAAAGGGAAGGCAGCATCAGCTTGGGAAAGCGTAGCCACTCTCTCTATGAATAACCGGCTCCCCTGGGCCACGTTTAGCAGCAATCTGTTAACTTTTAATTTCAGACTTTGCACATGTGGGTGCCCAACAGGTGAATGCAACTCCTACACTTCATCCATGCGCATCTTCCCATCTTCCACACGTCAACGCCCAGCAGGCCCTTTGCCACTTGTATGCGTCTTCCCAGTGGTCAGTTCTCCTGGTCCTCAGAGTGTGTAGGAAGCTTGCATGGGCTTCCCATTGCTTAGAAAGAGATTCTTCCATGCCAGAAATTTTTTGGACCCCACTGTAGTCCATTGGGACCCCACTTCCAGCTGTGATGGTTTCCCAGTTGGCCTGCAGTTTGCCTGTGTGAACCCTCCGCATTCGGGCTTTGCCTTCATTCACCAAGAAGGGGAGCAAAGGACACTTTTCTCCTCCGAGCTCCTGCCTGCAAGACTTACAGTCTGGGATCTGTCTGGGATTATTTTTTCTTCATTTGGTGGCCAGGTCCTTTGACACATTAGGTACTGTGCTGTCACCTGAGTCCCCAAAGCCAAGCCTGCTGTGCTACATTTTACTTGATACCCAACATGGACAGCCTTTGGTGGAGCAGCCTCCTCGGGAGAAAGTACCAGCGCTTTTCTAAAATCATGGAGCAACTATTGCCACATCCTATGGCAGAGTGCAGGCCCAGCAGGCGTTGTTACTCCGTGAATCTTTAGGCAGCGAAGGATGGCTGCTCTCTAGGGAAGAGGAGCAGGGAGCCCAGCCTCACAACAAGGCATGCATCAACTCTGGGGCTCATTGGACTCGCTGGGCAGTTTCCTGGCCAGGGAGAAAAATAACCTATCAAAAAGAAAGAAACGTGTAATTGTTTCCTGACCAAAGGAGCCGAGTTAATTTATGGCAGCCAGTCAAGAGCACAAAGGAAGGGTCAAGGACCACGCAGGCAGAAGTGGGGATGGGTCTGGCATGAGTAGAGGAGGAGGGAGAAGGATGCAAGGCGGTGTGCTTGAAAGTGGCAAACTGTGATATCGGTTCACCTGCTGGAGGTGAGCACACGTTAAGCACACGTGCGATGCAGCAGGAGAAAGCCTGGCTAGCAGCTCTATGGAAATGGGAGCTGCACGTCCTCCCCTGTTTACCACTGTGTAATAGCAAGAAATCTCTCCTTTCTGAAGCATCTTTGTGCTTACAGTTAGGTAAAAAGCAGTCCTACGCTTGTTCTTTCCCTTTTTACCAACGGATGGGAGTAAAGAGCTCTTTACCTCTTAAGCTCCGAATCACTGAGCTCATGATAAATATATCAAACTCCACTTTAAGAAAATGCAAGACATAGGAAGTGTTCACAACAGTCAAGAGCGATAGATTATCACATCAAGCAGTCTTGGCAATATTTATAATTTTCCATGTATTTATACATTTCATGTGGTGCAGCTGACTTACTATACAACCTAGAAAAAACAAGTTCGCCCAGCTTGGAAAAATCTCATATGCTTCAAGGTATTTGTCTAGGCTCACCAAGCTCATTTTTGGTTTTGCTTTAAAAATCTACAAGGACACAGAACTAACCACACACCAGCTATTTCAGACAAGGCAATGTGGTATTTAAAAGTTTAATATTGTAATCTTAAACTTGTAACGTGGGCCTGCTCACGCTAATATACTTCCCTTGGAGCAATCTTTTATAATCATCTTTGGGAACTGTATGTATGCTGTGCATGAATCTTGTCCTTAATCTTGTGTTTTCTATAGAGTTTTTAAAAAGCTAAAAGTAATAATTTTACCTGTTTAAGCACAATATAAACCCCAAATATATATATATATATATATATAAAACCTGCAGCAAAATACCCAAGCAGATGAAAAATGACAACATATATAGAAATGAGATAATGTTTTCAGCTTACTTTTTTTTTAATGAAACTGTTTCGGTATGAGAGTTACAGGTAGAGGTTTAATACTCTTCCAGATAGGTTTTATGCTTTTTGATACATGACTGACAAAACATTCCTTTCAAGAGAATGAAATAAAAACTGTTTTATTTTTCTCCCTAGCACAGTCTCTTTATTCTAGCTAAAGCACATTACGATGAAGAGTAAGTGCTTTTGTCTGATTACTTGGCCAAGTTTGCAGAGAAATCTGGACCCTGTCCCTGCCAGGTGAGTTTCTGGACCTGCTAGGGTCAAACCCCCAGCTGATGCAGAGAGCTAGAGACTAGTTATGTTCGTAGGCAGACGCTGCCCCATGCCAGAACAGCAGGTAACTATAGAACTGTGGCACACGTACAGTCCTGGTTTCATCCCCAGATGATTTTCTTTGCAGCTTGCCTAAGGAACTGTCTGTCTCCTGCCCTGCCTAGTCTCTCCTCCCCTCCTCTTTTTCCTTCTCTCCCAAGCCCTGATGAAGCACAATTATTTCTGTGCAAAACACGCTCCTATTGTTTCCCCTGTAGCACACTGAGATTCCCTGATTCAGTTCAGGAAGAGCATCAAGTGAGAGACTTGAAGAGCTCCATATGTTTAGCCTGTCAAAGAGAAGATTGAATACTGTTTTATTATAAGTACCTTATGTACTTTAATCGAGCAGAAGCCAAACATGAATCAATATCTGGGAGTTAAATCTGGAAAAACTCAAATGAGAAATAAGGCACAATGTTTTAAGATAATGATTAATTATTTGCACAAACTACCACATGAAGAGGTAGGTGAATCCTTTATCTCAAGCCCAGGTGCCTTTCTGGAAGACATGCTTTAGGCAAGTACAAGATGTTGAACCCAGGTTAAGGGTAGCAGGGTGAAATTTTCTGGAAGTCAGACCAGTAGTTTATTTGGCCTTGAAGTGCAGATACCTACTAATCACCTGGTTTTAAAATTTATTTAACTTGAATACAAAGGATTCAAGGCAGAAAAATACACTAAAAGATTAACAAGTCAATCTGTAGTTTATACCATTCAAAGCTGGTAAGCCACAAGAAAAGATGATATTCTCTTCACCATGGAAACACAAATACACTGAAGAAATCAAAATGTTGGTTGTTTTGTGATAGAAGACATAATGGGACATGAGGGCTGTGAAGTGAGTTGTTAAAAATGGGGGGGGGGGCGGGGGGGGGTGAAGACAGCTGAGGAAATCTGGGTGACTTTGTTACAGACAGAGTGTATGAAGACCCAAGGACTCAGTTTGTAAAATGCATCCTGCAGTCACAATGGGAGGAAGGCAGCAAGACACATTTCTTGGGGAAGTAAACCCCAAAGACCACACTCAGAAAGCAAGGCATGCAACAGCAAGTCGAGGTGGAAGGTTGTAAGGTAGCAAGGTAGCGTAGCAAGATGGAAGATGGTGAAAAATAAAAATCAAGGTATCCAAAAAGTTGAGTCAGCAGCTATTAGATTTAAAAATTGATGCCATTTCACAAATCTGAACTGATTTTAAAAACATTCACTTCTTCTGTGACAGTGGAAGGACAACAGTGTGAGGTTGTTGGTGACCATTTTGCAATTTAGCAATGTTTTCTGTTGCTAAGACACAGATGTGATTTTCCTGATTGCCTGAACCTGGTTATCAGTGAGTATTCTATTAGAAATAAAGGTGTAAACTGCCCATTTCGCTGTGGATACAGAAATCAATGTCACAGACATGAGGAACTACATACAGGGAAGGACAGCTATAAATTCAGAGCTACTGTTTTGGCTTCAGGGAGACCAGGGTCCCAGCTCCTGCTCCAATCCCTATTCCCAAGCACCCTTAAGCAGATGTTTTGGTTGGGAAAGACCTCTGTGGATTCAGCCCTCCACAGCGCAAGCATCTACATATGAGAAAATTGTTTCGATTCCCTTTACAGGCAGGGGAGGCAGGCATTGTGGCATGTCTCAGCTTATTTACGTGCCTGAAAAACGTTGGACAAGTTGCCCCCAAGAAGCATGTCTTTGGCTCTGCTGACCCTGGAGTCTAGATAAGACATATAAAGTCATGCAGGATGAATCCTGCACTTAGCCTCTGTGCCTCAGTTCCTTAGACAGATAGCAGTATTTCTGTATTTCACTGAAATATTACTAGGATAAGTCCACTAACAACTGTGGGAGTGTTACTGAGCTGTGGCCTGGTGAAGCAGTGTGCTGCTGACACCACGAGAGGAAGGAAACTAAAACTAGCAGTTCTCAGAAAGTGATTAATCACTACCCTCTCATTACCCTATATGCCTGAAGTCTTTTGGCCTATAAATTATGAAGTTGTACAGTCTCATTTCTCTCCAGCAACTCCAAACTTCAAAGGAAGCTGATGGCAGTTTGTCTCTGATAGTCCTCAATTTCCAGTACATTTTTGCTCTCCTTCATTGAATATTTTTCCTCTTTGCACAGATTATCTTCATCCTCTTGGATACTGTTTCTTCTCTCCCTGGAGTAAATCAGGAATAAGTTGGAGTAAGTAAGGGACAAGGTCCCTTTTGCTCTCAGCAGCTTCTGGGAGGGCTTCCCAAAGTTGTGGGACACTGCAGCCGGTCACTGAGGGATAATAGGGATTAGGTAAGTACCTACTGCTTTGCCTTTTTTTTTATTTCTGAGAAAAAACAGCTTTTTTTTCCTCAAAGCAACCACAGCAGTTAGCCAATATTGGGTACCCTGAGGGTTGTTTCTATTGGGAAAAGAAGCTGGTGCTGGAGCTGGGTGCTTTGTGCAAGGCTGATTATAGAAAGAGGATGTCAGGAGCCCTATTTCTCTGAACTCAGCATGGACAGACAATAGGACGCAGTTTCTATTTCAAGACTCTTTTCAGCCAACACAGTCCATAACACACGTTCTTTTTTCCCTTGGTCTCTCTCTCCCCCCACAGCTTTATCTTAACAGCAGATGACAAGTAATTTTTTGGTGTGTCCTCATTTTCCATCTCTCTCTCAATTTCTTTTGCTGCAGACAGGACATGTACGCTCAGCTGGTATTAATTTAGTCCCTAGGTCTTTTTGTTCTCTGTGTTCTCATTCAGGCTACCATTTAGATGGGTTTCTCCCATCAGGAACAAAGAGGGCATTAATTTGTCCACTGTTTCACTGACTAGAAGGTATTATGCTCACCAGATTAAAAGCAGAGGTGTGACTGCATATGGATCAAACACAAGATATGCTGAGGGCCATTCACCCATCAAGATAATAGCAACTCAGCTGTAACTTCCTCAGCCTCTCCACTTGATTCGCTGGCACGTGCAATGACAAACCACTGAGGACAAGTTTTTTCCTAATACAGATGAGTTCCAAGCCAAAAACTTCATTTTCTGAAAGCTGTGTCATACCAGTTTATGTCCACTTGAGATGCAGCTCTCTAAGGGTGCAAAGTCAAAAAAGGGAAATAGTTTTGCCAAAGATGAAAGGATATTTATATGAAAGTGCTGAAGTACTTATGCAGTTCTCTTCCTATACCAAAAAGACTACTTTATTTTGTTGTTAAATTGCTTGTTCTTGTGTGGTATGGCTTGTACTTGATTTCAAGCTAAACCACATCCTAGCTCTCTGTTCTGGAAGGCGATGCATACTGGACAGGCAGACAGTGAGTAGACCCTCAGCAACTCATAAAATAATGTGAGACACAGTTCACAAGAAAGCATATGCAGAAGTTTCAGTTCAGTTCCTATCTGCGCAGAAATCACTGCTTTGTTTATTATTTATTTTCCAGGTTGGTTTGCAAGTAGGTTGTTTCTTGTCAAACTGAGCCTCCACATTTCGAAGAGCCTCCTAAATCAGACCTGTCATAGAGTAGCATATAAAACTGAACTGTCCAAATACAATTTTTTAAAAATCAGGTCAGAGAAATCCTGTCTATGAAGAGGGTCAAACAGTAGAAAGGAGAGAACAGAAAGAAAAAAAAAAAAAAAAAGATATCTTTCCTGTTCTCATTTAGCCTGAATAAGAAATTAGAGAGGGGAGGAGGGAGAGAAGAGGAAGACAGAACTAGAACAAAACTATTTCAGGCTCCTTTATGACTGACAATCTTTATTATTTACATATAAAACCAGACCGGACAAAAGACTAAAAATACACTATATCTCATCGGGAACAATCCTATACCAGCAGGGAAATGTAGCAGTTGATATAAGTGGCCTTTTTCTATCATTAGCCTCTGTGATTCCATACCCATTTCATCCACAGCATGTATGCTTCTTACAAGTCTCTCTGTAATAATAGTACCAGAAATACAATCCACCGCAGCGCTCGTTCTCTACACTACTGAGGAATTGGCACTTTTTAATGCTTGTCCTATTGGTGTAGCCATTGATGACAGACGCCCTGATGCTCCTCTCTATTCCACCAGTTTTATACCAGCATAATTCAAGCAGAAAAAAAATGTACAAGCAGAATATCTCATGCAGGTTTGGGGGTGATTTCTACAGACTAGAACAGATGACACATTATGCTACAAAACTGGAGAAGATGAGCACTGTTATCTGCTATTGATATACACACAACTTACTTATCAGCCATTAAACAACTGCATTGACTTTTCCACTTTCTCCCAGTTCTCCAGGTCTGGAGTTATCTGTCTTGATTATACTAAAGGTGTCTTGTCAGTCTTGCAGCAGAAACTATTTTTAGAGCACTAATTCCCCCAACCTGATAATAATAGGGAATTCATTACCAAAAGTATAAATCCTCTGAAGAGTTTCAGTTAACATCAGATTAGTCCCTAAAGCACTGTCTGGGAAGGTAGAAGGACGTATAGGGCACCTACTGTAGGTTTTGAACCCTACCCAGCACTCAAATATCATATGCTGTCTTTCCCTTTTGAGGTCACCATTTAGCAGGAGATTCCAGCTTGTTCAAGTATGCGAGTACTCTAACTGAAGCCAAAGTACTCAGGAACTTTGTTCAGTCAGGTTTTTTTGTTTCAGGCTCTTCCCACGGAGGTTATCTGAAGATCACCTGTGATGTGGCTTTCTGGTTTCTCTGAATTATTAAAGAACTGACTTGGCATGGCATGCAGGTCTATGCCAGGCAAGTATTGTCTAGGTTGACATTCCTCTCCATGTATTCAGCTTCTCATTGCAGGCTTGCGGCTTCATTGTTTGGTGTGGCCAGTCCTCAGGGAGGGGGGGACCTTTGAGCTTGGCTGGCCCACATTTCTTATTGTAGATACTCTTGTAGCACATTGTGAGGTCCAAAGGTCAACCCACATACAAATGATGGTCTTAGAAACATTTGTAATTCCAAGCCAGCATCATTTCAACTCAAAGAAGAGGTATGTTTTATGCACAGACTGCCCAAGAGTTCATTTAGCCCCTACCCTCAACTGGAAAAGGGTGACTGTTATGTCAGAATTAGAGTAGGTTGCCCTTAACACATTAATCATGAACTCACTTTGGTTGTTTCTGACCGAGTTGTATCGGTTTAACAAGAGAATAAAGAGTTCTCCTCATGAAAGCGTACACTTACTACTCAAGCTGTCTAGTCTATGATGTTTAACATTCAACTTGATTGATGATTATTGCAGCGCTGCGTTCATGGACAGGTGTATCAAATGCCTGCCGCTTCCTCCACTTGAGTTTCGGATTCCAGGCACCCATCATGCCACGGCTTAATAGCGGGAGCAGTGGCCAAGGCAGCTTGTGCAAAAGTCCTGAAATGCTGTGGTTTACAAGCTGAAATATGAAGCGATAACTTCAGGAAATTTATTCATACTTTGGATAGGTGAATGAGGGAGGAAGCAAGTGCATGGGTACGGAACGAGCAGATTATTTAAGCCAACGGTCCAGAAATGCAAAGGAGGGATGTCAGGTCTCTAGAAGAAGCTGAACTGGACTGTACTCCATCACTAAGAACAACATGGGTGTTCTGAAAGCTACCAAGTCCTGGATTTTGAAACAAACCACAAAAAACATAGGTTCAAATTCATCTTCACCAACAGTTCCATAATTTACCAACTTGCCAGTTGCATAATAAAATGAAACTGGCCATGTTGCCTTATGTTTGGCGCTTTGGTTTATTTACATTTTGCATAGGTGCTCAAAGAACATCAGGCAATGATTGATGAGAAATTCACACCACTATTGCAGGTTCTGAGATTATGAGGCAGTCTTGGACAACTGTGATAATATCACACAAAAGCTGAGAGAGCCAGAGGGCTTTTTTAAACCTGCTTTTCTAAACTAATAAGATTTGTGTATTTCCACTGTATGTATATTTTTATATATGTGCAAATACGACTACCTGGCAATAATTTTGAAACCTGTTCACCAATTTAAAAGAAAAAATCTAACACAAAGAGCGGAAGAGATATCAAAGATACAAATTTCAGCCAAATTCATCAAAACAGGCAGAGGAAGAGCTAATTAAAATCTACATGAGAGAAAAGAAAGGACAAGAGGGAGACAAAGAATGAAAGGGAGACTATAATGTCTAGCTATGGGGAAGACTTCAGCTACAGTTCCTATCTTTACAAAAATGTAGTTGGTCAAACTCAAAACAAAAAACACAGTAAACTAGGCTTCCTTTATTTCAGTGCCTGGGGAGTTATTCGGAGTTTTGGTTTCTTTATGCAATTACATTTTCCTGCATAGCATTCCTTACACATACTACTCAGCTTACGTATAAAGGGGCTTTAAACAATGGGAGGCTGGAATATTTAATGGATAAATATAGAAGTGAGGAAGGGGTTCTGCTGTACCAACTGAACTTCACCATCTCCCTTTCCTTGGCATATAGAGAAAACTCCATTAGAAACGCAAGAAAGCATGACAAAGTAAACCACAATTTTTTCCCTACTGAGAGCTCCAGACATACAAATGAGTTCTTGCCAGATAGCAAGTGAGATTGTATCATTTCCAAACAACTGACTCAAAAAAAACCAACCCAAAACTAAAAACAAAAACCAAGAAAAAGTGCAGGCACCTTGAGAGTCCTCTCAGATTCAGAACTGCAGACATAATTTTGCAGAAGTAAGCTTTACTCTTGGATTACAAATGTTTATGCCAAATTTCAGTTTCAAATTATTTTGCCTGTGTGTGACTATGTGTGAAATTATTAATCCCTGAAAGCAGGGATTCATAATAATGGAGTTATTGACATTTTCTTGGCTCTAACATTGCAGATGTGACGCTAAGGACAAGAAACAGTGAGAAACAACATTCCCACTGTTTGATGAAAGGGGTTCCCAGGAAACACCAGCAGTAATCATTCTTCAAGCAGAAGATGTTTTCTGTCATCTGGTTCTTAACAACCATAAATAAAGGACTCGATCTGATTTTTATACACTATTTCTACACTGTAAGAGAAGGAATGATATATCACACAGTTTGCAATGAAATCCACATACACAGTGATGAGATTATAAACAAAGCATGTATGCACCACAAATGTTTGTGTTTTAAGCAGTGTTGTGAAGCAGAGGTTCACAACTGCACTTGTCGGTCTTGGTTAATGCAGATACTACATTTCCTGTGCTGTAGCTGAAGTATTTCAGAGATAAATGTCTATATGCAGGCAGAGAATGAAACCAGTATTTGTTTGCTAGCATGAAAGAACTGTTATTAAAAGCTACCAAAGTGAAATGCTACTATTTGGTGTTCTTCCTCAGCTATATCAAACTAAGCTATTTGAAAAGAGAAAGACAGACAATACAGTGTGGTACTCATCCCTAAGCCTGGAATATCTCTAAATGAAGCACCAGCACTCCCTCCTCAGAGAGCAGGGGAGTCGAAGAGCCCTAGCAGGGTACAGTCCTCCTCCTTGAGCTCACAGCCGAGCTCTCTCCCATTCCTCTGCAACAGCAATGAATTGGGACCCCACCAGGAAATGTTCAGAAGAGGTAACCAGTGAAACTTTCATTGTTGGGGAAACAAAAAAACCTTGGAAAAGTCTTTACTTTGCTATGCAGTGTGATTCATTGGGCCCTGAGCTAGCACTGGTGCAAGTCAGATAGCCCAGCACCCTCTTCAGTGGGGATAACAGGTTAGCCCCACACAGGCAAGGCACCAAACACAAGCTATCAGCTTTCCACCAGCAGGACTGCAATGATTTAGCTGTGCTGCTTCCCATCCAGAGGTGGCAGGACTGCCAGCACCTCTGCAGCGAGCTCCAAGCAGTGAGTGCCTCTGGTGCGCTCATGGTCTCTGGGCAGCAAGGGTATTCTGCACACCCCAGAAACATGGGTCAACGACATGCTCTGACATGGGAAGCAGAGATCCCTTCCCTTCCCTTCCCTTCCCTTCCCTTCCCTTCCCTTCCCTTCCCTTCCCTTCCCTTCCCTTCCCTTCCCTTCCCTTCCCTTCCCTTCCCTTCCCTTCCCTTCCCTTCCCTTCCCTTCCCTTCCCTTCCCTTCCCTTCCCTTCCCTTCCCTTCCCTTCCCTTCCCTTCCCTTCCCTTCCCTTCCCTTCCTTTCCCCTTCTTTAGGTCAAGCCATTTCATAACCGCTTAGGAGGAAAATGATAAACATATGCAACAAAAATCCTGGAGCTACTGGGCAAACAGGTAAAGAAGGTACAAATCCAACACTCTGCATTTGAACATTTATTTTTCTGTTTTCTTCTTGTTCAAGCTTTTTTTATATTCTGTTGCCTGAATCAGCATGGTCTCCCTCATTATCATCTCTGGGTTCCTAGGAAAGCGCTTTCCTCCTCCCTCCTTCCTTCTTGCTGCAGAATTATGGCCATTCAACCACTTGGAATCCATCACCTGCCCGGCTGCAACGTGAGACAGGGCAACACCAGAGAGTGAAAAACAAAAACTGAGAAAGTTATCATTGCCAACGTTTGCATTACCAAATCTGTAATGAGGATAAAGCTCCATAGCTATACCCCAGCACTGGAAGATTATGCACATCTTTGAAAGCAGATTTGACCCTCTGGCCATTCCCCCCTGACGATCGGCACTGCAGACTTGCAGCAATTTTTACACGAACAAAGACTTTCACTGCATCATAGCAGTATCTGGCTGCAAGCAAATGACCACACTGGGAAGCGAGAGTTCTCAGGCTATCTAATGACTATATCAGTATGGATGTGTCATTGCTATTCTCACAAGGCATCATAGAGCCTTGCACAAAGTCATGTGAGAGTGAGTGAGAAATCAGCTGAATCTAATCAGAAGGAATGGGATAATTAATACGAACTCTGTGAGGAACTGTTTGTAAAGTGATATGCAGGGTTCTCTGTTTAGAGGCTCATTATTCAACCAAGCCCTAGTAAAGCTTCGTTGTCTCCACGGAGCATAATGCAAATAGAAAAACAGCTTCATTTTCCCCATCCTGTCGCTGTAGTCCATAATTTAAGCTGATCATACTTTTCCATTTTTCACAGAACTTTTCCACAGTGCAGATAGGGGTATCTAAGCTGTTATTAAAATGTGCTAGCTGAGGAAATGGAGGCAAGCTGGCCAGAGCTGCTTGGAGAGGGCAGACCCACTGCTTTCTGGCTTCTCCTGAGTCTGCTCAAAGTGTGAGAAAGCAAGCAGATAATAACAGATTTCTGGTGAGACAAGGAAAGTACTGGTGAGGCAAGTTCTGCAAAAAATTTCAAGCTCACGTGGGGAGGTTTCCTTGGGAAGTAGCTTTTTTTTTGAGAGAGATAAACAGATAAACCCAGCATTGGCAGGAGATGTGGAATCTCACCCAGCCCTTGACACTGCATTGTATGCAAAGGGAAATTTCAGTCAGCAGAGGGGAGAGAGGAAAAAGAAACATCAAGCTGGCTGTTGCCGAAGGAATAGATCCAACATGACATGACATACTGCTGCTGCCATAAGCCAACCAGTATTGCTTCTGCCCCACCGTCCACCTTAGAGCATGGTAAGTGCTCTTGTTTTCCCTACTGCCAAGGACTTGTTAGCTCATGGACTCATGACAGATGGGTGAGAACATTTGTTTTATTTTTCTCCTTTTCTTTATTTCTAAAAAGAAAAAAACCCTTGGGAAGAAAAAAATGCCATCCATTCATCCATTCCTCTGCAGTCTAAGGAAATATGGGCAACCCCCTGTTGATTTAAATAGCCTTTTTCAAAGTTAAAAAAAAAAAAACCAACAACAAACCTACTGTGTCCTATTATGTGAAATGCAACAACGTGGCATTAGGCTTTCTTCCAATTTGTGCAAAAAATGCAGTCATGTAACAGTCTTAGGCATATCGAAGCTGTGCTCCATAGCTGTTGCTGGCCAACAGCAAACGAGACCACCACAGTTGTAGGGCAAGGACATATAATCAGTCTGCCCCAGGTTTTAGTGTAAAATCTAGGTAGGAAACCAAGGCCAGTACATGATCAAAGACATAATTTAGCTGGACAGCTGCACAGTGAATTCTTTTCCATCTTTTTTTCTCCCTTTTTTAGTGTCTAAAATCATAATGACTTTCTTTCCTAGGACTTCTGCAAGTCTGCCAGAGATGTCCCAGGCAGAAATGCATGTGCCCATGCAGGGTACTGCATGTTCAGAGGCCTTTACCCATCTTCAGTGCGTTGGGCTCGCTATGCTTGGGCAGAACATCTGCCCAGGATTCAGATTTACCAGCTGTGTCTTCTTTCTCTGCCCAGAAAGTCTGCTCTGAGAGGATCTGAAAAATACATGTCCATTTGGCCTGAATTTCTAGATGTTCAGCAGTCCAGAAAGAGTGATATTTCCAGTCAGAAAATGAGACAAGATTAACAAAACCCAGACACATGACAGCTGTATCTCTTCCAACACAGATGGACTGGATGCATGCTCCCTTGAAAGACACTTTCATCTTTATACCTCAGTTTCAATAACTTCTATTACAAACTGGAGCCCGTTGTATCAATTCACCCTTGTTTCAGCAAATGTCAGCTCAACGTTGCTTCTAGGCTCCTGTTAGTGAGCCCTGACTGGCAGCTGAGGAAACCAGAGTGTGTTGCTTAACTGCAGGGTCTTGGAGAACCAAAAGTAACCCCAAACCCCAGACAGTGGTTAGTATGCAAATGTGAGGCTTGTCGTACTTGTAAGGGATGTCTCAGTGGAAAGAGAGAAATAGAGACCAACCTTAAATCCATTGCTGATGATGACTCAAAAAAAGAAGGAACAGGAGCGCAGATCGAGGAGTTGTGGGTTCCTGAAACATCCTCTGGAAGAGCAAACCGCACCGCTGAATTCAAGCACCATGACTGAGACACCCAATTTCCAAACAAGCTGCAGTTTAGCCAAGTTGTCCTAAGAGCAGCAGGTATGTTAGTGGTGGAACAGATGTTTCCTGGGAGCATGTAGCGATCACTCCGCTGGAGCAGAAAGGCAGTCATACCAATAAGGCAACAAAATCCCCTCCCAGAATAAAAGTCCAAAAGAAAAATAGAGTAGCTGAATGTATCTTATCCCCATTTTCTTCTCCTTTTTCTCTCATTAGCCGTATTAGATCCTTAGAAGAATTTTTATTTTTTTTCATTCATGTTTCATGAATGCAAAAACGTGTAAAATGTGCAAATTAAGGATATAATAGACAGACAAATGGCAGCTGCCAAAGCCAGGAGGAGAAAAGTTTCTAATAGCTAATGGTTTCACAGATCCTTACAGTTGTGTTTAGTTTGTTTGCTTGTTGTCGTCTGGTATGTAGTAGATTCTGGTAAGAATCCCCAAAACTGACGTTTTTATGATTTGAAGCACTCTGTATGTTATTTATGTCAGAATCAATAGAAAAGTTCATATTAAAAAGATGTGTTGCAGCAGTCAGTTCAAACAGAGCGATTTGTATGCAAGTGGAACTGATCAATCCAATAAAAATGATTGCCAAGTCTCCTGAGCCTTATAGAAATACTTTCAATAAAGACATTTTTAATAAAAAGAGAAATGAAATATATAGCAGCATAGGATTCAAATGGAAAGTAAACCTTTTCCAAACAACTGAGGAAAAGAATTTACACTTTGATTAAAGCCTGGTTTTATTCAATTATTGATGCAGTATGGATATTTTAGTAAGGAGCATCATTTATTTTTAAATACTGGATAGTTCACTCAGATCCCATTTGTCCATACAGTTATTTCAGGGGAAGTGCCTAACTCCAGGATAACTTCTCTTCCCAGATTTAAGGCGATAAGGTGCATCTTTAAGCTTGTATTGCAGTATCTCCACAATAAGATATAGAAATATTTTGTCAGAGAAGGGACATGAGGGAAAAGCGATTCCTTTCACTCAGCACTTCTTTAACTCATGGGTGCTCAGAGTCAGGCTCAGGCCATACGCAACCTAACACAGATGTGACTGCAAGAAATTTTAATTCTTCTGTGTCAGAACGGGTCTGAAACACCAGTCTAAGAGGATGACACTTTATCTAAAAAATCCCCAAATTTTCTGGGGTAGAGACTACAGTGTATCTCTATGCTGTCAAGAGAGTCACCCTTCACTGGAAAGCAAAGCACACAGGTAGCTGGTGTTCAGCTGAGTCAGCATTAGTAGGAGAGGGTGCCTCTTTAGATTTGAGTAATATAAGTCTTCCTTCCTTCTGACTGTGGCAGGGACAATTTTGTGATAGGAGTTCCCCATTCAAGCCTTTTTAATCATGGTTGGTTTTGTTCCAGCTGCAGAGGTTGGGTTATGACGTGATGGGTACATGGTGAGCCAGTAAGTGCGATCTGCAAGATGTCGCTGCCTCTGCGTGAAGCGAATGGGCACTTGCCTCACTGAGTCTATGTCTGTAACTGATCAAAGGCAATAACGCTGCCGTTTGCTATGCACGTGACATCCATTATCTGTCAGTAACATGAACTCATGTTGTGATGACCTGCTTACACATCACCTCTGGGTAGATGAGGAGCACTTGCCAGAGGGTTCTTAGGTCACAAGATGAAACAGTCACTTTTATGCTATGTTTTGTCCTTACATTACAGATAGATTCGAATAGGCATCTGCTGGTTTGCCAGTTAGAAGGAAACCTGGCTTGTTAATACTTGCTTATAGAGAAAGCCCTCACTCAGGTTTCTCAGACATATACATTGGGTTTGTAAGTCATTTCCAGGCTATGATCTGGCTGGAGGTGCTCAGTGGCTGTGGGATTCATTTTTGAAATTACAGTTTCAGTGAATGGACTCACCCTTTGCTGTCTTACCTTAAATTTATAAGGCTCTGCATGAACCCAGATAAAACATTCTCCTGCTCATTTGCCAAAGAGATGTGCCCACCCAAACTCTGTTGCCTTTTGGTGAGAAAGGCAGAGCAGTCGGGTAACAGAGCTGGTTGTTGTAGAAGCCATTTCTCCCATATACTGCGATTCCTTCAGCCTCAGGGGAATCATGACTATTAGCTGTGCAATAATTACATCAGCAGAAACAAAATCATAGAACTGAGGCCTCCCCACCACAGTCACAAGCCCAGATGATGGAGACAAAACAAGAAGTGTTGCCACTAGTCACCATCAGGCAGACTTAGCCTTGCATATTTGTGGGGTACAGGAAATGAATGACCTTTGGTGTGATCCATACTTAGTCATTAATACACAAAGCCCAGTCATGCAGCCTGCTGCTTCTCCCACATTACCAAACTGTTTTCATATTCCAGAAAATAAGTATTCCTGTGAAGTCATCCCTCCCAGGCTGCTCTCTTTTCCTAGATTATATTCCTTTCAACTTGGGACCAAAACTCTGGATAGCAGCATGAGAAAAGCAATCATTAGAGACATATTTAATTAACCTCTAACATTTAGACTCACAGTACAAGAGTATTCATTCCTGACGTCAAGGTTGCCAGTGACATATGGCAGCATAACGTAGGTCTGTGTGAAACAGAAATAAATGAATGTCTAAAATGAGTAACCATGCTCACAGTGAGAAATAGGTGAGGTAGTTTGGAAGATGAGATCAACCAGTTATCTTTTGACATTGCAGTATCATTTTTGTGAGCTATTTCTTTATCAAGGAGAGCCAGAACAAATTCAAAAGCCTGACAGCAATCATCACCAAAGAGGAATATGCCTTTACTAAAAGTATTTATTTCCTCCTCTCATGCTTAGTGGTGTGCTCCATCAGATTCAAGTCCACTAGGGGGTCAAGGAGGCTGAATCAGACATCAGCTTCACAAAACCAGTCTGGAGAAACACCCTCTGATTTTATCTTCCAAAAGACAGAGTTGTTATCACAAGTACTCAAACTTTCACTCACATGTGCAGTAACTCATGTCAACATATTGCCAGTACACACTTGCTTGATTTCTTATACTGACCATCCTCAAATTCCCCAGATTTGTCCCGATAATTGATGCTGGTCACACATCTTTCCGTGGAAATTGTCCATCAGAAAATTGTACCTTTAAAAAACTCAGACCTTTACTTTGTGGCATTTTAAAGCAGGGAGAAAAGCCCTAAAACTTTCATTTCAACAATGTTAATTTCTTCATTTTGACCTGCAGGTATATTGCAGATTACTGTTCTCATGCTAGCAATAAATTTAAACATCAAAACAAAATGCTTCAACTTTATTGAAACTGATACCTGGTACTTCTGACATAACCTAAAAAAGGTATTGTGCCAAGGATTTAAAATTGTAAAGTTTTACTGTGCTTTGGAACGAGAAGAATCATTGGCACGGTACCACACTGTTCCCTAAGGCAATCATGCACATTAACCACAAATGCAGATAAAAATTTCTCAAGAGCAATCTCTATATATAGTTTTCCTGACCACAGAACACATGGAGGTAAAATATCGTGCATTAGCTCTTTTAATAAACAGTTTCAAATTATTGAAAACAGCAAAATAGAAATTTCATATTCAAAATCCTGGATTTGGGGGAACTGCAGATGGAGAGCTGGGACCCAGCAGCTACTTTATGTTCCACAGACAGTGCTGACATTACGATGCAGTCATTTGATGTGACAGGGATCATATGCATTCCCAAAAGCAGCTCCTCAGGCTTACGGTCCTTGAGCAGTCATAAAAATAAGATGTCTCTTGAGACATTTCAAAGATAAGGCTGGAGAGAGAAGGGCCATGTGGTTTACAACACTTGGATAAATCCAAAGTAACCCTCTCCTCCCATGACGCACCAAGACCATTCGTAAAGTATCCGGGTCTCTTCATGACAGCGGACAGAAGTGCTGTGCTAGGGAAGAAAAATAGAAAGAAAGTATTTGGAGTTTTGCCACTTCTCTAGCAAAATGATGTTTTTATGAAAATGCACTCTCAAGAGCATCTTTGTCATAAAATTTGGGGTTGGTGCTGGGTTTTTTGACACACAGTCCCGACACCTCCACCCCTGCCTCACCAGCTTGTGCCCCCCAGGAGGATGGGTGCTCGGGGGGCTGCCCGGCAACATCCTCTCTCTGTCAGAAGGATCACAGACACTTTATTGAAGATTTACATAGCCTTGTCAGTTTGTGCCTTTAGGGCATCTGGTGTTTAGTCACACAGTCGTATGAAGGAGGCCTATTAGGCTTAATATCTGCCAAGTTTGCTGCAATTAGTAAAGATGCTCCCGGTTTTTGACATCTGTGCAAAGCACGTCCTGGTATGGCGTTTTCTGTCCTTCTTCCCTCCCTTTCCCACCTCTTCTCCGGGATGTCCTCCTCCTCTCTGCCCTCCTGCAGCATCGAGACCCATAGCAGGTATTAGAAGAGCCGGCAGTGCCGGGCTGCCCCGCTAGAGCCGGGGGCCTCCGGGGCGGCCGTGCCATTTGGGTGCCCCCGGCATCGCTCTCCCAGCACTGCTCCTCGTAGGAGCAGGGTGCGGCAGGCAGGGCTGAAGCTTTTGATCTGAGATCAGAGGTGGGGAAAGAAGCTTCACTTCAGTTCCCTTGCCAGCTGGGGTGGTTAAGCTCTACCCGTACCGGCAGCAATAAAAATCGGCATTTACGTAACACCAGTGGTTCACCTCGGTAGCGCTCTGCTGGCGCGAGCGAAACCCGTCCCGGCCTCAGGTCAGGGGATGCCCCCGTCCCTGGAAGGGAAGCTCCTCACTGCCAGGGCCCCCAGCCCCTTTTGGGATGACGGCTCACTCCCCGGCGAGGGGCTGAGGATAACGCAGTGGTGGGGGTCAGCATCCACCTGCCTGGGTCACCACCACAAGCAAAGACTGCTCTAGCCACACAGGACTAAAAGAAGTTGATTTCAAGTGGTCCCAAAGCAAATCCTAACCATTTCCCCCCTCCTGTGTTGCATATAAAAGAAAAAACCTATTTCTTCTGCTCTTTTTTTTTTTTTTTTAAATATCCAAATATTAAGTCCTGGCTTCCTTATTTCTGCTGTAGGGTTCCTTGGAGGGCTGGGAAATGTGGGGAACTGCAGCTTCGCAAGCCTCAAGCAGCAGAACCCTGAGCAACGGGAATATATTTCATGTAAAATGCTGCTTGTGTTAACATCTCTTCAGCACAAATGCCTGCAAGAACACTCAAGGGACAAACTCTCTTTGTGGAAATTTCAATATCACTGCCTCTTTCTCTGCGGGCAAGAAAGGATTCCTTTCCAAAACTGGAAGGAGAAGTGTGCGACATTCTGGATATTTCTAAAGGAGAAAAATAAACAGTTAGCATTCTGAATGAAGTATTTAAAATATTTACATTGTTTGGAATATGATATGTATGATAAATTAGTAAACGCACAGAGAATTATCCATCTATATAGAGAACCCTGTATGTTATATATAGATGTGTCTAGATAGACAGAGGGAGTTATGCAGTGATATAGAAAGAAATGCATTCCACAAGTGTTAGGGAGCAGTGTGACGTATCATAGGACACTGGACCAGAAATCACAAAACCTGGGATTAAAGCCTGGATCTGCCACCAAGGTTTGGTATCATCTTGGGGGAAGTACTTCCTTTCTCTATGTCTTTCTTTCTCCCTCTTTGCCTGCTTAAACTGTATCTCTAAGGACTTTCAATTACCATGTGTTGGTACAGAGCCTTTCACCGTGGGTATCTCTAGGTGCTGCTACCATCATCCTCAGTGGTTCAATCCAATTCTCTTCTTGAGGACTGTCTGTAAATCTGGGAATCCAAACAAGAGAAGTACATTCCCTGCAGATCTAACAGCTTCCAGATTGCAAGTCTAACAGTTTCAGTTCCCTCTAGTTTACAAAAGACTGTGCTTTGAAATGTCAAATTTCAGATACATTTAAGCAAAAAACTTAGGCCCAGGTAAGATTTAGAAATGAGCAGCAAGTGTTTGCAGCCTTATGGATCACAGGCCTTCCCATTCTGCACCTCCATACTGAGTAAGTAAAAACTTTTTTAACAAGATCAAAATGAAGAGGTTCCTGTGTCAAAACAGAACTGTAAAGGTGAGTGGGGTTTGCAGCAAAGAAATACACAGTCCTGGCCAGCAGGCTGATTTAATTGAGGCTGGTTTAAAGAACTGAGCTTTTCATCATGACAGAAGTCTTTTTGCTTGTATATCTTGGGAAAATTATTCAGTAGGCTTCAACACCAACTATTAGCTATTTAGTATACTTATTTAATTACCACTATAGGGAGAGGGTGTAGGAGTGTAACTGTGCAGCAAGCTATTGCTAAGGCAGTAGCAGGAACCTGGGAGGGTCCCCCATCCTCCCCACTTAGTCTGGGCAGGCAGATGAGCTCCAGCCTAACTTTTTGCTGGAAGTGATAATCTCCACCAACCTTGACTGGGTGTGAATGAGAGAGTGTTCTCCCAATTCTTCCATAGCCATCCTCACAAGAGTGAGCATCAGAGAAGTAGTCCTCCACCAACAGGGCAGACCTGTTACCTAAGCAGGAGCAAGGAAGCAGTATGGGGAGGAGGGAAGAGATTGGTATGCATATATGAAAATTTAATCCCCAGTAATGATGTGCACATCGAAAGAATTTGCAAGCATGCCTTATAGGTGGGGATATAGCAGATGGTGAGGGATTTTTTCATGAATTCTTTCTGAATGCAAGGAAAGTAAGGATAATGGAGCGTTTATGCAACTGCATGCTGCTTGGCTATTTTCCATTTCTTAAAGGCTTAGATATTTGAATTCTAGTGGTCTGGCTATGGATTTTGTATTATAACTACTTTATAAACCACTTCAGGTATTTAAATTTTATGCTGTCAAAGACATCGAAGGTAGAGCGAAATATGTTTGTTTGTGTGTGTATATGTGTTTCTGATAGGGGAATCAAATGTTTATTATGATCCAACCATGATGCTTGTTAGAGCACCCTAGAGTACAGAAATGTACTGTATACAGATATACGGTTCAGATCTAACAACAGACAATTCATTCTGTGTATTGATTGCTCCTCTGAAAATTTTCTGTGAGGAATACATCTTCCATAAAACAGAGAAAAAAACCAAAACCCCCTAACAATACATAACTCCAAAATAGCGATATTGGATCCCTGAGTGGAGAACAGCATAGGTCAGTTCTTCCAAGATACATGTAGGGAGGCAAATCATTATTTCTGCTGGACAACTCTACTCTGCTCAAAATGTCATTTGCATTCACTTTTTGGTTTAATTAAAACATCTTCATTTCTCCTGGAACATCACCTAAAGGATTTTCATTCAGAGTAACTATAATATCACCAAATGACAAAAGCAAAAAAGGAGACAGCATAGGTCCATATCTATGCACGCATATATATGCACATGTATGTTTTGAAATAACAAAACTCAGTGCCTTAATGTGACAGGGGGACAGAGGTTCAGAAAACATACATCAAACAGAAGAATACTACCTAATTCACTGATACAAAATATATTCATTCTCAAGGGCCACATATGGTGTACACACCATATAACTTACCCTGCTTTATGGTAGCTCCTACTATAAAGGAAAAAAAAATCACCCAGAACTCCACTCAAATCTCAGGCTGATTGAGAACGGTCTACATCCACTTCTTAGGTTAAGTACATCTTAAACACCGAAAGTAGTTCCTTCCTCTTTGCAGAGCTCGAAATGACTCCCTCACCCACCAGACTCCTGCCTCCAAAGGCTGAGCAGCTCTTTCAGCCTTCGCTGCCCTGAGCGCATCTATCACCTTCCCAAGCTCCGCTGCTGCCCCCGAGGAGCTCCGCACCTCTCGGCCAGGCGCTGCTGAGAGCAGCTGACCGGGCGGCAGCCCTCGCCAGCACCGCGTGTAGCGCGTGAAATGGATTTAAACAGCCAAGGATGTGTCCATATTCCCATGGGAGCCAAGGAGCCCCGTGGCAGGGCATGTGGCGGTGGAGGTGACAGGTCCAATGCACTCTGGACACCTGAGCATCTTCCCTTCCAGCTCCGGAGGGTGCTGAGCCCCGGGCCAGGGCCTCCTTTCCTTCGCCAAAGTCAGGGACAGCTTCTCAGCAGCTGAGGAAAGAAGTCAGGAGCCAAATACCAGCATGGGAGAGAGAGAGCAGACCAGTGCTTTGGAAGGTGGTGACAAGCTCTGGCGAAGAGTTCAAACTTTTTGCCAGAATCAGAAACTCCCCTGTTTGCTGCGGGAGTGCTCCTTCCAGGCTTGTTCCCTCGCCTGCAGGCAAACTCACACACACTCATCCTCTCCGCTGCTGGAGACCTTCTCAAAGGCAGCTGCGAGGGCGAGACCTTTGCTGCAACTTTGAGCTCACCAGCGTATTGTGGCCGCTCTGTAGTGCACAGAAGGTTGGGCAGTAGGGGTTGGTCACTTGGCCACTAAAGCAAGATAAGACATTTTCGCTGTCATCACCCAAATCAAATATTGGGCTCTGTTTGTTCAGATGATCTCTCTGCTACTCCCTCTCTTGATAAGCCACACAGCAGAGCTTGAACTAGAAGAAAACAGGACAGCAGGAGAGAGAGAAGAAAGTCCTCCTCTTGCTTTTAATCTGCCATTTCAGTAACACTTGCTTCTCCACCATCAGCAGCACTATGCAGATCCCCTGGTCTGCTCGGAACTGCCTAATTGCCTAATGGCACTATAGCCTGGGGCAGGGGGAAGAGGCTCCCACGGTCCTCTGACAGGGAAGGGACTGGCCAGTGCCAGAAGCCAGCAACAGTCTTGAGACACAGGTGATCTGACTTAATAAAGAAATTTAAGCAGCATGTGGAGGAAAGAACCTACCTATGAAGAGCGGTGTATAAAAAAATGACAAACTTTCTTTCAGATTAACTTTCCTAGCCTGTGACGGTGTTTGTAACAAGAACATCTGAGATAGAAAGACTCCAGGAGACGGGGTAAGCACATCTGTGATAAATGCTCTGTCTGAAGGGCTGAAGAGACCACTCTGCCATCAGAAAGAACTCTGTTAGAGAAAAAAATGAGAGAAATGGTGAAATAGCTGGGAATAACTCAGTTTGGGGAGGAAAGAGTTGATGGAGCAAGGGTTCTCTTTCACTTTTATATTTGAATGCAAAAGTTCCCAAGCAGTTTTTGATCTATTGGGCCTTCCACTCTTAATGCTGGTACTAGTTCAGCTTGTAGGAGCTGGTCAGAAAAAGGCCACGGGTGTCCCAGCTGTGGTAGCTGATTCCCTAAACTGAAGCTGACATAAGAACTGGGCATCCCCCGGACAGACCTCTGATGGTTCATGGAGTACGGAAGACTTTCTGACATCAAATCTTTAACAGTGGTCTGTCCCAGGGAAGTTTCCCTTCCAGTATTTCCTGTGTCCACAATAAGGAAATTTTTTAAAATCCCCTTTGTAAATCTTAAGCTCTCTCCCATTCTTTTAGTTTGGGCAAATGGATAGTTAGGCAAGAGATGCAGGGCACAGCACAGTACCTGCCAACAGCACTACAAGCACAGTTAGAGGACCAGTCTCCCACAGCTGAAAAGCTGGTTTTGAGCCAACACTTTCAGCATTAGTGTCTTTCTGCCAGACAGAACAAAAAAATACAGTGATAAAGTCCTTGCTCAGTGACAAAACAGCTGTTGTTTTCAGCATTTTCAACTCTGGCCCTGAGTCCCCCCTGCAACTTTTCCACTGACCCTCTAACATGACCTTGGGGAAACCACTTCACCGCTCTGTGCCTCTGCTCCACTCCCCACGCTCTGTGTTTGAACTGCAAGCTCCACCAGGTAGCAAGGTGCTGAATGTATGTACCTGTTAGCATCCTTATGTGCTGGGGAGATGCTAGAGACACCCCACGGGACTGGTTTGGTGGACATGGCTCAGTCTAATTTCTGTTCTCAGTGAACACAGTTAAAAACACTGGCATTTTTAGGCTTTTAAAAATGGCTGGAGTATCTGAGCAATACTGAGCAACTATTTGCCTGTGCAAGAAGGAGCACCCAGGGAACTACAGGTCAGTCGGCCTCACCTCCATCCTTGGGAAGGCAATGGAGCAGGTAGTTCTGTATACCATTTCCAGGCACATGAAGGACAAAAAAGTCATCAGGAGTAGTCAGCACGGCTTCACCAAGGGGAAGGCACGGTTGACCAGCTTGAGAATCTCCTATGATGAAATGACTGGATTGGTAGGCAAGGGGAGAGCAGTGGACATTGTCTGCCTGGACTTCAGTAAGGCATTTGACACTGTCCCACTAAGATCCTCATAGACAAGCTGATAAATTATGTGCTGGATGAGCAGACAGTGAAGTGGATTGAAATGTAGCTGAACAGCCTGGCCTGGAGGGTGGTGATCAATGACATGAAGTCTAGGTGGGGACCAGTAACTAGTGGTATACCCCAGGGGTGAATACTGGGTCCAGTCCTCTTCAGCATCTTCATTAACGATCTGGATGATGGGGCAGAGTGTACCCTTAGCAAGTTTGCTGATGACACCAAACCGGGAGGAGTGGCTGATACACCGGAGGGTCGTGCTGCCATTCAGAGGGACCTTGACAGGCTGGAGCAATGGGCTGACTGGAAACTCATGAAGTTTGACAAGGAGAAGTGCAAAGTCCGCCACCTGCGGGGGGAACAACCCCATGTACCAGTACATGCTGGGGGCTGCCTGGCTGGAAAGCAGCTTGGCAGAAAAGGCCCAGGGGTCTTAGTGGACACTGATTTGAACATGAACCAGGCAGGTGCCCTTGCAACAAAGGCAGCTAATGGTATCCTGGGCTGAATTAGACAAAGTATTGTCAGCAGCTGGAGGAAGGTGATCCTTCTCCTCTCCTCAGCACTGGCCATATTGGAGAGAGTTCAGCAAAGGGCTGCAAAAAAGATGTTTAAGGAACTGGAGCATTTCTTCTGTGAGGAGAGGCTGAGAGAGATGGGACTGTTTAGCCTGGAGATAAGAAGGCTCAGGGGGGATCTCATCAATAGATATAAATACCCAAAGGGAGAGTGCAAAGAGGACAACGTCAGGCTCCTCTCAGTGATGCCCAGTGACAGGACCAGAGGCAATGGGCACAAACTGAAACACAAAAGGTTCTGCCTGAACATCAGGAAACACTTTTTTGTGGGGGTGACCGAGCACTGGCACGGGTTGCCCAGGGAGTTTGCGGAGCTTCCATCCTTGGAGGTACTCAAAAGCCATCTGGACATGGTCCTAGGCAACCGGCTCTAGGTGGCTCTGCTTGAGCTGGAGGGGTTGGACCAGATGACCTCCAGAGGTTCCTTCCAGCCTCAACTACACTGTGATTCTGTGGTTTGAGCTGCTGGCCAGGGGCTTCTCAAAACCATCTCAGGATTTCAAAGGCTTCCCTATTTTGTGTGTCCAAACATTGCGTACCATTCCTACCACTGGCTTCCAGCTGGGGGTGCCAATGTGATACATCTGATAAAAATATTGCCTTGCCATGTTTTGAGATGCTCAGATCTCCCTTTGTGATTTGATATTACACCTAAGCTGATCTATTGACTAGCTGTTCTGAGACGGGCCGTTCTGCCTGGAGAGGTGGAGACGGAGGAGTTGTAAAACTCAGCCATATTCAGCCATAACATCCTATGAAAGACCCAGCTCTGATCAATAGATCTGCTCTTCTTCAATGTCAAGGCACACCTCGGGCTTCTTGGGCTCAGTCTCTTCCTGACCCTGAAAGAGGCAGAGCAGGGTAATACATCATGGCTCTTCTTAAATGTTACTGACCCATGACACCAAAAAACATGTACCTGGTATTGAAAGGGGGATATCCAGCACTATCCTCTTCCTCTCTTACAGACACATCACAATGATTAACACTGAGCTTTCAGTATCAGCCCCAGGAACATGCTGAATGAACATCTCAATGAGGTGAATGGGTCACTTCACATGTCATGGAGCTATGGTCCCAGGCTGTCTGCAGACTGATATCTGCCTTGCTTACCTTCATTTCTCCTTTTTTGAGGTTTTCCTTCCCAGTCACAGCACCTGGAACCCTGTCTGTGTTGTTAAATGAAAAACAGAGTTTCCAGAGATTAAGGTAGTAGCTCAGGAGAAAGGCACATCTACAGCAAATTGGCACATACAGGCTATTTCCAAAGTTGTTTCCAGTAATTTTGCAGCTGTTAACACAGCACCTTGGTTCAGTCCAGGAAGTACCAGTACTAATGTTAGTCCTCGGAAAAAAATAACAAAAGACATGAGAGTTTTGCCAGCTCATATTTTCTTCATTCTAAATCACCTGTTTAAATTCATCAGAGGACTGGCAAGCAGCTTTGTGTATGCAAGCCTTTCTACTGAAGGTCAGAAGAAATTGATATAGGACTTAAAATACTGACATTTTAACTTTGCAGTCATTGGTTTGACTGCCGTTTTCCATATGCCTACCCTGTTGAGGGAGACTCTTTGTAAGCTTCTGCATCTTGCGTAGAAAAGAAAAGATTAAACTCTGTTTTGGTGGAAGAGGTTACAAAGATGCATGTAGGAGGAAATTGCCCTGGGGGTCTGAATATTCTCCATTTAGGGGTGCTGGAAGAGATTGGTGTTCCTCACCTGCTCCCTAGCTGCTTATCACCACTTGCAGCCAAAGACTCCAGCCCCCTTGACCTGCCAGCAGAGCTGGTCATCTGAGCCCTCTCTAACCCTTCTCAGTCATAACAACCTGGGAGTGCTTAAACCATTGGATTTTACAACTCCAACTTGTTTTGCCTTAAGCAGGTGAAAGAAACAGCTCTCCTGGCAGAGAGGATAGTGAAAAGCAGCTGAAGGAGACCCACAACGAGTCACTTCTGGATGCAAACAGAGCGGTTTGCTCACCCTGTAACAGGCTTGACTCTGTCACTATGCAGGGAAGGCATCAGGTTCAAGATGCATCTAAACAGTGATGAAAAAACTGAAAAAGTGGTCCATCACAACCCCAGCAGAAACTGGTAGGCCTACACTCACATATAAGCTTCTCTTCTGGAGTATTACAGGCCTTACACCCAGCAAACTAAAAACGTGATCCAAATCCAAATAACCACTGATATCTGGGGAATCCTTTCCAACTGTTGTCTTCCAGGTCTACTTCTTCTATCACCAATAAATCATGATATTAATTAATTTAACAATGGTAATAAATTAACAAAGCAAAACACGTATCACAGTGAAAAGAGTAGACTTGTTGGATACAGGAAATTACATTGAAGGAGCACTGCAGATTTCCTAAGACCATTCTCCTCTCCTGTCACAGAATCACAGGACTGCTGCGGGAGAAGGAAGCTTTGGAGATCATTTAGTCCAACCCCCTGCTCAAAGCCAGATCAACTACAACAGGTTGCTCAGGGCTGTTCCAGTCAGGTTTTGAATATCTCCAAGGATGGAGACTCCACAACTTACCTGGATAAGCTGTTCCAGGGTTCAATCACCCTTCCAGTAAGAAAATGTTTCTCCTCTGTTTAAATGGAATTTCCTATATTTCAGTTTGTGCTCATTGCCTCTCATGCAGTCACTGGGCACTACTAAGAAAAGTCTGGCTCTGTCTCCTTTGCACCATCCCATCAGGTATTTATAGACAATGATAAGATCCCCCAAGTCTTTTCTGCTCCAGGCTGAACAATCCCAGCTCTCTCAGCCTTTCCTCATAGTAGAGATGCTCAAAATCCTTTAATCGTCGTCATGCCCCTTTGCTGGACTTGCTTAAGTATGTCCATGTCTTTCTTGTACTGGGGAGCCCAATACTGGACTCCAGATGTGTCACCAGTCCTGGGTAGAGGCGAAGCATCACCTCCATTGACCTGCTGGTGACATTCTGCCTAATGCAGCCCAAGAGGTTGTAGGTCTTCTTATCACAAGGGCACTTTTCTGGCTCATGTCCAAATTGGTGTTCAACAAGACTTCCAGCTCCTTTTCTGCCAAGCTACTTTCCAGCTGGTCAGCCCCCATCAGGTACTGGCGCATGGGGTTGTTCCTTCCCAGGTGCAGGACTTGGCTTTTCCCTGTTTTTGAACTTCATGAGGTTTCTGTCAGCCCATTTCTTCAGCCTGTCGAGGTCCCTCTGAATAGCACCACAGCCATTTGGAGTGTCAGCCATCCTCCCAGTTTTGTTTCATCTGCAAGCTTGCAGAAGGTGCACTCTGTCTCAGCATCCAGGTCTTTAATGAAGATGTAAACAGTACTGGTGCCAGTATTGACGCCTGGGTACAGATGTAAACAGTACTGGTGCCAGTATTGACCCCTGGGTACACCACCAGCGACTGGCATCCACAGGGACTTTGTGATGCTCATCACAACTTTTTCAGCTGAGCAGTTCTGCCAGTTTTTAGTCTACCACACTGACCATTTACCTAGCCTGTACTTCATCAGTTTGTCAATAAGGATATTACAGGAGACAGTGTGGAAAGCCTTATTAGAACCAAGACAAGAAATATCCACAGCTCTCGTCTCATCCACCAAGCCAAGCATCTCATCACAGGTGGTTATCAGCTTGGTCAAACATGACTTCTTCATAAATCCATGCCACCTACTTCTAGGCACCTTAACCTTTGCATGTCTGAAAGTGTTCTCCAGTATTATTTGCTCCCTCACTTCCCGAGGGATGGAAGTGAGGTGGATTGGCCTGTAGTTGCCTGGATCCTCCTTCTTGTCCTTCTTGAAGATAGGAGTGACATTTTCTGTCTTTCAAGCATCCACCCACCACGATGACTGTTCAGAGATAACTGAGAGTGGCCTCACAAGGACATGGGCCAGATCCCTCAGCACTCATAGAGGAATTCCATCAAGTCCCGTGGATTTATATATGTCTAGCCTGCCTAAACGCTCCCTAGCTTAGTCCTCCTCCATCAAGGGTAAATCTCCACTGCACCAGATTTTCCCACTCATCTCAGAGACTTGGGATTGCTGAAAGCAAGTCTTACTAAGCAAGGGCTGATAAGAAGGCGGCATTGAGTATCTGCCCTTTTCCTCAGCCAGTCCTTCCCCCACTTCCCCCTACATCCTCTCTAGATAGGGCTGAAAGAGCAGAAACAGCAAAATGGGTTCAAAAGTAGCAAAAAAAAATCCGGAAAAAAAAATCACTAGGAACTAGCAATTACAGGGATGCTTCTCCCTCCCCATGCATCTTAGGAACGACATGGGCCTCAAATTGTCTAAGAGTCTTCTTGGGACACAGCACCATATGCACACACTTCCCAAGGCTTACTCTTTGCTCCATCAGTGACGGAATTACTGGGCTACGTGGAACTTTACAGACAGCCTTCTGTAGGCTTGGATAAATGTGAGTTTGATGCTGAGACAGTGTGTGCCATTGCCCCTTCTACTTTCTCAGTGTCTCTCATAATCTTCTCCCTGCTAATCTGCCTGATGGAGAGAAAATCTGTACTACTCATCTTGAGTACCTACTGATATCTATATCACAGTCTTAAAATGGGACTGCAGCAGTTGTTCATATACTTTAACCAGCACTATCTAGATAACTTTCATACAGACAATGCTGCACTCATCACAGGGCAAAGCTTGGTGAGGTCTGCCAAACTTACCTAAGTAACTCTATGTTTAATTAGGTGCAGAACTGCATTATTGTTTACTAATTGTGATTAAACTTGAAGAATGAAGAGGCTACTGTGATAGACATTGTAGAAAGAGATAGTCATCAGCACTGAGTACTTACAGTGAAAGTATTAATGACTGAGAGGAAAAATGAAATTTTACCTTTGTTTTTTTCTTAGACTGTAAACTGAATCTCAGACAGCTTGCCTGACTTGTTTAAGACCATGCAGTAGATCTGTGACAGAGCTAGGACTAAATTTCGTAAATCCCTATCAACTGCTGTAGTTACAGCACAGTGACAAAGCATCCTCAGTTTTCAAAACTATTAATGATTTCCAACACTGGATTCATGGAATCATAGAATCATAGAATGGTTTGGATTGGAAGGGACCTTAAAGATCATCTAGTTCAAAACCTGCTGCCGTGGGCAGGGACACCTTCCACTAGACCAGGTTGCTCAAAGCCCCATCCAACCTGGCCTTGAACACTGCCAGGGATGGGGCATCCACAACTTCTCTGGGCAACCTGTTCCAGTGCCTCACCACCCTCACAGTGAAGAACTTCTTCCTGATATCTAATCTAAATCTACCCTCTTTCAGTTTAAAGCCATTACGCCTTGTCTTATCACCACATGCCCTGGTGATAAGTCCCTTTCCACCTTTCTTGTAGTCCCCAGCTAGGTACTGGAAGGCTGCTCTAAGGTCTCCCCAGAGCCTTCTCTTCTCCAGGCTGAACAACCCCAACTCTCTCAGCCTGTCCTCATAGGAGAGGTGCTCCAGCCCTCTTATCATCTTCGTGGCCCTCTTCTGGACTCGCTCCAACAGGTCCATGTCCTTCTTATGTTGGGGTCCCCAGGGCTGAACGCAGTACTCCAGGTGGGGTCTCACAAGAGTGGAGTAGAGGGGGAGATTCACCTCCCTCAACCTGCTGGTCACGCTTCTTTTGATGCAGCCCAGGATATGGTTGGCTTTCTGGGCTGCAAGTGCACAGTGCTGGGTTGTACTCAGTTTTTCATCCGCTAATACCCCCAAGTCGTTCTCCACAGGGCTGCTCTCAATCCACTCATCACCCAGCCTGTATTTGTGCTTGGGATTGCCCTGACCCATGGGCAGGACCTTGCACTTGGCCTCGTTGAACTTCATGAGGTTCACACAGACCCACCTCTCAAGCCTGTCAAGGTCCCTCTGGATGGCATCCCTTCCCTCCAGAGTGTCAACCACACCACACAGCTTGGTGTTGGTGGCAAATTTGCTGAGGGTGCACTCAATCCCACTGTCCATGTCGCCAACAAAGATGTTAAACAGCACCGGTCCCAATACCAACCCCTGAGGAACACCACTTGTCACTTGTCTCCATTTGGACATCGAGCCATTGACCGCAACTCTTTGAGTGCAACCATCCAGCCAATTCCTCATCCACCAAGTGGTCCATCCGTCAAATCCACGTCTCTCCAATTTAGAGACAAGGATGTCATGTGGGACAGCATCAAATATTTTGTACAAGTCTAGGCAGATGATGTCCGTTGCTCTTCCCTTATCCACTAAGGCTGTAACCCCATCATAAAAGGTCTCTAAATTTGTCAGGCACAATTTGCCTTTAGTGGAGCTATGTTAACTGTCACCAATCACCTCCTTATTTTCCATGTGCCTTAGCATGGTTTCCAGGATGATCTGCTCCATGATCTTGCTGGGCACAGAGGTGAGACTGACTGGCCTGTAGTTCCCTGGGTCTTCCTTTTTTCCCTTTTTAGAAATGGGGGTTATGTTTCCCCTTTCCCAGTCAGTGGGAACTTCCCCAGACTGCCATGACTTCTGAAATATCATAGTGGCTTGCCCACTTCATCCACCAGTTCCCTCAGGACCCACAGATGCACCTATCAGGTCCCATGGACTTGTGCTCCTTCAGGTTCCTTAGATGGTCTCAAACCTGATCTTTTCCTACAGTGGGCAGATTCCTGGGAATCCAACATGAGACAGGTTGAAGAAACCTGGTTTTAAGAAAACAAATTGCTGAGAGGTCTCAATTTGGACATAGGAAAACTGAGTCACATAAAATTAATAGTTGCATTTAAAAAACTTGGACAAAATCCTCTTTCTTATAGAGTTGCAGAATATTTGGTTTCCACTGTATTACGAGTGGGTTTTTTTCTTTTTCTTGTTTATCTTCTGGGGCCAACTTAAGAAAGGTAAATTGGAAAAGCTCTTTGGCTTCACATATTCAGAGTGCTTTTACCGTTAGTCTATTATCCATACTTGAATACTAAAACAATTGACCGTGTTATCACTGAGTAGAACCTGAAGGACATGATAAAAACAAGGAACTACAGTATTCCTGACTATAACTTTTAGTTGCCATGGTGATACATTTGGACAGCGCATATACTTGTTGGTGTCTCTTCCCAGCAGCATGGCACAAAGAGAACCATGTAGTCCTTATTCAAGGCATTATTCAGCTAATTTGGTGACTCTTTCTCTCGAGATGGTTGAGAGGGCTGGACTGCACATGATGCGTGGGAAAGTATCTATAAAATGGCTTGCTTGGGTTGTAGTTGAGGAACTCAGTTCCAGAGCATCTCCATGCCCAGTTCCTGTGCAACATCAGCTGGATGAGTTGCACCTCTCTGTGCTGCTGTTTGCAGAATGGAGATAAGGATGCTGCTCTCCCTCACCAGTGTTGCCTGTATATTGGAGAGTACATTGTCTCCTACTTTCTGTTTACATGGGAACATTCATTCTACTTTTGGTTCTAGCATCCATACTGTAAGGAAAAGGGTATTTCAATGTAACAGAATAATTATTACTACAAAGCAATACTCTAAGAGCAATAGGAGATATTTCACAATAAGAATCTTCAAAATATTTGAAGAAAAGTGAGCAGAGGGCACATGAAAATCTTCATTTTCATCTACCTGTGTTGCTGAGACTAGAAACATACGCTGGTATCTTCTCATATGTGCACTCAGAGGAAGCAAAACCAAAATGACAATATGGCCGGTATGGCTATGGGCATAAAACAGGCAGGCAGGGATTCAGCTATTTATTTTCTAATGGTTGCTCTGTAGCTTGCATTTGAGCTAAGGCTCTCACAGGAGTCTTCAGTCTGTTGCCAGTGGGGCAGATTTCCAATTCTTTACAGCCCTCACATAAGAAAAGAGAAACTTAAGGTAGAAAAACAGAATCAGAGACCAGCTCCGGGTCCTTGAGAGGCGCAGATGGCAGCTGATCTGAGAGGTACAGCAAGGACTCTCTGCACGGGCTTCTTTTACAAAGGCTCACAGATGGCCTTACCCTGAGCCACCCCCTCCACCTATGGACAAGCATACACCCCAGTCAGCTGTGCTGGCTGAGAAAGTTTCAATCCATCAGGTCTTTATGGTGGCCACCTTCTATCCCCAGCACGAAGGATCACGCGCGCTCCCTCATCCGCTCCATGTGCAGCGCGGGGGCAAGCTTTAGCCATGGGCAGATGTCCCCATGGCAAGCCAGCAGCGACAGCAGGGGAGGTGGTCGCAGTGGCAGAGGAGCAGCCTGTTGTACGTCTTCTTCAGGCCTCCCCATCTGCAAACCACCCTCGGTCCCACTGCATTTGCGTAAATGCGCTTCCGTACGGTGGTTACAGGGTGAGTAGTGCTAGGTCTGAGAGCACGGAGGGGCGCGGGGCAGCAATAACGGAGTGCAGGCTCTAACTTCACCATTTGTCCCAGCTGCCTGCAGAGCATGCGATTGAAGCTGAAAACACCCCTGGGGAAGGAGTTTTACCCAGCAATGTCTTCCACCAGCACAGCCATTCGCTCAGCCAACGTCTCTGCCTGCTGCCTTATGTTCTCCCAAATAGCCCAGTTACAACCCATTGCCCTGCCTGCCACCTAACACTACTCACCTTGAGTGAAATCAGGCAGTGATTTAGTGATACTAGGTGCCGGCTGGGGCAGATCCTCCTGTCCTTATTCACTCTCAGTTGTGCTGTAGGCAGTTATAGTCCCAGGGAAATCAATGGGATAATGAATACTAAGTAGTGGCAAGTCACAGTGGGAGAATCTAGGAAAACATCTGTCCTTGCCCCAGGAGTGGGAGTTCCTCCGGTCCCTGCCATTGTCACACAGTTTGGGGGCCCTCACGATCCTGCAGAAAGAAAGATTTTGAATATTTACAAGCAGCATAAAAATTGGCCCCCAAAATCACTTTCTCATCAGTTTCCCTAAGCCCTAATTATAATGTAAATTGCAAAATTGGAAGAAATTCAGAGACGAGCAACAAATACGATTAAGGGGATTGGATGATTGATTTATGAGAAAAGATTAAAAGACCTAAGAATTATGCAGTTTGACTAAACGATGACCATGGGCCTGATCTTGCAAACTTTTCCCAGAAATGGCTCTCCACATTAAAGAGGAAGCGCATTTTAAAAATACCTACCATTTTCTCCAGTGAGAAATTCTGCAAATCAGTATTCCAAGCTAAGGCAGAGGGGAGCATTAGTTTTCATCTTGCAGCTAGTGAAAGTAAAAATTTCTAGTGTCAAAGCTCAAAGAGTGTTTTCAATTCTTTGGGGTGTTATACATAGGGAAAAAAAAAAAAAAAAAACGAAAAAAAAAAAAAAAACCACACAACCACAACCAGAATTTATTCACATCAGATAGAAATGTGCGGGTATGTAAATACTTGAGATCTGGAAATCACCAGTGTAACAGGAGTAATAGAAAAATGATGCTTTTCACTTGGAAGACCGTTAAATGCCTTTATTTTCAGCTTTCTAAAAGTAAAGAAGAAATCTTAGCCTCCTCAAAAGTCAACAACCTGAACTGATGAATTGCACATTTGCATGGGTATTCCACAGTGTTTTAATGCTTTTGAGGATCTACATAAGCTCTAGAAAACATTATAGAGATACACAGGTGTCACAGGACCAAGCACACGAAACAATTCAAATGACAGAAGAAAGCAACAGGAAAATGGGAGAAGTAGCACCTCAAAAGGAAAAGGAGAGATGCAACACCAAGTCTGAAACTGTTCTCTTGCTCCATGGCACGGCTGCCTCCTGGGGTACTGGGCTCCGCTGCAGACAAGCCAGCCTGCTGCTCAGGATGGTCCTGCTCATGGTCCTTTTCCCTTACTGGTGTTGGTACCTGGCAAGGGTTCCATGAAAAGCAGACTTTGGGGGCTAAACTGGCAGAAAGCTACTCTGTATTTCTGGTAGAACTATTTTTTTTTCTAGCTTCTCTCTCCAGACCTCTTCATTGCAGGCTTGGCCAAGTGTTGGTGCTGGCACAGGGGCAATGATGGTAGGACTACAGAGTTGACGTGGGGAAGGCAGAGGCTGGCACCACAGGTCTTTCTGGAAGCAGCTAGCTGTTAGATTGCCAGCCACATCATAAAACTGCCCAAGTGACCTAGTAAGTACTCTAATGGTAGAACATAGACTTCTGGGACTGAAAGTACCCTCTTGACTGTTGTGCTTAAAAGGTTTTCTCAGCACCTTTGAGACAACCAGTCTGTGAAGAGTCAAAAGTATCCACGTCTCTGCTCTACTCAGCTCTGTAGCATGGAAAAAACAAGGTGTAGTATATCACTTGAGCATGCTTTCATGACTGTTTTAACAATCATCACAAAATGAAAGAAGTAAGATTTGTCATAATTGGCAAATAGTTTTTCCTGAAGAAAAAAATGAGGTGATATTTTTCTTAAAGTCAGATTGAAATGCTTTACTTCTGAAAAAGCAACCTTCTTTTTGTTAAATTTTGGAAACATCAGAACTTTCAACTTTTAGTTTTTTCCCAATTAAAAATTAACCTACTATGTTATAAAGCAAAAGAGTTTTTAAAATGTCAGATGAATCAGAATCAAACTGAACACTGAATCAAAAAGTAATGAAATCACAATCAAAACCAGTACTTGGATTGATCAAAATGTAGTGTAATGGCTTATTCAGTAGTCAAAAAAATTAAGTTTTGTGTTTTGGCTCAATCTGAGCAAAATCCCACTCATTTTTTTTTTCCTGTCTGTCCATCTCCAAAATCCATCACTCATCAAGCTCTTGCCTTGGGTAGCTAATCTCCTTTTTGTGCCAGAGACTGGCTTGGACAAAGATTCAGTGCATGACACAGTGGCTCTGCAAAAGAGGGTGCAAGTAAATAAGGTCTCTGATCTAGGCATAGTGACTGAAAAACCTCACAGTACTGGTACCAAAACCAAACTTGGCCCAGAGACATTTGTCTGTGTGAGTCCATGTTGCAGTGGGGGCTGATGATAGGAAAGGATGCTGACATGGTGCGACATCCTCAGAGACATCAATCTGCTGCCCTAAGCGGCCACACCACTGTGCTCATAAAACGTACCCGAGAGAAACAGCATGTGAGAGACACAGACACCATTAAAAACACAGAGCTGCCCACCTTGGGACCCACCTGTACCAGCTCTGGAGAAGGCAGTTCCCAGCATTTCCAGGAATGACTTCAGTGATACAACAGATTCAGATTTATACCAGCAAGCAGAGCAGAAGCAAATGCCCTGCCTTTTTCAATGGCCCTAGAGAAAAAAACCCCACTCTTTTCCAGAAAACGAACAGCTGCTTAGCTGAAGCAGTACACGGCAGTGAAAGAAGTGGATAAATATGTCATGTAATGCTGCAATGTGATTTTTAAAGGCAGGCATGATTTCACTTAGGCAAGCAAAGGAAGGGTGAGTCAGCAGATGATTTCGTAAGAGCGCTCAGCAGCCGGCTCCAACGCGGTGGCTACGAGGGCGGCGAGTAAGGCGAGCTGGCTGGTGGGCTGGGTGGGTGCCAGCTGTGACCCTAACCTCATGTAAGGTGCAGCCAAGACTGCCAGTCTCCAAACTCAACACGGAGAGAAGCAACAACTGAGGAAAACTGCTGAGGGAGGGAAGGCTCTTGTGAAAGGAGCAAACACCGTGGGACAAAGACCCCCAAAAGTCTTGCAAGCCAGGGTAGGTCCCCCATGGCCTCCCTCCTCCCTCCCATAGCTGCTCCCTATTGTATTTCTCTGACTCCCACAAAACTTCCTATTGAGGAAGAGGAGGAGGAAGAGGAAGAGAGGGAGAAAGGCTCCGGGAGGCCCAGGAGCTGCTGCCCTCTTTCCCAGCTCCACTTTCACATAAGCCTGGGTTGAGGATGGGACCCCTTCCCCTGCAAAACAGGGGTGACTGCTTGCGGGTCCCAGCATTTTCCCACCCACCGCAGTGCCTGGGTTGGAGCCAGCCGCTCCCCAGCTGCACGAGAGCCACGGCACAGCAGCCACGTCCAAGCCCCAGGCAGTGTCGAGACAACCTCTCTCCAGCCACACGCAGGATTTCCACCCAGGAGCCTGGTGGAGATGCAAGAAATGGTGCTACGAGGTGTGAAAAGTAAAAAGCAAGGAGCTGACGTGGGGCTGGCGAGGACCAGGTTAGCTCCACAGCACCCAAACGAGGAGCGGGTAGGTGTCCTTCATCCCGCTCTGGGCTTGGGGACGTCGGGGCTTCTTCCCACTGTCTTCACGCTGCGTGCGGAGAAAGAAGGAAAAGTCGGGGCGAAACCATCAGGGACTTTTGTTACAGGTACCGGCAGAGCACCCTCCGTTGCACAGGGAGGTGATGAGTCACCTGTAGGAGGAACTATGAGCCACAGCCCTTATAGACCATTGCCACTGGCATAAATATTGAACCCAAATGTGTTCTACCTCGCGTCTGAACCAAACCCAAGTAACGCCCTAAGCACACCTCAGGATACTCATGAGGAAATATGGAAACATCCTCTGTACCAGAAAAGGAAGTAGTGAATAAGGGAGAGTGAGCAAGGAAAAAACTGGAAGAAGCTTCAAAAAAACCCATGGATTTGTTCACAAATTTTTCTTTTTTTTATCAACAATCATTTTTATTGCAATCAATGCTTTCAAGTAAATTTTGCCATGTGAACTCCAGTAGGCTTTGATGGATGTCCTAGTCTGATATTGCTGTTCTACTTGATATTTGCTTTGGTTATTCCTGCGCAGGTTCACACTCACCATTAAATGCCTTTTTTTGTTGTTTTTTTTCCTTGCAAGAAATTCATAATCAGCTTCCCTGAAAAACTCTGTAGTTCAAGACTGCCATCTTGAGGTTTATTACATATAAGGACTAGCATGTCGATTGAACTACTAGTATTCAGGGAATTATTAGTGAGCTCAAGCAGCTAGCATTTAAAGTATCATTTTAAAAAGGCATGAACATATGTACAGGGGGGCGGTTCATGTCTGCTGTGTATTACCTGGAGTTAAGGGATCTAGGTAACAGAAATATCACTCCCAGTCAGGATTTTCAAAAGATAATAATAGTAGTAAGTGTTCTGTTTAGGGATATTCTACCCAAAATGCCTTAGGAGATACCTGGTGTTCAGACTGTGAGCAGTTCCAGCCATCTGAAAATCAATGAACTTTCAAAGTATTTCAAGCCAGGCACCCAAAATTACTAATTATGGGGTTTGGGGTTTTTTTTTTCCTATAAGATGCAGGTTTGTTTGTATTCTTAATTTAAGTTAAAGGCAATGTCAGAGGCATAATAAAACTATGGCTTTCAAAAATATTTAAAATCTACATGGGGAGTATATTGCTTTAGATATTCCCATGTTTTAAAATAAAGGAGAGACTTTCATGCTTGGGGTATAAGTTTAAGAGGTATTATGAAATCATTTTCCTTCTACAGCATTGTCCGGACACTAGTAATTTATCACTGCAGGAGATGAAATGAGTAGATTGTTACGACAAATCATGCATAGGTTGAGAATTTACCATTGAAAAGGGGATATTGCTTTTCATTCTTCCTGCTGCAACTGCCAGGTGGTTTTTGGCTTGGGAAAAGGATGTGTGCCAACACGTTCACAATGAAGTGCATTAAGGATGAGGCGCCACAGGAAACCAGAGACCCTCAAAAATAAGCATTGTTAGCACCACAAATAACCCGTGTTTCCTTGTGATATTTTTCATTCTGAAGCCAAGCAAAAAAGCAAACCTTTCAAAAACCATTGCCCATGATGTAAATTCCCCAGTTATCACCACTACCCAAACTGTACAAGTATGTTTCATTCTTTTTACAAGAATTTTAGATTGTATTAGGTGGGAAGTCCTAAAACTATCAATTTGACTGAGGTCTAGATGAAAAGCAATCTACCTCCAGCTACTTAACAGTCAATCTAAAGGAAGAAGTCCTGTTTGTTTTTCAGTGCAGCAGCAGACTGCAGCAGAAGGTATTTTTGTTCCAAGCATTTAGTACAGCAACAACACATCTCACAAAAGAAATCCAGTATTGGCTCTGATCATCTTTAAACTATCAGGGGCTGAGTCATACCCTGGTCTGGAAGGACGAGTGGGTAAGAAACTAAATTTCCCTTTCACAGCAAAGAAAACCATGAATCTGACTTATTTTTCTTGCTTTGAAGTCCAAAATACCTTGCCAATAAATCGCAGTGGTGTGTCAGCTCTTCTGAAAGGGATGGGAGCAGCCCACGACTGCCTACGGACTGCGCTTCCCACACAGATCTGCCTTCTCCTGCCGACCGCGGCAGCACAGGGATGACTTGGGCCAAAAGAAAGATATCTGCAGTGTTCCAAGAGAGGCTGAATAGGACAGCCACAGCCAAGGGGCTTGGAGTAAATGAGGTCTATCTCCACAACGAAAGGCCATTTCGAAGATCTAGATCATGTTAAGCCTATTCACAGGGAATAATGCTTTATTCTGGAAGAAGCTTGTGTTATTTCTTGAGGAGTAACATGCTACCGAGTAAGAACAAGGTGGCAGAGTCTGTCCCTGTGTAAGAGACCGCTGAGATTGAGCTGTGAGCTGGTTCACTTGGAAACTATTGCTTGGGTATGAGCCAGGCATCTATTTTGGGTCCCTCCATAGGCAGGAGTTGCCTGCAGTCAAGCCGGACTCCTTTCTAGGACAGGCCAAAGTGTTGCCCTGTCTTCTGCAAGGGCAAAGAGCAGGAACAGTGCAATATCTGAAAAAATATTAAGATTTAGTTGCCTTTTAGCTCTAGGGACATTCAAATTTAAGCTAGCTACTCTAATTTTTATGATCAATTCCCAGTGGTATTTGGGAAGCCAATCAAAAGGTTCTAGAAGATTTATCTAAAAATTAATTCCACAGTCTGATCAGCTACCGAAATGTTTTGAATGTGGACGTTTCAAAAATTATTTAGCCAAATGTTACAATTGCCAAAGAGGGATCAAATTTGTGTTCATCTTTGAAAAATATTACATTTTATATTTTGAACTAATCTGTTATTATCCTTTTGACTGTTTCGTAAAATTTACATTAATCATTGTATTACTGAGTTGTCTTTGAATTTTTTTGTTTTAGAGTTACTGCAGTGTATCGTAACATATCTTACATGGGCTGTAAAAGAATGACATTGTGTCCTGTCCTGTCTTTACGTTGTATCCTAAACAAAGATTTTTGCCTGTGTTAGTAGAAAATCTAAATATTCCAGAAAATTGTAATTTTTGGAGCCTTAAAATTGTTATTGCTATTTCTCCTACCAGGCCACTTGTTTCTTTGTCTTATTCTATATTTTTATAAAGGTGCCCCAGGTACCTGACATTCATCTTTATGCCTTTCTGCAAACTTGATACATTCTTATAACTCAAAAATAATTGGTGCTACCTTATGAAATAAATCATACATTTAAAATGCAAAACTTTTTTCTGCTGAAGTTAATAAACTTTATATTGTGATGAAATAAATGAATAAAAAAGAAAAAATATTTGCATTACAACTGCCTTCAAAATAATAAAAGAATGAGGAATAAGGTCCCTCACAAAATACAAAATAACTGGCAAGGACAAAAAGCAAATTAAAAAAAAAAGACACTGGGAGGAGTTCAGAGGGGAGCCTTAACTGTTGTGTACTGGAGCAACACCCAAAACCAGACGGCAAAGATGCTAATCAGAACTTGAAAAAATTAGCAGTTTAATGCTGCTGTAGGGGAAAGCAGCTCTGAATCCTAAAGAGAAGAGTCGTCCTCTTGCTGACAAGCCCTCGCGTCCTGCTTGCCTGTCTGTGGGTCCTGTGGGGTGTTCTCTTCCCCACTGAAGGGTCTTCTCCAGCTTGACGCTCCCCAGCTGGGGCAAGCGCTCTCCTCAGCTGGGGGACGGAGCAGCACCTCGGCACTTGGGTCCTTGGTGGCATCTGCTGTGTGCCCAAAGCAATGTATGCAGGGACCAAGTGCTGGCCAAAGACTAACTTATGACACTGAGCGGGGTGGCTTTCCCAGCTTACGTTCAAGAATGAGACCGAACCACACACGCCAGGAGAAAATCATTTTATTGGAAGGAGGAGACCGGCTCATCTGTCTTGAGTTAAGACAGCACTGTAGTGATCTGGAATGGTAAATACAGGAATGTTCCCTGGATATAGTTGTGAGGTAAGAAAACCATTTGCAGTTCCATAAAATATTTCTGCAAGGGACAGGCAAAAAATTTTTTAATTCCTGCATGTGTAAGAAATATTTCCAGGAGAATTTATAAATAGCACCACTTGCTTGAGAGCAAAGTGTTGAAGCTCATGCAATGAAAACAAAATATAGACATTACCAAGTAATAGAAAAGGAAACTGCTATTTAAAAACACTCTATCCATGCATTGGGAAATACACAGTGCACCATCCGCGCTGCCATTAGCAAATGCTAACTGCGTACTCTGAATTGGTGTGTATAGCTCTGTGATAAGCTTCTGCACATATTTCTTTGCATTAAGTAAAGAAACCTTAGAGTAGGACCTACAACAGGAGTAGGACCTAAAAGAAGGATGGTCCTTGAATGAATTGTGAAAAAAATGCCATATAAAACTCGTATGTAAACTCCTTACCTTTATGCATTTTGATGCAATTGCAAAGCAAGACGCCAAGTTCATCAGCAACAAGCTGAAGGTCTAGAGCTACAGAAAGCTGGAGTTGAATGTAAGTGAGGAGACCTAACCAACTTCATGAGCAAATGGGTGCAAAATTCATTAGAAAGAGAGCATGCAAGTCTGTGTGCACATGCAAAATTTTGCCATGTGAATGGTGGTACATATAAATATATATATATGCAGCTACACTGCCGCTGAAGGCACGATTGTTCTAGACTCAGTCCTAAAAGTATGTACACAAATGGGAATTTGCAAGCGTGTGCAGGATGTGAATTCCTTGTGGTGTGAGGAGACATGATGGGAGTTATGTTCACCTACACCAGGCATCAGCCAAGCCAGCGCTACCCATGATACAAAGCCAACAATATCAATTTAACCCAGATTAAACTAAAAAGCCTAATTGTAAAGCTGCCAATATATTCAAAACAAAACAAAACAAAACAACAAACAATTCAATATTAAATGCATGGTTCTGTGTGCAACATCAGCTGCCTTGAGGGGATCCAGGTTTCTAAGTAAAAACAACAGTGCTAAAGCTATCCAACCACATCTCTTGTAGCAAGGCCAATGCCTTTGCAAGCAGAGCACTTTGCACCAAATAATAGTGCAACGGCTGACACGGTGATGGGGGCAATGCCCATGGACTAGGGGGCAGAAGGGATAAAACTAGAGATACAGAGAGCTGTGCACACCATTTTCCTTTGTTTACTTTTGATCTTACTGCATGGCAAGATGTTAAGGTTACCTGTTAAAAAGTTGAAGATCCACATGGGAGCAAGACTGTAACCAAGACGGCTGTGACTGCTGGTATTCCTGAAGCAGAGCCATTTAGACTTGTTCAGAAACAGTTTTGACAGTCTTAAAAGAATGGGAGGTAGAGGAAGTTTGCTGAACTCTTCTTCCATTGTTGCTACCATCAGTGAGGCTGATAGTAATTGTAGGAAATCAGTGCCAAAAAAAAGAAGCTGCAAACACAGGCACAACCTCAAGCTATCAAAGTGACTTTTGAGCAGTATTTTTCTCTGGAGAGGAATGCCCAGCCTCCCAGGAAACCAAGTTCAGCTGCATCCTCCTGTTGCTTTTCATGTAATGTGTCGATATTTATTTGTAATTGTATTTTCTTCACGTAGAGTCAGAAGACACATTAACCCCTGACTACAGCTTTTTCTTTTGAAAGGCAGTGGAAACACAAATTTCAATTTCCCCCCTGTTTCTGATTTATGATTAAGATACATCTCCCCTCTGTGATGGCTCATATGCTGTCACTTTTGAAGAGAAGAGCACTAGGGAACTTCCAACTTTGAAATTAATTACAGGAATAAAGCCTTCTTTGCATGTTTTCTAATTATCCCTTTCTTTGTTAATGCCAAATAATGCCTTTAGCATCTTCCTGGAAAAAGTCTCATTGACCCTGCTCTGTGATTACGGTGCTTTTATCTCCCATCTGTGCTGTGAAAGCTACAGGCCTTCCACTTCCAGTGCAAAACCCTCCAGAATTAAAACCATTAGTACAAACAATAAAAAGATTAAAAAACTCTACAGGTACATGATGCAAGCCGTACACAAGGCAGCCTTATCCAGTCACGGGTGAAGGAAGGAAAAAAAAGGTGACATACCTTTTATTCTGTGACTGTCCCTATGATCTCAGCTCATGAACAAATCAGTCTTTAAATTAACCTAAAAATTTTGCAGACACTGAGAAAATTCACAAGCACCACGGGTCCGTTGCCAAGATGTCTGGACAAAGGTCGCATCCCAGTCAAGGCTGAGCTTTGGAGCAGAGCAGTCATGCTGCTTCTCTGGTCACATTTGCTCTTTGTAAATACTTGCCTCAGTTGCTGAGGGGGCTGTCGCGGGGCAAGGCGTCATACACGTCCACTCTGACTTGTCCCAAAAAGTCTTGTGCTGGAAGAAGGAGAGCAAGGAGGATCCTGGAGGGGAAGGAGCTTGAACCAAGGTAGGTGACGACCTGGGACCGGAGCCAGGAGGAAAGGCTGGCTTCCCAACCGCAGGCGCCAGCCCCGGAGCACCCTCGGGTGCCAGCCCAGCAGGTAGCAGCGGCCCCGCATCCTCCCCGTCCGCTCCTCCCTGCCCAGCAGGGATACGTGCCATCGTGTTTTTACACATAATTCAATCAACGTCCAGCATCTTCAGGTGCCTCTGGGAAGAGGTTTTCACATAGAGCGACTTTTGGCCGAAGACCTGGGGAGGGAGATTCCCAGCGCGGTGGCACCCTGCGCCCACGGCAAGCGCCTGGCGGCTGCCGCTGCTCTGCTTTACCGATGAGATACCCCCTCCTGATGGGAGCTCCGGGAACGGCCACGTTCTAGGAAAAGCAGAGGATAGCCTGTATTCGCTTTGGACGTTTCCATCCCTCCTGCCACACCGTGCTCGGTGCCCACCCGCCACAGCACCCTGGGGACGGCACCGGGGCAGGGCCAGCACCACGGCCGGGCAGGCTGGTGGGGCAGGATGGCCGGGACAGGGCTGTCGGCGTGATCCACAGCGCCTGGTACAGCAAGGTTGATCTGCCAATGTTATGAAACTCACAGAAAAGTGCAGGCGTGTAATTTTTGCCGCAAGGACCTCATGTCAGACCTTGCTCTTTTTCTTTATCTTTTTTTTTTTTTTTTTTTTTTTTCCCCTTGGTTTTGGCTCCACAACTTGCTGTTCTTGTAGTTTGTTCTCATGATCCCTTGAGTCATGCTATGGTGCTATAAGCTGTTTGCAGGAGAGTTGGCAAATAGCTCCTATTTCACTCCCTGTGTGATTTAACCATTGCAAGCCGAGGGGCATGGCATTTATGTGGCTTAGTGACCTGGAGGCCTGGAAGCACTGGTACAAGCCTGAAGGATGATGAACTGTTGTGTAATGGAGAGTCAAAAAGGTACATTGAAAGTTTAATTATGAACACCTGGGGAGCAGTGGATCTCACAGCTCCCCCCGTCCCGCCCTTAAAATATATGAATTGGCTTTCCATTGCTTCCCTGATATTTTTTTCCATTCCAGCAGAGACCAGAGCTTTTCCAGGGGAAATATTAGTGAGATGCCGTGGAGGATTGTAGGTAATATGGCACTGGGTTTCCCCCTTCAAGCAGAACCCCAACAGCTCAAAACCAACTTCAAAACAATCACATCACAGCAGCAACAGCAGCAATAAATGTCTGATAAAGCAACCAGAGCAAGTTCCTTGAATTTTAAGACAATGTGTGCAGTAGGAAAAGAAAAGAAAAAGAAGGTCTCCCATGCTTTAGAAGGTTCCTTATGCAAAAAAATTCTACAATTTTTTGGCAATTTCTTAAAGGTCTTGATGTTTCTTGGGTTTTCTTCAAAGAAGATCAACAGAAACCAGTCAGAAAATGAGCACATTCCTTATAATACTTAAAATGAACAACTGAGAGGCCCCAGTCCAGGCCTGATCTACTTCTTTAAAATTAGGTTGGCCTGCACTCTTCATTTATTTACTCCCTCAGCAGCCCAAGGGAATATACTTAGTGTGTGAAGTGAAGCACGTGCTCTTCCAAGAGCAGATTTTATGTCATTAAAAGGAAAAATGTAATACTGCAAATGAAGAAATATCTCATTAGAATTGCATTTACTTCCCCACAAATGCCAGCCAAGATTATTTTTTTTTTTTTTTTTTAAACATATACCTACACTTCTCACTTCCAGATATATACTGTTACCAAAAAAGGGCCCACAAGTGGCCTGTGATATGATCCATTGTCTTACGGTATGTTTGCAGCATGTTAAAGGGATGCTTGAGGAGCATGTAGGCAAAGCGGTTGTGGGGGAAGAGAGAGGTGGAGAATATCTGGGAACAATCCCAATTTACAAGCAACTCAAAGAACAGTGGGGCCAAGGATGGGACTCTCATCTCTGTCCTCACACAACTTCCCACCAAGAAATACTCTTCCCTACAGACAGTTCTACCACAGCAACAGCTAAGGATCAAAAGCCAACCTCCACCCTTGAAATAACTTTCTATTAAAGTTGGTTTTAATAAAATGAGCTTTGGATGACATTTCAGCTCTTGAAATTACAGCAGAATTTTTTTGGTTGGATTCTGCTCGTATTTCCCTGCTTCCCCATCTACATTTTGCTATGAGCAATAGGTTATGGTCAACATCTTTTATCTCGGTGAAATTTTGCCTTCCCGCGTTAGGAAAAAAAAGAAAGTGGGATGTTTGTTGTAAAACACTGTGAGGAATTCCCCCAGCTAATCCTCCTCTGCTTCTCTCTCGAAACTTTGACACAAAGTACTGCTTTTGGAATGGGGCTAGTTTGCATATTGTAACTCTAAGAAAAGCATGGCTCTTTCTGAACTCTTGGAGGCAAAGACAGCCTAAGGAGGCAATTGCACGGTTGCATTGCAAGGAGCTGTTAATTTGGCCTCCTACAGACTACTGTGACTATCCAAGCCAAGAGAAAAATATATTTTATTTACATCATGGAGGAAAGTTACAAAATGTTTCTACAGATTGGTAGCTGCCCCTGAATGCACTCTCTACAGAGGTCAACAAGCAGTCAGCACTTGAGAGAGCCTCTGAAAGTTTTCACCTCGTTGCTGGCTGCCTCCCCTCACTAGCTATCTTCCTGACTGAGGTTAAATAAGGACAAGCCTTTAAAACTCTAGTATTTTAAAACAAGTTACCTTATTTTTTGCTGATTTGGCATCTATTTCCATGGAAACAGAAGCAAGAACTAGAAGCCAGCAGCTGAAGTTGGCTACACCACTGCTCTTGGCTTGTTCTACTTCCATTTCCATGGAAACTGATGTAAGATCAGTGCAAACAAGGCAAAGTTTGCTGCTTTTTTTTTTTTTTTTTTAAATTAACCCTTCCTTGATTTCCCACTTCTTCCAGATTCGTTTACTGCCAGAACTGCAGATACAAAGTCACTGAAAATGCAAGGAAGAGCAGTCCACACACCTTCATGAAGCTGTGCATGCATGTCTGTGTTTGTGTGGGTGCATGTGTGTGCACTCCATTTTCTAACACAGATCTTCAAAGTAGTCACCAATTTACTTTAAGAATGCTAAAACCCACAAGAAAATAACTAATGTACAGGGGAGTTAAGGAAGAGTGGGAAAGAGGAGCTGGTTGTGTCCCCAGGGTGGCAGGACACCTTTCCGCTACAGGTTTGTAGCCTCCTGCATATGGGTATCCAGGCTGGAGGAGTGCACCGAGTCCAAAAAGAAGTGCGTGATATAAGGGAGGCTGACATGCACGATTGTCTCTGTGGAGGTTAAAGGCAGAAGTAACAAACTGGCAACGGAGCAAAGCAATTTGGTGAGAAGAAATAGCACCTCCTTGCTAATTGCTTTCTAGGAATTTTCTAGAGTATTTCTCCTCTGAAGCCATGTATGGTCTCCATTTTGGCTATAAAACCATTGAAACAGATTTTAACATACCTTTTTCTTCTGCTTTTTTTTTTTTCTTCCTCCTAACCTGGCAATGTGCTGGAGCACATGTCACAAGCCTTCAAAGGTGCCTAGTAACATATGCAATTTAATGTGGAGCCAAAGCATTACAGACTGTGTTACAGAGTTTGTACAGGCTGGGGTTGACCACTGCGTGTGGAGCATGAGCTAGTCAGGTTTTCTTTGAGTTCAGGACTGAACCTGATCCAAGATTAAGTCACATTTAGGGAATTGATTCACTCACCCTGCTTCATTAACAGAGATTTTGGTGCCTATCCGAGAAAATCTGGATCCAGACCTGTAAACCCCAATGTAATAAAGCATTGAATCCTGTACCTGCGTCCTCCACAAGCTGAAAGAAATGTAATTTATGTATATGCTCTACTGCTTCACACTGTTGGACTCCAGACACCAATGCTTACATGTAGTAACAGTCTGCTTAGACCTGGGGCCCTTTGGCGGAGTCTCCTTCATTCGGTTGTTCCTTCTTACAGAATGCAAGGAGGAGGCTGGTGGGAAAAAATGGCTAAAGAGAAGGGAGGTGGTCTAGGTCACATATCTAATTACCAAAACATTAAAATACCAGATTTATAGCCAGAAGACAATAGAAGCTGGGGTTTTAAGAGAGAGATTAAAAAAATACAAAGAAAATCAATATGTTTCATGTCTTGATTCATTTGTCCTTCCAATTAATACATGTCTAGATTAGGCCAGTTTTTAAGAACCTGTTCATGTTTGCACCGGACGCAACAGCACCTGGTCTGTATCAGCCCTGATCCCACCTGAACAGGAATCAGTGACTGAATATCAGAAGTGGTTAATGCATGTGGAAAAAGTGTCCCCACTCTTTCCACCTGCAAATGTCAGTTGCATAACAAGACCATTCAAGACTATAGGCTTGTAACTTTTGATACATGGGAAAAACAAAGATCACTGCCTAGAGTGCACCTGCGCTGTTAAAATTCATTCTTGAATTTCCTTGTCCTAGCACTGGGTATTGGTCAAGACCGCTCCCAAAGTTAGTCAAAGCAGTCTTTGCATCTTTCTTACAAACAGCCTGACCTCTCCTTGCATCCAGACAGCTGGAACGATACAGCTGATGAAAGATAGGGACTATCGTACTCCCACTCAAAAATAACTAACCAGAGATTCCAATCTGACGGACAGAAACCAAATGGGACCAAACCATTGATATCTAGAAAGAAATAGGTGGTTTGCCAAAGTTAGTAGTCTGCCACTGGATCAAACATCTGTCATGTATCATTCTTTCAGGGCATATTTTTTAAGGATTTTTCCTTTACCAGGTAACTAGTTCAGAACAAATCTTTTCATACCCATATTTTAAATGTGTTTCACTTTGGCCTTGGAAACCAGGCTGCTATTTTAACAGCTCTGGTCCATTAGCCAGCCCATTCCAAGAGCGTCTCCCTGCCATGCCATTTTTATTGTAGATGACCCTGTTTTGTCCTGCTTCTGCCTCACAGAGGCATTTGATAGAAAATCTGAAGTTACAACACCAAAAAGTCTGCATTATTTTTAATCCTTTTAACTGTTCAGACACAGAATCAATAGCACATATCCAAGAAAAATACTGTGGGTAGGTCTTTCCCTTCTAGAAAATTGTATGACATGAAAATATTTCTTGTTTTCTATAGAAAGAGGATCTTATTTTGTCGGGGTTTAACCCCAGCCAGCAACTAAGCACCACTCTGCTGCTCACTCACTCCTCCCCACTCCCAGTGGGATGGGGAGGAGAATCGGGAAAAAAAAAGTAAAACTCATGGGTTTAGATAAGACCAGTTTAATAACTAAACTAAAATAAAATAAAATGATAACAACAATAATAAAAATATTATAATAATAATAATTGTAATGAAAAGAAATATAACAAAAAGAGAGAAATAAAACCCAAGAAAAGACAAGTGATGCACAATGCAATTGTCCACCACCCACTGACCGATGCCCGAGCAGTGGTCCACCCCTCCCAGCCAACTCCCCCAGTTCATATACCAAGTATGACATTCTGTGGTATGGAATATCATTTTGGCTAGTTCAGGTCAACTGTCCTGGATGTGCTCCCTCCCAGCTTCTTATGCACTTCCTTACTGGCAGAGCATGGGAAACCGAAAAATCCTTAACTTAGGATAAGAGCTACTTAGCAACAACTAAAACATCAGTGTGTTATCAACGTTATTCTCACACTAAATCCAAAACACAGCACTGTACCAGCTACTAGGAAGAAAATTAACTCTATCCCAGCAAAAAACAGGACAAATTTATTTATTTATTTTTGCTTGGGGAGGGATGCTTTCTTTCTTTGCTGCATTATTGTCAAAGAAAATCACATGTGCCAGTCACAGGGGCTTGGACTCCACCTAAGGAGCTGCTTTGCTGAGCGAGTGGTCCAGGAGCACACGCACTGCTGCCACTTGTGTTTGCAAGGCCATGGCAATGGAGGGCAAGTGCTCCTTGACAAGGAGCTTTGTTCCCTTTCCAGACAGCTCCTCCTCACTTTTTCCTGCACGGTTTGTGGAGGGAGTGACCAGCCCACCCCGATCTGGTGTACAGCCAATTTTCTTTTCACTATCATTTTCCCTTAGGCTCAAGATCCCTGAGTCTCTTTTTCTGTCTGTAGACACCGATGCACCAAAATCCAGGATCCTCTTCCACACTTTTCACTGCTTGGCATGATCTCAAGTAAATGCTGCAAACACCACAGTAGCTGATAGCATTTGGCGGCCTTTTGTACGGACACTTCAGCCTCTCACAAACTAGAACTGGCCTTATCTGTTGGCCACAGTGCCTGAGGCTTTTCGTCTAGCTGGCTTTTTCTTCCAGCTGCCTACCAGTATGCAAAGGCAGAGATTTCTGAACAGCAGGTTTCCTCTTCTGCAGAAGAATGGAGTCAGGGAGAATCAAAAATACCACAGATACGGAACAATACCTATTTTCGTATTAATAGAGTAGATTATCGATGTTTCTGATTAATTACATTCAAGCTTATCAAACAATAGGAATTATTTCCTGGTAAGGCAAAAAAACCCTCAGATTTTTATTCCTGTTTTAGTATTTGTATTGATTCAAAATAGAGAAAAATCCATACACACACACATACACACACACAAAGTCAAATCTTCTCGTAGTGAATTGAAGTGCAAACATGCTCTGCTGGCTCAGCTGTGGTGTTTCACACCACCAACACCTCAGTGGCCCCTTTTTCTGTCTGTATTTGTAGTCTGGGCAGTGGGGGGTTTTTTGCTTGCTTTTCTCTCCTCCTCTCCCTTTCTCTTTCATCTTTCAGCAAGAGAAAAAAGGGAAAGAAAAAGGGTGGGGAGAATAAGAGCGTATAACAGAAGTTGTCCATTACATATCCAACTGGAACAAAAATTTTCTGTTGCAGATCACTTCAAAACAGATGTTTCTTTCATAATCATGCAATCAGAAGGAAAACACAGAAAAAGGAAGTGATCGCATCCTCCCAAATGTTATGAGTTTTGTAGCATTCAAAGAGACACATTTTTAGTTTTGAAAGAATTGAAAATGTGTCAAGCCACTCTAGCTATTAAGCCAACACATCCAGCCTGAACTGGGATTGAAGCGATAAGCAGCTCGATATCAAGTCTGTACTGGTTACTTGGCAATAGTGTAATGATTATCTTGGATGTGATTAATGAAAAATACTATTAAGAATAATCATGTTGCACCACACCCTGAGCTGACTTCCACCCTGTCCTGTGAAGCTGCTCTGTGCGGCAGCCAAGGTCTTATCCGGGCCCCGCAGGCAGCAAGACCCAGGCAGAGCCCACTGAGGACCTCAGGAAGAGCAGGAGCCTCTCCTCTTCCAGCAAAAGTTTGATTTTTTTCCTGTATTTTGTTTCTTTTCTGTGCGTGGCAGTGAGATGCAACCCGCCAGGCAATACTCTGTTGCTCAGCAACCCCGTACTTGCTGAGAAGGCTTTTTTGCAGCAGTAAACCTGGGCTGAAGAGAAAAAATGAGGTGAGGTGACACCCAAAACCTGCCGCTTAGGTTGCCCAGGCAGCAAGATCCCTATGAGCAGGCGCAGGTCAGTAGCAGGGAGCATCCTGGTGGCAACGTCAGCTGAGAAGCGGCAGCACTGCACCTTCTGCTCCTCTGCATCTGGTCTGTTCTGAAGCCTTTAGTGGTGATTACCCAAAATTAATTAATTAACTAATTAATCAAAAAGGTCTCCTGCTCTGCAAAGCCATTTCCAGCATCCCAGTTAGATCCAGGGCTGGCACCATGTTTTGCTTGGGGTGAGCCAGCCAGCAGTGCTGATGAGATGGGGAGAGGGTGGCTGCAAGGCTCTGCCAGCGTGAAACCCGCTCCTGGGGGCAGCTGGAGTTGCTCAGGGGGAGGTGGGCAAGGGACTGGGGTGGAAAGAGGCAGTGGGGAACAGCTGGATTGCATTAGTGGATTGGGTGGAGACTGCGAGGTGGGTTAAGTAAAAGGTGTATTTCATCCCACCTGGGAATCAGTCTGTCTTCCCCTTATCTCCTCCAGAGCCAGCAGCAGGGGAAGGTAGGTCCTCTCGCACCTTGATGAGCAGTTGGAGACCACAGCTATTGTGATCTGCAGAGACTGGGTATTTTGGAGACCTGGAAGCTCCGCTGCCCGCAGCGTTGTGGCCAGGAGTGGGGTTGTGCTGCCGGGTGGGTTTCCACACACCCCTCATGGCATATGGAGAAAGGAGAGTTCAGGGTACAAAGGCTAAATAGACCCTTTTACCTCTGTTGGTAGAAACAACTCCAAAAGTTTTCTGCGCTTGGTCTGACTTCGAGATGGCAGTACATGCATTTTTGTCCATATTAGAAATTTTTAGAAATTATAACTTCTAGAAAGCTAACTAGGCTTTTCTGTTAGGGCCACTGGCTCCATGTTCTCATGTGGTTAATGGTGTTGCACGGAAGTGTCTTGTTAGAAGGTTTGTGAAGGTCCCATTGGGTCATTAGAGCCAACCCATCTGCAGCTTCAGCAGATCCCACTGTGATCAGTGCCCTGAAAATCCAACCTGCTACTCCCACCTGGCACAAGCAGAAGATCTACAAGGCTACTGAGGACTTGGCCGTTCGCCACCTGACCCCAATACCTACATGCTGTGTTACCAGAAGGAAAAGAAAATACAGGTTTGACTTTACTCGCTGAACCACCTCATTAAAAGAGAGGCTGCTTTCAGAAGCACAGCCCCTCTCACAACATACAGTAAGTTGTGGTTTCCCAGCTTTATTTTAGGCTAGCTCAGAGGTATATGTACTCATTTTTAAGCTTTGTTTTTGGTGCCATGAGCACGACTGAGTGTTTCCTACACGTATTATCTATGCTGGGGGACAGCCCAGCCTGAGCAAAAACGCTTGAGGGAACGAGGGGGTTCAGACCCTGAGGGCAAGTGCAAACGCCAGCAGCAAGCTCGAGGTGGCTATGATGGACCAGCTCCTGCTCTTTGAGTAAAAAGCTGCTTTTATAACACTTCAAGGTGATGCAGGTGTGATACACTGTAAGAAAACACAATTCTACATGCTGTTCCTAGGGAAAGATAAACATTGCTTCACACATGCCTAAACTATGCAGAAGTGCAAGAACAACACAGTCATCAAGGCATCATTAATAGAACAGAAACCCTGCTATCCTTGTAGTGGTTTTTCATGGCAGAGCACGGTGTTTGCCGTGGGAAAGGCCTGGTTACCAGCCCCAGAGGCTGAAGCCCTCCCCTTTCCATGTGTCACCGTGGGGCACTGCAGGCTGAGGCACCAGGAGACGGGAGCCTGGGTCTCTGCTCTTAAAATTCCAATGGAAAATTGACGACTGAAGGCAGGCAATTAAATTATTAAAGAAACTGAAGGATATGTATTTTATATATTATGTAATGAAGATAAAGACAGATTGCTAGCATTTAATTTTGGTACCATCCAGGGAATAGCTGGGCAGGGAGCAATGTGAACATGGCCAGTGTTGCAGAGCTACTGGCAGGAAACAGTGGGAAAGGCTGATTTCTGCAGAGGGGAAAGGAACAATGTACCGGCAATAGGAAATGCCAGGGATAAACTTCTGGATGTGGGAAGTGGTTAATACTGGTGTTTGGTTCTGGTATGGCTCTTTCCACCGCATATTTCAAAGAGCTTTATACTGGAGTATAAGGCCAAATGTGAACATGGCTCAGTGCAGAGCTGTGCGCTGAATGCATTTGCTGGCGTACCAGCAATGCCTAGCCCCTCTCATTTGCAGCTCTGGGAGGGTTCATTACATCCCCCTTCCCTCTCAGCAGGGCTCGTTATCCTCGTCTGTGCTGTGCTGCACCCTGTAGACAAACCCTAAATGTCACTATCTCCGTTTTGTGCATAGGGACGCACAGGGAGATGAAGCAACCACTCACGAGGGTACAGAGTCGAGGAGAGACCCCAGATCTCGCAAGTGCCACAACTAATGAACGTCTCTGCTTGAAAGAGCTGCCTTGTGCTGTTAGGATCACCCTCCTCTGGCAGCTCCTCTGGAAAATGAGGGGTAATCTCAGAGCCCAGCGTGCACCCCTGCAGCTCACGCGTCCCTTAGTCCCATCAGGCTGCTGTTAAATGCTGGAAGGGATAATAAAAGATGGCTACAGCACACCTTTTTTTCCTTTAAAAAATGTGCTAGGAAATGGCTTGCCCACATGGTGAGAGTGGTCCAGCTGCAGGGTCGAGAAGTCTCCAAAGCCTCAGTCCGCTCCTCACTGCCACCACGGTGAGGCACAGCCCAGGAGAGCCTCCTGTGTCAATCAAAACACGCCAGCTGGGGATGGGAGAGGAGCAAAGCCTGGTGCCACCACAGCAGCATGCTAGATGCCGTACTGTCTGGGGCCAGGGTACAACAAGGGATGCCCCTTCTAAGGTCTGCCTGCAGCTGCCTGCCAGGGCCCATGCCTGCACCCCATCTGCTCTGGGGCCAAGAGAGGAGTAGTCCTGCGCCCAGTATCCCAGCCAGGACTGCTAGCCAGAAGTTGCTGTAATTTTCAAGTCTTTGACCTAATGAGAACATCTTTTGGGTGTGATCACAGTAGTTTCTTAAAGCATTTGAAACTTCTGGCAAGCTCCCACGTTAGCCACCGGTCCTTCCTCTAGCTTCTTTCCAGTGCCAGGACCATCGGGAAAAAGTATTCAAAATCACACAAGTCCTACTGAAAAGCCCCATTTTTCAAGAGCAGCTTAGAGGCCAAGCTGTTACGTCAGCTGGGTGTTTTGGAAACCTTCAGGCTATCCTGCTTTCCATGGCATGAAACACTGCAGTGCAATTGTGTCTAAACAACTATTTTCAAGAAACAAAATGGTGATGATTCCACCTGACACTCTTTTCAGCACTTCTGTGAGAAGGGGAAACTGAGCCAAGAAAGCATCTGAGAAGTCAAGCGATGCACCATTGCAAATCTCCAGGAATAGAGCAACGCTAAGGGGCTGGCTTCTGGTAAAATGTGTGTTTCTGCCACGCTATTATTCCTCCCAAATCAGTTTTTACTAAGTGTCCCGCATATGCCCTTTGCTCCAGCAACAGGATATCCTTCATTTGTCTGCACAAAGTGCAGATGAGCACTTCTTCATGTTGTTTTCCAAGTCGGCTGATGGGAGGGTCAGCAGGGGCCGAAGCAGCTGCACCAAGTAAAGGAAAGGTAACCATGGCAACCCAAGTTATCTGCATCCTCCATGTATTTCCTTCTCCCCACCCTACAACATATCTTTCCCACCCAAACCTCAAGCCAATAGAGCCAGTGACCAGCTGGCAGGATGGGGACTGCAGCAGGGTCTTCTGCACCCAGAGTGTCTTGCCGTGTTTCAGGGCTCACTGCTGCAGGCTGAGGTCATCAAAAAGAGACCAAAAGCATAGAGAGGGGTAACTTGCAAAAGGCAGAGCTCTCCGCTACTGTAGATGGGGCACTGGATATGTTGCCTTTGCTCCAGAGTTGCAGATTCATTGATGCTGCTCCTGGTTTTGGCTCTGAGCTGTAACCCTTCCACAGCAGCAACAGCTTCTCCATCTGCACCCCACATCAAACCCAGCTACAGTTTTGGCCGGACTTTCCTGGGACTTGATAAATGCAACGCCTGCATTGGGACATCCATTTGCAAGAAATTCTTTAAAGAAGAAATAAGGTCAGAAACTCAGCACAGTTATTTTTAAAGCATTCTGTATAGTAACTTGAAAGTTGCCTGTTAGTATTTCCAAGTATTTTAATGAATGACAATGCAAAGAGTAACTTAGCACCTGGTTGCCATTACAGTGCCTAGTGTTTTAATTAATGTCTATAAGTTGCTGCTTTGTCTCCTCTCTTTTAAAGCCACACAAACATGATCAGACTTCAGCCCTGAATTATAATTTGAAAGCAGGAGTAAAAGGCACTGCGTAGAGAGTGGCTCCGAAACAATTCAAGGTAGTGGTGAGGGAAGGGAAGAGGGAAGGAAGAAATCAGCTTGTTTAGACGTACTGGAAATATTTTATTATGAGCAGCTGAGTAAAGGCAAAGGAGATTTAGCTTTGTATGCTCCCCACGGACTGTGTTAACTACAAACATATAAACATGGTATATAATTTTGTACCAGGTGCAACAACACAAATGTGCGGAATTTCACGTGCGTATTAACTAAGATCAAAGTGATCTAAACCTGCCTGAGGCATGAAGACTTTTGCACATTAGGTTACCTACACACTCGAAAATAGATGGGGCTAAATTATTAATACACTTTTGGGAGGTTTCTGTGAGAACTTGAAGGCAGAGGCAGAAATTCCATCTGCCTCGAAGTCGATGAGACATATGCTGTCCAAGTGGTCGTCAGACTGATCCAATCAGTTTTAGGCTCAAAATCAGAGCGTATCTGACGACAGCAGGGAAAATGTTGCCAGTGTTTTTGAGGAGAAAGTTAAAGGCAGTGCTTGGCAGAGGAAGGGTTTATTGGGTCTGATATGATTTATAGAGCCATATGCACTTTCTTTTATAGATATAAAAGCCTGGGGGAGAAGAAATGATTATAGTAAAATTGTATTTTTAATGCTGTAATGTAAGTAGTATAATATTGGACAAATCACCGTTTTTATCTTAAACTATCCTATAAAATGTAGCATAGTAAAACCATAATGGTTTGTCTGGGATGGACTTGTAATACCGAACAACCATCCTTCCCTTTCTGCCTCTGGAAGAAGGCAGCTTGTGGCTTTGCTAAGCCAGGGGACCCCTTGCCATGGCACACCAGGGGTCCCAGCCCTCAGCACTTTGCCCTCTTGGCTTTCTGTCTCCCCCAGCTTGTCCTGAAGGTGATGCCAGAGCACGCAGTAAGGTGCAGAGGCATGAAGAAGGGCCAGGTCAGCAGTGCTGGGTTTCTCCCAGCCCAGCCCAGGCTCCAGTCCCAAAAAAGCAGGATGGATTTGCAATCAGTGTGTTCAGCTGGCTGACACAGGCTGCTGTGGGTCTGCAGGGGCTCGGGGTGCGTTTGGGGTACGAGCTGCCCTACCTTTTATTCTCTGCAGCAGGGTGGCATGGGAGCTGGCTCCTACCCCGTGCCACAACCTGCTGCGGCTCCTTTGCCACTCGCCTGTGCAGGGTGTTCAGGTACCTGCTGCTGGGTACAAAGCAGTTTCTGCGTGTGCAGCTTGTCGCAGGTGTGCTGTTTTGATTAACCCGCTTAGCCTCTGGGGAGGTTGAGGCTATGCAGCTTCCTTCAGCCCCACTAAAAATGGCAGTAGCCTCCAGAAGCAAGTGAATGCCTCTGGCTGACCGGTGGCCAGCTGCGTGCCACACCAGAGCACGGGAAAGAAGTGCTACGTGAGCAAAAACAGGAGCCCCCCACGTTGGCTTTCCTCCAGGGGACAGTGGGAGAGGGGTGCGGGTATGCAGAGGGTCCGAGCAGGGCCCGGGAGCGCACAGCCGCAAACGTGTGGGAGCACGATGCTTCTGCCTCAGGGAAGGTAGAGGGGCTTCCTAAACCAGACACTTTTTTTTTTTTTCTCTCCTGCAAGCCTGCAATCAGCTTCCCACAAGCAGTGCAGCACACAAATAAGTGATAACATGCAGTTCTGCTCAGCGCTTTGGAAAGGGTAACTTTCCAAATGTTCTCCTGAGCAGTCAGTCAGCTTCAGGCTTTTCTTCGCAGGGGTTAAACTGTTCTCCCACTTGATTTCTTGAACAGCTGGGATTTTTTGGCAAGTCGAAGGTTAAATGGGGGAAATTTCAGTGGCACTTATGCACTTCAATCCACCCCGGTGTACCTTTTCACATGTTCACAAAGGTGGATGGCACTTGGCCCTCTCTGTTTTAACCTTGTTAGAACATGCTTCATTAATTCTCCATCATTTCCGGGAGCTGTGACATGCATTCATAGTCAACTAACGAGAAAGAATATGTGGGTTTTGTTCCCAGAATATTTGGTGACTCATCTTGTGCTCTAATGTTCTTTACTTCCCTTATCTTTGCCCAACTTTATCCATCTGTAAATGAGAACACCAAAGCCTGCCTACCAACTGTCCTGAGAGCAGAGCGCAGAAGTTTTAGTAAAATATTAGATCTTCAAAACACTGCAAAACTGAGCTGACCAAAACTATTTGCAGACGTGTGCCAATGCCAGTGATGAGCTTTGGCCAAAAGCAATGGGAAGGAAGTCTGAAAAAGCTAGCATGCTTCAATTTGATGGGTTTGTATATGGCATTTCTTTATTTTTGGTTTTAAGCCTTAACTTACTTAATTTTTTTTTTTAAAAGTAAAACTCCAAATGCAAGCAAAATTATTTTGGCTGAAACAAAATACTTCATTTTATCCAGCAAAAAAGTTTGATTTTCTTCAATGTTTAGTTCTGGGTTGATCTAAAATCTGTAATCTGTGACTGTGTTATTCACACAGATCTTACTGAAAGTCTTAATTAAAGCACATTCAGGCCCTTAGCTAAAAGGCTTCACAGGAGAGTGAATTATTATTACAGCACAACTTGATGATGAATCTTGAAAGTATCTAGCAAGTGTGCCAGGCCAGTGCTGTGCTGCCCAGAAATGATGCCAAATACAGAACTGCTGTGGCCTGTGCTGGGTTCCCAGGCCCATGTGGCTCTCCCCTGGGACCTCTGCAGAGGAAATCGCTCCATCCGTGCTCGAATTAATGCTCAGCCCTGAATTTCACCCATCCATGCGCTGCTTGCATGCAGGAGGCGGCGCTTTCCTGGTATCTGCCTCACGTGAGCTCCCCTGAACACCCATGCTTCAGCCAAATCACAAGGCATATTTGTGCTTAACTTAAAAAAAAAAAGAAAGAAAGAAAGAAAGAGAAACCCAGCCCATAGCCATCTCTTCCCTGTACGTGCCTGGCACACTGTGCCTGCTTTGCAGATTAGGCACTGGGAGGGGTCATGATACATAACAAATCACAGTGAGGAGTAGCAATTATTCTCTGCTCTTTAGTCCTAGCTCAAAACCAACCAAAAAAACCCACCCCAAAACAAACAAGGCATTTATTTTCTTGTCAGATGCCCTAATCGTAGGGAAGCTTCAATTTCATATTGGGCAAAATGCCCAAATGACTGAAATGCCTGAACCCTTAAACCTGCTTGTGCAAGGACCCAGGCTCCTTTGCTTCTGGTCAGCCTGCGTCTCTGAGGCAAATCTTTCGAAGGAGGCACGTGGCTAGAGCTGAAAGCCAAAGCAGGGCAAGCACCAGCATTTCAGGGAGATGGGGTTTCCCCCCTGGGCACCTGTGCTTGCCCAGAAGCTGAGGTGCACAGGCTCCATGATGGGGAAGAGGAGTGAGGTGCTGCCTGCAAGAGGTGTTGTGGGGAAGAGGACAGTTGGTCTCCGATCACGGAGGGCAGCTAGCATTGCCGAGTCAGTTATTTGCCTGAAGTCAGAGGAAATTAATCCCTCCCCAGATTTCCCTGTTCCGATTTCCCCACTGGAAGTCAAAAGGAAAGATCAGATTCAGCTTTCAGATTTGTTAATGTCTTTTCATCTAACTCCAGCTAGCTGGTCCTGCAGGGAACCTCTTGCCTCTCCTGTTTCACTTCTGAGTTATCAGTTTTAATTTATGGTGAGATTAAATTAGGACATGCTTTCTTACCCACACGGGCAAGAGTAGCATTAGGAGGTTTTAGAGGCAGCAAGTGCGTGATGTTGGCCAAACCAAAGGTCAGAGTCCAGGCGCTTTCCAAGAGCAGGTTACAGACGTACTTACAAAACAGGCACCACGCTCCTCAGCTCCTGCATGTGCGATGTGTGTGTGGGCAGGGCTGAGGGGGCTGCTGAAACAAAAAAAAATTGTCACAGCCTAATTACCAGGCCCATATGCTCCCCTCCTGTGCCTGTGTAGGGGGAGCAAATCAGTGCAAGATCTCCATGGCTACAGTGGTGCCACACGCCCAGGGCACACGTCCCCCCGTGCCCCCCATCACACCCCAAACTCTGCCACTGCCCGGGGAGGTCGCTCATCCCGGCTGCTGAAATTCAGCCAGTGAAATCAGGGGGGACCTGTCGACCCCGTTACCGAGCAAGGCCACCACCTCAAAACAAAAGGTTATTTTGGTATTCCCAAAGACGTTTCTTGTCAGGAGGTTTTGTTCTACAGGGGCCCTTATAGTGTTGAGTACTCCTTTTTTGGGCCCCCTTCTCCAGCATTAAGGAAATTTAAAAACGCCAGGGATTCCCCATGAACCGAAACCCCGCAGCCCTCTCCCTTCCTTCCCTCTCTCTACGCGGCCCAGAAGACCCCGTTTGGGCACTTCGCCCCTGCCCCATGGCACTCTCCGTGACAAGGGATGGTTTAAGCGGGAAGCAAAGACGGTCCTTTTTTCCAAAGCGTGTTTCCCTCAGCCCCCTCGCCTCACCCTGACAGTCAGAAAGCCACCCGGGGCCCGGCGCGTGGCGGAGCGACCGCGCTGGCGCTTGTGTGGGGTGTCCGTGTGGCTTGTTAACCCGCTCTCCGTGGGGCTCTTGTTTTGGTTTGGCAGGTTTGACACCTGGCTTTCTTCTCATTTAAAGCTGCCCCCCAGCTACCTGCTCAGCTACTCGGGCAACTACACCGACGATGCCAAGAGCTGGCGGATGGTTGACATCACCCGGCTGACTTCCAAGTACCGCCACGACCGGGCCGACAAGCGCATCTGCACCTCCCTGCTGAAGACCAAGACCTGCAGCCTGGAGCGCGCCCTGCGCCGCACGCATCGCTTCCAGAAGTGGCTGCGGGCCAAGCGCCTCACCCCCGACCTGGTCCAGGTCCGTGCCCCGTGGCCGTCCGTGTCCCACACCAGCAGGGGTGGTGGGGGAGAGGGAGCCCCACGGGGGTGACATGTATTTTTGGGGGGGGGGAAATAGGGTCTGAGGGAGACGTGGCTGTGACTTGGTGGGTGGAGGGTGAGTTTGGGCGATGGCTGGCCCTGTCCCTTTTGCCCCAGCTGGTGGGTTCCCCCTGTCTGAGCCCACCTGCTGTGAGGGTGAGGCAAAACAAGGCCCCAAAACGAAGAAGAGCACCTGAGGCCCAGGGCCAACCTTCCTCCAGCCATAACAGCTCCACTGGGGATATTTCTGCTGGGATTTTTTCCATTATGTCTCAGCACTAATTTTTTTTTTTTTTTTTTTTTTTTTGGTCACAAAGTCATACCCGAAAGGGCAGCCTGTGCCTTGAAAGTGATTTTCTTCTGGGCTGCGACCTGGGGCAGGCTGGACCCCTCTGCTTGTGGCCAGCACAGGCGGTTGGAGACGGAACCTCGATTCCTCGTCCACCCGCCATCTATAGCAAATGACCTCAGGCGCAAAGAAGTGCGCTGCCCTTTCCGTCACAGTCCTGGGGTGTCACAGGTGAAGCCAGGACGGGCGTGCCGGGGTGGGGGGTCCCTGCCACCAGGTAGACGGGTGGCAGTGGCACAGGGAGACGGGCACACAGGCAGGGCCAGAGGGGCAGAGCGGGCAGGGTCCAGAGGAAAGCCGGCATCTGAGCGCTGCCCACGCTGAGGGACGCCACGGACAGCCGGGGATGGCCACGGGGCAGGCGAGTGTGTTTTGCAGCAGCTGGCTTGCATCTGAGACCAAAAGTCCCCTCCCCAAATGCACAGGCATTCCCCCTGCCCCATCCGAACAACAGCAAAGCATTGCGATAACCGCTGGCAATGGGCAGGGGCTAGAGTGGAGGCTGGATATACCCTAAATGAGACCCTGAGAGGGAAAGAAAGATTATTCCAGTACTTCTCCCCCTTTCAAGAAAGAAGTGGCTGTGAAAAAGGGACTTCATTTTTTTTCTTTAAAGGCAACTGCTTCCTCATGCCTGCATGTTGCCGCATCCGCTCAGCTTTGCTGAGTGCAAAAGTTACACTGCTTGAGTTTTCCACTTCTGTTACCCCGTGGAGCAGCAGGCTTGAGGAGGGAGAGTAGGAGACCCCTTCCTGCAGCAGCAGTGCCGGAGCTGCACCGAGAAGGACACCCGAATCACTGACAGTCCCACGTGGCAGGTTGCCCCAAAGCCAGCAGCCTCCTGGGGGGTGAGGTGCAGGATGACACACGCCAGCCAGAGAAACTTTTTTTGGTGCAAAGCTACACTGTACTTTGCCTAGTAACCTCGGGAGAGGCACTAGGGAGAATGGGCAGATTTACGTGGCTTCCACTCAAGAGCATCCCTCGCCTGAGCTTGTGGGCCACGGGCAGGGACAACTCCTCCCCGGGGGGGCAGGCAGCAGCTTCCCAGGTGACTGCTGGCCTCCACTGGCGTCCAAGGCAGCACTACAGGGACTGTGGGAAGGAGAGCTGGCATGGCAGGCCCTCCAGCCTTGCTGGCGTGTCCAGGGGGTTTGTACAAAACCATGCTGCCCCCACGGCAGTGCTATGTGAAAGGGAAAGAGTCGAGAGATTGAACCTTCCATTTGCTGAGCTGGTTGAAAAAGTAACCGGAGAAATGTGGCTCTGTGGTTTCTCAGATCTGCTGCAAAGTTAAATCTGTTAGCTGAGCCCAAATCCTTCTCCTTCAAAGGCTCCTGATGGGCTATACGGTTTTCCCTACCCCGTCCTCTCTGAAACTGAACTCCCGGCTGAGCTGGGTTGCACGCACACGTACACATATGCATACACAAATGCACACATATACGCATGCACACATGCACACATGCACATGGACACACATGCACACGGACACACATGCACACACATATACATGCATATATGCATGCACACACATGCATGCGCATATGCACACATACATGCATGCACACATGCATACACAGCACCACGTGGAGACTCTGGCTGGGGCATCCTGACCTTGCACCTATCCAGTTTCTCCTGGGTGCTGGAATTCCCCCATGCAGCAGTGGGAAGCTGAGCCGACCCCAGCTCCAGGGTGCCTCTGAAGCGAGCCCAGGGGCCAGCCTGGGGGGATGTGTGCAGGGACAAACTCCCTGGGACATTTCAGCAACCCCTGCGGTGTTTTAGTTGGAGAGAGCGCAGGAGGCTGCGGGGAGGCCCAGACCTTTGCACACAGGCCTCAGGATTGCTCCGCTCGTGTTTTCATGGTTCTTTGGCTCTGTAAATCAAGCAGAGAAACCTAAACTGGGATATAAATCCCTTCTAACAGCATATAGGCTTGAATACACAGAGAAGCATAGCGATCCAGAGGCCCTGGGGCCTGCCTCCCCCCGCTTCCAGATTTCAGCAGAAATCACTATTTGAGATCAGGCACGTGCTCTGTAAAATGGCTTCTGGTTTCACAGTGGTTGAATTGAAAAACAGCCTGCGGCAACAACATTTCAGTCATACGGTGTGTGTGAGTTTGGACGTGAGACCCCCCACCAGCCCCAAGTGCTGTTGTGTGGGCCACCACAGGTTACAGGGTGACACACCCCCCCCCCCCAAACCATCCAGCCCCACAGAACCGGGCATCCCCTTCCTCTCTGCCCACCCCACCTGCCCTCCTCAGAGCCAAAAGCCGCAGGAGCACCTCTGCCTGCAGCCCAGCCCGGCGCTGCTGCCCCTCTGCCGTGTTTGCTGGACAGACACATGTCGGTCACCCAGCATAAGCCATCGGAGGGGTTGTTTCTTGGGGGTACGACACGTCATTGCAAACACTTACCTGCAGCACTGCTCTTCTGGCGTTTTTTCTCCCCTCTCTCTTTTCGGAGGTGTTAACGGCACACCGTTCTTGATGCCTAATATGATGCCCACCCTGTTTCACAAAGCTGGAGTCACCCAGCAGCGTCCACACTGCCCTCCCTGCAGTTTTTCCTATATAGCAGCACCATGGAAAGCTAATGGGCTCAGGTAATTTTGTCTTATAGAGCAGAGAATTACGACAAACCATAACGTGCTTGAATCAAAATGACAGACCATGAAGTAATGTTTTTTCACTTTACACTGCCTGCCCTGCCTGACCCAGCCATCAGCTGAGCTGCCTGCCACAGTGATTATTTCACCCACCACAACGAAAATCTTTATTGGACGCAGCAAAGTCTTCCGTGTTAAAATCCAGCCTGCCTCAGAGATGAGCAGGATTTAGCTGGGGCTTAGCCTGCACGGTAGCCCCAACCACCCGCTGCTTCGCCCAGGAGCTCATCACCTCAAACTGCGCTGCGTGCTTTTCCTGTTGGAGGGTAAGAACAACAACAAAGTGGGTTAGTTTCAGCACAGATCGCCCACAGGGAAAATTTACAGCCCTGCCTACAAAGCACAGCCTGGAAAAGTCTGAAGGCAGACAAACGAAAGTAGTACCAAGGTGAAAAGCCAGCCATTTTCAGCCCCTCTCTCTAGAATGTACTGACCAGCACCTCTGCCTGCCCTTAGCAGATGTGCTGGCACCGTGGTTATTTGGCCTCTGAGTCCAGTATACACCACTTTGCTCACAGCACATGGGCAGCGGTTCACTGATCTGGCAGCTGGTCCGTCCTGGGGAAGGATGGGCATTACAGGGCTCCCAGAGCCACCTCCCAGACCTGCTGCCTCTTTGACCTGGTACCTCATCATCAGCGACATGCTTCAGTAAGCCTGCTGGGAGTGGGGATGAGCCCTGTAGCTTCATAGGGCATCCTTAGTTTTTTTCTTTTGGGGGTGAACATAACCCTTGGATTCAAACAGCCAGGTGCTTTAACACCTACATCCAGGCGTTTTCTCCTGGTGCCCACCCTAAACCTGGGCGCTTGGTGAAGCTGCACCCAGGCGGTGGTGCACGGGGCAGGAGGAGGCTGTGCTCTTGATCTGTGCCATCCCTCCTTGGGGTGGCTGAAGGGAAAGCCGAGTGAGGAGAAGTTGTCTTCCAGAGGTCGTCTTTGCGTCAGAGTGAATTCTGGGTGTGCCTGCTCTAGATATGCATACATACGCACAGATGGGAGTTTAAAATGCATTGCATACTGTGCAGTAGGGAGAAGATAATCACAGCTGAGTGCAGGTAGGCTTTGCAGGAACTAATCATTATAAGGTATAAAAATGTGGGTATTTAATCAAAGTAAATAAGAAGCTTTCCATATCAATCACAAACAATACATCAGGCTGTCTGTCAGATCTTATTCTCTGGGGTGATAAGATGCTGCAAAGGACTTAAGATATTCTCAGATAAATCAGTATCTCCAGTGTTTTGAGTATGTGTTCTTCAAATTTTTCTTCCATCGACAGTTTTTGTCTGACAGTTTTACAACGCCGGCTCCTTTTCTGCTGTAGGGATGTTTCCATCAGTCTGCTGGGAGGGGAGGCCCCACTTCACTGAAACACTCAAGCAGGTGCTGAAATTTATGCTGTTGACTAGCTCTGCCGAAATCAAAAGGCCTCACAGTCCAATTTTGGTGGGTTGGGGCTTTATTAAATCATAGGAAGCTGCAACAATGGTTGATAGAAACGTGGTGGTACTCAGCCCTGCTTCTGCGCTCCTGCACCACCACTGGTATGCCTGAAATGGTTCCTCAGAAAACGAGCATCTGTGATCATCACATGCAGTGCATGACCATATCTGTGTTAAGAGGATGAGCTCTGACCTTGGAAAAAATCCTAATTAAAACTTCCATGCATTCTCTGCCACCATGATTTCTGTTCCTACTGCATACTCTTAAGGGTCTCAGCTTTTGAGTTGCAAACTCCTGGAGGCAGCAAGGCTTTCTAACTTTGGCTGCAAATATTTGCATACACACTGAGCTGCAAGAGACTTTCTCCACCACATATCTCTTAACACAGTTCTGCTCTGTGCATTTTTTCTCACTTCTCCTCCAAAGGGAAAGTGACAGAGTCAGCTAGAACGTGCCTGCAAGTGCTGCGAGACAGAAATCCATAACCATCCCTTCACCCCCCTCCTTCTATAGTTTTAGATAATTAGTTGAAAAAATATTTCCTTGATAAGGCTACACCAGTGGAAAGGAGTCTATGAAGAATTGTAACTAGAACTGGGGAGAATTATTTTTGACAAATGTTTTATTCTCTTGGGGAAAAAGATGGTTCTTCAGCTGTTGCGAAACAATGCTCCAGTTGGGGTTGAGTTTCTCGGGTAGTTTTGACCAGCTACTGGCATTCAGGGCTTGTTTCGTGCAACCGATGGCCAAGGAGGGAGCGGCTGGGACCTCACTGAGGCCATTAGGGAGGCAGAGGAGGGGACGTGGGAGGTCCAGTCCCCCCTTTCCACCTCCGACCGTGAGAGCAGCATGCTCCTCCTTTCCTTGTTTCTTCATTTCTTTGTTGTGGCTGGGTAATTAAGTGTTTTATGCCAAATGAACAGCTCGCTCAGGAAGGGCTGAGAGAGACCTACCTCAGAGTTACCAAATGACTGGGGGAGATCCTGAGTCAAATCTTTGCTCTCAGCATGAAGAATGGCAGGGAGCAATGTGAGCTCAAGTGCCCTTTCCTCTGAAGCATGTCTCCCAGCCATCAAATTATAAAGAAAACCCAAAACAATAAATGTGGCTACTGGGATCATTTGGAAGAAAAAGGCTTATCAAAAACCTGATTCCCTTCCCCAGCAGAGGTGTGGCAGGGCAGCATTTCTGTGCCACTATGGGCAACTCTCCATACGTCCACTCTCCTTGGCTATTAAACAAGACTGAATTCAAAAAAAAGGTCTTTTTTGACTACAAAGGTATAAATTTCTATGCCATTTATCCCAGTCATAGATTGCTTATGCAATTTTACAAGCCAAACCTCCAAATCTGAAAGGTGTAATAAAGTGATTGTTGACTCCATTAGCCCAACAGTTCTTTATTTGTTGCTGGTATTTACAAAAAATTTGCACAGGCTATTCAAATTTGGTTTTGATAGTTAATGCACAAGTTTATCAGAGAGAGAGTATATCCTGTGCTTGTACCCACATACAGTGTTTATTTACACTTTTAAAGCATGTTTACTGACCTTAGCAAATAGTATTTCCAAGAAAGCTGCTCACAGGTTAAGCAAATAGCGAAGCAATCTGAAGACATTAACTAACGAGGGAAGTGACTCACCGGCTTAACGACAGAGAGGCCTCCACCAGTGAGCCAGGATGCCAGGGCTGGAAAGCCGGGTGGAAGGAGGAGGCCCACCGGCACAGAGCAATGCGGTACTGCGCAACTGGGGGGAAATGGGGTTTGCAGCCTCCGTGGCTGTGCCTCAAAGACTGTGCGCCATTTTGGAAACCCAAATTGTGAACAGGCATTTTTTGGATGGTGCGGGGGTTCTTCCTAGGAGGGGTTTGCTGTAGAGATCCCCCTGTGTGCTCGTACCCTTCAGCAGCTGTGCTGCAGGGGGTACAGTACAGAGGTGCACATACCGCTGGCATGGCCCAAGCACATCGCAACATCTCAGGCTGGAAAATAAACATCTTTGTTGTATTTTCCTCTCTCGCCAGGGCCTGTCTAGCCCAATGCTGCGCTGCCCATCCCAGCGTCTCCTGGACAGGATAGTGCGGCGCTACGCTGAGGTGCCAGACGCTGGCAGCATCTACATGGACCACCTCACCGACCGGGACAAACTGCGCCTCCTGTACACACTGTCAGTGAATTCACATCCCATCTTGTTACAGGTACGTACCACTTTGCCCCAGCTTGAAATGTCACCCCACAGCCCCTTGCAAGCAAACCCTTGCATGAGATGTGCGCCAGCCCCTAGCTGCAGAGGAGTCTCAGCCCTACCCTTTGGCAAGCTCCCTAGCCCTCATAAAGTGAGTTTCTTCTATAGAGCTGGATGGCTGAAGTCAGGCAAACTCCTGTGGTGCTCCTTGCATCAGCCTGTGAAGTTGTGTAGAGATATGGATGCCCAGACCCTTAAATCAATCACAAGCCAGCCAGGTTATTGCATTAGTGTGCTGCGAAAGCCAGGGTTTTTCACATCCCCAATACTTCACAGTGTTATGTTTGCATCACTAATATATTGCTTAAAATCACTTTAACATCACTTAAAATCAAAGCCTGTTTGTAAAAGAGAAAGAACATGCTTTAACATGGGAGGACCAAGATGCAGCATTGAGGTTGAACATGGACTTGGGGAGCACTGACTTCCCAGGTTCCATGTGCCAGCACCGTTTTATCCATTTATATGCCGCTGGTAACTAGCTCCGTAGCAGAGTGCAGTTTTGCAGAGGTATTTGGTGGAATCCCAAATACAACTGAGCTCTGAGTTTGAAGACAGAGAGCTAAAGGCCTCACGGCCCTCCTCTGGTCCCCTGCTGGCATGCCTGGCATGTGGGTCCTCTCTTTCTTTACATGTGTTTCTGAGGGAGTATCCTCACCCATCCCCACCACCACCCCTCCTTTAGTCCTCATCATTGCTGTTTCTTTCAACCTTTTGAGATTCCACGAAGAAGGGAGGCAGCGCCAGCATCTATCCCCTGCCACTGCTGCCCTCAGCAGCTCAGAGGGCTCTGTCCTGTCCCGGGGCGGGGGGAATGGCATTCAGCCACCCTGACCGTGGCTCAGTTGGGCACGAGGCTGTGGCTCTCAGCACTGTAAAGATGTGGGAATGCAGCTTAAAGAAGTGAGAAAAATACGGTGAAGAGAAATGGCTTGATTTTATGTGGGTGCCCAAAATGCCTTCACAGCAGAAGGGAGAAGCAAACTTAAACATGAAACTGGATGAGTTCATAACCCTGCCTTGGCAGGGTCTGGTGCGCTGGGGAGACAGACAAGTAATAATGTAAATGGCAGAAAGGTTTGTGCTGGCGTAGCTCAGCGGTCATGCAGTTTGGTTTCCACCTGGGATAACTGCCCTGCTAGCATGAGCTGCAGCGATGCAGGGAGCCTGGCCCAGGTGTCCCCACTGTAACACACACTCAGCACTTCTGTCCCTGAGACTGCAAAGTCTCTTATGAAACAGCCAGGCAGTTCTTACAAATTAGCGAAAACTGCTTTAGCCCCACCTCACCTTCAAGCTGTGATTTCAGCTACACAGTTCTCATGAGGGACCCATCAAAGGTTCTAGAAAGACACCTAAAATTAGCTCTTCTGTGCCTAAAATTTTCATGAATTTGAAATCTATTATTATATTGGACTTTCCAGTTAGTCCCCTTTACGGAATAGCTCTTGAAATATCAGATTCTTCTTCTTAATTAAAAAAAGGAAGAAAAAAAAAAAAAAAAGAAAAAAAAAGCAGCAAAGTTACTTCAGGACAGAGCAGAGCCTTCTCCAGCTGCTGCAGCAGGCTAGGGTGAGGAAGGGTGGCGGGATGCTTTGGAAAGCAAAACACGACACCGGCACTGCTGCTTGAAGCCGGCCATGGCATTCGAAAGTCCTCTGGGAGGGAGGTGGGTCCACGGGCAGAGCGTGGCAGCCAGCAGGGCAGGGGCAATCCCCCCTTTCCCGCTTTCCCCGGCAGATCTTCCCCGACGTGGAGGGATGGCCCTTCCCACGGTACCTGGGCTCCTGCGGGCGGCTGGTGGTCAGCGCCAGCACTCGGCCCCTGCGCGACTTCTACGGCGCGGCCCCCGAGGTGGCCGCCGACCTGGCCCTCCAGCTCCTCGCCGTCCTCCGCTCCATGGGCACCAACGACCTCAACTATTTCTTCTACTTCACCCACGTGGACGCTGGCACCTTCGGCGTGTTTAGCAACGGGCATCTGTTCATCCGGGATGCCAGCACGCTGGGGATCATCGACAAGGAGGAAGGTACTCAGCAGGCTCCGTGGCTGCGCATCTGTCGCAGGAGGGCTTAGCAAGGCAGGGGAAACAAATCTTTCACCTGCTACGCTCGGCTCTGCTGCTGATTTATTTTTTTTTTTGGATCAACTAAAGATCGCTTGCTGAATTGAATAATGAAAAGTTCAAGGAGAGATTTACGGACAGCAAAAGCATCAGCAGCTCCTGCCATCCTGGCTCTGAGTTGGGAAGGTGGCAGGCGTTTTGTTTGTAGAGTCGGTGGTTTGGTGACCGACCATGGGTGCTTACGTCCTGCCTGGTCCCCTCTGTGGCTGGCAGAAGCATTCAGTGGCCACGGTGCTCACCAGCCTCATTTGAAGTCTTCCTAAATCATCTCTTTTAAACCTTTTTCCACACCAATGTCAATATTTGCAAGTAGAAATTTCGTAACTTCCTTTGTTTTAAGTATTGGGTCAAATCAGACTCTTTTTAGGTGCATTTATCACATTAACTAATAACCATTATTATTATTATTATTATAACAACAAAATCCCCCTTTTGTCATTTTTACATAAAATCAAGGGTTACTATTCACTTTTCACAGGTTACAGTGGTCTGATCTTGGAAGTAGAGCTAGTCAAAGACTCTTCCTCCAATAATTTAACGATTTCATTTTGGATGTTCAAATTTTCAAAAGGCCTTTGCTCAGCTCTCACATTCAGCTGAGCAGATCTCAAATATTCAGAAGCAGCTGTCAGAATTTTCCACTGGGTTTCTTTTTCTTGTCCCAACAGCTATTACTGTTAACTTGACTCCAGCTAGATGAGCTGTTGTTGCAATTTAATGATTTGGGGTAACATGGAAAAATTATGGGTTTGGCTATTTGTGGTAGTTTTTGTAGGAAGTCCACATTTTAGGTTAGTACTGCAGTTCTTCTCATTTTTTCTGAATCAGTTTGACTTGACAGACTCCTCTCCAATTCTTCTGTCAGGCAGTTCTGCAGAGCTCTGTCATTCAGAAAAATATACATATTTCAGGAGTGAGAAAATTGGCCTATATACAGCTACAGCACGGAGTACTTTGTGGTGAAAGATAGCCATATCCTTAAGATAGTAAAAAACCCCATGTTAATACAGAGGTACGGACATATGTGATTATCCAAGATTTCAGTACCGTCTTTCTAACTGGTTTAATTGCCTCTAACAGGGAGCCAGCTGATTGATGGCCAACAGGAGTATAAAGATATATTTAGCTGTTTGACTGTGGACTGCCAGTCTGCATTTGTGTCCTGTAACTCCATCAGAGAGAAGCACAGCCTCGTCATGGTGTGTCAAGAGCTTTTGCCTAAGCTGCTGAAGGGCAAATTCCTGCAACCTGTGCAGGACAAAATAGACAGCTTCCTGCAGCACTGCGCCGACGGCCTCACCGATGACCAGGGTGTCAACGAGGCGGTTGCAAAGCTGGCAGAGCTCCTCAAACCTCTGCGGTCTTGCGATTCCCGTTTTGCCTACCGCTACCCTGACTGCAAATACAGTGATAAATACTGATGGCTTCGGAGGAGGAGTTCCCCGGGAAGGACTGGAGCAGCATTAGCCCCCAGCCAGCACGGGAAGCAAGAAGGAACCAGGGTAGCTGGAAAGAGATGCACCAAATCTGGGGCTTCCTCATCAAGGCGGAGGAGGAGGGAGCACAGTGCACATGGGATCTATTGTTCATCTCCCAGGGATGCATTTGTTACATGGGATGTTTAGACATGATGTAAGGCTTATGGGTTGTTAGCATTATCGTGAGTGACATGGGCTACAGGATTAATAAATCTCATTCACGTATTTTGGCCTTGGAAGAGTTTTCCATGCCATTTGTTAAAAAGAAGGCAGCATGCTCATAACTAGCTAGATAGAGGGGTTTTATTACCAAGAAAGCCTTTCTGATTGAGGTGCTATATACCTAATGTGGGATGGATGGAAGCATTTAAGACTTTCCCTGTGGGGATTTTTAATGTGCTAAAAATCGTAGATAAACTGAACCTCTGGATCAGTTCCATACCATCACCCATCACAGATCCCTTTTATAAAACATTTAAATTTTATTACTTTTATGGGACACAGAACAGAAAGACGCAATCAACAGCATTAAAAAGCTGAAAGGTCCCATGTCTCTTGAGACTTAATTTCTCTAATCCCCAAATATAATTACTTTTAGTTTTTCCTAAGCTGACGGGCGGTAATTGGAGACTAATAAAGGTTTTCATTTTAAGATCAGAAAAAAACCCAACTCTGGGATGTGATTGTCCAGCAGATACCTTCACATTTTTCTCTCTAAAGAAAACTGGATGAACAATTTGCACAAAACAATTAATATGGGAAAACTACCTTAAGAGGAGAAACAACACATGCAGAGGATGAGAGATTAGTTTACCCTGAGCCCGATGAGACATGCTGAACACTCAATCCAGTGTAAGTGCCGAGGAGGTCTAAGTTCTGACCAGCAAGAGGTACAGCCATCCTCATCCATTTGCTTTTCAAAGGAGGAATCAGTAAGCCAGCCCCCAAAGGAGTGACTCAGGCCCCTAAACTCTGGGGTGGTGGACTCTTTTTTCACAGCAGTGGCCAATCCAGGGCTGGACGCAGGTGCCTCATTTTGGGGGGGAAGGTTGCAAAAGTTGCAGAGTTCCAAAACACAACTTTCTCACCCCCAATCTGTCAGTCCCCATCCCATGTGGTCCCTGTGGGGCACCAGAGGCCCACATCAAACCTTCCCTGATGTCTCGGGGGCTGCCAGACCTCACCTGGGTTTGGGGCTTTCTCCTGGGATCCAGGTGCACAGGAGTCACCAAGCAAATTTGACTGAGCTGAGTCAGAAACTAGACTTTCTGGATCTCCCGTAAGTATTTTCATCATGGAAACCATCTTCCTCTAGCCATGGTTCGAAAAAGAAATCGGTAACAGCATAAAAGCAGAAAAAAGATGCGAGTGCATTTGCATTGCTAATTGTTGTGCGGAGTTACTGGGAGCAAGAATGCAAGTCAACATTTTGTGTTGGCTGTGGAGGGGCTCTGTGCACGCAGGGCACCTGGCCTGGGGTTCAAGGCAGGTGCTGCAGACAGACGAAGCATCCAAAACCACACACAGCTCTGACACTGGGAAAATCTGACCCAGGACATTTACTTTGCCTTTCCTCCTGGCATAAAGTATTAAGTGCACCTTTCACCTCTCAAGAAGTAGAAACATTGAAAATAACCTGTAGGTAAATTTAGCTCCAGGCCCAGATGGTCCGACAGCAAAAATGTTTAAATATACAGCCTAAGCTACGGCTGCAGCCCTCTTTCTTGATTTCAGTCTATTTCTACATCATGGCTCTCTTCCAGTAAGAAAAACATGTCCTTCGCTGAGATCCATAAGGCTGTCTAACAATCTGTTTTCAACAGTTTTTCTTGAATCTGTCTGCATCAGCTACCTCTCGCTCTGTGATTTTACCTGACCGCTGGGCGTTAGCCCTGGGCCCCTTCCCCTCCAACGAGTCCCCCACCACGGTGCCAAGATGCCGGCCACCCCATGCAGGGCTGGAGGAGCTCCCGCTTCACCACCAGTCTCTCTAGGGTCAGCGGTGACGTGCTGCCCACCCTGGGCTGCGAGCTGCCAGCATCCTCCCAGTGCTGGAGGGCAGCCTTCTTCACGCAGTCGTAACTAAAAATGCCCAGCGCACCACAAAATGCCCCAAAAGAGCTAAGATGAAGAACTAGCCCGGTCTGCCCATGCCGCAGCAGAGGTGATTTGCAAGCCATGGGGCTGCGGAGATGTCTTTGCAGCTGCTCCATCACTCAGGCTGGCCTCTGATTCAGTGCTCTCTGGTTTAGCAATGGTTTGACTTGAGTTGAAAGGAGGAGCAGCCCTTGCAATAGGGCTCCGCACCGGGTTCACCGCTCTCCCGTGTGTCCTGGGCATTTTGCTTTTCACCACGCACGTTTTCCTTTTGGAAATGAGACGTTCATCTACTGTATGGCTCCGTGCAAAATATCTCCTGGGCAGTAGAGCATCTCTCTGCTATCAAACCAGCCTAGGGAAACGCAGAGGGGATGCAAGTGCTCAGCACCTTAGAGAACAGCAGGAGGAAGCCCAGATCTCTCAGGTCTAATCCAGAGTTGGGCAAAAGGACTGAGAGGTGTCACACAGGCTTCAGTTGGGGCACAATAGCTCGTGATCCTAAAATGCTGGGTGTAAGAAACAGAAGAGTCGTGGTCTTACTTTGCTGCTTGCAAAGTTGGCAAGACTGCAGCAGAAGTGAGGCACATGGCATCTATTTTTACAGGGCTTGATTCAAAGTTGTTAAAGCTGAAAGGAGTCTCCCCACTGCTTTCAATAGACTTTGATATGAATTTAAATAAAACCAAACATGATTAAAAATAACAGAATCATGGATTTTAAAATTATTAAAGCATTGGGAGCGGTGTTCACCACCGGTTTCTCTTCAGACATTGATTACAAAGGCCAGGCTCTTGTAAGACTGTGACTAATATGCCAGCCATAAAATCAGTCCACGGCTCACAGAACAATAATTTTCCTAAATTAAATCTCATTTCCCTATATTTTCCTGGCCTTTTATTTCATTGGCTTTTTTTTCTCTTAATATTTTCCTTTTTCTTGGCAGTCAGGCCCTGGAATGGGTGCCCACCCTGTCTGCCAGCTCCAGTCAAGCCTTGAAATTCTAGTAGGCCAAGCTCCAAAAGGATGTGAAATTAATTTATAAATGGCAATTATTTTAAACGTAATCCTTCCCAAAAGAATTCTCGAGCAATTTTTTCCTCTCTGTGTTCAAGTTATTTCTGACGGTGGTTTTGTGTGAGCCTTTGCAAACTCTTCTGGTAACAACTTAAACCATTTCTGCAGCAGAACAAGGATGGCAGAAGTCTTCCACCAGTCTCGCAGTCAGCCTCAGCACTTCCTTTATTTGTGGGTAGTTTGCAGCTGCCTTTATGTCCAGCTGTTTATCGGGTCTCTCTTTTACTGCCCCATATCCTGCATATTTCTAAAGTTTTCACGTCAAGAGGTTTGTAAAACTGTATTTTCTGCTGTATTTTGTCTAGAGGCATATTTTAACAGTGTTGTTTCCCAGGGGATGGGGGCTGTGTATGGGCAGCCCATAGCAAGCGACAGTCCCTGTTTCACCCAGCATAGTTCACCGCTCCTCTGTGTCTCACCTTCAGTCAGTGCCTTCGCACTTGTCCGTGGTTCTTGCACCGCTGCCCCCTGCCCCACACAACCCCTTGGGAAGGAACGGCAGCCAACGGTGGCATTCGATTGTATTTTTCACACACTCCTCCCACCAAAGAGAGTGCACCTTGGCAGCATTGGCTGAAACAGGTCCTCATCACAGAAAGTGGAAAATTGGTAAAAGCTGGTTCCCTTCTGCGAGTAATGCAGCCCATGCCTATTCGCTCTGCTCCCTCGTCCTCATTCAGCCACCCTCTTACTCAGACGCAGCTGATGCACGGGGGAAACGGCACTGGGACAGAGCCTCTGGAGTGACCTTGTGATCCCAAACATCACAGGTACGTCTGTGCCCCTTGAGTCTGGGCTGTTCCGACACCTCCCGGCACTTCCCGACCGGCACCCTTGGCCCGGATGCTGCATGTCCAAAGGGAAAGGGACGTGCTGTGTATTTCTGGGAAAACCCACACACATATTTGAACTCAAAATGCCTGGTAACATGCAGAGCATCCCAAAACCTTCTAGCAGGGGGGCGCTTTCATTACAACCAGTTCTGGGGAGTTGGAGGTCCAGGTTTCCCGCTCTGTGGTTTTTGTGGGTGATAATTTCTTGCCCCACTTGGCACCATCTCTGCTCCCAGCTTCCCACAAGGGGCTACCCAGAAAACATCGTGGCGTTTTGGAGAACTTAGGATCAGCACTCAACAGCTCCTGTCTGCAGGAGCAGCCAGACAAGCACACTTCATGCACGTGTCTTTCCAGCAAGCTTAGCCAACAACAGTTGTTTGCAGGTGCTTTTTATTTGCCTTCTGGTTTTCTGAGACTTTAGGATGCACTTGGGTCCCATTTGCCAATTACTCTCTACAGCCAGGTGCTCTAGATACTTTATTGCTAATTCTTCCTAAGTGAAACCTCAGCTTCTCCCATTATCACATGAATCTGGAAAGTAGAGCTTTAACAAAAATATTGAATGTCATGAGATGTTACGAAATCACAAGAGCCAGCACCACGGTATTCTGAATTGGTTCATCAAGACACATTAATTTGATTAATAGGTGAGTCTAGCTGCTACTGTATCCTCTGTTTCTCTAATTTAGTGCTGAAAGCAGCTTGCTAGCCACCCTGAAATTAAAAACAAACAAACAGACATGAATTTCAGGGAAAGGAAAATTAAATGAAAACAGCTACTCATGGTAAGGCTATTGAGGGCTGGGGGAGGCATTCACAGTTTCTTCCTTATGGATCAGAAAAAATGGCCAGACTCATCTGCTCTCCTCCGCACAGTGGTCTCAGCCAGAGGGCGTTGGTGGATTTTTAGCACTGCTCCTCAAAGAAGACTTGAACAACTGACAAAAGACCCCCAAGGAAGGGTGAGGATGACCCAGAGGTCCAGAAAAAGTGAAAAGAGAAGAAAAGACAGATGGAAAGCTAGGGAGGGAAACCTGATAAAGATCTTCAAACAATTAAAAAAAAAAAAAAAAAGGCAATTAAAGGATGGGGATAAGCTGTTCAGCAAGGGACTTTAGGTGGTGGTGGGCTAGATGGGCTGCAGTAGGAATAGCATGGAAATGGCTAGAGGAGCTGCAGGGTCTCCACCGTTGGGATGCTTGGAGCAAGAGCAACATGTCTGCAGAAGGCAGGCACTGTACTGGGCAGGAGGCTGGTCCCGAGACTGCTGGAGATCCTTCCCCATACAAGGGGTGGACACTGAGGTGGCCAGACCCCTTTGCATCAGTTCTCTCCATCACGTGCGATGAGCTGTCAGCCCTTAAAGCTGCGGTCCACACATCTCGCGTGGAGGCAAGACCTCCTAAAAGAGGAGTGGTTAGAGGTGGCTCTTCAGTGGCTGAATGCAGAGAATAAAATGGTGAGGTTACCCATCTGCGCGTAGACCACCAGAAGGGACGGGGCAGCTGCAGTAAGCTAATTTTCTCATTGCCAAAAAAAAAAAAAGAAACCCTGGATTTCTGGCATAGTTTTACTTGCAGCATTTTACATTTTTGCTTTTCTGGATCAATGAGAGGAAGTGTCCCGTTTTCCATAGGTCTCCAGCTGGAGCTGAAGGACGCTGCCTGCACTATAAAGTAGTCCCTGCTGCTGCCAGCCCTCCTCACTCCTGCCCTAAGGGCCATCAAAATCCCACCACTGAGTTTCTCACATCTCTCTGCCAGCAGGCTGGGATGGGGCTGGGTACACGATCCCCAGTCCTCTCCTAAACATCAAGGGGAAAGAGCAGGCAAACATTTCCTCAATGGGAAAAGGACGCTGAGCTCTGGCAAGAGTCAGAGCTACACCTCCTTCCCCTCTACCAGCTCCCCCTGTAGCACCTCTCTGAGCCTGAGCCCCTCACTTCTTCAGGGATCAACTGCCTGGGATGAGGGTTTTTTTTAAAACAAAGCTCTACTCCTTGCAACATAGAGTATAAATGGCAATCGTTAGTCTAAAGCAAACTTTTCAGGTGTTTGAAGAACAAGAATACACCAGCCTCTTCCCTGGGGACACAGAGCTTTAAGAGAACAAGTTTGTCAGGTTTTACAATCCTATAGTACGGCTCAGCAAGGATGCATATAGCTACAACCCTTGCCTCACACCGTTCATTTGCTACATTGCATGTAAAGATAGCTTTTTAGACTAACACCCACGGAAGTGTCATGTAAGGTTCAGTGTATTATGTGTATCAAAAGGACCTTGTCAGTTATGCTGGAATTTTTTCTTTCCTTTCAAAATTTAAACATTCATTTGGATAAAGGCTTGTCAAATTCATTCCTCTAGTGATGCCTTAAAATAGTGGGTTTTTTCTTGCTCTGAAAAAATAATCAAGACACTAGGAATAATCTGAGACATTTCGCAGGGATGAAAACCTCCCTCTGTTCATATTCTTGGTACAGAAAGAGTAAGAGAGAAGATGACCTTTGGGTTTCCACTCTGCTCTGGCTGTAGCAGCTGTAAACATTTACTCATTTTTTCCCCACCACCTCAAGCTGAAGATGGAGAAAAGAAAGTGCTCTTACATGTTTGCACCCTTTCTACCAGCGAAACAAAGCAGGGATTTGTGTACAGTTCAGGTACTGCTGAAGGACAAGAGGAGAAAGGTGCTGAAAGAATGCTGCTGCTGGGGGGAAGTGCTGGGATTAAATATCTCTTTCCCAGACAGGGCACTTGTCACCGTTTCACACATCCCTGAAGGGAGCTGCTGCATCACCACTGGTGTTTCCAAATGGAAACCCCTTCAGCAGGTGGGCAAGGGATGGGAACAGTTGTCCAGGTTTCAGGAAAGGAATTATTCATCCCTTCCCATTTCCACTCATGGCACTGTTTGCTCTGCCTGTCCCCTTCCACCGGAGAGGGAGACCTCACGGGGCACCTTTGCCACATGAAGGTTGCGTGGGATTAAACCTCTCATGTGCCAAAGGACCGCAGCAGCCGCCTGATGAGCAAGGCCAGGGGTGATGCTCGGGGGCTTTCCATCTAATGGCTGTGTCTACAAGGGCATGAAAGAAAAAAGCCATGTAGGAGCACTTCTGTTGAATTCTGTGAGCAAAATGACCAGAAAATCTAACGAACAGCTATTGACTTCCTTTGTCAACACGCTTTGAGTAAGGCTCTCCGAAGTTAAGCTGTTTGACTTTTTTTCCAACAGTAGTGTTGGGGTTATGGACTGACCCAGTATTTCACTTAACAAGAGGGTACGCCTGGCTGCAGGGAGAGCAGGGAAGGGCCAGCCAAGCAGCGATGAACTTTATGGTTGCACGTCCCTAGGTAGGAGCCAAGCAGAGCTTTCTAAAAATACAGCTTTTGCATGACTGAGGGATTGTATATACAATATAAAGTTACTGGGGAAGGAAGGTAGAAGAGAGTAGCTTCTAAACAGAGGACATGAGTACAAATATGACCGTGAGGCCCCACCAAAAATATATATATTTTTACTGTAAAAAAGTCTAACCCCTCAGCACTGGCCAATCAAGGAGGAAGTATAGAAGGCCAAAAGCTGTGGAAACAAGCAGGACTTTTCTAACTAGACCCGAGTCTTCAAAAGACTGCCATCCCCAGGGACATCTGTGTTCATGGGACTTTATGAGAAGGGTTGTTCATAAATGTGACAGAAACACAGACTGAACTAAAGGACAGAGGACTCTCAGTACTACAGAGGCAAAAATTAAGAATTACTGGAAAAGCTGTGACTACAACGTCCCTCTTTTCCCCACTGCAGACCCAGATCTGTGAGCCCACCCATTCCTGCTCTGAGACACCGGCCAGCTTCTTCTGGAGCAGGTGGGGGCAAAGGCCCCAGACGCAGCCCCCTGAGTCACCTCCTGCTGCTGGATGGGGATGGAGGGATGCTACACGGCAGACGAGTGAACTCATCCAGGGGGAGGCTTGCGGAGGCCGGGTTTGCAGGTTGCAAGGACAGCTGTGAGCTGCTTCATGACTTAACTTTTTGGCTCCATATATGGAGCCCAAGAGGAAAGCCTGATCTGCTGTGATGTCTGCCCAAGCTTTTCGTGAAGAGCCCTGCAACAGTGGGATCTGTTTAAAGACACCACATTAGAAGTTCAGAGTAAATGTGTACCGACAATAAAGAAAAAAATGCATACACACATACCCCAGGTGGCTAAACAGCAGCACAACAGAGCAATTCAAAGCAAACAGACACCCTTCAAAAAGTAGAAATCAAATGCAGAAATTAGGCAAATTAGTTGCAAGACTTCAATAAGGCAGCCCCAGAAGAGAAATCCAAGGGGCTACTTGCTAACAGCATGGAGGCTGACAATAAACTCTTTCTCAAACACATCGGAAGCAGAAAGCCTGCCAGAAAAGCTGCTGTGGCCAGCACGCAATCTCAACGCAAGGAGGCCCACAGAACGAAGAAATCGGTATTTTGCAATGGCAGTCACAGGCGGTGTCTTGAAGAAATAGGAATAATAGCTTAAGTGAATCTGTTAAGAGCAAAATCAAATAAAACCCAGCCCAGTCTCCCCGTTTGTCAGGGTAAGGGCCCTATACATGAGGGAGGGCGGGGAGTCGCGCACCTCCCTCAGCTAAGACTTTGATGCCGCTTTGTAGGAAAATTGGCAAATAATGGGTCTGATGCAACTACTACCCAGCGGGTGTGGGTGAGGAACCCTGTTCAGGGTTTGTGTGACTCCGTTAAAGGGAGATGCTCATCACGGGGAGAAAACCAGGATCAGAGCAGGGTTTTCAGCACAACACAGAGGAAAACAGGATAACCAGAAGGGCACAGGCGTGGGAGGATTTTCCCGGGGGACGTCAGCCTTGTAAGATGTCATGAGCCTGAAAAGAGGCAACTGCGGAGGAAATCCCCGCATCAGGGATTGTAGGGTAGTGGGAGGACACAACAGGAGAAGGATCCCTCTTCGTCTTGTTTCTTACATTTCCCCCCCCAAACACAGCAACAGAGATTTGGCCCGATGTGTCAGCCCAAGTGAATTTCAAATATCGCAGGAATGGCCAGGAACAAGGGCTGGGGCTCCCGGGGTGACATGCCAGCTCATGGACAGGCACCCACTTCTGATGACCAAGGAAACATCTTCCTCAGTGGAAAAGGAGTCTTTAGCTTTGCAATGTCCATAAAATTAAAGATGTGAACAATTTAACAATATTTATGAATAAAGCTATTGCAACATAGCTACTAGTGACTCACCGTCTTCTCAAGGAAACACCCTAATTTTCCACTGATAACTCGTTTTGGAGAAAAAACCCAAACCAACAGAAAACTTGAAGGAAATAAGCTGGTCCTGATCCAGAGAAACCATCTTAACATCAGTGTCATGAGTGGGAGGGAGAAAGTACTGCGTAATGGCACATGGGAGCTTTGAGATCCCAGATCTATTAAAGTGTTTGCAGCCTAGCCCCTTTACACGCCTGGAAATGTTCATTCAGAACAAAGCTTCATCATAATCAAAAGCAAGTCATCAGGCAAAAATGAATCTGGTTTAATTTTAGAGGGCAGGTACCCTTGAGAGACCTCTTATTTCAAAATCTGAAACGGCTTTCAGTGACTGTACATGGATTAATACAAATTTCTCTCCTCTCATGGATTCAAAGGACTTGATCTGATCTTTGTTTGCTTTTTAGGGTTTGGAAACCTTGGGCTCAGAGAACTTGCTTTCCTCCCAGGTGAAACCTGGGTAGCTCAGGAACCTGTCCCTCCTCCCGTCTCCTTGTGTCCTTCTTAGGTTTTTCGAGAGGTTAACTACCATGATCATGCTCTCTTGACAATCTTACCCAAAATAGCTTCATCTGTGGCTGTAAGGCTGCTTTTTAATTCCAACCATCCTCACTCCCTTATGTTTACTGAGTTTGAGTCATTTCCCCAGGAGGACCGCAGAGACCCCAGCCTTCTTGCTAAGGGGCAATTACTCATTCCAGAAATGGAGACCTTTGTGTTTTCCGAACTGAAACGAAAGAGAACTTTGCTTTGGTCAGGAGCACCCAGAGATGATCAGCAAGAGGAGCAAGACGCTCTCTGATGTGGGGAGGACGTCCCAGGCAGGGGAGCGTGGTGCAAGGGGGCGCGAAGCCCAGCCTGGCATGGGCAGGCAGCAGCCTCCCGTGGGGTGGTGAGATGTGCAGGCTGTAGCAGAGATGGGGAAACACGACTGTGCACGTGTGTGTGGAAAGACCATACAGCTCCAGCTGAAGAAGTGAGGATGAAGCATATAGATTTTCAGGTCACTTACTTGGGGGGTGAAGGATGGAGGCAAGGGAGGGAAAGATGTGACCTGTGGGGCAGGGAAGCAACGACTAGTCAGAGCATTATAGCATGGCAAGAGGCAAACATGAGAAAACCAAATAAAGAATCACAGAGTAATCCAACTTAAACCAACATTTAAAACAGCATTTCAGTAATGGGGGCTAAGGTGGAGGAGCGTTGGAGGCACATTAAACCTTCACAGTTTAAGACACTTAATGCTTTCTCAGCCCAAGCAAATGAGTCACCTTGCAACAAGACAAATAAATATCTATTTTAAAAAGAAGTTGTTGTGGGTTTTTTTTGTATCTCGGTGGATTTACCATTATCAGTGACAGGCACAGACCTACGTACAGTATTAAGCTAATTGCTTTATCATACCCTCTGGCTTGGAAGTTTCTCCTAATGCCAACCTGCCCCTCAAACCCAAGTTCTTGCTCCCCTTTGAGCATTAAATACAGTGAGAGAAGGTGACGAGCATGGCTGAGACACAAGGAGTGCGTCAACACACAGAAAGGCTACGCTAAGGGTGCTTGGCAGTGACAGCATGGGAATGAATGTTAAGACAAGGTGACATGAATTTTGAGAAGGATAAGCACAACCAATAAAAATCACCAAAATGAGCACATAAAGCATACAGGACATTCAAGAAGCAAAGAGATTTGCCAGAATAGAGAGGGGGAGGGTTTCTTCTATGGCAGATCAATAGCTTGCCAAAGTAACTGGAGGAGGAAGGAGGTACAAAAAAAGACACAGAGCAGTGAGCAGCTCTCCCTCTCTCTGTAAGTTTTTTTCCTGTGTTTTCAAGTGTTTGAAAGCAGACACGCCACCCAGCTCCTGGAAAATGAGAAGAAACGCACTTCCCTTCTCCCCAGCCACAGAAACCCCCACTTTCTTAACTCATACGTCCACCGCTGCCCTGCATCCACCGCCCCTGCAGCGTGTGAGCTCCCTGGGGGTTTGCTCTGAAGGCAGAAATGCCAAATGTGGGTAATCACTAGCAGGGAGGAAAGGAAACAGTGAGACAAGATGCTCCACCCCTCTATCCTCCCTCCAGGTGCCAAAATCTGCCAGCCCGAACCTCCTTATCCCTTCCCAAGACCTTTTCTCAGCAGAACTCGGTGTTTTCCCTCGTGGGTCTCCATGTTCCCCATTTGCCTGACAGCACCCAGCGACCCGGCCGGTGGTGGACACCAAGGGGAGAAGGTGCTGAGCTGCCCCAGCACCCTCCTTCAGCATCCAGTACCTCCGCTGCGGCTGCCCCAGCTACCCCCAGTACCCCCGGGGTGAAGTGCTGAGAAAGAGGAGGTGGGTGGTGGGGAGGGGACCAGCCTTTGCTCCAGCTCGGGGGCTGGGAACATATCTGTGCTGAAGGCCAAGTCGATTTTTCTAGCGCAGTCGCTACATCAATGCACAGCTTAATATTGTCCAGCATCACGCCCAAAACATCTCGTGGCTACGGCCCAGAGGGAAGGAAGCCACAGGTTGTGCTGGCAGGCCCCTGGGCTCTTACCCAGCAGGGACCAGTAGGACTGGTGGGCTGGAGAAACACCAGACAGCACTGAAATAGCCAGCTCCTGACACGCACGGGGCAATTAAATACCTATTCAAACACAGCAGCACTTCATTCACATGCTGTCTTATGTCCTCCCATCTTGTAATTGTGTAAATAAGCCATAGACAGCATTATCCGTGATATTCTTTGTAACAGCAATAATTGCTAAAGGCTCCATTGAGCTCTGTAAACAGCATTTTGCATTTGAAAATTAGGAACTGAAGTTGCACTTATGATAATTGCCAACTTGTTTTGTTCAGTGCTGGAAAACTCATTCCACCTTTGCTTTTTACTTTGTAGCTGCTGAAGAAGTGGCTTGTCAAAGGTTTCATTCAACTACCCACACACATGTTGTTTCTCTGTTAACCAGAACTGAGGGCAGATCACTGAGCACTCGTTCAAATAATTTTTTGCCTGCCCAGACTCTTGCCCTGCTAGACTTTGTTCCTTTTCTTCTTGTCTTCCTACCTTTAAAAAACTCTATACTTGCACCTCTAAGACACTTCTCATAAAAACAGTGATTTTTTCCCCTGCTCTTTTCATTTCTCTTTTTCAGGGGAAATGTTTTCTGCTGTATCTGTCTCAGAGATAACCCTGTAGAACTTCTGACTGGGGCACACGGGTAAAAGCTGAAAGATGCCGAAGTAGGATTTACACGTCAGGCTGCAACTTAACAACCACACAGTTACAAATGCAGTACAGTGCACAAAAACACAGCAATTTCCTCATCCATGTTTAGGAATACCAAAATCTCTTGTTGCATTTGAGTACTGTGACAGATAATGATAAACGAAACCCAATCCATGTGGAGCTGAGGTTTTTTTCTCCTAAGATGTCCACCAGCCCTTGATCTGCTGTAGGCTGGTTCTTGGCCAAAGTGCAGTATTTTGCCGCAAAACATCATGCCACGTGAGTGCTTGGGATGGCATCCCCATGGGGCACCACTGGGCTGAGCCCACACTGCCATTTCTCTGTAACATTATACTCGGTCAACCTGCCACTGAAACCTTTTTTTTTTATTTTTTTTTTTTTTATTTTTAAATCTGCCAGCCAGGTATCAGGTATCTGCACCCTTATCTGATGACGGCGTGTCACCATCCCTCAGCCGATCTGCCCAGGCATTTCTGCCTCCTCAAGCGTAACCATGATCACTTTGCCACCTAAAAACTCACCTTCCCACGTGCTCTCTCAACGCTCTCAGGGTTGCATCAGCCTGGGAAGCATGAGCAGATAAAAGGCCGGGCCACATATTAAGGAGCAGGTGCCCTAACCCCCTGTCCAGCATATCTCGCAGCTCCTGCTGACTGGCCTCCCCAGGCTGATCTAGCCCCAGGGGACATGGGCCAGCCCTGCCCTGAGCCCTCCGTCAGCAGGACTTTGGGCAAACCGCTGTCGTGCTACTAAAAGGCTCTTACGTGACAGGGGATACAAGCAGGGTGGGCATCCTTTGCTCTCCACTGCCCAGCGGAGCCAGATCCCCTTGCTCCTCCTTCCTCCTGACGCCCAACACAGGAGCCAGCAGAGCTGCCCTGTTTGCAACGCATGCGTCCCCAAATCATTAGCCTTTAATCTACGACAGCAGAAATAACACCAGCATCTCATGAATGAAAAGTCCAGCACACAACTACAGAGCCATAAGGCTGACCCGAGCCTGCCAGCAGCTTCTGAGCCCCTGGAATATGTTTCCAGATCCTCAGCTGTGAAGACATTCGCCCTTCGAGGCAGCCTTGGACTACTGGAACTGAACTGCAGCAGATGCTCGTCTCACGTTGCGCTGGACACCCTGCCCTGTGCTACTACCCACAGAAAAACCCTCCATACTTCACCCCCCCCCCCCCCCCCCAAAAAAAAAAATCAACCCTGTGGCAACTGTGACTGGCTGCTAGTTATTTTCCTTGGCTTTTTTTCACAGCCCAAGTGAGGCTATTCCTGGTGGCTCATTTATCTTCCACTAGCCAAAATTCACTCTTGAGGTCCGCTTCGGTTCTTAAATAGGTCATTTCTGCACCCACCTGAAACTGGTCTGCAGAGAGGAGGTGACCAAACACTGGTTGCACCCTTTGCCCACCCCTCAGCCCTCTCCAGGCTCTGGAGCAGACCTTCGAGTTACTGCTGCAGAAGCCAGCCAGCCTGTGGGACAGCCCACTGGCAATGATATACTGGAAAAAACCCACCCCAAACCTCAAAACCCTAAACTTTCCATATCTTAAAATTGAAGATTAAAACTCCAGCAGCAGCCAGGATGTGAATTGCACATTGCACTGGGCATATGGCATTGAAAGCTAAAGGTGCCTGACCAGCGCTGCAAGAAAAGTCCAGGTTACTCAAAGGACTACTCAGTTTCCCACCAGTTTGGTGCTGAAAAGTATGGAGGAGGGAGGGGCTGAGAATATTCTTTACTCCTGTTCATCTTTCTCTCTGGCTGGAAGGGTAATATAAATGATAACCCATGCATGTGTCACTGGACACATCTTACTCGACTTCTCTCGGTCTTCCCTTGTGGTGTCCTTTCTGTCTCTTTCAACAATTTTAAGTTTTTGCATGTACATCACAGCCAACTCTTACATACCACATTTCAGTGTTCCCGTGGACTCTGGCAATGGCTGGGTTGTACGCCTTGGCTTTGGGTGCAGTTCTTTCAAGCATATCCCAGCTCCATGAATTAAATGAGTTAGTGCTTTAGCCCATTTGTTTAACCATTAGCCCATCAATTAACCATTGCCAGGGCTTTGCTACTTTTAAATTGCTCTCTCCTATCCCTGTTCCAGCTTGGGTCTCCCTTTTCACCAGCTTCAGTCCCAAACCACGTGTCACTCCCTATATCCTGGGCAAGAGCGCGCATTTAAACCAGGCTTAGAAATACCTCCTATCAGAAAAAACTTGTGGGACGCGTCATTTGAGAGCAGTGCTCCCTCCTGCTAGGAACCGGAGCACGCTGCCTTCTGCGGGGGAAGAACCATCACCCTTCAGGAGCAACACAGGAGGGAGGCAGCGGGCTCTAACGATAAATCCATTTCCATCCCACCTCCACCCTCCATACGCTTGTCCCAACTGCTGCGTATACCCAATGCCCTGCCGTTCCCCACGCAGGGGCAGCAGCAATTGTATTTTAATGCTTTAACAAGGCCCATGGCAAGAGGGGGCCGGCGGTGACCTGTAAAACGCCGACACTACTGCCCAAGCGGTGAAGCTGGAAGCTGAGCCCTCCCTGCTGCTATCACTGTGAGGTGCCTTTTCCCTTCTTCCATCCCTCTAGTATGTTTTTATGGCTTCCCAAAGTAAACAAGGACCGTACCGAATCTTTTGAATCTTTTTAGGGGTGCTCAACCTCTTTGTGATTCCCCCCCCCAGCCCTTACCACCAGCGCTGCTGCTGCAAGCGGTGGGAGAGCCCAGCCTACGGGGTCCCGGCCAGGCACCGCTCCTCCTCCACAGCAGGGCAGCGGGCACTCAAAGTTCTTCCAGCCTCTGGTGGCAGGACAACAGCTCCTGTGGGGGCTCAGGGGGTGTCCCCGCGTTCCTAGCTTAGGCACACGGCTCTGCTGACCCCCACCCCACGTAACGTCCCGCGGCGTGGGCTTTGCCCCAGGTGCAGCGCAGATGCCGCTCTCCCTCTCCACCCGCTATTTTCTTTAGTTTTGTTATGTAGCTCCTAGCACCAACAAGGAAATCTGGCACGTTCCTCCCCCACCCCTATTACCGATTATGCTCTGCTCTCCCCCATTTTTGGAGAAATGTCGTTATTTTCCTGGAATGAGGCTGCCCGGGGGCCTCGGTGGACCCCATGCCCACATTGCTAGCAGCCTCCTCCCTGGCATCCTGTGCCTTCCTCCATGGGGCCCTGCAGGTAGCAGCGCTGCACCGAGCTTGCTTAAACTTCAGCTTCGTCTTCAGGTTGCACTTGTCCGGGCATCACCCGCATCCCTCCTTTCCTCTGCTGTCAGCACCAGCGCGCTGGAGGCAGTCAATAGTGGTTGGCTTTGAGCTGCCCCAGAGGCAAGTGCATGGCTCATCTCCCAGCTGCGGTGCTTCCTCTGTCTGGTTCCCACACTGGCTAAAGCAGCCATGGAAGATGTAGCTTCCCTTCCACCCTTATCTGTTGGTCCCACCTCAGCCATTAAATTTGTTGGGCCATGACTCTCCGCTACGGATCCAGACATAAACGGCTCTGACCTAGGGAAGCTCAGGCTTAAAAGCCCTCTCCCTAGACGTCTACACCAAGGAACATTTTTACTTGAGCACCTTCCCAGGATCAGGGCAGCAACCAAGGATGAGCACCCTCTTCCCTATCATCTCAGTCAAATCCTTGCATCTTCCATCTCCCAATCAGTAAACGTGTTTGCGGCCAGGATATCACCAACTGTGGAGTCCCCAAGCCTTGCCCACCTTTGTTCCAAGAATCCGTTACACTATTCTGAACTGAGCCAAGCTGTACTCATTTAAGCAAAGGAACATCATTTTAATACTACTTTGAAAGTCCTTCTTCCAACTAGAAAGGCAGAGATTCAGGATACTGTGTCTTTAGGATCAACAAATTATCCGCCATGTAAATTTACGAAGTTTGGGGAATTTTCTGTCACTAGATACCTCTCACTTTCTAGTGACTTTTCTTTAAATACTTCTTACTTACATGGCTACCAACATCACTACTTCTAAAATGTAACCACTGGTAGGACTTCACTTCTCAAAAAAAGCACAGATACTGCTCTCAAGTTATGTACCTGAAGGAAGGCTTAAAAATCAAATGCTCTGTTGAATATATTTATGGAAGGTCTTAAGTTAAGCTCAGAAACACGTTGACTATTCCTTCTCCCCATTTATGGGATCCCTTTGTCGTCATCCTCCTCCAGGACAGTTCTTGGATTCACAGTTCAGTAGCAAATGGTGCTACTTATTTCTAATTCTCTCTTACCTTTAATTCAACTTTTTACTTTTTTTTTTAAACACCCCCGTATATCTCTGGTTTTGTCTGCCCTCTAATAATGGCCTTTTCTATTAGCCTGTACCTTTCAAAAATTCTTGCAATAAATGCCACATCTTCGGCCATTTTCATCCTTTAACACTTCAACCTTTAATTTGCCTGCTACAATAACTGGTAGCCACAAGCAAATCAGAATCACTTGCAGTATGGCTCAGCTGTGGAGCTCAAGGGTCCCAAGACTGAGCTTCCCTGCAAAGTCGGTTATTCCCCTCCGCTCGGCTTGGGACTCCTGCCTCCCCCCACCCTGCCCAATTGCTAAGGCTTGGAAATATCCAGAGATTACAAATGCTTCACTTGCATCATGTGCTTTGTAATTTAAGAAGCAGAAGTGCTTCGTAATAACTACAATTGATAAAATATTAACTTGTGCTTTTTTAATAAAATGAAACAAAAGCATTCTAAATCATAGCAGCTTATAGATCAAAACTGTCCATCGGTTAGGAGCATAGTGTAATTAAGAAGTGTGAAAACTGCAAAATATTAAAACCCTGCAGCAATTCAAATTCATGACAAAACCTTCATGCAGAATGAGTGACGCTGCCTGATGCTCTACTGATTTGGTCTACTTGTTCATTGGTAAATACGAATTTTCTTCCTTGGTAATGGCATATCCTCTTTTCCAAAGGGGAAGAAAAGGTACAAAGCCCTTTTGATTAGCACACAGTAGCTCTTTCCCTAGTTAGCAATTATTCTTTTACAGCACTGAGAAACGAGGACTTTTTGTTTACCATTAGTTGAGGTAAGTTATCTTGCTTTTATTTGGGTTTAAGACTACTGTAAAGGAGTAGCTTTTCAGTTGCAGCATGGTTTGTCAAGATTACAATATTTATGACTGCATAAAATACATAAGTAAAAAATTATGATCTTGTAGAGTTTGTTATCAAGAGCTGAGACTTACATCTTTACAGAACTGCAAATACTGGCTTCCTAACTGCTAGTTGATAATTTTGCTGGCAAGAGCATTTGTTTTGCTTTTCTTTAATCTCGACACCCTTTTGTCCAACTGTTGTAAGAACTAGCAAGAAAGTCACTTATAACTATGGATAACCTGTTGTAACAGCATTAGACAAGCTGTACCGATTCTTCATTAAAACACCCTTCGTTTGAAACTACAATGTAAGAGGCGATTCTTTTTGTTCAAAGAAACTATCAGCATGCTCTGTGCCTTTAACACTTCACATCGATTACAAAAAATTTAACAATGCAATCACTAACATACCCCACTAATGAGAAATTATGAGAAATTGTTTGATGCAGAACCTTCTGCATCAGTCAATCTGATCGATAAGAAAGTTATCAATTTTGAAATTTAGATTTAATGCATTTTCAAGAAGCTAATGAGAAAGGAGCAACTTAAAATAAATACCATCATTAAAACTGCAAACTGTTACAATGATATATTATAAACTTGTCCTAAATAAACCTAGTGCTTCAAAAATTTACCAGTGAATTCGTATTACAAAATATGTGAAAATACAATAGAATACCACAAAACAACGACCTTTTTTGGGGTCAACAATGACGCCAAGATGATTAGGTCTTAACTTTTTAAATTGTTAATAGAACATATTGTAATATATAAGTTGCAATTTGGTTGAATTCTAGAGAATATCCCCACCCAAACTCAAATTCACCTTTTTCATTCCTCCTCTAAAACTAGTGCCAAACTTCCTGTCAAAGCCGGTATTTTTCTTGAAGAGCTTTAAAGTTTAGCCGTTACTTTTTTCTACTACTACATTTTGGCAGCAACTATTTATTGGTCTGTTATTGCAAAAAGTGCAATTTAACAATAAACCAGTCTGAAGGTCATTCTATGTCTTGAGGATACATACCATATATTTCTTTAAAAATAATCATACTTTTGTAAGCAATACTTTACAGTAGACACCTCAAATCTACCATAGATGTAAAACTTAAAACGAGAAAAATTTAGTCTCTAAATCTTTATACACATTATTTATATTCGAGTTTCTATATATATTATATATATACACAAGCACAAGAGTATATATAAAATATATATAATCAGATTCAAAAAAGAACAAAAACTGGGCACTGTACATAAAATCTTTTTAAAACTCAAACAATAGAAAAACTTTAAACATTAAACAATTTTAATAAAAGTTTCTGTACAATGCTAAGCAGTTTTATTTACATATAGAAAATGTAATAGGAGTAGTGTTTGAAATTACAGAACTCCTTAAAATTTCAATGGCAGGTAATCTGGAAAAAATAACAGCATTCCATTCACAAATATTTTCAAGCAATAAATATGTATTTATAAATAGTGTAAATTTACATCAAGATTAGAAACAAAAATCACAAATCTGAAGTTTATTCCTTAGTCTATGTGCAACCCATTTATCTTTGTGACTTGGCTGTTAATTGTTTTAAATTTTATTTAGGAACCAAAAGTGTAACCGTCATGGTTTCAAAACAAGACAGAAAAACATAAAAGCAGTAAAAAATTTATATCACCTAACTCTTCACATTAAAAAAAAAAAAAAAAAAAAAAAAAAGTTGCCCAAAGAAAGACTTAAAATTTCTAACTACCTTACAAAGAAATGACCAGCTAAGCTAGTACTTTTTCCAAGGGAAATTCTGAAGGGGAAAAATGGATGAAACCAACTCATCAGCCCAGAAACAGAGAAATACAAAAGAGGTGGTCTTCAAGTCAGTAGTCTGTATAATGTTGCCAGTTTTGTCAGATATATACAAAACATGGAATTATTTTTTGAAGTACAGCTGGATGAGCTTTATTTGTTTTGAGTTCTGGAGTAGGAGGCAGTGCTCTCTCCTGTCCAGTTGGTTGACACTCCGCACTTGGAAGGTTGCATAGACACAGCTTTCAGCCAGCAGCCTTACGGGATAGCTACAAAAATCAGTGGTGCAGAACTGGGTCACTTCCTGAATATCAGAAAAGTTTTCATTTAATGTCCATGAAAAAAATGTCAAGATGAGGAGGATGGCAATGGAGGAGCCTGAAAAAGAAAACATTAAATTACCTTTTCTACAAGGGTGTAAAACTCAGTTGTTTAACCAAGACCTGCACAAATTGTAACCATGAGAGTTTAAAGTCACACACACTACTCTTTTTACACTTCAGGACTCTTTCAAGTGGATACTGGCATTTTTTTCCAACTTAGTCAAATACAACGTGCATTTTATGACTACTCTGCATTAGGATTTTGCCTATACTGCAGACTGGAGTACGCTGTGGGGATGTCTGTGTTAATACAATGTGAGCTGCCAAAACAAGTCCCACTGTGGCAGCAAAGAGCTCCATGTGGGCTCAGTATAGATGTATCTTTATATATGCTAAAACAGGGATTCTCAACCTGTTTACCAGTGGGGGTGGGGGGATTGTCCATTTGTGGCTTCTTCAAATGCCTTGCGGGCTTCTTTTTTTTTTTCTTCTTCTTTTTCTTTTTTTCTCCCCCCTCCCTCCTCTACCTAAACACTAACATATAACTCTGAAATTAGGATATCTGTGGAAAGGGTCTCAGGTTCTCTGACACGTGAACAAAGTTGTTTTGGGTTGGTTTTTGTTTTTTTTTTTTAATCCTGGAAGACAAGAGTGCCTGATGAGTGAAGCAAGCTAGATGTCTTGTTCCTGCGTGCTTTCAGGAGACAAGGTCTAGAAGATACCTAACTATTTCCCAGTGTTATACTTTGTGGTATTACCATCAAAATACTGAATCTCTGATGGCATTTCCTTCTCCTCTTTTCCTGCTTACGAGTCCTGTCACGATGTGGAATCCCTTCAAGAAGCTACTCACAGTCTTTAAAGACACTTTACATCATACTATAGTACCCACTTATGAAACAGTAACACTAACTGATCCTCATGTTTGCTCACAATACTTTACCCCAAACACAAAGACTCTTTGTTAGGCCTATTGCACCTTTGCCATGTGAGATTATCTTCATCCTGTGACTTGCAACAAACCTTAACTCTTCTCCTAGATGTGAGAGAAGTCACTTTTAGGCTATGACTCTTCTCAGTTGAGATTGTATCCCCTTTAAAAGAAATGAACGTGCACACCAATTTCACAAGAGAACAATTATTAACCCCCCTTAGGGCTGCAGGTATAGGCTTTGGTGGGGGAGGGAGCTACTCACAGGTTGAGAACCCTTGTTCTAGGGACAATATCATCAGCGTTACCTATATGATGTTATAAACACAGACAACAAAACACCCCTCCCTCCCCGCTCTTTTCCATACAGAAATGTTCGTGCCCATTTCCACTCAACTGGATGACGTATCTGAGAACAGTTGTTTATTTATATGCTTTTCTGTAACAGATCATCACTTCGAAATTGCAGTATTTCACAAACTACAATGACAATGGGCTCCTAGAAGTATGAAGTTCAACCACCTCAGGCTCTGTAGGACCAATGAAGAGAATTAAATTCAGAGGACATGGTCCTGCACTCTTGCCAGCCTCTACTGCTGAACCTTGAGGCCTCACCTCAAAAGGTTACAACTTATCATGCTAGCATTACATGACATAGTTGTCTAAACATACATTTTCTGCGGCACCTGGAAACGAATCAAAAGGCACAGCCGTTTCTGGGCTGTTGCATTTAATTCAACACAAAATTCTCATAACGGTTAGTCCAATGTTTGTCTCCTTTGACAGAAAGGCAAGTCTTATAAATAAATCCAGCATCGCTTTCACTGCGATTACAAACAAGCCATCTTTGCCTGAAACAATGAAACCTGGGTGAAATGTTAGGACAGTTGTGCTGACACAGTTCAAAGCAGGAGGCTGCCATATATAGCACAAAGCTATAATGGCAAAGAGGCTTTTTGCTTTAAATTGAAATGCAAAGGAGGCCCCAAGCCAAATGACAGAACTGTTTGAGAGCATCCACTTGCTAAGCAGAAGGACAGTGCTGCTTTGGGAGGGGATGGGTGAGGAAGGGGAAGGAAGGGGTCTGAGTGCATAGGATGCTCTGCTGCTATACTGACTTCATACCACAACCAATGTATTAGAGATGCTCTTGAACCTGGTGCTAGTTTCTCCAAGCTTCACTGTCCTGATTCTTCCCATCTCCATCTGATCCAGTTATGGTCTTCAGGTGATCTCTATTGGATTTTTAAAGCCACAACTTTATGAATTGTAACATCATACTTTTCCTGAAAACTCAGCGGTTATGTTCTGCAGTAAGTTACTGTACTATTTCACATAATTCTGACTCTTCAGCGTTTTGTTCTGTAAATATCACACACAACCCATACCTCCATTTGAATCAGAAAGTCCATGGTACTCATACAGTGGAGTACCAAGACAGTCTACAACTGCTTTACAAATAATGTATTTATGCACCCACTTATTAATTTGACTTACTAATGTAAATTGATCATAGACTTGCATCAAGTCCTCCATTTTGTACTGTTCTAGCACCACAAAATTTTCCAGGTTCGTGCTTATCTTTCGTGCACAGTCTTGGCAATGTACAACATAGGTCTTTCGAGAATTGCTCTCACTAGTGACAAAAAGCAGATCAAAGACTTCCACCTGTTAGATAGGAAACAGAAGGGCAACCATTACAATTTCATTTTTTAGAAGTTAGACCATGTAAACGGTATTTTCTTCAACATTTACAACCTTACCTTGTGCATGCAAAGAGAAAAATTAGATTTGTTCAGGGAAAATCTATCCTCCTAAGGCTCAGGCAGAGAAGTGAAATACTGTAAAACCACTAACATTACATTGTGGATGTCTGGATGAGCAGCGCTATGGGAAAGCTTTTGGTCAATATTGACAAAAGCAGGATTCATACTCTAAATAGGGGTTACTCAGTAAGGTGGAGATTTATAACAAATATACCTAATTTTCCTTTTTAAAATTTGTCTGCAAAAAAAATTCATGATTTATTTCCTTACTACTCAGTCACATGCACATCCTGCTCAGGAGGCTGAGTCAGAAGATAACTAGAAACTGATATTCAGGGGGTAGGAAAATTTTATTTTCTTTTATGCTTCATGAAAACTATTATCTAATACTTTAAACAAACTATTAACAGGAAGTAGAATAAAAAATTTCAGGAAAAAACGTATGTCCTATGAAAAAAATGTACTTAAATTCTCTCTTTTGGGGATGTTGTTGACTTCTAAAATGAAGACAGATACACCTTTAAAATGAAGCTCAGCAGATCAAATTATATGCAGGAAGGGGTAACAACTCTTTATAATAACTGAGAATTGAAAATCGACCTAGTGAATAACAGTGCCGTGGAAGTACTGTGGAAGAGACTGCAGCAAAATACAGCCTATGTCTAGAAAACCAGCTTGATAAGCTCTTTGAAGACAGTACTGCATCACATATACGTGCTTACAACATAGAGTAGCTGCTGCAACTTAAAAGCAAAACTAAAATAGCAACAATAGCAAAAGACAGGACAAAATTTAAATATATTTTATAGTAGTACACAAGCCCAACACATATTTTTACTGACCTCACAAATGCTACAGTAATGAGCTGGCTCGTCCTTTGCTCGCCCATGCCAGACAATCTCTTTTCCTGCAGCAATTAGAGCTTCCCTCAGTGTCTGACACTGTTTGAGAGTTCTTAACAGGCAGTACCTGCAACCAAAATCAGTTGTATATTAAGTTCAATATTCAACTTTATAGCAAGATTCAAGTAGGCTTAAATTTCTTCCAAGACCTTGTACTTGGAGTTTCCTCTTCCTCTGGGATTTCAGAACAGCTGACTAATAAGAATCACTGGACTCGTGACTTAGGTAGAAGTTAGACCACATGCTTATGGACCTCTGTGTAGATTTGCTCTATTTCACTACAGCCCCTTGCCCTGCAAACAGGCTGCATCTTTCATTTTGGACTGGAATGCACGAATGGCCTTTTAAGCACAATAAAACAACGTGTTGTCAAAAGCGATTAATGTATTTTATTTTGAACTATGAATTTATCAGCAAAAAGTCAGTTTGAACTGCCAAGTTCAAAATAACTGTTTACATTTTGTGTAAATGACTATAGCCTAATCCAAGGAACTCTTTTAACTAACATCCTAAAACCCCTGTTACTTCCTCAGCACTACTGAACTTTCAGTCATCCAAAGTCTGAAAACCCAAGTTCTGACGGGAATCACTCTACACATAGTGGAAATAAAATCTATCAACAGGTATCTTCTTCCGTGTAAAAGGAAAAAGAATAGACAGGTTGATATTAGAAAAGGAAGTCCCTTCATAGGAAAAAAACCCCTAACATTGAAAAAAACAAGTACAATTTTAACACTTATTTTATGAATGAAGAAAAAAACCTGGTCAAATGTCAAATTAAAATCAACAATTCCCTGCCATCCTTCTGTAAAGGATAAAAAAAAAAAAAAATTACCTTCACAGTTTTATACAGTTCTCTTCTGTACTAGAAAATCTAACTTGTTTTCTAGCATTGTATGAGCTACATACGTTCCCATAAAAAAACTGGCAAAATAGGTCGCCAGATTTCTAAATTACAATGTTATTTACAGTAATTTTTAGCTCTCAGCTATCCTATTTATTTGAGCTGTAGCCTTTGCAGCCTTTAATTTTCTCCTCCACAGGGTGGTTATGTTACACACTCATTAGATGCAGAAGGAAGATTGAAAAAAACATAAGGGGAGGAATAAACATTGGACGGAAAACAAAGTGCTCAAGAGTTCTATCAAAATGTTTTCAACTTGATCCTTCTCCCACTTTAAAACCTTAAACATGTAAGATATACGTTCTGTATTTTTTCAAAAAATGTTTCTTTCATGCTTTTCCAAGTAGTTAATAAAATCTTAGGCTTAGAGATACTCTTCTCTTAATGTTTTATACTCAGACTGTTCATCTTCACTAAAAACAAGTCTGGCTTCATTAATACCCTGACTGTAAGAATAATGCAAAACTGAAAGCATGTTTCTTCATTAAACGTCGTATTTTCATATACCGAATTCCAAGAAAATTAAACAGCTCATTTAGCTGTAACTCCTTCAACACTTTCGAAGTTCGATGTTAAAGGGACTTAAGATGCTAAGGCCAACTGTATGTGATAGATCATGTATTAATTCACTTGACTGTTGGGCTAATGTGCTTCTGACAAGCTCAGTAACTTTGGTATAGCATTCTTATATGCAATACAACCCAATTTCAAACAAACATAAAAGCTACCATTCTTCTCTTCTGCTGTTATCTGGAAAAGTCTTTGGGTATGCCAAAGAGCAACTGGAAGCACATCTGCACACTTGTCACCATTGTTCTCCAGTCTTGACTTCCAAAGAATTTTCAGAGTTTTCTAGTGTTCAGTTGTGAAAAAACAATTGCCCAAAATGTAACCCACATATAACACTGCTGCAACGTTTGCCAAATTTGCAACCAAAGCCAAAAACAATAGCTAGAAGGTGAATTCCCCTTCCTTAGATAAAATTCAGATCCTAGTAGTGGCACTTGAAAATCTAAATGTTAACTATTTCATGCTATCAAAGAATGGGAGAAAGCATAAGAACCACCACTTTGAAAATGCACCACAATTTCCTGAAGTTTGGGAAGCCTAAAGCAAGTCAAAAAGGTTTCTAGCAGTCACATTGTGTAAGTTAAATGGTGTCAGATTTTAGTATTGTAGGCCTGCTTTTATTCTTGTACAGTGAGAACTCAGTTAAAAGAAAATCTAAGACCATAGCTCTCCCTCAATGTTTTTCAGGTATGGCATCAAGAGTATGAGTAACTCATGTCCAGCCAAATTCAAATATTTAAGAGAAGAAGATTTTAAAATGGACATCATCCTGATTTATTCTAGAAGAGCAGTGAGAAACTTGTTTGAATATTTAGATATCCAGTAAAACTTTTTGAATTGTGGAGACCATCCCAATAGCAATGCAAAAATGACCTCTCTGTATCTTTCAGTAATGTAACTTCCCTACTGATACTGAAACATATTTTATCTGGCTTCGCGATTTTGTGCAAAATAATTTCTCCCATGTCATGTTCTCTTATGTTTCTAAAACTGGTTTTGTAAAAGAACTTAGTATTTTGGTTACTTTGGAAGTATTTTTTAAGTGTTTATTACTATGTTCCTACTACCTAAAATTCTTCTCTTCCTCAGATGCATTTGTAAAAGTCCTTCTAGCTTCCAAGATGTTTGCGGTTCATTTTTCTTTTCTTAAGGGTTGCGCTCCCTTAGTCAAGTTTTAAATCACTTTGTCTGCCTGTGTTCCTGATCATGATTCTACTGTTAATATCAAATCTTTAAGAAACATCTAATGAGAAAGTTTCAGTTTTTGCTCTTTATCTTTCGTCTAGCAAGACAGCACCGAGTTGCACATTAACTAAAAATATAAGGAGGCTTCAGACTTCTTCCAAAAGCGAAGTTTCCTTCTATTATTTTTTCCCCTACTACTATTCTATTTCTTTTCATCATTAATCTGGTTCCCAATATTTATATGCATGCTTAAATTTTAGTTTACTGCCTCTGTAGTGGTTACTCTCACATAACCCAGTAAGACATATTTGTATTTATCTTTCAAATTGGAATTACAAACTACTTTTTATGATTTTCCAAAAGCTAGTATTTTGTACTATTCTGATACCTAAGAAGCCCCAAAGACAGAAGTCAAACTACCTAAACAATTCAGGTATCTTAGATGTGCAATTTCAGATACAGACCTGTATTTGGCAAAAAGGTGACAGCTGTGTCACTGATATATTTTTTTTCTTGATGACAAATGAAAAGTCAGCTATTCAAGATGAAATTCAACCAGCTGTATCAGAAATCACTATTTCTCAAGTGTTTTTATACACATGCATACACATACAGACATTTGTGTGTTTATATATATGTGTGTATTTTGTACATATTAAAATCCAGGAGCAGTGGACAATAGCTACTTGCCAGCTGGTACTATTTTCCTGCAGACAAGGAGTCCACAGGAAAATTATGCAACTGCATAATCATGAAGGAGATCATGAAGATTTCTGCATTTCCAGTATGCTTCCAAAGCCATGGTCAGATACTAGACTGTGTATTCTGGTGACACCCGTTTCTATTAACAGCTATACCATAACTACAGAAGTGACCACAACAAAGAGTTATCTCAGGTTACTGCTACTACATGTTACAAGCCAGAGCTTATCACTGGATCTTCTTCCCCTCTGCACACATAGCCTGGAACTTGGGATTTGGCTGACAACTAACTGGAATGGAGGGCTTAATCCAAGTAAACTGGAAATGGTTTCAGTAGGCTGGAAAAAGCAAATGTATGCAAGACTGAAGTTTGTATCTGCTCCCCAGCATCTTTATTTGTAATCTACACCTAAAATTTAGGTCTCTCACTAGAGAAAGCTCAGCTGCTGTCAGCTAGCAAGACAATAAGAAACTACCATTTTGTTCTCTGTGTTTATTCACAACACTTTAAGTGTTTCCCTCGGAGAAGGATGCTATGCTCAGTCATGTTTTTTCTCCATTTAAGCCTAAACCATGGCAAAAACCCCCAAACTTGTGCAAATGCAAAATACAAGTGCCAGAATATTGAAATAATGTTTTGCCAAAAACATTCCAGAACTGCTTCAAGCTTTACAATAGATGCCTGCTGGGCTTGGGAAGATATACATATGAAGATAATTGTGAAATAAGTTTGTGGGTTTGTTTGTTTGTTTTTTTTTTTTAAAAATGGACTTTCTGGCTTCCTCCCTCCCACACCCTGCTTCTTTTCCCCGTTTCTCATTTTTAACTACTCAGTTTCTCCTCTCCCTTTTATGACAGCTGGCATTGTGAATATGAGCACTAATGGCTTAACTGAAGGGGCAGGACTGTCAAGCCTTCAGCAAAGATTTTCTTTCCCCTAGATATTCCGTTACTAGATTTTAAGAAAGTATTCACACATAAATGGTATTCCAAAAACTAGCTTTATGGTGACTACAAACCTCCCTGTCTTTGACTTCCAACATTCTTGGTCCTTACATAGTTACCATTTCATCAATTCCACCATTCTGCAACAGATGTTCAAGCTTAAATTCCTACTGTAAAAAGGAGTCTCACTCAGATGTCATCAATAAATCCTACTGGGGGGGGGGGGGGCGGGGGGGGGGGATAAATTCTTTTTCTTTGCCATTCCTTTGCAAGTTAACCCACCCATTTGTTTTAAAGGTCCATTTCAAGGCAAATTATAAAAGGATTCAATGCTTGTGGATCCAGTATGTTGGTAAGACGCTAGAAGCTCTTTGGTAGGCTGAAGGAAAACAAGAGACTGCTGCTACCAGAGTATTCTCCTGACGAGTAATTTGCTTTAGAATTCATTCCTCCACTTTGTTTAGGACAAACCTATGATATATGCTGAAATGTCCATTCATTCCTCAACCTAGGTTGCAATATTCCTAGCCTGGAATATTCCTGCATTTTGGAATATGCATATGAGAAATGTCACTAAACTCAATTACCATTTTACACATCAATTATTTCATTGTTCAGGAGAGTGAGCAAAGGGAAGGAGGCTTTCAAATTCCTACTCACCTTTATTTAAAACATTTATACTGGATCTCAAAATGACAGTGTGTGAGCACTAACTAGAGGTTCTAGAAATGTAAAATTAAGTTTAACCTTGCTGTAAAAATGATCAAACACATCCAAATTCTAGTAATTGGGTTGGTGACCTAATTTCATTATTTCTTATGTACCCTGAACAGCTTTTGTCATCTAAGTCAACTGTTTCTGTAAACTGCTATATTAAGTCTATAGCATTTTTAACAAAAAATTGAATTGGATCACTCTAAAGCTATGCCACAATAACATCAAATAAATAATAAAATTAACAATATCTATAAATGGATTCTTTGAAAAACAGAATATAAAATATTTTTGGCTTGATTCTCAGAAACAGAGAGGATTACTTACAAATCAACTATTGTTTCATGTTTGAAGAGGAAAAGGGTACAGTAAATGTTCAAATAAATAGAACTTACTTTATCATTTCAAAAAGCTTTGGATCTGAGACCTTGATATTTCGAGCCATGTTCCATGAAAGATGAACCATGGGTACTATGGACTTTACACTCTGCAGTTTATTCCACTCGTACCGTTCCACTGCCAATTTATATTGACAGGCTATACAAAAACAAAATTACAAAAGCAATTATTCAAGTTAAGAAATAAGTATCAAGTGCAGCCAAAATAATCTGATTATAATAAAAAAATTATACCTTTTAGGGCTAGGTTAAACTTCATTTGCAATGACCCATTCATTCCAACTAGACTTGAATTCTGTAAAATTACTCTTTAAAAATTGTATTTATGATGCTAAAAGAACGCACAATGCTACAGCAGTAACAACTATCTGCGAGAACAAGTTACTGACCAGTCTTCAATTTCTATGGTGACCAGAGAGCAATATTTCAAAAAGGTTTACTTAATAAATTTTCAAGTATTTCAGATTTAAAAAAAACAACTAAACTTGAAATGTCTGCATCTCACTTTATTCACTCTTTATCGTAATTTCACAATGCTATGGTGTATATAATACGTCTTGAAAAGGAAGACTGCACCCTGAGAGATTTGTTGCAGTAAGTCAGACTTTTTCATTAAGCAGTGGCGTACTCACCCTGCCCTTTTTTAAAAAAACATTCTACAAAATTTACTGCAACTTAACATGTGAGCTCTGTATTGGTCAGTCATACAATCCTGGATATATACTATTTATTGCACCATAATAAAATAAAGACACACCTTAAACTATTTAAGAAAACGGGAGTTCTTTGGAAATACATTCTCTTCAGATGCTTGACAGAAGCTCATTTTAGGTGTGATATTTCCTTCCATTCTCACATCTAAAAACCTTCTAACACCATGGTTCAAAACTAAAGACTTCCAAAGCAGTATGTCTGAAAAACCTAATACTCCTTTATGAACAAAATTTTACAACTGTTCGCATTTCCTGATGCTTTTACTAAAGAGCAATTAGGTATCTGTTGTCCTGAAAAAGTTAGACTGGACAAGTCCTTAAACTCGTATGCAAGCTACAGCACAGTCTGCTGGGTAGAGCAAATTTTGAGAGAGAAAGTTAAAAATGGCCTACAAGACAGAGTGTATAAATTAATATAAACATTTTATTCTGCTAGTATTTGCTATACAACTGTAATTTTTACAAACCCATTAAATGAACGAGTGCGAAGACTTCATTCTTGCTCATTCACTTCCTCTTACCAATGGAATTATTTAAAGCTTCAACACACCATGTTTTAAAATACAGTATGTTCATTTTTTTAATCTAGTAAAGCATGGTAAATTAGTAAGAAATGATAGGTTCTGTGGCATATGTAGTATAATATTACCTAATTATGTAGTTCAGCACAGGCACTATTCAACCATACCTGTAAGAGGGCCAACATTCCACGCAATGTTGTTGCACCAGCCGATAGCCTGAACCCAATGAACAGTGCCAGCATTTATCCACACTAAATCCCCTGGTCTTTGAATAAACCTATAAACTGGGACATTGGCTTCATACAAATCTTCCAAGTTTGGCCACCAAGATCCCATGAGGAAATTCATATTATTCCTGAAACAATAGGAAAAATAAAGTCTTCAGCATTTATCAGCAGACATATTAGTGGTTGATACTTCAACAAAATTACCTGTAAAAACTGATCATCATGAAAAATGCTTTCTGCATCTAATCAGTGACCTGGGAGGACTAGCCAAAAGGAAACTTTTGTCTATAAAATTCCTGATCCTAATTCCATATTTCGCATACTGCAATACATTAAAACACTTAACCATCTAGCTGCCCATGTGAAGTCAGTTTATGGCATCCAGTTATGTTCTACTTTCCTCTAAGTTTCCCAGTATTTTATTAATGCTGAGGCAGAGAAATCCTTGGTCAGATCTAGCATGACACTGCTGCTGCTTTTTTAACCCAGCGCCTGATTTTATATACAGGCCATACCAGCTCTTAAGAATGCTTTCTGTTTTGAACAATGCCAACCAGGTACTCGACCTGTCACTGTACACACGTGAAGCTTGTCCACACAAGCAGCAACCTGTTGGCACCATCTCAACTGTGATCCACAGGTCTATGCTATATTCAGCCAAGAAATGTCGACCCGCCTGAGAAGCACGAAGAAACACCTCCATATGGATTTCCTAAGCATGAACTCTTCCACTATAGTTATGCAAAATACATACATCTCCCCCATACTTATCCCAATTTTATACTGTTTTTATACCGTACAGGAGATCCTTCACAATTCATAGTTTTCAAAGACAATTCAGTGCCTCTATCAGGCACTCTAGACGTTTTATGAGGTTACCAAGATCTCAGTTTCTCTGTCACCCTCAGGGACAGTGTCATGTGGGTAAAAGGCATGTTGTCATAGAGATGCAATTGCATCAGTGGAATTACATTGAGATGGCTCATGTTTGTTAAGGTGGATGAAATAAGAACGGTTGTCAGTAGACTGGCAGAAAATACAGAGTACAGAGACACCAAGATGAATTTGCAGAACCGTGGAAAAGTTCTGAAGGAAAGTCAAGAGCTTAGTCCAGTTTTAACTGGGCTAGGTAAGAAAAAAAATTCTCCCGTAAGATCAGCTTCAGAGGCTACTGCTTGAATACTAGCATGATCAGGGGATGCAATTGCTCATACTATTTTTTTTTTTTTTTTTTTGGGGGGGGGGGGTAGGGTGGTGGGCATGGGGGGTTGTATGCATGTGTGTGTGTTTTGTTTGTTTTTAAAGCATCCACTCAACACAAGGCACAACACAGAAACCCCAGTCTTAGATATGGTTGAGTATTTCCCCAACAGTCAGTGCACCTCAACTTTTCCAGCAAGCTACAAACACATAAGTGTACACAAAGCACGCCATAATATGTCCTGAGGTCTAAGTAAACTAAGCTCTCCCTCTAGATGCAGCAAGAAACAATGCCAAAACATCAACTACTCTGTACTTGCTTGGGTACAATTTGTACATTAATCATAATAAAGATTAACAGCATATATCACCAGGAAAATATTTTACTCCATCAGTCCTAAAAAACCAAAACAAACCCCCAATTCCTTCATCCTCAACTTTTTTCTGTCACTCCACTGCAGTAGCCCTAGAAGCCATTAGAAAACCATCACCATTTGGTAATAGTAGAGGTCAGCTTTAATATGCATGATACAGTGCCTACATAAACAGTAAGGACTACGATGGATTTTCTGATATGGAAATGTTACTACTAAGAAAACTGGATTGGTGCCACGTAATACACATTGGTAGCAGACAGCCTATGCTTATAGTAAATTTCTGATTCCCCTTAATGTATAAATTTGAATCTTGAACCTAGATGAGCATTTTCTGCTACCAATCTCTCACTTCTTGTATTTCCTTCATTCCTGTGTTCGAAAAAACAAATAACAGACCTAACGCTAATTTTTCAAAGCAAAGCGATCACAGGCAATCCAAATTTCTGTACACTGTACAAATGTCATATTTTGTATAAATTCTAAATTTTTCAATCTGATTTGTTTTAAAAGACTTTTCTGACTACATGGAAAACCCGTAAAATAATGTCCTCTTACACCACCCTCAGTGATTTTCCCCACTTAGGTCTGAGAAAGACACAAAGAACTTGATAAAAATAGAGGAAAACCAGCACGCCCAGCTTACTTTTCACAGAAGTCATTCATGACACCCCAATAACTTTCAGGGACGACAAACCATTCACAGTCACCTGGACCAATATTTATATTTACTGAACAAAAGTTGTTATTTTCTTGATGACCTGAAATTTAGAGAAAAATAGACACACTTTATGTAAGGCTGATTTATCAAAATAAAGCTACGAAAATGCAAAGTTACAATTACTAAAACCCCCTACATCATAGGTTAAGTGATATTTTTATATGACACTTACACACACTATTTAGGTGCTCCATGGTTTTAAGAAATGCAATTAAACTACCAGTGACAACAGAATTCTGCTGTTGTTAGTTTGTGGAAAATGAAAACCCGGAACTACCAATCTTGTGAATCTGACCAATACTTCAGCAGTTCCCTTTCTGTAGAAATAAATGCTTCAAGATACTAAAGCTTAGATTTTGTGTTTTATGATAGCTCTTGACAGTCCCAGTCAGGAGCAAAACTTCATGACTTCAGGCACTGAATAGACAAGTAGTAAGAAAATCTGTCCCAAAGAGCTTTCAAAATCAATGTAGAAATGCCAGTATTCTATCTTCTTTTGACAGCTGGAAAACCGAGCCATAATCCCTAATGGAATTTTCTAAAGTTGCACTTCAGAAAAAAACAGACCCTGAAATTTAGTCCAGATCCCTCAAGTCTCAGTCCACTGCCCCAACACAGCACTACTCATTATGGAGGATTGAGTTCTATCCTCAGACAATAAAGAATCTAAAAAGTCAAAGTATACTGATTTCTATGATTGCAGAAGACCTACTTCAGAAACCTGTAAAAATCTTCAAGGCATGTAAAATACAAATACTGTCCAAGGATATAAACCCATCCTCTTTGTCCTCTTAAAGAATTCTGCATTGCATGCAAGAGGTTAGTATGGTAATTTCGTAGCACTGCAGAAATACAGAAATTTCCACTATGAGGTAATTTAGCACTTCTTACACACAGAGTTCAGTTATACAAGAAATTAAAAAAATAATGAGTATGTACAATTTTATCATGTTTAGGCATGCTGTAAGATACAGAAAATCTGCAGTGCAATCAATAATACAGGAGTAGAACCTGATTTTTTTTGTGCAAAGAGATTATACTCACCTGGTGTTCTGCTTCCTGGAACCTTCATGTACAACTGCACTGTGTTCATGCCCAGGATGGTATGACCAACATGGCTTAGAAGATTTCCTGCTGATACCACACGTACAAAAGCAGGAAGTTTTGTCAGTTCATGGAGTTGCAACTTCCACCTGCAGCAAAATAGCAAATCAACAAACTGTGAATCCCTAAAACTCTTAGGAGAGTTTGGGAAATACAAACATTTTCAAAAATTTGTTAGCATAGGAGATAAAGGAGCAGACAACCTACTGCTATATAACTTAGCATCTCTTAAGAGGGAAGTTGAGACAATGCAATACCCTTACTTGACAGTTACAGCAATTTAAATGACAATTTCATTTAAGGGTGAGCTAAAAGCCAGGGTGACTCACTCTCGCAGTTAGCCAGTCTGCTGCTATACTGCCAGAAAATTCTGCTTGCAATTTACGCCTCTGTGTACATCTTTTCCAAGTGAAAACAGAGCTGTGCTCTCCCCACACTCTAAGCCAGCCAGTCAGAAACTGTTAACCATGCTTTCAAGAGCCAAATGACACGATGCTACAACGTATGTCAAGAAGACTGTCTAAATATACCCTAGCCTGTGCACACAATTGTTGTGACCAAGAACGAAGTTAACATGCATGCGCTACAGAACTGAATACCTGCATTAAGAAAAAGACAGACCTTCAGACACAAAAATCCCAGGACTTAAGTGTGGAGCTCTGTAATGTCACCGAGGTGTCTGTGTTACTCTTCCAATTTCAAATATTTCCAAATATAATCACAAATCTGACAGGCTTGTTGAGGGGAAAGATAATTTGCAGCAAAAGCTGAGACTGCAGATCATAAGATCTGGCACCCTGGGATCCTACCAGAACTATTTAAAGTATCAAAATCCAATTCCCTATGAGCCTCGGGTTAGTTACGCTTAGGTTAATTTAAAGTCTCTCTTCCAATGGTTTGCTCAGAGTGCTAGTTTATTAGCAACAATTTTGTATCTACACACAGATTTTTCTTTAGAAAAAAACCAGCATCAATATTTAAAATTTTATAACAATCTCTGATCACATACATATATACATGTATTGACCCTTCAGGAACTACACTACTAAAGACTTCAGCATCTTAAGTGGGCCTTATTCCCCAGTTTCAAACACCATAACCTTTTCTTCTGCTCTAATGATTGAAGTAGATCAGATTTTTTTGTACTGTAGCTGGCATGACTGACAGCCTAGACATGCTGGAACTTTTACAGAAATACATACTAACTAGAGATTGAACCAAATAAAAAATTATTACTGGTCAATAAAACCATGCTTTCAGAATATTTCTAATACTTTCTGATGTTTTTCTGAGCTACCTTCATCTACTCACAGAAGGATATGTAGTCTAAAGAATACTCAATTTATTCCTTATTTTTTTGAGGCTCTGGAAGAGGTATCACGGCTTATCCACAGGTAAGCATAGGTCTGGTCTTTACTACATATTTTGAACCCTGTTCCTGGATAGAGAAGCAAGAGCTATGAAAAAGTGGAAGCAGAAAGGATGACAGTAGGAATAAAAGGAAACAAAAACCAAGTAACAAAAATCCAGAAAAAAAAAAAAAAGAAAAAACATCTAATCTTATGATTTCTGTGCAAAGACTGAAAACTTGGTATTGTCAGAAGTAATTAAAGTTGTAAACAATTTAAAGCCTCAGAATGAAACAAAGGTAATGTATTAGAAGGAAGTCTACAATGAACAGTTTCTGATGGATGTTCGAGTTAATTTCTGGAAAAAAGAAAGATCCTGGAAAGAAAAGCTTGAAAAGAGATTTTATAGTGAGAAGGATTCATAACAACAGTTTAAAGACCAAAGGTAACAATTTCATTGTGGAAATGGGGTGTGCAACTGGAATTGGGTTTATCAACAGACTGATGTCTGAGAAGAATGCATTGGTTTTCCAGAAGGAGTATCATACTGTAGAATACCACTGTGAGGAGACACTGTAATCAACTTACTTTTTGTCATCTGACAGGTCAATATTGGTCCCAAACTTGATTGTTTTAAAAGGTCCTCTTCTCCTCCTCCCAGAGCTGCAAATATAGAAAATAAAATACGTGAATGTGAAAATGGGAATGATGTAAAAAACCCACATAAAACCAACCACAGAATTATCACAGTTATACCACACTTACTTATCCGAAGATGTGGATTCATTATCTGAGTGGTCCTTGTGGTGACTCTTCTTCTCATTTTCCTCCTATAAAATGCAATTGTGGAAATGCTTTTCTATATATGTAAATATACATAAAAGTAAGAATTTTTATAAAATATATAGGTATAAAGTGATAACATGTTCACAGAGATAAGCACACTTGTTTCAAGATGCAGGTGCAATCTTTAAAATACCCATATCTAAGATTTTATGTTAATATTACTGTTAAGAAAATTTTTAAAAAAGTTGTTAGTCAAAAGCCATTGCAAACAATTCTTTATGACTACAAATTCAGCAAGGCTCAGGGCAGGACAACAGAAAATGTCTACAATGTAAACATTTTTGCTAGCCTACATTAGAGTTACAAATGAGTATATTGGTTTGCTTCATTATGCAGGCGAACTGGAATCCAGTCTTAAGGAATACTGTTAACTTTTTCAGATTAGAACATTTACCTTCCTTCAAAGTCAAGCAGGTATCCAGATATGAAACTGGGATGACTAGTATTTATGAAATTAATTTTATAAAATCCATTATATAAAATCTTTTGAATTTTTCATAGCCATATGCTATTTTAGCACTGCAGTAGCTAGGACCATGACTAGTGGAAAAAATCTAACCATATTAAATGATGTAATCTGATCTTTTTAGCAGAGTGCTCAAAACCCTGTTCTAAAGACTTCTTTTTTGGCAAGTATATGGACACAGAAGGAAAAAAACTAAGATGAAAAGGAGGAAAGAACTGCCTGGAGGCTATTCAAAGATCTCTGGCTTTGAATGGGATTGTTGTTAAATCTCATAGTGCCCTATGTACCTGAGAAAGTCTTATTCATCCTTTGAATGAAGGACAAAGAGAAGCAAAAAGGAACCTAGTGATGATAGATTTATCAAATACTGAAAGACATGTTAGAAAAGCAATGTAATAGTTGTTAGAAAGGGGGGGGGAAAAAAAAAAAAAAGAAAAAGAAGATCACTTAGGGCAAGCCAAGAGGACTGTGTCTGTAGAAAGAAGAAACGAAGCTTTCATTTGAACACTGTGAAAAGTCACCTAAGGACAGGTCAAAGCAATGTTAGGCAAAGGACATATGTACACTGTCTGATTTCCAAGGGAAAAATGAAAATCATAATTCTGAAAATTATTTTATATATTGCATTTTTACCACCAATTTGTGACAGAGAAAAAAAAAATCAGAAAATCCTGCAGTTCACTTCTTGGTGCAAATCCAAAGCTGAGGCTTTGCTGCTGACAAGCTGGTATGTGATCAATTACATACGTTATTAAACGTGTATATATAATGTTCCAGTGAAGTAATGTTCTCCAGACCCTTTGGAATGATGTACAAGAATACAGTGGTGGTGCAACTGTTCAAAGGGCACTAGAAAACTTCAGTCGATATCCTACTTAAATTTATTACCACTGCAAAGGAAGAAAAATCCCATTTATGTCCCAAGCTCTTGAAGACTTCAGTGCTCCCCACTTCCCAACAGTATTCCCGTTTCTTTTCTCCCTATATCAGTCTCGCTCAAAACCATGACTACGTTCCCTTCTCTTTTCTTCCACTACCGAGTAATTCCTTCATTCCTAATCCTTTCCTCTAATGCCCAAAGTTTAAATCTAGAAATTCTGTTTCCTTTCTTACCGAAACCATTGCTGTTTCTGTGTAATGGCACTGAAAACTGCAATAGTCAATTCCCCACATTGGTGTTTATCTTGTTTTCTAATTAACAACTGGTCGAGAATATCTTTTTTTGTCTTAGTTCCACTTTAGCCCAATCTTTTTTATAACTCCAGATAATATAAGCCTCCGAGGAGGGCCCACAGCTAATTCCAAGGATGTGCTCACTACTTCAGCAAAAATATTAAAAAGACAAATATGAGTGTAAACTTCTAGTAAGCCACATCCAAATTAATTCAGAATATTATGAAGAACAAAGAAAGCTGATTTCAAAGCGTGTGTGAAATTTGAAGCAATACAAGTTTAAAAAAAACCAAACGTCATAAGTGCTAAATATTTTAATACAAATTTTGACATTATTATATGAAAGCTTAAGCTAACAAGCTTGTAAAGTATGTAAATAGACAGGAGTTTTACATTAAGAAAATTAACTTTTACATTAAGCATTTGGGAGGAACACCCCATATACTGTTTGACCCTCTATTCAAAACAGATTTTGTAAATTGGAAGTAAATTTTGTAAATGGAAGTGTCTCCTTTTCCTTTACAGCTTCCATTTGTTTTCAATAGCCATTATTAATTGGTTTCAGAGTTGGTATATAGTTTGTGAATTATAACTTAAATAATAACAATGGACTTACCCTTAAAGACTCCTGGAATGAGGAGGCCTGGTACTGTGCATATTTAGCAATTGTTGTATGAGATCTACTGCTTTCGCAACGCCAGATTTTCTTTGTTCCAGTGGGGTCCCAGTTTTCATCCGCTGGCTGCAGTAGTTGTGTCCTTACTTCTACTATGTGTTCATTATTTGCTTCTACCAATGTCTTAGTAGAGAAGAGTCCTAGATCTAATAAATAGGAATAAAATTAATAAATGAGTTAAAATATAACAGAGTTTCAAGAAAATTAATACTTAAAGTTATCTAAAGGGTTACACTAAAGCATCCCCCGCCCCCGCCTCAGCCTTCCTAACACAGGCCACCTGTAGGTTAATAATTAACACTCGTGATTAATGCTCAAAAAGCTTTTCTGCACACAACAGTAGAAGCTTAGGAAGAAACTTGGCAGCTACTGCATAGACTATATTCCAAGAAACATTTTACATGCCTTGTGCAAACAAATCTGCAAACAATTTTTAAATCTATTACTAATAAAGTATTTTTCAGACCAGACTTCTATGAATGCACTTCCATCATATAACACATTTCCTACCAGCAATGACAGTTTTTCTATCTACAGAGTTCAAAACATTGTACAGTGTCAGATTATAGATCACTAAATCTAAGTACAAAGACTTGTAGCCATAGTTTTCATAGGAAAAAAGTCTATCTGTAAGCTTCCATATCCACAGCTCAGTTCCGCTCTGCACACAACAAAATCTGCTGGATTTTGGGGGATTTTTTTTTTTGGAGATGATCAAGATTAGAAACAGTAGCAAACTGAGAAATGACACATTACCCTAATTAGTTGGAATACACAAGTAATACTGTATTACAGAAATAAAATATTCACTTTTAAGAACTGAGAGACTTCTTTTTAAAAAACACATACGTTTTTTTCCAAAGTAAAAAAAAACCCATATAACATAAACTTACCTAATTTAAGCGCTCCAGCAAGGCCACGTATTACAGTAACAGGGTTGTTTGGATTTGTACAAAATTGATGTAAAGGTGGAAAGAAAGCATCTCGTTTATTTTCCAACTGTAAAATTATAATGGAATATTAGATGGCAGATGAATTTAGACTCCTTATTTGTAAAATAAAAAAGATTAATAAAAAAAAAGATAAACAACAGAAAGAGGACAGGAATTTTCTCCATTTCCCTGCACTATGGGAAATGAACAGCTACATCATACAACTCTTTCCATAGTAAAAGCTGGGTTCCCTCCTGAAATTAATTTGTTACTGGAATTTATTTCTTGGCATGAATTATTCCCAGGTTGTCTTGGCTTTTGCAACTCAGGTTTCCTGCAGTTTATTTCTTTATCTGACAATAGCCTTGTACATTCCCTAAATCTACAGAATTCTCTGAAGAGCAAGGTAATCTACTAACTTTCTTTTTAGAAGTCAAAAAAGCTAATTCTACAAAAAATGTATACAAGAAACAGTATAATTAAAAAGACTACTCTCACAGTATATCTCATGTTAACCAGAAAGGCTGATTTGGTTTTCTTACGCTTTTGTGCACCTATGACCTCAATTTTATGCTCTAATCCCCCCCATCTTTTTTCTTTTTTTTTTATTTAAAATTGTTGTGCATCTTTTAAAATGCCCAAGACATCTCTTTCAATAAACAAAACACAATACAGAGTTCCCAAATATTGCGACCCATGCTGGCACATCTACGCAATATGCTGCAGCATGATGACTTAGCAGCTTTGCATGGACTCAACAAAGCTGTGACAAACTTTTAATAAGGTAATTAATTCAGATGCAACACTTAGAGAACAGTTGGAAGCACTATTGCTTCCAAATTAATCTAGCTCTCGGGCAGACTCCTTGTGTAGTATCAGACCAAAGTGCCAACTACTTCTGGTCCCCAAGTTGAGCTGATCAAAGCTAACTTGAGGTTTTCACACTGGCTATATGGACATACTATAATTTATTCTTCTGTTATGAAGACAGTGCACATCCTGTAACTTATTCTTCTATTACTAACTTAGCTTAAACTTTTCACAAAGCTATTATGAAACTTTACTGTCAAAACAGAAGTTTCAAAGTTTGAGTAAGAAAATACTATACAACTAAAACCTGCCTTTTCCTAATGACGTTTTGTTCTTAAATCACCTCAACTTTCATTAATTTTTTTCTTTATTTTGAAGCAGGTTGTTAGGAGAGTTTAGTTTAATTACTTGCTCATTTATACCTAAACTGTCATTTGCAAAACATGTACATACATATTTGAAATTCTGTGCATCATATCTAATGAACTGTTTTGCTTATTCTGCCAATATTATGAGTATTAAAAAAAATCAATAAAAACATTCTGACACTTTTTCCTGTTTACCGAAATTCCTAATTTACAAGTACTTTAAAAGCCAAACTGTGTCTCAAAATTTTCTTTAAGGTTAGCATTTTTCCTGCTTATACATGAGTTGGGAGAGCACTGTAATTACAAATCAGCTATGAACAGTGCATCTTTAAAATAATTACATTATGTAATTCAGCTATCCAAACAATTAAAAAAGACAGCCAGCAATGCACTTCTACCATTAGATTTACTTACATAAATACTAGGTGTAGGTGGATTCAGCTTGTCCTTTGGCAAGGGAGGGTATGGTGGAGGCGGTGGTCGTGGAGGTGGGCATTTATCCAATAGAATACTACTGTTAGATAAGCCATTTTTACCCAGATTCCTAAAAGGAAAGAAGAGCTGCCTCTGTCAATACTTGACAAATAAAATAAATATATATTAGTGTCATCTCTTCTGCAAAATAATGATGTATAAGAAGAAACCATAACTTAAGATGCAAAGAAAGCTCACACATTTTAATTTTAATAATTTGATATTATTCAAAAAAATCCCCACTTTGCCTACCAAATCTGCAACATCACCACTACTGGTTAAAAATGTGGCCATTTTAAATAAAAGCAAGTATGACTGCTTTTACAAAATTTAACAGAGAAAGCACGTTTCAACTAGAAATAGAGAAGAAACTTATTAGGTCGGCACTGGCTGGTGGATGATCAGTTCCTAGCAGTTGACATAACGCAGTCCAGTAATGCTGTGCATAGCACTGTGTAAGAGCACAAAGTCAGAAAATGACAATGCCTCAGCCAAAAAACTGCTTAGTCACAAGAAGCAACTGTAACTACACTAACGACACTAAATTGAACAACCACCTACCCCTCTCTGATTTACACATTTTGAAGCCAGGAGGAGCCACTGCTGCATAATCCATTTGTTTGAGCAACAGAGGAAAGGACCTACCCTGAGCAAGTTGCTGTGTCAACACCCATACATGTACTCCAGTGAGAACCCTGCTTGTTACATTTGCAGCCTTTCTTTGGAGATTTCCAGGCGTAGATAACCCACTGTATGCGTATTCACTTTTCTTATAATGAATGACCTGAAAAAATCTGCATTCTGAGCTTAGTCTACATTCAATTTCCAGTCACTATCACCAGGGGAGTATTTATTAACAGAACATCCCTTAAATTTTTGTTTGTTAAAAATGACTCAACTACTTCAAAATTCTTCCAACTACACATTATTCAAATCCTTCTTCCAACCTCACCTGATTCACTAGCTGTTGTTACCACCTCTCAACATGCCACAAAATGGGATGTTTCTAATGCATAATTTAGTTATATATCTGCACAAAACTCACCAGTTACAAAAAAGCCGTTCTGGTAATAACAGTCTTCGGCAGAAAACACAGCTGACTTACATTACATGAAACTCCCAGCAACAGAGTTTGTCTCTAAACCACAGTAATACTGGCACTGAAAAACACTGTAGAGCTGGATGCTGGCATGTGAGAGCACTGCTTCAAATCAAGCTACCATAACCAATGAGTAAGATGGACTTGGGGCTTGAGATCAGATCAGACTGACTGATCATTAAAGAAAATGAGCAAACATCTCACGTGCCCCAGGCTGCAGCAAAGATGAGCATCCTGAGAAACTGGTGCTCATCACGACAAACAATTTGGTCAGTTCAGAACTTAGGCCAGCTTTCTAACTCATACGTTGTTCTCCTTTGACAGAAGATCAGAGCAATTCAGAGACATATTTAACCACTGTCTCCAAAGCATGCCTGTCAAAGTACCAAACACAGCTTATTTCTTGCGCTAGGTAAAGCTAATGCCAGAACAGACTGCAACTTCAAAGAAACTGAAAGAGCAATGCAGAAGCTTTGATTAGGAATCATCCAACTTGGCAAAAATCTCACTGACCAATGCTTAATGTCTGATGCAGTTCTTGCAACGGCCCTATTGTGTCGTGTTCCCCCCCCAAACATAGAAAAAAACCACAGCAATATAAAATCACCATCACTCAAAGAAATTTATCAACCATGGTTGCATGAATCTGAGATTCAGACCATCTATACAAAGTGAAACTATAATCTGAATAGCAGATATTAGAAGTAACTATAAACTTTGCATTACCAAACTGAAAAATAAAACCAAGAAAAGCAAATGCATAGTATTAAAAAATCAAAGAGAACTTTGACAAAATTCAGTTTGCATCAATAAACAGTTCTCAGGCAATTTTGAGGCAAGGAAGGTGAGAAAGACTGAACCTGAAGAAGAAGGGACATTGCTCAGAACTAGTGTGACTTAAAAGCTACTGTAGTCACAACCGCATTATCACCACAGCAAAAGCTCAGTAAAGCCAGGGTACACGGGGTCTTCAGGGAAGGGGGACAATAGAGAAAGGAGAAACTGCTGAATGCTTAAGAGAAACTACAGGTCTGAAAAAGCAAAGGAGATGGAGGAGAAAGCAGAGAGTACAGAGTAAAAGATCAGATGAGCAGAGTTATCTCATAAACCCAGCACTTGAAGCTGATACTACCAAATGTGTGCCACAGTTTCCTATTAAGTTACTAAAACCCTGTGTGGAAATTTCAAGAGAGGAAAGGGACCAAAGAAAAGCAAAGCTGAGATAGGAAAATGCTTGTAATTCAAGTGGCACAGGAAACAGATGGGCAGAATATTTAAAGTTGTCTTTAACAGACCAGTTTCACTCTTTTTTCTTTTTTTTTTTTTTTTTTACTATGAATCAGAATAACTTACTATTAATAACAATGCAAGAGAACTATTAAAGAATAACGCTGTAATTGATCGTGTGCAAAACAGAGCGATGGATATCATAAAAAACACCACAGAATTACTAAAAAGATTTGCTACTGGCACCTGAAATGAAGCAGTGTGAGTATCCGCTGCCGGCCTTTCCACCTCTGGAAATACAGAACTATGGCTAGTGAAGGGAAAGCAAAAGACCCTTTCTGACCACAGCAACTGTGAGGAAAATCTCACGTATCTCTGTTTCAAAAGCATACTTTTTATAAGAGGCTGAAAGAGGAAACAGATGCAATGCTTGAGAAGAAACAACCCGGATTTAGGCCCCGAAAAGAAACCAGATGCCCATATAGTCACCTACAACGCTGTGATGGAGGAATGAAGAGGACAGGCTTCAGTCATTTAAAGTGACTTTCCAGAGGGAATTAAGTTTTTCATAGACTGCTCAGGGAGAGGAACACCCTTCATTCCCACCGAACAGAAAGAGCAGGCAGGAGCAGCTGTCAGCTTCAGAAATATAAGGACAGAGGTGCACACTGATATGCGGCACTGTCCTGAGCCAAAGCTGCAGCTCTCGGCCCGCTGTGATTTGCTCGATGGGTAAAAGCAACAACAACGCATGCAACTGCTTTACCCCGAGGACCAAACCCAAACTGCTATGCTTAGGAGCGACACCAACCGCTATGGATGAAATAGGTGCCTCAATTTCATGTAAATATGGGATCTCTTGAATAATCAATCATCAGATTCATTAAAACATCCCCTCTTTTCCCTTTTACTGCTCTTCAGGATACATTCCCACACCTTCTAAAAACAGTTTACGTCCTTCAGACTTCGAGAACAACTTTCCCTCTGGCTGTACCAAAACACACAGTTAACCAGAAGCAGAGGTGTGACCCAGTCCACCTGGCAACAGCCACTCTCCTCTTCATTATACAGCACTCACTCGCCAGTCCGTGTTGTTAGCAAGTACTAACACAAATAATTTAATGCTATGTAGGGATTTCTTGGCAAATGGAGACTGATGGCTTAGCCTAAGATGATGCCTTCATCCACCTACCACATCTCTTCCCTTGAGATTACTATTTTCACTGCATGGACAACCCAGTAGCTCGTTATGCAGCTGGGACGTCCCTGCCCATGCAAAGAGGGACTCCAGCTGCTCTAGCCTTAGAGACTCCCCTGTTAGACTATCAAAAACTAAATAAAACAAGACTGAAATCTGATCCCAAGGCAGCATCACTGAAACACAATTACATGAAACTCACCAGTTAGTTGCTATACACTTCATAGGTACTGTATCGACTTTGTACCATCCCAGTTGACTGAAAAATGGTATCATGCAAGTTTAAAGCCAACTGTGTTATACAGCTGTATTAATTTTAACTCTATTTTGTTACACAAACTCTCGACTACATCAAGAATATTAAAGCTAACATGATAAAAACTTATTTTCTGAGAACCAGGAATCATTATCATTAATTACTATCCTTTACATTTATTAATCACCTCAATTTTATTATTTTGCTCAAGCCTAATGTCAGACTGAGAGGATTAGGTCTATTTCTCAGAAAGCAGTTCCATAGTGCTTTTCAAGTCCTCTGGAACTTTCTCTGTTTTCCAAGAACTATAAAAAAAATATCTGTATGAATGATAACAATTCTCTGGCCTGCTCTTTCAGAGCTCAGGGATATACGTTATCCGGGCCTCTGACTTAAAAACACCAAATTTAACTATAACTACTGTTTAACCTTCTCCTTGTGAAAACAGAGTGTCTTATCGTACATCCCATGATGCGAACATCATATCTGTCTTTTTCCCAAGCACAGAACAAAAATATTTACTGATCTCTCTTGACTCTATTGGCTATTCGAATAGCTCTGTGCAGTCATTACGCATTAGTGTTTTTTGTGTTTCTTCTTTATCATTCTTGGCTATAGTTGTCCAAACTTCATTTCTGAGTTTTCTAGAACTCTTCGCTTCAGTACTTTTAAAAATATTTGCCCTTCTTGTTTTTGATTGGGAGACAGTGACTTCTTGATGATAATGAAAAGTTCCTAAACAATTTCCAGTTATTTTGGATTTTAGGTACACTTTACAGGCCAAAATGGAATAAGTTACAATCATTCACACTTAAGCAGTTATTTTTGTTGTGAAGTCAGTCTAAGTGAATTATTATTTGAGGATTAGCTGCATGAGAATTAACAAGGTTTCACCACTCAAGGGTTATTCTGAAGAACAAAATTAATACCCTCTCTTCCCCAAATAAAAACCACATTTAACGGGAATATAAGCAACTGTGGATTTATGCGATACTCCATCTCAAATCTAACAGAATTAATTAATCTACAAAGAAGAATGAACAAAAACATTTTAAAAATGACCCTGCAGAAGGAATCAGTTGAAGCACTGGGATGCACAGTACTTACTTGACCCAGTCCTGATTCAAACCCAGCCTTTCTTAACAGTTAGTGGATACAATTAATTGCTTTAATACTGCAATTTCTTATAAAAACACAGAAAAACATCTGTCAACACCCATCACCCTGGGAAGGAGGCGGTTACTCACAACACCTAACTGGGCTCTCTGAGGCTCACCTCCCCAGGCTCCTTCTATAGCCAGTAGAGAGACACGAGCTCTCAAAGGGGAATATAAAGAAGTCAAGTCAAGCTTACATTATACTCAAATGCAAGTAATGCCAGATAATTATACAACCTGTTTATCATGCAATTCTCTACCCCAGCCTTTCACAACCAGGTACTAGCTGGCAATACTCCCAGAGATCTTTCTTTTTAAACCCACAGAAAATCCTACAATAGATTTGTGGATTTTCTCATTATGCAAATATATTTCTAATAATTTTCAAATTCTGCTCTGGTTTTGACCTCAATAGTATAGATTGGCAGTAAATTTCAAAGGTTAATTATATGTTATGTAAGAAGTAATGTTCCTTTTTTTCTTTTCTTAATGACTTTTACATCTTTCCTTTCTATTTCATTTCCTAATCACCTTGTTCTTAGGCTATAAGACAAGCAGAATCACATTAATGACTTATGTAAGAGAAGCATTATAACAAGTGGTACCAAACTTTTTCATATGCTTGCCTTTCCCCTAAACTATAAATCTTACCTATGTTTTTTTACTCCCAGATAATTCTGCTTCCCATCTGCAGAATTCTGTATTTGCCTTTTGAAACGAAATGGAATGTCTTACTCTAAGCAGGGCTTAGCTTGTGAAAACACAGTATTTCAAATTTTATTCTTAAAACTTTTGCTATGGTGAAGTTGACTTGCCAGAAGTAATGTGCCTTTAGAAGAATTGAACAATTTTGCCTTCAAGCCAAAAAAGTCCTTTGCTTACAGACAAAGAAACCTCCCAGTAAAACAAGAATTGCTTTTGTTGGTTTTGTTTTTAAGAACAAAACACAAACTTAATCCAGCTCCTTTCTCCACAAAGTACTTCCCCTCAAATAGATTTAGGCTCATTGCCTCTCGACTGCAGAGTTCCCAAACCAGTGATTCACTAATTGACTTCACAAAGCAGGCTTAATTGCCAGGGAGCAGCACCTTCAGAAAGATCAGCCCAAGTTTGCTTCTTCCCCAGGCTTCAACACGGGGCCCACCGAGCAACGAGATGTCTGTCCAGGTCAACCTCTGCATTCCTTTTCCCACTCCCCCTCGTGAAGCTTCTTATTTCCTACGCTTGTGTACATGCTGGCCATTTATCAGGCCCTTTTCCAGACTGTTTAACCCAAACCATCTTCTGTTTGTTGTCCTATACTTTTATCTTTTACAAGGTCCCTTGAGAGGCAGCTAATCTCTCCTGGTCTCCTGCCACTTTCTCTTCTCAATGGACTGCTCTCTACTCCTCCTCTTTGCACACCAAGGAAAAAGAACTATAAATAGGCATGTTAGTTCTTTTTAATATGCATTACCATCAAGCCTACACCTCTCATTTGCCTTCCCCAATTAAGCCAACTGGTAAAACTTTCAAGTTCAGAAATGCCTTAGAGTTTTCAAATTAGTCTTTCCAAATATCAACCATAAAAATGACAACAGCAACTCTCAGCTGACACGAAGTTGCCCACTTATCTGGCTGGGCTCTTTAGGTTTGAGGACCTCTTGCATGGACTTCTCTAAATCATTATCAAACAAAAGTTTTGTTTGGAGCTTCGCCTGTTCTTTCAAGGCTGTGAACAAGCTTTAATAAAAAATGATTAAAAATAACCCCTAAGCCATTTCTTATTTCTTTTATGAGAAACAAAACAAGTCTACTCAGGAACTTCTCTATGCTGCTTAAGGGAAGGACTTGACCTCACATCGGCTTTAGAAAGGGCAAGTGATGGACCCTCTCAACTGAGACGGATACTGGATTTCTAACTTCAGTCCTCCAGGATGTTAATTAGATGCACCAGTCGAAACACTGAGCTAGGAATCAGCTGGTTTCACTTCAGTAGAAATAAACAGCTGGAGTGTTAAATCTCCAGTATTCCGATAACGTTTCATTAATTCTCCTTTCAGAAGGACTGCTCACAGGGAAAAGATACTTACATTTCTAAGAGTACAGTAAAGAGCTTTTGATAAGTCTCTTTAAGGAGACATGACACACAACTAGACAAAAAAAGACAGAAAAAGAAGAGCACACTCTTCTTCTTTTCCCATGTATTAACAATCGGCTTTTCTAATAACAAACTCAGAGCGTTTATTCCTAGCATATTTTCTTCTTTTAATCACACGATTTTCACTTATGCTCAACGTTACTTGGTTTTTGGTTGTGTGGGTTGTTTTTTTTTTAATGACCTCAAAAGGGGATTTTCTCTAGGAATCTAAGGAAGGATAATTAATTTAATAGTACACTCTTTTATCTGTTATTTTGCTCAGAGGCTTAAAGAAATTTAGTTTACTATGTAGACAGTTTACCAAACATAATAATTTAGTTATTTTATAACCACCTTAAAATTTACTGTTGCAATCAGTTTTATTGGTAGGGACGACTAACCAAATCACACTTACACTTCCCAGAATCACCTTCTCAATTCTCTTTCATCCGTACACTCCAACAGCAGTTTAACAAGATGAGCACATTTGTTACCCTACTGTTCTCCAGAACAGCATCTTAATGAGATTTGCATATTTTAGTCAATAGCTCAGCTACTGCATTTCTAAATTCCTTGTAGCTTTTCAATGAACATTGTCTAGCCCTTCAAGGGAAGCTCCTTGCAGAAGTATCAATGGCTATGCCAGCATCTTCTGTTTGACCCCTTCTCAGCCTCCTAAACAACCTCACTTCACCGCATGAATAGAATAGGTCTCTGTTAAATATTTCCTCAGCATTCTCACTGAGGAAGATGGATATAAAGAAACTTTTCAGCCTCTGCGATGATCTTGCCCTGCTTAAGCACTCACTTTAGTCTTTGGTAAAACAAGAACATTTACCAAGTCCGTTCCTACGGACCAGACAACCTATTCACATATAATAATAAAAGAATCAAATGGAGTTTTCTATTTGGCATGTGTTTTGCATTTTACGATACAAAGCATCTCCTTTCACCAAATGGCTTCACTTCAGCAGCTTTCATTAATACAACACTTGTTTACATAAAGCAAAATTACAATCTCGCAGCATTTATTTTTGCCTGACTACTTCCATTTTTATTTTATTGTAATGCAAGATTTCTGAACCCCTTTTGTAATAATTGCTTTTACCTTAAGAAACACCAAACTTCCATATCTCTGATGTTCCTCTGCTCTTAAGCAACAAGCAAAATCCTAGCAACATTAACAAACAAGTCAGTTTTTGGTGGTTAGTATTACCATGTTGCTTCCTGATAAAATCCCTCCTGTGAGATGAGGAACTTCATTAAACTGCAGTTCACTATCCTGTAGTAGGTCAGTTATAGTTAAGTTCTGAATCAACTCTTGTACATTACTTAATCCCAAACTGCTAATAATTTCAGGTCTTCTGTGCTCTAAGCACAAATAAACTGTAGGGTCTAAAAGATGTAAAAAATGGCTTCTCTTAGACAAAACTTTTTTTTTTCCCAAACCTGTAAACATTTGAAAAAAAGATTATTTAACAAATAGACTTCTAAGGAATTTCAATGCGACTTACCATAAACACTCTGGTTTTGAAGTAAGCATATACTAAACGGAGCCAAATGCAGAATAATGAGGAGGAAAATAAAAATTATTAATCTAGAGCTCCAGCTATAAAAAAGCAAGTTACATCCACCTGTTCCTAACTGCCAAAATGAGCTTTTTTTCCCTAGAGAATACCATCAGGACAATAGGGCAACAGACTGTATCAAGTAAGTATTGTCAGAGAGCAAGAAGAATATGCCAGAAGATAACAGAATATAATTATCCACATTAGAGATGAAGCCAGAATGTCTTTCTGAACTTATCAAATTAAATAAGGGTATGAATGTAACAAATGGCAAATTAATACATTTAAGGCCCTATCCAGTGTAGCTCCAATATATAAAAACTAATACTACAAGACAACTCCCCTCTCCCTGTGCATGAAGTTTATTCTAGCACAGGTGTTTGGGTTTTTGTTTGGTTGGTTTTTTTAAGGAAAAAAAAATCAAATTATTTGCAGGTTTTCTATTGTGGATAGCTTTTCTGCAGTTTTTACAGTAATTTTAAAAATCAATACTTTTGGTCACAAATTCACTTTTGTAGCTCAAGATACCACCTACAGAGACAGCGCCCAAATGTAATCAGTACTATGGGAAGAATTTTCAATTCTTTGTTTTTCCGTTACCTTACACTGTGTTAAAAAATAAAGGTTAACATGCAGTACTGAAGTTCATGGTATCTGACGCATGAGTATATAAACATCTTCTATCCCACTATGTATAAAGGTTGACTTATTTTGTGAATAAGCAGGGCTTTCAGCCCAGTATCTTTCAGTATTCTCCCCCCTAAACATTTTCTCTTATGTCAGTCATGCACACAGTATTCTATGACAAGGATGTTCTTCCCAAAGCTCTGCTCCTGAGCCGTCAATGTGCATGCATGCACACCCTCAAACTCTACACATTTTAAAACAAAGCAAGGGCTAATCAACTAGTTAGTACATGGCTGGCATAGCCTTGTCCTCAAATTTATGCATGTGAACTGTAAGACCTATAAGGATGGCAGAAAAAAATAATTAACATATTATATAGTGGTTATGTTATACAGAGTTACTATTTCTATTAGAATGAAAAAAAACATGTAGACAGGACCTTTCTCCTAACAGATCACCAGCCCTCGCACAGGTCAGGAAGAGTAATAATGAGCACAACAGAATTTTCACATATGGGACATTGTCTCTCTGACTGCTTTTACACTTTAGGCTTATCCTAAAAACGCTGCAATTGTAACCTTGTTGCTAGTCTCACTAAATTTCTCAGAATCTCTTATCATTAGAAGACATATGCAGATATTTTCCAGCAAGCATAGTTTGATAAGGAGAGATGCCGTCTCTAAAATTTGTGAAAGAAGTCCCAGCCTAGACTGAAGCATTTCCTGACCTCCAAGTTGCTAAGGAAAAAAAAATTAAAAAAATAATAATTCTCTCCTCCACTTTTCCCATTGCTCATCTTTCTTTATTATCCAGCTACTAAGTCCTCTGCCTTGCTGAATTAAGATGCAGACAGGCTGAAGAGGGAGCTCTCAATCTCTGCTCAGTAAGAAAGTAAAAGGCACATCCAACACTTTCTGAGCTGTCTGCAAACTATTAGCTTACCTCCCTTGAAAAATGATTACGTGAGCCTGGGAAAAAATAAGGACTACATGAACCCAAGTTAAATGCTGTAGAAAAAGACAAGAGACCTAATCACCACATTAGGAAGTATTTTTTCAAGGGTGAGTATTTCATAATTAGGGTCCTTGAGTACTGTTAGAAACTTCTACATACAACTTAAAGCAGAACTTGTTATCATCCCAGTGAGTAAGTTAAAGAAAGCACAGTGGCAGCATCTGGCCAAGTGAAAAGTGAACTTGACATGCAGGTCATGGCAAAGATCTATAGGTTCTGGCAGTGCTTAAAATTCGGCCCTTCTGCACTAAATTCACAAGTTTGAGTTGGAGTCTGTCCATACTCTGTGGCCGGCAGATTTGCTCTGCCCCTCCTTAGACACGGTGCAACTAGGAATTCAGTAGCCAGTACTCAGCAGCACTCAGCCATGCCCGTGACTCCCGAAAAGCTTGCTGTTGGCACACCAGCCTGGGCAAGAGCTACACCGTGGTGCCTCCGCATCGGCTCTTCAGCTCCAAGCACAGGAGGAGCAGCCTTGCACCTGCCTGCAGCAGTTTACATGCGCTTAGAAAAGCCCCTGCAGACACTTCTGTGCCACTCAAAACAAAGTTGTTAAATTTCTTTTGCTATAATGAAGCCACGGTTTTTAAAGTAGAATAAAGACAGAAAAATACTTTTATTATCCTCCCTTTATATTAGAAATTAAGTATCACTAGGAATAGTACCTCTATGAATGTGCACAAAAGCAAAGACTTGTATTGAAACCTGGTTTAGGATTTTTGTAGTAAAAATACTCAAGGTTTTCCTATTGAACACAAACTGCAGATCTCGCCTACAAAGAGCCTGATACACAGCATACTGAAACAATCAAAATGCAGCATTTGACTAGAGGAGTACACTTCCCATGACTCTCCCAAGAAAGCTGCACGCAAATTTCTGCTAAGCAAATTCTGAAGACACAGAACAGCTAAACTTCAAGAAAGAATTTTAAGTCTGAACCAATTTATTTTATGTGTATTTGCAATGCAGTCATTCTAACACCAGACATTGAAGCTATTTTTATACTTCTAACAGCAAGAACACGTACGTGGTCCCAATTAAAAGAAGCTGTTAGGCTCTTCCATTTTTATGAATGTAATAGGTGTAGAAACTTCACTTGAACATTACACTATAAGACTTAATATTTGAAGGATGACAAAATGAGCTCCTATAGGTTTTCCTCTTCTAGGAAATTTATCTTTGTAACAGATACCTACAGACAGCTATACCATGATCAGTATTAGTCATCAAATCCCAGTACATTAGAAACCAGTAATTCTCAATCACAGTAACAGTTGAAGCTTTTCTGCATTTAACTGATTTATGTGGGTGCAGCGAAAGAAGGATATAAACATGCTTTTATCACTTTTTTTAACATCAAAAATGGTAATGCTCAAAAGCACTACATTTGCTATATAATCCCAAATAAAATATTTTGGAGTAAAATGTATTGAGATAGTAAAAATTCCAACAAGAATTCTGACACCAGAAAAACACAGATAACACTTCAACTAAAAGAACTGTAAACACAGTTCGGTATGGAAAATGGCAGTTAGAGTACAGATCAAAACATTCAATAACCATGTGCTTATGATTAAAGGACTTCTGTGAACTTTAAAGGCATCTTACGTAACTTTTTCACAAATGGCGACAACTACAAGACATGGATATAGAAATTATAGTGCTCTAAACGGTCATTTCAATTTCTCAGCATGTTTGGATTTCAAATAAAATTCTTTTGAGAAAGAAAGTGAATCTCTCCAAAGACTACCCAGAAAATCTAAGGACTTTAAGATAGCCTACATAGGGAAGGCTGGGAGCAGTAAGCACAAAGTGTGAATTTGCAAAGCTAACTACTATCTGACAGGCTCCCTGCTAGCACATGTAAGCATGAGCTCAACCTACCTTTGAAGGATAATTAATTACTTTTGAAAAGCTTTGTCTAAACCGTGTGTAGTGGAGTTTACTCCACTTTCAATGGAATAAACTGTCTTATGCTTAATGTATATTAAGACTGATAACATGGTGCATTATTACCAGACAATTACATACAGTAAACATAGAGTTTATAATTAACTAGCTTTCCCATGTAGATAAAGTTTCAGTGTATAACAACATAAAGCTGTCTACTTCTGAGCAGAGGTGATTGAATGTCTCAAACTTGTCCATATAACTAACATACTATACTACTTCTGCCTGCCAGCACATTCATAAATCCACAGGCACTCCAAAGTAGCTATATACCCCAAAGCTTCATAAAGGATCTTTTACCTTTCTAAGTAAAGACAAAATTGGAAGTATTGCTGCCAGCTTTAATGGAAAATTAAGCCAGCCAGTGAAATACTTTTCCATTGTCATCACATATATTTTAGGTGTCGGCACTTGTAACATCGAACATGAAAAACTCCTACAATATTTTAAGATGCCTAAGGATTTCACTCTGACGATAATATTTGTTCAGTGATGACACAGCACAGTGCAATAAAAGCAACACTATAGGCAGAGCTCTGCTATTGTGCCGGATGTCTAAATATAGGGCTTGTAAGCAGTGTGGGGGGAGTAAAGTCTCAAAGGTTGCAGAATAATCACTAAGTCTTAGAAAATAAATTTTATTACTACTGCGGCAAAATACATCTTTTCTTGATGCAGGGGACTCTATGAAATTATCCTTTTTATTGTTAGAGCCTGTATCTAATTAAAGAGTTGGATTTGAAAAGACTCTGAAAATGTGCTTGTGGATTTAACCATCAAATCCCAGCACTCTGACTTCTGCTGGAGGTTCCTACCCTCTGACAACACCACCAGTGTCACACAAATAACCCAAACTCACAGATGCATTTCCATTTCTATTTCTTTGGAAGAGTGGGGAGTTTACCTGTCATTTTTCGTGATTTAACAACACTGAGGTAAGAAATGAATAGCTAAGAAGCAAATAGAAATGTCAAGACTCGGAGCGTAGTGTTTCTGCTACACTGCTTTTTAGTAAGACAGACCTAGGAACCACCAGAAGTGTTAAGGGAATGCATTTAAGCGGACTACGTGGATATGAAATGAGCCTAATCATTGCAGTGCCATCATGCCTGTTGAGAAGATGGGACTTACGTGTCAGAGATGAACGATGGCAGATTTAGCTGCAGCAGACTACTGCACCCAGTCCACCATCCTCTTCTGCCACAGGCCACTGGCTACTGCACAGGTGGCTAATTTTGCTGCATTTCTATACTACTATATCACTATATTGATACCACTGTAGCTTACAGTATAACATTTTTGCCAGAAGTCACTGCTAAGAAGCATTATCTGAAACTTCTACAACCTAGTCTTCCACAATCCGTGCCATCCTGTATTACTAGCAATGAAGACATCAGGGAAAATGCCATGCAATTTGCACAGTCACGCTGCAATCATTGCCAGGTTTCCTAGTGGTTGGCCTCACTTTTTACCTTAATCCATTATGCATCTGATCTAAAATGATTCAAGCTTACTGACTAAAGACAAAAAATGACAGTAACATACCTGCTAATCAACTGGAATATAAGATGGACCAAGGCTTATACCTCTGAAGAGTCAAAACTACCTACACCGTAACGCGACAGACTTAAAACTAGCTGAAAGACTGCATTTTTAAAGCACAATCCACTACATGAAGAGCTTCTATACTTGAGCTATAGGTACTGAAACCACCACTATCAAAAAAGTCATCTCTGGTACAGAACTGGAAGGACAAGCTGATACACCAGATGG